>NW_026972133.1:4596940-5253646 GCF_036711695.1 Zophobas morio
AATTTTTGACTTTTCTAAATTCTCAATTTTTCGATCTTTCAATTAATCGATGTTTTGATTTTCCCATTTTTACATATACAAAGAAAAAAAAATAATAAGCCCCACCCACCCACCCCAATCTCAATTGTGATGAGTTTGATATGATAATTTCTTGCAGAGAAATGAGGATTTTGCAGCTAAACTCCGCCCTTCAGCTTAGAATGAATAAAACATTCACCACAATTGAGAAGGGGTGGGTGGGCGGGGCTTATATTTTGTCCATTTTTTCTTAATATGAGAAGTCTTCTTTCAATTAAAATTCTGGATTTTGCAATTTTTCGATTTGAGTTTCTCGAGTTTTCAGTTTTTAATTTTTCCATTTGCAATTTTTCGTTTCAATTTTGTATTTTCCTTATTTTTACAATTATTCAATGTTCCGATTTTATAATTGTTTGTTTTTCAATTTCATTTTTTTTCAATTTTGCGTTTCATCAGTTGTTCAATTTGAAATCTTTTAGCCTTTGTTATTTTTTATTTTTCTTTAATTTTACGATATTTCTTAAAATTTTCCGATTTTCCAACTTTTGAACGTTAAAATTTTTAGATTTTGCAGTTTTTCGAATTGAAATTTCACGAGTTTTCAATTTTTAATTTTTGAATTTTTAGATTTTTCAGTTTTTCATTTCTTCAGTTTATCGTGAAAAACGAGAAAGTACAAGTTATTCTAGGTGACTTACATTATGAGTACAGCCCAAAATTATTGAATAATAGATTGACTTTATATTTTTCATTATAATAAGTATCTCTTGTTCTTTGCGCCAAAAAATTGTTGAAAGAAAACTACTTATATAAGGAAAAAAAAATAAGCCCCACCCACCCGCCCCAGTCTCAATTGTGATGAGTTTCATATGATAATTTTTCGTAGAGAATTGACGATTTTGCAGCTAAACTCCGCCCTTCAGCTCACAATGAATAAAACATTCAACCCAATTGAGAACGGGTGGGTGGGCGGGGCTTATATTTTGTCCATTTTTTTTCTTAATATGCGAAGTCTTCTTTCAATTCAATTTCTAGATTTTGCAATTTTTCGATTTGAGTTTCTCCAGTTTTCAATTTTTAATTTTTCCATTTGCAATTTTTCGTTTCAATTTTGTATTTTCCTTATTTTTACAATTTTTCAATGTTCCGATTTTATAATTGTTTGTTTTTCAATTTCATTTTTTTTCAATTTTGCGTTTCATCAGTTGTTCAATTTGAAATCTTTTAACCTTTGTTTTTTTTATTTTTCTTTAATTTTACGATATTTCTTAAAATTTTCCGATTTTCCAACTTTTGAACGTTTAAATTTTTAGATTTTGCAGTTTTTCGAATTGAAATTTCACGAGTTTTCAATTTTTAATTTTCAATTTTTAGATTTTTCAGTTTTTCATTTCTTCAGTTTTTCGAGAAAAACGAGAAAGTACATACAAGTTATTCTAGGTGACTTACATTATGAGTACAGCCCAAAATTATTGAATAATAGATTGACTTTATGATTTTTATTATAATATCTCTTGTTCTTTGCGCCAAAAAATGTTGCTGAAAGAAAACTACATATATAAAGAAAAAAAAAAATAATAATAAGCCCCACCCACCCACCCCAATCTCAATTGTGATGAGTTTGATATGACAATTTCTTGCAGAGAAATGAGGATTTTGCAGCTAAACTTCGCCCTTCAGCTTAGAATGAATAAAACATTCACCACAATTGAGAAGGGGTGGGTGGGCGGGGCTTATATTTTGTCCATTTTTTTCTTAATATGCGAAGTCTTCTTTCAATTCAATTTCTAGATTTTGCAATTTTTCGATTTGAGTTTCTCCAGTTTTCAATTTTTAATTTTTCCATTTGCAATTTTTCGTTTCAATTTTGTATTTTCCTTATTTTTACAATTTTTCAATGTTCCGATTTTATAATTGTTTGTTTTTCAATTTCATTTTTTTTCAATTTTGCGTTTCATCAGTTGTTCAATTTGAAATCTTTTAACCTTTGTTTTTTTTATTTTTCTTTAATTTTACGATATTTCTTAAAATTTTCCGATTTTCCAACTTTTGAACGTTTAAATTTTTAGATTTTGCAGTTTTTCGAATTGAAATTTCACGAGTTTTCAATTTTTAATTTTCAATTTTTAGATTTTTCAGTTTTTCATTTCTTCAGTTTTTCGAGAAAAACGAGAAAGTACATACAAGTTATTCTAGGTGACTTACATTATGAGTACAGCCCAAAATTATTGAATAATAGATTGACTTCATATGTTTCATTATAAGTATCTCTTGTTCTTTGAGCCAAAAAATTGTTGAAAGAAAATTACGTAGATAACGAAAAAAAAAAAAAATTAAGCCCCGCCCACCCGCCCCAATCTCAATTGTGATGAGTTTCATATGATAATTTCTTGTAGAGAAATGAGGATTTTGCACCTAAAACATTCACCACAATTGAGAAGGGGTGGGTGGGCGGGGCTTATATTTGTCCATTTTTTCTCAATATTCGAAGTCTCCTTTTCCCAACAAGAAACTCAAAACATGTTTAACTATCCTGTCGTTGAAAGAAGACTCTATATATATAAATAAAGAAAATTAAAAATAGAAAACCCGAGAAACTCAAATCGAAAAATTGAAAAATCTAGAAATCTCGAAAACTCGAAAAAATGAAGGAACAAAAAAAATGAAAAATCTTTAGGGGCGAGAGAAGTTCTGTTGAAATAAATCTCCACCAATTTTTTATTATTCAATTTTTCGATTTCTCAATTATTCAGTGTTTCAATTTTACGTTTTTTCAATTTTTCACCTCTTCGATTTTACGATTTTCAAATATTTCGATTTTTCAATTTTTCAAATTTGACTAATAAACTCTGTTTCCGATTGTTCATTTCTTCAATTTTTCACTTTTTTGACTTTTCGATTTTTCAATTTTTTAATTTTCAGTTTTTGGATATTTCAGTTTTCAGATTTTTCAGTTTTTACATACTTCAGTTTTTCTGTCATTTTTCAATTTTTTGAAATTTGAGTTTGGAGATTTTTCAGATTATTTATCAATTTTTCAATTTTTGACTTTTCTAAATTCTCAATTTTTCGATCTTTCAATTAATCGATGTTTTGATTTTCCCATTTTTACATATACAAAGAAAAAAAAATAATAAGCCCCACCCACCCACCCCAATCTCAATTGTGATGAGTTTGATATGATAATTTCTTGCAGAGAAATGAGGATTTTGCAGCTAAACTCCGCCCTTCAGCTTAGAATGAATAAAACATTCACCACAATTGAGAAGGGGTGGGTGGGCGGGGCTTATATTTGTCCATTTTTTCTCAATATTCGAAGTCTCCTTTTCCCAACAAGAAACTCAAAACATGTTTAACTATCCTGTCGTTGAAAGAAGACTCTATATATATATAAAAAAACAAAGATTAACCCCGCCCACCCACCCCAATCTCAATTGTGATGAGTTTCATATATAATTTCTTGTCGATAAATGAGGATTTTGCAAGTAAATTCCGCCCTTCAGCCCACAATGAATAAAACATTTTTATCAATATTCGAAGTCTTCTTTTCCCAACAAGAAACTGAAAACATGTTTCACTATCCTGTTGACAAAAGAAAACTCTATATATAAAAAAAAAACACAAAGACTAAATGACAGACAGACGGAAACCGGAGACTTTATCAACCGAACAATAATTAAGATTGGAAAAACTAAGTCCAGAATGAAAAATCGATCTCAGTGACAGTTTTTAACCAACAACAATTAAAGTTTAAAAGAAAAAATTGTCGCAATTCCTTGATAAAGATCTAATGAACGTGGGAAGAAAGAAGTGTCAAATAAAACCGCCTACGCCACACACTAGGGTTAGCCATATCTGGCCCTAATTCGCCCCTACTTCAGTACTTAGTCCTTTGTCAATATCCCCTCTTGTTCCTCATGTTTCTTTTAATCCGTTCCATGTCCATTCTAGTTTTCGATTCCTGCCACATAAATCCACCTTCCGGATATCAACCTCGACATGTCCGTGCAGTTTAAACGACCAGACGTTCCCGAACCCCCAACCTGACGAAGCGTCCCCTCGACCTCCCGCAATCCACGCATCCAACAATCGCCGCATCGTCTCCTTCAGGGCACGAACTACCGCATCATTTTCAGACACATTATTGCACCTGAAATCCCGACTTTTCAGCTGCAATTTACCGTAGTCTCGTGACGGATGTCGCAGGAAACACAGTAGATTAGACCTCATACAATGACGAAAATATCGCCGTTTTTGGCATAAAACTCCAGTAGTTTGTGCACATAACTCCATAAAACCAAGAGAAAGCGTATCTTATTAAATAAAACAAGAAAATGGAATGGAATCACGGTTTTACACAGGAATGACATTTTATAAATCAAATTCTACGCCATTTCAACCAACGAATTACCAGCACGACGACGACATATCGCACCAAAACAGGCCGAGTCGTAATTGTGCCCATATAGTCCAGACACGGAAATTTAATTGACTTGAGAGTGAAACTAATCGAGAGGGGGACGCAGGGTCGATTCGCAGGACAAAACAGACCCGGCCCGCATGACAAGGACTCTAATTAGTATTTTGATGTGGGAATTGTCCTGACCTTTGCATGGTAATCCGCATCGGATTTTTGCGGGAATGTCAACAGAGTGCAGGTTTATGGGGGCGTAAATGGGTTTTTATGGCGGGAATATGAGTGACAAGGCGCAAAATTACCCAAGAAATCCCGTACCATTATTTTTTTAAAATACCTTGTGTTATCAGTTCTTAAAGTTTAAGGACATAACTGCAACTAAAGAAAGTCTGTTTAATTAAGTCTGCAGGATTCCGGAGGGAGATTTCCTGCTTAGTTTTTTTGTTTTATTGTCGATTTTATTCGAGTATGGAACATTTTTGATTAATCCGGGATGGAAGGATGCGACTCGAATTCAATTGGATCCTTTGTGTATTCAACGATCTTCTACTTGAGAATATCAGATACATTATGGAAAATGTAACGCGGGCTTCACTGTTGGTAAATTGAAAATACGGGAAGGGTAAAGGAACCCATTGAATGCTAACAGGGCTTATCTTTATGGATCATTAAGTTCTAAGTAGAGGCTGCTTCTTGAAGTGGCAATTAAAAGTTGGAATGGTCTTCGCGAAAGGTGGGGCGATGCGATTTTTACATTTTGTTGCATAGGGACAACAAGATTGCCAAAGTTTAAAATAGGTTTGAAAATTAAAATTGAAAAAAAAAGTTTCATTGAGTATACTTCGTTTATTGTCGTGAGGTGACGTCTCACATTTTTAAAAATTGCAAAACTGTTTATAATTTTTTAAAGAAGTGGTACTTGTCGGGTGCACTTCAAGTTCTCTGAAAATACCCTTCTACGAATTTTTTCCTAGAGATGAATTGAAAACTCGCGTCACCTTATCAAAATAAATGACACGTAGATGTGTTCGAGTCGACAGCACCCTTTCCCGCCCCGATTGCACAAAATCCAATAAAACTCTAAACCGAATAAAAACTAACATTTCGCCCGCTTTTCATCTCGTTCGAAAATGAAAACGTCGCGAATTCTGACAGCATTCGCACGGAATAATTATAATTTACAATTCTGTTTACAAGTTAAGCCCGTTCTTTGCTAATAAATAACACTTTAAAGCGCGGCCCGAAGCAATTAAATTCAAAAAACGCATCACGGACGAAAATTAAGATGGAAATTTCTTGACCCGTCTGCAATCACAATTAGCACAGCTGAAATGTCAAACAATGAAATTCCTTTCCGCAAGATGTTCATCTCGTTTGCTCACCCTGACCTCGATCCAGTTTCTCGTCGGAGAATGGATGCGATTAAAATTTATTGAAAAAATTCCTCGAGTTACCGTTAGAGTCGAGAAATGCGCGCCGGAGATGGGGCTAATTGCGGGAATTTTCTAAGGGTAATTGAATGAAATTTTTAAATGTAGTCGGACGGAGCGAGTTTTAAACGTTTTATGCATTATTTATTGTTCCCTGGAGGTGGTTAATTTCAATTATAGTGGGTGTCTTAGGTCTGGCTGCATTCGTGCTAAATTTGACTAAATAACAACGAATGTGCAAGGAAATTTTCTCCGTAAAAGCCAGCTATGCACGAATTTTTACTTCCCGAGCGTAAGCTACGTTTCCGTCTGTCTGTCTGTCTGTCTGTCTGTCTGTCTGTCTGTCTGTCTGTCTGTCTGTCTGTCTGTCTGTCTGTCTGTCTGTCTGTCTGTATCCATTTCTATTAGACACGTAATCTCCGAAAATTACGCTCCGCCCCTCGGTCTAACAAAGAATGAAATGTACTCCTAATGTAAGTCACCTTGAATAACTTGTACTTTCTCGTTTTTCACGAAAAACTGAATAAATGAAAAACTGAAAAATCTAAAAATTGAAAATTAAAAATTGAAAACCCGAGAAACTCAAATCGAAAAATTGAAGAATCTAGAAATCTTGAAAACTCGAAAACATGAAGGAACAAAAAAAAAAGAAAAATCTTTAGGGAAGTTCTGTTGAAATAACTCTCAACCAATTTTTTATTATTCAATTTTTCGATTTCTCAATTATCCAGTGTTTCAATTTTACGTTTTTTCAATTTTTCTCCTCTTCGATTTTATGATTTTCAAATATTTCGATTTTTCAGTTTTTCAAATTTGACCTTCATAAACTCTGTTTCCGATTTTTCATTTCTTCGATTTTTCAATTTTTTAATTTTTTAATTTTCAGTTTTTGGATATTTCAGTTTTCAGATTTTTCAGTTTTTACATTCTTCAGTTTTTCTTTCATTTTTCAAGTTTTTGAAATTTGAGTTTGGAGATTTTTCAGATTATTTATCAATTTTTCAATTATTGACTTTTCTAAATTCTCAATTTTTCGATCTTTCAATTAATCGATGTTTTGATTTTCCCATTTTTGACTTTGGGCTGATTCGATTTTCCAGTTATTCAATTCTTCAATTTTTCGATTTTTCGATTTTTTTGGTTTTTGATTTTTCAATTTTTTAATTTTTTAATTTTCAGTTTTCGGATATTTCAGTTTTGAGATTTTTCAGTTTTTCTTTTATTTTTCAATTTTTTGAAATTTGAATTTGGAGATTTTTTAGTTTATTTATCAATTTTTCAATTTTTGACTTTTCTAAATTCTCAATTTTTCGGTTTTTCAATTAATCGATGTTTCGATTTTTCCATTTTTGACTTTCGACTAATTCGATTTTCCAGTTTTTCAATTCTTCAATTTTTTGATATTTCAGATTTTTGATTTTTCAATTTTTCGATTTTTTTTAAGATTCGGATATTTCAACTTTACTTTTTTGATTTTTCGGTTTCTCGATTTTTCAATTTTTTAGATTCTGAGTTTTTGGATGTTTCAGTTTTGGGATTTTTTAGTTTTTTCATTCGTCAGTTTTTCTTTCATTTTTCAGTTTTTGATATTTCAGTTTTGGAATTTTTCAATATTTCGATTCTTCGACGTTTCGATTTTTGATTCCTGGATTTTTCGATGTGTCAATTTTTTACTCTTCCTTTTTTTCAATTTTTCGATTTTTAAATTATAGATTTTTCTATTTTTTGATATTTTAATTTTTCAATATTTAAAATTTTAGATTTTTCACTTCAGTTCTTCGATATTTCAGTTTTTCAAGTTTTGGAATTTTTCAAACGTTTGGATTTCTTAATTTTTCGATTTTTCGATTTCCCGGTTTTAGATTTTCTGTTTTTAATCGTTTTTACAAATTTTCGATTTTTCAATTTGCCATTTTTAAAATTTTTCGAGTTTTCAGTGGTTCGATTTTTCAATTTTTGACTTCTGGATTTTTCGATGTGTCAACCTTTTCACTTTCGTGATTTTTAAATTTTAGATTTTTCAATCTTTTGAAATTTTAGTTTTTCAATATTTCTTAATCTTTCGATTTTTCGACTTCCCGTTTTTAGACGTTCTGTTTTTCAATTTTTCGTTTTTTCAAATATTAGCTTTTTAATTTATAGCTTTTCAATTTTTTATTTTGGCCTTTTCGGTTTCCCACGTTTTCCAATTTTCCATTTTTTTTTGTTTTTTTATTTTTCCGCTTTTCCAATTTTTCAACGTTGAACTTTTTGTTTTTACGATTCCTCAATTTTTCAAATTTACTTTTATAAACTCTAATTTTTAGATTTTTCAATTAATCGATGTTGATTTTCCCATTTCTTGATTTTCGAGTGTTTCGATTTTCTTGTTCTTCAATTGTTCAATTTTTCGATTTTTTAGGATTTTTGATTTTCTCAATTTTACGATTTTTTAGGGTTTCTGTTTCTATTTTTCGACTTCACTTTTTTGATTTTTCGATTTCACAATTTTTTGATTTTTAGATTCTCAGCTTTTGGATATTTCAGTTTTTCCATTTTTCAGTTTTTACATTCTTCAGTTTTTCGTTCATTTTTCAATTTTTCGAAATTTCAGGTTAGGGATTTTTCAAATTATTTATTAATCAATTTTTGGATTTTACAATTTTTCTTCTTTACAATTTTACAATTTTTAAATATTTCGGTTATTCAATTTTTCAATTTTTGACTTTTTCAAATTCTCAATTTTTCGATTTTTCAATTAATCGATGTTTTGATTTTCCCATTTCTTCAATTTTTCGATTTTTCTGGTATTTGGTTTTCCATTTTTTCGATTTTTTTAAGGTTTCGATATTTCTACTTGACTTTTTTGATTTTTCGTTTTCTCAATTTTTCAATTTTTTAAATTCTGAGTTTTTGGATTTTTCAGTTTTTTCATTCGTCATTTTTTCGATATTTCAGTTTTGGGATTTTTCAATATTTCGATTCTTCGACTTTACAATTTTTGACATATGGATTTTTCGATCTGTCGATTTCTACTTTTTTGATTTTTCAATTTTTCGATTTTGAAGTTTTAAATTTTTCATTTTTTTGATATTTTAAGTTTTCAATATTTAAAATGTTACATTTTTCCACTTCTCGAATTTTCATTTCAGTTCCTCGATACTTCAATTTTTCGAATTTTTCAAATGTTTGGATTGCTTAATCTTCCAATTTTTCGACTTCCCGGTTTTAGATTTTCTGTTTTCAATTGTCGTTTTTTTTTATTTTCGATTTTTAAATTTTTTATTTAAATTTTTTTTTTTATATTTTGATTTCCCGATTTAGTTTTCCATTTTTCAGTTTTGGGATTTTCCAATATTTCGATTCTTCGAATTTTCGATTTTTCGATTTCCCGGTTTCAGATTTTTTGTTTTCAATTGTTTTTTACAAATTTTCGATTTTAAAATTATTCATTTTTAAAATTTTTTAATTTTTCAATGTTTAAATTTCCCGATTTAGTTTTCCATTTTTCAGTTTTTCTTTCAGTTTTTAATACTTCGATTCTTCGTCTTTTCAATTTTTGACTTCTGGATTTTTCTGTGCCAACCTTTTTACGTTTTTGATTGTTCGATTAATCAGTTTTCTAGTTTATAACTTTTCGTTTTTTTATTTTGACCTATTTCGGTTTCTCAGTTTTTCCAGTTTTCCATTTTTTCGTTTTTTTATTTTCCCGCTTTTCCAATTTTTCAACTTTAAACTTTTTGTTCTTTCGATTTCTCAATTTTTTCAAATTTGACTTTTATAAGCTCTAATTTTCCGATTTTTCAATTAATTGATGTTTTGATTTTCCCATTTCTTGACTTTCGAGTGTTTCGATTTTCTTGTTCTTCAATTGTTTAATTTTTCGATTTTTCAGGATTTTCGATTTTTCAATTTTTCAATTTTTTAGGGTTTCAATTTTTCGATTTCACTTTTTTGATTTTCTGGATTTTTCGATGTTCTATGTTTTTACTTTTTCGATTTTTCGATTTTTAAATTTTAGATTTTTCAATCTTTTGATATTTTAATTTTTCAATGTTTCTTAATCTTTAGATTTTTCGACTTCTCTGCTCTGTTTTTCAATTTTTCGATTTATCGAGATTTGATTATTCAGCTTTTCGATTTATCAGTTTTTGAATTTATAACTTTTCGTTTTTTTATTTTGTTTTTTCAATTTCTTAATTTTTCAAATTTGACTTTTATAAGCTCTAATTTTTCTATTTTTCAATTAATCGATGTTTTGATTTTCCCATTTCTTGACTTTCGAATGTTTCGATTTTCCTGTTCTTCAATTGTTCAATTTTTCGATTTCTCAGGATTTTTGATTTTCCAATTTTTCGATTTTTTAAGGTTTCTATTTTTCGACTTTACTTTTTTGATTTTTCGATTTCACAATTTTGCAATTTTTTAGATTCTCGGCTTTTGGATATTTCAGTTTTCGGATTTTTCAATATTGTGATTCTTCGATTTTTGACTTCTGGATTTTTCGATGTTCTATGTTTTTACTTTTTCGATTTTTCGATTTTTAAATTTTAGATTTTTCAATCTTTTGATATTTTAATTTTTCAATATTCTTAATCTTTAGATTTTTCGACTTCTCTGCTCTGTTTTTCAATTTTTCGATTTATCGAGATTTGATTATTCAGCTTTTCGATTTATCAGTTTTTGAATTTATAACTTTTCGTTTTTTTATTTTGGCCTATTTCGGTTTCCCAGTTTTTCCAGTTTTCCATTTTTTCGTTTTCTTATTTTCCCGCTTTTCCAATTTTTCAATTTTAAACTTTTTGTTTTTTCAATTTTTTAATTTTTCAAATTTGACTTTTATAAGCTCTAATTTTTCTATTTTTCAATTAATCGATGTTTTGATTTTCCCATTTCTTGACTTTCGAATGTTTCGATTTTCCTGTTCTTCAATTGTTCAATTTTTCGATTTTTCAGGATTTTTGATTTTCCAATTTTTCGATTTTTTAAGGTTTCTATTTTTCGACTTTACTTTTTGATTTTTCGATTTCACAATTTTGCAATTTTTTAGATTCTCGGCTTTTGGATATTTCAGTTTTCGGATTTTTCAATATTGTGATTCTTCGATTTTTGACTTCTGGATTTTTCGATGTTCTATGTTTTTACTTTTTCGATTTTTCGATTTTTAAATTTTAGATTTTTCAATCTTTTGATATTTTAATTTTTCAATATTTCTTAATCTTTAGATTTTTCGACTTCTCTGCTCTGTTTTTCAATTTTTCGATTTATCGAGATTTGATTATTCAGCTTTTCGATTTATCAGTTTTTGAATTTATAACTTTTCGTTTTTTTATTTTGGCCTATTTCGGTTTCCCAGTTTTTCCAGTTTTCCATTTTTTTGTTTTTTTATTTTCCCGCTTTTCCAATTTTTCAATTTTAAACTTTTTGTTTTTTCAATTTCTCAATTTTTCAAATTTGACTCTTGTAAGCTCTAATTTTTCTATTTTTCAATTAATCGATGTTTTGATTTTCCCATTTCTTGACTTTCGAATGTTTCGATTTTCCTGTTCTTCAATTGTTCAATTTTTCGATTTCTCAGGATTTTTGATTTTCCAATTTTTCGATTTTTTAAGGTTTCTATTTTTCGACTTTACTTTTTTGATTTTTCGATTTCACAATTTTGCAATTTTTTAGATTCTCGGCTTTTGGATATTTCAGTTTTCGGATTTTTCAATATTGTGATTCTTCGATTTTTGACTTCTGGATTTTTCGATGTTCTATGTTTTTACTTTTTCGATTTTTCGATTTTTAAATTTTAGATTTTTCAATCTTTTGATATTTTAATTTTTCAATATTTCTTAATCTTTAGATTTTTCGACTTCTCTGCTCTGTTTTTCAATTTTTCGATTTATCGAGATTTGATTATTCAGCTTTTCGATTTATCAGTTTTTGAATTTATAACTTTTCGTTTTTTTATTTTGGCCTATTTCGGTTTCCCAGTTTTTCCAGTTTTCCATTTTTTCGTTTTCTTATTTTCCCGCTTTTCCAATTTTTCAATTTTAAACTTTTTGTTTTTTCAATTTTTTAATTTTTCAAATTTGACTTTTATAAGCTCTAATTTTTCTATTTTTCAATTAATCGATGTTTTGATTTTCCCATTTCTTGACTTTCGAATGTTTCGATTTTCCTGTTCTTCAATTGTTCAATTTTTCGATTTTTCAGGATTTTTGATTTTCCAATTTTTCGATTTTTTAAGGTTTCTATTTTTCGACTTTACTTTTTGATTTTTCGATTTCACAATTTTGCAATTTTTTAGATTCTCGGCTTTTGGATATTTCAGTTTTCGGATTTTTCAATATTGTGATTCTTCGATTTTTGACTTCTGGATTTTTCGATGTTCTATGTTTTTACTTTTTCGATTTTTCGATTTTTAAATTTTAGATTTTTCAATCTTTTGATATTTTAATTTTTCAATATTTCTTAATCTTTAGATTTTTCGACTTCTCTGCTCTGTTTTTCAATTTTTCGATTTATCGAGATTTGATTATTCAGCTTTTCGATTTATCAGTTTTTGAATTTATAACTTTTCGTTTTTTTATTTTGGCCTATTTCGGTTTCCCAGTTTTTCCAGTTTTCCATTTTTTTGTTTTTTTATTTTCCCGCTTTTCCAATTTTTCAATTTTAAACTTTTTGTTTTTTCAATTTCTCAATTTTTCAAATTTGACTCTTGTAAGCTCTAATTTTTCTATTTTTCAATTAATCGATGTTTTGATTTTCCCATTTCTTGACTTTCGAATGTTTCGATTTTCCTGTTCTTCAATTGTTCAATTTTTCGATTTTTCAGGATTTTTGATTTTCCAATTTTTCGATTTTTTAAGGTTTCTATTTTTCGACTTTACTTTTTTGATTTTTCGATTTCACAATTTTGCAATTTTTTAGATTCTCGGCTTTTGGATATTTCAGTTTTCGGATTTTTCAATATTGTGATTCTTCGATTTTTGACTTCTGGATTTTTCGATGTTCTATGTTTTTACTTTTTCGATTTTTCGATTTTTAAGTTTTAGATTTTTCAATCTTTTGATATTTTAATTTTTCAATATTTCTTAATCTATATATTTTTCAACTTCTCTGTTCTGTTTTTCAATTTTTCGAGTTATCGAGATTTGATTATTCAGCTTTTCGATTTATCAGTTTTTGAATTTATAACTTTTCGTTTTTTTATTTTGGCCTATTTCGGTTTCCCAGTTTTTCCAGTTTTCCATCTTTTCGTTTTTTTATTTTCCCGCTTTTCCAATTTTTCAATTTTAAACTTTTTGTTTTTTCAATTTCTCAATTTTTCAAATTTGAATTTTATACGCTCTAATTTTTCGATTTTCCAAATAATCGAGGTTTTGATTTTCCCATTGCTTGACTTTCGAATGTCTCGATTTTCCTGTTCTTTAACTGTTCCATTTTTCGATTTTTCAGGTTTTTTGATTTTTCAATTTTTCGATTTTTTAAGGTTTCTATTTTTCGACTTCATTTTTTTTATTTTTAGATTTCACAATTTTGTGATTTTTAGATTCTCAGCTTTTGGATATTTCAGTTTTCGGATTTTTCAATATTTCGATTGTTCGATTTTTGACTTCTGGATTTTTCGATGTTCTATGTTTTTAGTTTTTCAACTTTTCAATTTTTCGTTTTTTAAATTTTAGATTTTTCAATCTTTTGATATTTTAATTTTTCTATATTTCTTAATCTTTAGATTTTTCGACTTCTCTGCTCTGATTTATCAGTTTTTCAATTTATAACTTTTCGATTTTTTATTTTTGCCTATTTCGGTCTCTCAGTTTTTCCAATTTTTTTGTAGTTCCGCTTTTCCAATTTTTCAATTTTTAACTTTTTGTTTTTTCGATTCCTCGATCTTTTGATCTTTCGATTTCTCAATATTTCAGTTTTTCAATTTTTCGAATTTTTAAATGTTTTCATTTTCGATTTATCGAGATTGAGATTTTTCGGATATTTTGATTGTCAATTTCTCAATGTATCAATTTTTCAATTTTAACTTTTCGACTTTTCGATTTCTTGATCTTTTGGTTTTCGAAAAATCTAATTTGTATTTTAACGAAAATCAGGATCGCTGATTACGTAAAATAATAAAATAAAAGGATCTTAAAGAAAACCAGACGTAAAATTAATTTTCCTAAAACTTGTCCAAATCGCCCGTTTTTATCGCCTATTTTAGAACCTATTTTGGCTAAAATCCGTTCTATAACGATTAAGATATCTCCAAAAACATTATTTATTGTTCTATATTGTTTACACCATCAATAAATATAAATCTGGTACACAATTCAAAAATATTTATTTATCTTCTTGCTATCACCACGTTGACCGTGATATAAGCACCCGAAGTTACCATTTGTGTCAATCGTGCCACCATGACTGCCCCCAGCCTCTCCGTGTTCGTCGCTTGCCTCTTCATCGCCGGAGTTTCACCCTCCGGTAAATTATCACCACCTAACTCACACCCTCCAAGTAAAAAATTTCCAGATCTTTATTATTGGAAGGAGTACACGGGGGCGATTCCCCCCGACGCGCTCCCCGGGGGTTCGGACCCGGACGGCCGCCACGCCTACATCGCCGAAGCCTACATCCACGACCGCGGGTTGTACACGGCCCAGATTTACCCCGGAGTCAAAGAAGTGGCTACGGTTGCCTACGGCGTGGTCAAAACTAGCGTCAACATAAAAGTAACTATTCTAACTAAGTTCTAACTACTATGGCTGCTTTTTTAACAACGTTGTTGCAGATTTTGTGCACGGAACACCCGGAGTTTTTCTACTGGATTAAAACCACTTCTTCTACCTACGAGCAAGACATAGTTGGGTGGGTGCCCGTTACGCTGGGTTATGATAGGGTCGACGGTGGTCAAGTAAATAACGTCGGAAGGGTGTTTTATCAAGGGTATGTGATAGTGGGCGATGTGACGCCCTTTACCAGCGCTAAAGGCAATGTTCGTTTATTTGTTACGTTTGGTAACCGTGAAATTTCGCTGCATAATTACGAGTTGCTGGTGACTAACAGTACCAATGTAACACACATGTAATCAAATACAAATAAACTGATTTTTTTTTCTTTTGTATGTTTTGTTTAAGGTGCTATAAAGATTAAAGCTGACTTGTTTGTTCGGGTTTAATGGCGTTCTCTATTTTGTTTGGAAAATTTTCGTTAATTAAAATGTATCCTTTCCTGTCTCCCTCAGGAATTGATGATGTCATCTTACAACTTTGTGGTAGAAGTGTTATTTACAAGTTAAAAGTAAAAATAAAAATTTTATAACAATTTTTCGATTTTTCAACTTTCCATTTCTCAATTTTTCAATATTTCGGATTTTGATTCGTCAACTTTTTAATTTTTCAATTTCCCGATTTTAAAAATTTTTCCTTTTGTGATTTTTTAAGTTTTCGTTATTTTAGTTTTAGGGTTTTTCGATTTTCCATTTCTTCAATTTTTCAAGTTTTAATCTCGACTTTTCGACATTTGGATTTCTCAATTTCTCGAATTTTTGACGTTTAGATTTCTCGAATTTTCGATTTTTTTGGGTTTTCAATTTTTCAATTTTCGATTTTTAAGTTTTCCTACCCTTCAATTACTCGATTTTTAAATTTTCCGAATATTTAATTTTTCGATTTTCTGACACTTTGACTTCAATTTTTCGACTTTTCGATTTTTCGATCCCCAAATTTTCGATTTTTCAATTTTTTGATATTTCAATTTTTGGTTTTTCAATTTTTCGATTCTTCAATTTTTCTCGGTTTATCAATTGTTAATTTTTAAGGTTTCTAAATTTTCAATTTCTCGATTCTTCAGTTTCTCAAGTTTTTTATTTTTCAATTTTTAACAATATTAATAATAATAATTTATTACGCAAAATCTCCATTTTACAAAATTAAAAATATATATTTTCAAAGGATAAAAAGGATACAAAGGACAAAAAGGACAAAAAGGATAAAAAGGACAAGAAGGACAAAAAGGACAAAAAGGACAAAAAGGACGAAAAAGGGTAATAAGGACGAAAAAGGTCTAAAAGGAGGAAAAAGGACGGGAAGGACGAAAAAAGACGAACGAGAACGGGAAAGGACGAAAGAGGACGCTAAAAGGACAAAAAATGATAATAAAGAGGAAAAAGGACTGGAAGGATGGAAAAGGACGAACAAGGACGAAAAAGGACGAAAAAGGATAACAAGAACGGAAAAGGACGAAAGAGGACGCAAAAAGGACAAAAAATGATAATAAAGAGGAAAAAGGACGGAAAGGACGAAAAAGAGCGAAAAAAAACGAAAAAAGACGAGGAAGGACGAAAACGACGATAAAGGACGCAAAAGGACGAATAAGGACGAAAAGGTCGAAAAGGACGGAAAATGACGAAAAATGACTAGAGAGGACGAGAAAGGACGAAAAAGAATAATAAGGACGAAAAAGGATAATACGGACGAAAAAGGATAATAAGGACGAAAAAGAACGGACTAGGACGAAAAAGGACGGACTAGGACGTAAAACGAGGAAAAAGGACAAAAAAGGACGAGAAAGGACGAAAAGAACGAAGAAGGATGAAAAAGGACGAAAAGGATGAACAAGTACGAAAAATGATAATAAGGACGAAAAAGGACGCAAAAGACGAACAAGGACGAAAAAAGACGAAAAATGACTAAAAAGGACAAGAAGGACGAAAAAGGACACTAAGGACGTAAAGGGACGAGGACGAAAAAACACGAAAAAGGACGACAAAGGACGAAAAGAACAAAAAAGTACGAAAAATAATAATAAAGATGACAAAGGACGAAACGGACGACAAAGGATGAAAAATGGACGAAAAGGACCAAAAACGACGAATAGTAGGAAACAGTACGAAAAAGGACGAAAGGTACGGAAAAGAACGAAAAAGGACGAAAAATGACGAAGAGGGACGAAAAATGACGAAAAGGACGAAAAAGGACGCAAAAGGACGAAAATGGACGAAATAGGATGAAAAAGAACGCAAAGTATGAAAGGGACGAAAAAGGATAATAAGGACGAAAAAGGAAAGAAAGGACGAAAAAGGACGGAAAGACGAAAAAAGACGAAAAGTAGGAGAAAGGACGAAAAAGGACGGACTAGGACGTAAAACGAGGAAAAAGGACAAAAAAGGACGAGAAAGGACGAAAAGGATGAACAAGTACGAAAAATGATAATAAGGACGAAAAAGGACGCAAAAGACGAACAAGGACGAAAAAAGACGAAAAATGACTAAAAAGGACAAGAAGGACGAAAAAGGACACTAAGGACGTAAAGGGACGAGGACGAAAAAACACGAAAAAGGACGACAAAGGACGAAAAGAACAAAAAAGTACGAAAAATAATAATAAAGATGACAAAGGACGAAACGGACGACAAAGGATGAAAAATGGACGAAAAGGACCAAAAACGACGAATAGTAGGAAACAGTACGAAAAAGGACGAAAGGTACGGAAAAGAACGAAAAAGGACGAAAAATGACGAAGAGGGACGAAAAATGACGACAAGGACGAAAAAGGACGCAAAAGGACGAAAATGGACGAAAAAGGATGAAAAAGAACGCAAAGTATGGAAGGGACGAAAAAGGATAATAAGGACGAAAAAGGAAAGAAAGGACGAAAAAGGACGGAAAGACGAAAAAAGACGAAAAGTAGGAGAAAGGACGAAAAAGGACGATAAAGGACGAGAAGAACGATAAAGGACGAAATGGACGAAAAAGTACGGAAAATAATAATAAGGAAGAAAAGGACGCAAAAGGACGACAAAAGGACGAGGAAGGACGAAAAGGACGAAAAAGGACGAAAAGGACGAAAAAGGATGAAATAGGACGAAAAAGGACCAACAAGGATGAATAAGGACGAAAAAGGACGAACAATGACGAAAAAGGACGAAAAATGACTAAAAAGGACGAAAAAGTACGAAAAAGGATAATAAGAATGAAAAAGGACGAAAAGGACGAGAGGGACGAAAATTGACGACATAGGACGAAAAAGGATGGACAGGACGAAAAAAGATGAAAAAGGATGAAAACGGATGATAAGGACGAAAAAGGAAAATAAGGACCAAAAAGGACGAAAAGGACGAAAAAGGATAATAAGGACGAAAAAGGACGAAAGGGGACGAATAAAGACGAAAAAGGACGAGAAGGACGAAAAAGGACGAGCAATGACGAAAAAGAATAAGAAGGATGAAAAACGAAAAAGGACGAAAAAGGACGAAAAGGCCGAAAAAAGACGAACAAGGACGAAAAAGGATATTAAGGACGAAAAAGGACGAAGAAGGACGAGAAGGACGAAAAAGAAAGAACAAGAACGAATAAGGACGAAAAAGGACGTAAAATGACTAGAAAGGACGAAAAAGGATAATGAGGACGAAAAAGGACGAAAAAGGACGAACAAGGATGAAAAAGGACGAAAAATGACTAGAAAAGACGAAAAAGGATAATGAGGACGAAAAAGGACGAGAAGGACGAAAAAGGACGAACAATGACGAAAAAGGACGGAAAATGACTAAAGAGGACCAAAAAGGGCGAAAAAAGATAATACGGATGAAAAACGACGAAAAGGACGAGAAGGACCAAAATGGACGACAAAGGACGAAAAAGGACGAAAAGGACGAAAAAAGACGAAAAAGGATAATAAGGACGGAAAAGGACCAAGAAGGACGAAAAAGTACGAAAAAGGACGAAAAAGGACGAAAAAGGAAAATAAGGATGAAAAAGGACGAGAAGGACAAAAAAGACGAACAAGGACGAATAAGGACGAAAAAGGGCAAAAAATGACTAGAAAGGACAAAAAAGGATGAAAAAGGTTAATGACGACGAAAAAGGACGAGAAGGACCAAAAAGGACGAGAAGGACGAAAAAGGAGGAACAAGGACAAATAAAGACGAAAAATGTCTAGAAAGGACGAAAAGGACGAAAAAGGACGGCAAAGTACGAAAAGGACGAAAAAGGACGAAAAAGACGAAAAAGCGCGCAAAGGATGAAAGGGGCGAAAATGGATAATAAGGACGAAAATGGACGAAAAGGACGAAAAAGGACGAAAAGGACGGAAAAGGACGAAAAGGACGAAAAAGGACGAAAAAGTACGAAAAGGACCAAAAGGAACGAAAAAGGACAAAAATGGACGAAAAGTACGAAAAGGGACGAGAAAGGATAATAAGGACGAAAAGGATGAAAAAGGACGGAAAGGACTAAAAGGACAAAAAGGATGAAAAAGGACGAAAAGGACGAAAAAGGACGAGAATGACGAAAAAGAAAGAAAAGGACGAAAAAGGACGAAAAGGATGAAAAAGAATAAGGACGAAAAGGATAGACGAGATATAAAGGATAAACAGGATAAAGAGGATAAAAGGAGGAAAAGGACGAAAAGGACGAAACAGGCGAAAAGGACGCAAAGGACGAAATGTATAAAAAAAACAAAAATGATGAAAAGGATGAAATGGATAAAAATTAAATTTTTCGATTTTTCATACTTTTGATTTTTCAAGTTTATAATTTTTCGACTTTTCAACTTTTCGATTTTTTCATCTTTCGATTTTTCAATTATTCAATTTTTCAGTTTTTCAGTTTTTCAATTTTTCAATTTTTCATGTTTTTGTTTTTCCAGATTTTCGATATTTCAGGCCTTTGATTCGTCAGTTTTTCAATATTTTAAATATTGATTTTTCGATTTGGACTTTTCGTTTGTTTAATTTTCGACGTCTCAATTTTTCAGCTTTTTGATTCTGCAATTTTTCGTCGATTTTTCCATGTTTTGGTGTTTCGATTTCTCGATTTTAATTTTTTTTTTAAGATCCTCATTTTTTGGATTTTTCAATTTATCGACTTTTTTTATTTTTTAATTCTTCAATTTTTGATTTTTTAATTATTAATTTTCCACTTTCATGATTTCTCGTTTATATTTAATTTTTCAGTTTTTCGATTTGTCTATTTTTCAACGTTTCAATTTTGGGAATTTTTCAAATTCTGGATTTTTCAATTTTTAGTTATTTTTAATTTTGAATTTTCAAATCTTTAGATCCAGATTAAAAACGAATAAATTAATCTAGACAATTCAAATTATTTGTAGCAAATGAATTTAAAACCGCAACAAAATAATTATACTTAAAAAAAACAAACATAAAACAAAACTCTTAAAGGAGACCGCAGAACCAACGATTTTTTGTCATATTTAAAGTAGAATTGTGTCCATCAAAATACAAACAATGCATTCAAGCTCAAATCGAAATCCGTCAAACTGGATATGTTCTGATTAAATTCGTAAATCGAGAAATCCGTTTCAGGTTAAGAAACTACCGACAAAAATAAAACTTTCCTAGTTTCCTAGAACCTTCCCAAAATCTTTTATTAACATTTCATCGTTAAATTTATCTCAAATTTTGTCATACAATAAATTAATCTCCAAAATGTGTGACCCGCCACAAACAAATTTCCATCAACAAATATGAATCCCATGTACACATTCCAAAACTATTTATTCATCTCCGCTATCAACACGTTGCCCCTTCATATAAATGTTTGAATTGACCATTCCTTGTCAGTCCGTGCCATTATGGCTGTCGTTACCGTTTGTGTGCTCATCCTTTGCCTTTCCACAGTCTCAGCCCACGAAAACTCCGGTAAACTTCACCTCCTCACTCACACCCTTCTAACTAAAAAATTCTAGAACTTTATTACTGGAGGGAATACACTGGAGAAATCCCCCACGACGCCCTTCCAGGCGGCGTGGACGCAGACGGCCAAGACACCTACATCGGTGAAGGATACTACCACGACAACGGGTTCTACATCGCCCAGATCTACCCCGGAGTCAAAGAAGTGGATTTACCGTGCTACGGTGTGAAAACCGCAACCATAAACATAAAAGTAATTAACAATCTCCAGATTTGAGTAGTCGTTATTTTCATGATGTTGTAGATCTTGTGCACGGAAAGCCCGGAATCCTTCCACTGGGTTAAAACTTCTTCCAGCACGTTCAAGCAAGACACCGCCGATTTTGAACTTGTCGTGGCAGGCTATGACGGGAACGGGAACAACGGGATCATGCACGTCGGGAGGATGTTTTACCAAGGGTATGTGACGGTGGGGGACGTGACCCCGTGGAAGACCCCCCACTTGTGGTTTCCGTTTAACAAAATCGAACGAGCTGTCAATTTTTACGAGGTGCTGGTTGTTAGGGAGGTGGAGATTGAGCCGAGGCTGCGGCTGGGTAATAATATGAATGGAACAAATGTGTAACTGAAAATAAATAAATTTATTAATGATTAATTGTGATGGTTGTTTTTTTTAAGTGTTTTTTAAGTGCTCCAGGATACGCTGTTGACTTTAATTTTTTGGGAATTCAGATTTTTGAAAAAAAAAAAATCAAAATTCTATAACATTTTGATTGCTGATGCTAACTTACAATTTCGTCGAATAAATGTTGTTTAAATGTTAAAAAGTAACATTGTGTAAAAAGTGGGGTATGAATCCGTGTTGAATTTTTATCACAGACATCGACATTTTTGGATTTGAATTTTACATTTTTAAATTTTCCATTTTCCGTTTGCTCTTTATGATTTTTCGATTTTTTATATTTTAGATTTCTCGATTTTTTTACTTTTTCGATTTTTCAGTTTTTCGATTTCTTGATGTTTAGATTTCGCGAATTTTTAATTTCCAGATTCTTCAGTTTTTCGATCTTTTAATTTCTCAAATTTTTAAGTTTTTAGATTTTTCGATTTTTCAGTTGTTCGATATTTCTATTTTACAATTTTTCGAATTTATAAATTTTGGATTGTTCAGTGTTTTGATCTTTCCTTTTCTACATCCTTTGATTCTTCGACATCTTGTTTTAAGATTTTTCGGTTTTTCCATTTTTCAATTTTTCGATTTCTGGATTTATCGAGATTTCTATGTTTTGACTTTCCGATTTTTCAATTTCTCAATTTTTTTAGTTTTCTATTTATCAACTCTTTCTTATTTAAAATTTTTCAGTTTTTATTTTTTTTTTCAGTTTTTAATTTTCAATTTTGTAGTTTTAAACTTGTCGATTTTTCGATTTCTTGGTTTTTCAGTTTTCAACTTTTCGGCTTCTCGACTTTTCGATTTTTCGATTTTTCACTTTGGAATTCTCGATTTTTTAATTTTTTCAACTTGAGGTTTCTCAATTTTTTGATATTTCAGTTTTGGGATTTTTTTAGTCTTTCGATTTTCAATATTTCAAATACTCAATTTTTCGAAATTTTGGAACTTCGCAATTTTTTCATTCTTTGATTTTTCAATTTTTCAACCTTACATTTTTTTGATTTTCCTATTTCTCGATATTTCGACTTTTCAATGTTTCAATTTCCCGATTTCCTGATTTCTCGATTTTTTTACTTTATAGTTTTCTCAATTTTTTGATTTTTTTTTAAGTTTAGATTTCGCGATTTTTAAATTTGTGGACTCTTCAAATTTTCGATATTTTAATTTTCAATTTTTAAATTGCTAGATATTTCGACTTTTCGATTTTTTCATTTTTCAGGTGTTCGATATTCTGTTCCAATTTTTCAATTTTTCGATTTTATAAATTTTGAATTTTTCAGTTTTTTCATGTTTCGTTTTCTCGATCTTTTGATTTTTTGGTTTATCGGTTTAAGATTTGTTGACTGCTCAATTTTTTGATATCAGGATTTATCAGGATTTCTATGTTATGATCTTCTGATTTATGGAATTTTCGATTTTTCTATTTATCGATTTTTTAGATTTAAAATCGTTCAATTTTTATTTTCTTTTAATGTTTAAGTTTAATTTTATACTTATAAACTTTTCCATTTTTCGACTTCTGGATTTTCCGATTTCTTGATTTCTCGATTTTTCGATATTTCGATTTCTCGATGTTACAGTTTTTCAATTTTTCGATTTTTCTATTTCTCGGTTTTTCAGTTTTTCAACTTTTCGGCCTGTCGATTTTTTTAATTTTGAATTTTCGATTTCTCGATTTTTTTCAACTTTCGAATACTCAATTTTATGATATTTCAGTTTTGGGATTTTTCAGTCTTTCGATTTTCGTTAATTAATTAATTAATCAATTTTTGGAAATTTTGGGAATTTTACAATTTTTCAATTTTTGACGATGTTTTAATTTTTTGATTTTCGTTTTTTCGACTTTTCGATTTTTCAACGTTACATCGTTTCCATTTTTTTATTTTCCTATTTCTCGATTTTTCGACTTCTCAATGTTTCAATTTCCTGATTTTTAGTTTTTTCAGGTTTTTGATTTTTCAGTGGTTCAGTTTTTTTTATATTTTTTACTTCTCGATTTTTTACTTTTTCGATTTTTCAGTTTTTCGATTTTTTGTTGTTAAGATTCCGTGTTTTTTCAATTTACAGATTCTTCAGTTCTACGATATTTTAATTTTTCAATATTTAAAATTCTAGATTTTTCGAATCCTCGATTTTCTATTTGTAGATTTTTCGATTTTTCAGTTGTTCGATATTTCTATTTCTATTTTAGAACTTTTAGAATTTTTAAAATTTATGATTTTTCGATTTTTCAAATTTTCGTTTTCTGGATTTATCGAGATTTCTATACTATGATCTAATTTTTCAATTCCACGATTTTTTTGATTTTCAATTTTTATGTTCTATTCAATTTTCAATTTTCAGTTTCTTCATTTTAAGTTTTTTTTGATTTTTCCATTATTCGTTTTTTTGACTTTTCAATGTTTCAGTTTCCGGATTGGCTGATTTTTAAAATTTTCAGGTTTTTGATATTTAGATTTATAACTTTTTAGATTTTTCAATTCTTCGATATTTTAATTTTTCAAATTTTAAAATGACAGATTTTTCGATTTCTCGATTTTTCCATTTTTCAGTTGTTCGATATTCTATTTCAATTTTACAATTTTTCGAATTTATAAATTTTGAATTTTTCAATTTTTTGATGTTTCGTTTTTTCGATGCTTTGATTTTTTGGCTTCTCGCTTTAAAATTTTTCGATTTTTCAATTTTTCCATTTCTTAATTTTGTATTTTGATTTTTCAATTTTTCGGTTGTTAAATTTTAGATTTTTCAACTTTTAAAATTTTAGAATATTCAGTTTCTCAATTTTCGATCTTTCGGTTCTCCAATGTTTGTATTTTTCAATTTTTCTATTTTTTAAAACTGGTAATTTTTCGATTTTTCAGTTTTTCGATTTTCGAATATTTTTGATTTCTCGAGATTTTTATGTTTCGATTACTCAATTTTTCTCTATCTGTTCAATTTTTAGACTTTTCGATTTATCGATTTTTTAAATTTCGAATGTTTTTTCATTTTGGATTTTAAAATTTTTGCGTTTTGGATTTTCCAGTTTTTTGATGTTTCTTTTTCTCGATCTTTTGATTTTTTGACTTTTCGGTTTAAGATTTTCCGATTTTTCAATTTTTCGATTTTTAAAATTTTTGATTTTTCAACTTCTCAATTTTTCGGTTTTTGGATTTATCGGGATTTTTATATTATGATCTTCTGATTTTTGGATTTTTCGATCTTTCTGTTTTTCGATTCTTTTAATTTAAAAATTTTCTGATTTATTTTTTTTATTTCTTAATTTGTAATTTTTCCGTTATATACTTTTCGATTTTTCGACTTCTGGGCTCTTCGAATTTAGATTTCTCGATTTTTCAGTTTTTCGATTTTTCGGTTTCTCGATTTTCAATTTTTAGATGTTTCCATTTTTCAATTTTTCGTCACTTCTGTTTTAATTAATTTTTTAATTATTCGACTTCTCGATTTCTCGATTTTTAGTTACGTGTTTTCCATTTTTGATTTTCTCATTTTTTTTCGATTTCTCGACTTTTTGATTTTTCAGTTTTTCAATTCTTCAATTTTTCAATTTTTCAAGTCGATTCTTCATTTTTTCACTATATAGATTCTTCAGTTTTTCTTCGATTTGGCAATTTTTGGATATTTTAATTTTTCGAATTTTTATTTTTAGATTTTTCAGTTTTTGTTTAGAATTCTTGATCTTTCAATGATTCAGTTTTAGGATTTTTCAATTTTTCGTTTATTCGATTCTTCGATTTCTTATTTTTTTATTTTGATTTTTCAATTTTTCGGTTTTTAAATTGTAGATTTTTCAACTTTTAAAATTTTCAGTTTTTCGATTTTTCGGTTCTTCATTATTTGTATTTTTCAATTCTAAAATTTTTTAAAACTGGTGATTTTTGATTTTTCAGTTTAGAGATTTTCGAATTTTTCAGTTTTATCTTTTCGACATTTCTATTTTTTGATTTGTCAATTTTTCGATGATTCAGATTTGGGATTTTTCACTTTATCGATTCTTCAATTTTTCTCCGATTCGTCAATTTTTCGATTTTTTAATTTTCGGATTTTCCAATTCTTCAATTTTTCGATATTTTAATTTTTCAAAGATCAGATTTCGGATTTTTCAAAATTTCAATTTTTCGATTCTTCAATTTCTTAAATTTTATTTTGATTTTTCAATTTTTCGGTTTTTAAATTTTACATTTTTCAATTTTTTAAATTTTAGAATTTTTAGTTTCTCGATTTTTCGGCTTTTCGATATTTGTATGGTTCAATTTTTCGATTTTTTAAAAATGGCGATTTTTCGATTTTTCAATTTTTCGACTTTTTTAATTTTCAGTTTTTTGGTTGTTCAACTTCGGTTTTTTATTTTTCATGTTTTCATGTTTTATGTTTCAATTTCTCCATTTTCGAATTTTTCCATTCTTCAATTTTTAAATATTTTAATTATTCAATTTTTTAAAGATTTAGATATCGATTTACAATTTTTTGATTTTTCAGTTCTTCGATGCCATATATTTTCTCTATTTTTCAATTTTTCGAATTTTTAAATTTTTTATTTTCACTGTTTCGATTTTACGATTTTTTTTTTAAATAATTGTCTCGAAAATAATTTAAAATACCATTTATATTCAAAACAGTTGCATTGTTAGATTTAAAATTTCTATCTTGACCTTGACCCTTCATACCGACGCCTGAAGTAACCACTGTGTGTTTTTGAAAGTCTGTCGAAAATAACTGATTATGAAAATTCAATTTTTCCACTCCCCTGGCGCTTCACTTATTTCGAAACTGAAATCCGGTTTGCTTTATTTCCTATTTATCCTAATATATTTTCTCCGATAAAATACACATTTTAAATTAATTATCCTATCGGATTAACGTCAACGCCGAAACTCCTCGAAGTCTAAAAAACGGAGAACTTAAAGCGTCCTTCAACAATGAGTTTTTTCAGCATCCGGCACTGTTCCATTCGCTTTAATTTCAATATTTTCGGATTCAGCGACCACTTTTACATGATTTTCCCACAATCACACGTCACATCTAAATTTCAGATGCTGAAACGTTATCTCACGAAACAAAAGACAGGGCCACGCCAGATTTCGCCAGATTGATTTTTACGTTCCGGGCGTAGACAGATAATCCCCGGAACTAATGTGGATTACTGCGAAAATTTAAGCACATTTTCATGTTCGCGTCGTTCGTCTGCTTGCCCCCTCCAAAAATCTGATGACGTCACCTCAACATTTTGCGAAGTAATACATTTCAAAAACAATTATCGCTTATTCCCGAAATTCAAATATTGCTCCACTGTGCCGCTTCCCGGTGAAGTTTATAACATCCTTAATCCAGGCACCTCCCACTTCCTTTCCTTCGTAGAAACCTCGCCGCACACGCTCTGAATTCTAAGACAGTAGATTTCCCCCGTCCTTCCACGAAGGACCGCACTTTCCCCGTATTTTATTCATTTGCGTTGTTTTTACTCCAGAAGATATTTTTTGAAAGAGCTAGAAGCATATGCCGTTGACGTCTGAATTAAGCCGAACAAAGTAACATTTGCATATTTATAGTTCTCCGGGGTTTAGAGTCGGGTATTGTTGGTTGCCAGGCCTCCATCAGACTGTCTGTTCAGAATCCTCCGGTGCCGGCGAACTCGATTCCCGGAGTTCGGGTAACGCATCCTGCAATCGAAATGGATTCGGGATATTAAAAACATGCAGCGCTTTCTTCGAGAAGCCGGAATTCCGGTGCAGCGTCGAGATGACGAAGGATTGCATGCCTGTAAAGCGTTCAGGATGTTTTTAGACCAAAGTGAGGCGTGCAATTTTTTCATTTTTAAATCTTTTTCCACGTTTTCGCCTTGAAAAATTTGCTGACAAGTTTAACCTCTTCCAGTATTTTTTGGAAAGTATTTTCAGATTTTTTAATGTCATTTCATCTACGCTCCCCGGAGTATCTTCTAATTATACAATGCTCAATGATCTCGAATCTAGTTATACTTGTTAATGGGTTTTTATATTGAGTTAAATTATGTTTGAGAGGCTTTTGTTGGAATCCCACTTTGTCAGAACAGGTTCTGGAGGCAATGGACAATCCGGTAAGACTTTCCGGAAGGTTTGAATCCTCAAATGAGCATTAAATTGGCATTTATAAACTTGCTGTTGAAGTTGAGGCAAAATATAAACCCAGCCCACCCACCCTATCTCAATTGTGATTATTTTTTTATTAGACGTATGCCAAGGGGGCGGAGCTTAACTGCAAAATCCTTATTTGCCTACAAGAATTTACCATTCTAAAAACATGTTTTGAGTTTCTAAGAATAAAAAATATCATCACAATTGGGATGGGGTGGGTGGGCGGGGTTTATATTTTGCTTTTTTTTCTTAATAGACATGATATTCATTGAACAACACGATACTCAAAAACATGTTTTTAATTTCTTGTAAAGAAATGGGCATTTTGCAGTTAAGCTCCGCCCCTTTGGTTCACAGCGAATAAGAAAAAATCATCACAATTGAGACAGGGTGGGTGGGCGGGCCTACATTTTTTTTGTTTTAATATGTATAGGCCTTCTTTTCACAACATAAAATTTAAAATATGTTTAAAATAGAAAATTTCTACAAGGAAATATAGATTCTGCAATTAGGCTCTTCTCCATAATTGCAAAACTCATATTTTCTTGTTTCATTTTAACCATGTTTTAAGTTTCTTGTTGTTAAAAGATGGCTATGTATATTAAGAAAAAAAAAAAAAAAAAGAAAAAGAAAAATATAAGCCCCACCCACCCACCCTGTCTCAATTCTGATGATTTTTTTTATTCGTCGTAAGCCGAGGGGCGGAGTATAATTACAAAATCCCTATTTCCTTACAAAAATGTACCATTTTAAACGTGTTTTGAGTTTCTAAGAATAAAAAAAATCACCATAATTGGGATGGGGTGGGTGGGCGGGGTTTTAGATTTTGTCTTTTTTTCTTAATATACCTACATGATGTTCTTTGAACAAGATGATACTCAAAAACATGTATTTAATTTCTTGTAAAGAAATGAGTATTTTGCAGTTAAGCTCCGCCCCTTTGGTTCACGACGAATAAGAAAAAAATCATCACAATTGAGAGAGGGTGGGTGGGTGGGCCTACATTTTTTTTTGTTTTAATATTTATAGGCCTTCTTTTCACAACATGAAACTTAAAACATGTTTAAAATGGAAAATTTCTATAAGGAACTAACGATTTTGCAATTAGGTTCCGCCCCATAACTGCTAAATCCATACTTCCTTACCGAAATGTACCATTTCAAGCGTATCTTAAGTTTTTTGTTGTGGAAAGATGACTATGTATATTAAGAAAAAAAAAAGCAAAATATAAGCCCCGCCCACCCACCCTGTCTCAATTCTGATGATTTTTTTTATTCATCGTAAGCCGAGGGGCGGAGTAAAATTGCAAAATCCCCATTTCCTTACAAAAATTTACCATTTTAAACGTGTTTTGAGTTTCTAAGAATAAAAAAAATCACCATAATTGGGATGGGGTGGTGGGCGGGGTTTAGATTTTTGTCTTTTTTTCTTAATATATATGATATTCTTTGAACAACACGATACTCAAGAACATGTTTTTAATTTCTTGTAAAGAAAATAAATATTTTGCAGTTAAGCTCCGCCACTTTGCTTAACGGCGAATAAGAAAAAATCATCACAAGCTTAACGGCGAATAAGAAAAAATCATCACAATTGAGACAGGGCGGGTGGGCGGGCTTATATTTTGCCTTTTCGTTGTAATATGTATAGCCTTCTTTTCACAACATGAAACTTAAAACATTTTTAAAATGGAAAATTTCTCTAAGGAAATAACAATTTTGCAATTAGTTTCAGTCGCATAATTGCAAAATCTATATTTTCTTTCAGAAATGTACCATTTCAAGCGTATTTTAAGTTTTTTGTTGTGGAAAGATGACTATGTATGTTAAGAAAAAAAAGCAAAATATAAGCCCCGCCCACCCAACCTGTCTCAGTTCTGATGATTTTTTATTCGTCGTAAGCGAGGGGGCGGAACTTAACTGCAAAATCCTTATTTGTCTACAAGAATTTACCATTGTATATATGTTTTAAGTTTCTAAGTAAAAAAAATATCATCACAATTGGGATGGAATGGGTGAGCGGGGTTTATATTTTGTTTTTTTCTTAATATACATGATATTCTTTGAACAACACGATACTCAAGAACATGTTTTTAATTTCTTGTAAAGAAATAAATATTTTGCAGTTAAGCTCCGCCCTTTTGCTTCACGGCGAATAAGAAAAAATCATCCCAATTGAGACAGGGCGGGTGGGCGGGCTCATATTTTGCCTTTTTGTTATAGTATTTGTAGACTTCTTTTCACAACACGAGACTTAAAACATGTTTAAAATGGAAAATTTCTATAAGGAAATAACAATTTTGCAATTAGTTTCCGCCCCATAAGTGCAAAATCCATATTTCCTTTCAGAAATGTACCATTTCAACCGCATTTTAAGTTTTTTGTTGTGGAAAGATGACTATGTATATTAAGAAAAAAAAATATATATATATTAGCCCCGCCCACCCACCCTGTCGCAATTCTGATGACTTTTTTTATTCGTCGTAAGCCGATGGGGCGGAGCTTAACTGCAAAATCCTTATTTGTCTACAAAAATTTACCATTGTAAACATGTTTTAGGTTTCTAAGAATAAAAAAATAATCACAATTGAGATGGGGTGGGTGGGCGGGGCTTATATTCTGCCTGTTTTTCTTAATATACGTAGTATTTGAACAACACGATATTCAAGAACATGTTTTTAATTTCTTGTAAAGAAATAGGTATTTTGCAGTTAAGCTCCGCCCCTTTGGTTCACGGCCAATAAGAAAAAATCATCACAATTGAGACACGGTGGGTGGGTGAGTCTACATTTTTTTTTTTTGTTTTAATATGTATAGGCCTTCTTTTCACAACATAAAACTTAAAACATGTTTAAAATAGAAAATTTCTTCAAGGAAATATAGATTTTGCAATTAGGCTCCTCTCCATAATTGCAAAACCCATATTTCCTTGTCTCATTTTAACCATGTTTTAAGTTTCTTGTTGTTAAAAAATGGCTATGTATATTAAGAAAAAAAAAAAGAAAAATATAAGCCCCGCCCACCCACCCTATCTCAATTCTGATGATTTTTTTTTTCGTCGTAAGCCGAGGGGCGGAGTATAATTGCAAAATCCCTATTTCCTTAAAAAAATTTACCATTTTAAAGTGCTTTAAATGTCTAAGAATAAAAAAAATCATCACAATTGGGATGGGGTGGGTGGGCGGGGTTTATATTTTGACTTTTTTTCTTAATAATACATGATATTCTTTGAACAAGCTGATACTCAAAAACATGTATTTAATTTCTTGTAAAGAAATAAGTATTTTGCAGTTAAGCTCCGCCCCTTTAGTTCACAGCGAATAAGAAAAAATCATCACAATCGAGACAGGGCGGGTGGGCGGGCTTATTTTACCTTTTTGTTTTAATATGTAAAGCCTTTTTTTCACAACATGAAACTTAAAACATGTTAAAAATGGAAAATTTCTATAAGATAAATGTCGATTTTGCAATTAGGTTCCGTCCCATAACTGCAAAATCCATATTTCCTTACCGAAATGTACCATTTCAACCCTATTTTAAGTTTTTTGTTGTGGAAAGATGACTATGTATATTAAGAAAAAAAAAGAAAAATATAAGCCCCGCCCACCCACCCTATCTCAATTCTGATGATTTTTTTTATTCGTCGTAAGCCGGGGGGCGGAGTATAATTGCAAAAACCCTATTTCCTTAGAAAAATTTACCATTTTAAACGTGCTTCAGGTTTCTAAGAATAAAAAAATCATCACAATTGGGATGGGGTGGGTGGGCGGGGTATAGTTTGTCTTTTTGTCTTACAATACATGCTATTCTTTGAACAATATGATATTCAAAAACATGTACATATTTAATTTCTTGTAAAGACATAAGTATTTTGCAGTTAAGCTCCGCCCCTTTGGTTCACGGCGAATAAAAAAAAAAATCACGATTGAGACAGGGCGGGTGGGCGGGCTTACATTTTGTTTTTTTGTTTTAATATGTATAGCCTTCTTTTCACAACATGCAACTTAAAACATGTTTAAAATGGAAAATTTCTATAAGGAAATACCAATTTTGTAATTAAGTTCCGCCCCATAATTGCAAAATTCATTGTAGAAATGTACTATTTTAAACATGTTTTAAGTTTCTTGTTGTTAAAAGATGGCAATGTATATTAAGAAAAAAAAAATGCAAAATATAAGCCCCGCCCACCCACCCTGTCGCAATTCTGATGATTTTTTTTATTCGTCGTAAGCCGAGGGGTGGAGTATAATTGCAAAATCCCTATTTCCTTACAAAAATTTACCATTTTAAACGTGTTTTGAGTTTCTAAGAATAAAAAAAATCACCATAATTGGGATGGGGTGGGTGGGCGGGGTTTATATTTTGTCTTTTTTTCTTAACATACATGATATTCTTTGAACAACACGATACTCAAGAAGATGTTTTTAATTTCTTGTAAAAAAAATAAATATTTTGATTCACGGCGAATAAGAAAAAATCATCACAATTGAGACAGGGCGGGTGGGCGGGCTTATATTTTGCTTTTTCATTATAATATGTATAGCCTTCTTTTCACAACATGAAACTTAAAATATTTTTAAAATGGAAAATTTCTCTAAGGAAATAACAATTTTGCAATTAGTTTCCGTCCCATAAGTGCAAAATCCATATTTCCTTTCAGAAATGTATCATTTCAAGCGTATTTTAAGTTTTTTGTTGTGGAAAGATGACTATATATGTTAAGAAAAAAAAGCAAAATATAAGCCCCGCCCACCCACCCTGTCTCAAGTCTGATGATTTTTTATTCGTCGTAAGCCGATGGGGCGGAGCTTAACTGCAAAATCCTTATTTGTCTACAAAAATTTACCATTGTAAACATGTTTTAGGTTTCTAAGAATAAAAAAAATCATCACAATTGAGATGGGGTGGGTGGGCGGGGCTTATATTCTGTCTGTTTTTTTTTTTAATATACGTAGTTTTTGAACAACACGATATTCAAGAAATGTTTTTAATTTCTTGGAAAGAAACAGGTATTTTGCAGTTAAGCTCCGTCCCTTTGGTTCACGGCGAATAAGAAAAAATCATCACAATTGAGACAGGGTGGGTGGGTGGGCCTACTTTTTTTTTTATTTTAATATGTATAGGCCTTCTTTTCACAACATAAAACTTAAAACATGTTTAAAATAGAAAATTTCTACAAGGAAATATAGATTCTGCAATTAGGCTCCTCTCCATAATTGCAAAACCCATATTCCTTGTTTCATTTTAACCATGTTTTAAATTTCTTGTTGTTAAAAGATGGCTATGTATAAAAGAAAAAAAAAAAAGAAAAATATACAAGCCCCGCCCACCCACCCTGTCGCAATTCTGACGATTTTTTTTATTCGTCGTAAGCCCATTTTGTCTTTTTGTTTTAATATGTATAGCCTTCTTTTCACAACATGAAACTTAAAACATGTTTAGAATGGAAAATTTCTATGAGGAAATAACAATTTTGCAATTAAGTTCCGTCTCATAATTGCAAAATTCATATTTCCTTACAGAAATGTACCATTTCAAGCGTATTTTAAGTTTTTGTTGTGGAAAGATGACTAAGTACATTAAGAAAAAAAAGCAAAATATAAGCCCCGCCCACCCACCCTATCTCAATTCTGACGATTTTTTTATTCGTCGTAAGCCGAGGGGGGGGAGCTTAACTGCAAAATTCTTATTTGTCTACAAAAATTTACCACTGTAAACATGTTTTAAGTTTCTAAGAATAAAAAAAATCACCATAATTGGGATGGGGTGGGTGGGCGGGGTTTATATTTTGTCTTTTTTTCTTAATATACATGATATTCTTTGAACAACACGATACTCAAGAACATGTTTTTAATTTCTTGTAAAGAAATAAATATTTTGCAGTTAAGCTCCGCCCTTTTGCTTCAAGGCGAATAAGAAAAAATCATCACAATTGAGACAGGGCGGGTGGGCGGGCTTATATTTTGCCTTTTAGTTATAATACGTATAGCCTTCTTTTCACAACATGAAACTTAAAACATTTTTAAAATGGAAAATTTCTCTAAGGAAATAACAATTTTGCAATTAGTTTCCGCCCCATAACTGCAAAATCCATATTTCCTTACCGAAATGTACGATTTCAACCGTATTTTAAGTTTTTTGTTACGGAAAGATGACTATATGTATATTAAGAAAGAAAAAAAGAAAAATATAAGCCCCGCCCACCCACGTTGTCGCAATTCCGATGATTTTTTTTATTCGTCGTGAGCCGAGGGGCGGAGTATAATTGCAAAATCCCTATTTCCTTACAAAAATTTACCATTTTAAATGTGTTTTGATTTTCTAAGAATTAAAAAAATCACCATAATTGGGATGGGGTGGGTGGGCGGGCTCTATATTTTGTCTTTTTTTCTTAATATACATGATATTCTTTGAACAAGATGATATTCAAAAACATGTATTTAATTTCTTGTAAAGAAATAAGTATTTTGCAGTTAAGCTCCGCCCCTTTGCTTCACGGCGAATAAGAAAAAATCATCACAATTTAGACAGGGCGGGTGGGCGGGCTTATATTTTGCCTCTTTGTTGTAATATGTATAACTTTCTTTTCACAACATGAAACTTAAAACATGTTTAAAATGGAAAATTTCTATAAGGAAATACCAGTTTTGTAATTAAGTTCCGCCCCAGAATTGCAAAATTCATTGTAAGAATGTACTATTTTTAAACATGTTTTAAATTTCTTGTTGTCAAAAGATGGCTATGTTTATTAAAAAAAAAAAGAAAAATATAAGCCCCGCCCACCCACCCTATCTCAATTCTGATGATTTTTTTATTCGTCGTAAGCCGAGGGGCGGAGTATAATTGCAAAATCCCTATTTCCTTAGAAAAATTTACCATTTTAAACGTGCTTTAAGTTTCTAAGAATAAAAAAAATCATCACAATCGGGATGGGGTGGGTGGGCGGGGTTTATATTCTGTCTTTTTTTCTTAATATACATGATATTCTTTGAACAAGATGATACTCAAAAACATGTATTTAATTTCTTGTAAAGAAGTAAGTATTTTGCAGTTAAGCTCCGCCCCTTTGCTTCACGGCGAATAAGAAAAAATCATCACAATCGACACAGGGTGGGTGGGGGGGCCTATATTTTACCTTTTTGTTTTAATATGTATAGCCTTTTTTTCATAACATGGAACTTAAAACATGTTTAAAATGGAAAATTTCGATAAGGAAATACCAATTTTGTAATTAAGTTCCGCCCCATAATTGCAAAAGTCATTGTAAAAATGTACCATTTTAACAATGTCTTAAGTTTTTTTGTTGTGGAAAGATGGTTATGTATATTAAGAAAAAAAAAGAAAAATATAAGCCCCGCCCACCCACCCTATCTCAATTCTGATGATTTTTTTTATTCGTCGTAAGCTGAGGGGCGGAGTATAACTGCAAAATCCCTATTTCCTTAGAATAATTTACCATTTTAAACGTGCTTTAAGTTTCAAAGAATAAAAAAAAATCATCACAATTGGGATGGGGTGGGTGGGCGGGGTTTATATTTTGCCTTTTTTTCTTAATATACATGATATTCTTTGAACAACACGATACTTAAGAACGTGTTTTTAATTTCTTGTTAAGAAATAAGTATTTTGCAGTTAAGCTCCGCGCGTTTGGTTCATGGCGAATAAGGAAAAATCATCACAAGTAAGACAGGGCGGGTGGGCGGGTTTAGATTTTTCCTTTTTGTTTTAATATATATGGCATTCTTTTTATAACATGACACTCAAAACATGTTTAAAATAGAAAATTTCTATAAGGAAATAACAATTTTGCAATTAGGTTCCGGCCCATAATTGCAAAATCCATATTTCCTTGCAAAAATGTATTATTTTAACCATGTTTTAAGTTTCTTGTTGTGGAAAGATGGTTATGTATATTAAGAAAAAAAAGATTGCGTCGACTCAGGGACGCACGGATGGAGTTTTAACTCTGCGTTGTCAATTTATTTAAATTAAACGTGTATACGAAGTCATTAATTATCTCTTAAAAAATACCGACACCGACAGCGACACCGACACCAAGCTCGCAGCTGGAACTCGACATTCCTGTTCCGGCGCGTATATACGTGTTCTATATTACGACAAGAAAGTAAGAAAGGAGTTAAAACTCCAAAAAATAAATAAAATAAAATCACATGAGAATGTTACAATGTTATTAAAAACTCTTATAGAATTTGAAAGAATGTTGGAGTCTCCTTACGAGTTTAAAAGAATTTCAGAAGCCCGTTATGTGATTTTGTCTGCAAATTTATAAGAATCATAGGGGGCTGGATGATTTCTTGTTGAAGAAAATTGGAACAAACTCGAAGGCCTAAATCATTTTGTTGTTGAAACATATTGAAACAAACTCGAGAGTCTCTAATGTATTTTTTAATAGAATTTAAGGAGAATCCAGAGGTCTCCAAGTGTCTTTTTTTTCCTAAGAGTTTAAAAGAATCACGGGAGCCTATGATGTCTTTTTTTAATAGAATTTAAGGAGAATCTAGGCGTCCTCAAGTGCCATTTTTAAGACTTCAAAAGAATTACGCGAGCCTCAGTTTTGTTTGCATTAAAAAAATTACTAGAATTCTGGAAGCTTTGGTGTTTTTGTTTTTAATGGAAACTGGAAAAATTTTGGAATTTCCAAGTGCCTTTTTTACAGAATTTGAAAGAATCTTGGGGTTCCTTTGGGTATTTTGGTCTAAAAATTTAAAAGAATCCCAGAGGCCCCTGCTCTGTTTTTTTTCGGGAATTTATAAGTAACTTAGGGGCTTGGACTATATGTTATTGAAAAAAATTGGACCAACTCGGGAACCCCTGAAGTGTGTTTAACAGAATTTGAGAACAATCTAGGCGTCTCCAAATGTCTTAGTTTTTTTTTTAAGAGTTTCTAAGGATTATGGGAGCCTCTGATGGTATTTACTGAAAAATTTACAAGAATTATGAAAGATTTGGTGTTTCATTTTTGATGAAAACCGGAATAATTTTAGGACTTCGAAGTGTTTTTTTTACGGAAAGAATCTTGGAGAGCTCTAGAATGTTTTTGTCTAAGAGTTAAAAAGAATCTCAGAAACCCCTGATCTGTTTTTATTCGAGAATTTATAAGAATCCTAGGGGCCGAGATGATTTTATTGTTGAAGCGAAATCGAAAAATTTAAAATCAAAAATTGATAAATTTCAAATTGAAAATCGAAAAAAGAAACGAAAAACCGAAAAGTCGAGAAATTGAAATTTTTAAAAGCAGGAAAAATAAAAAAAATCACAATTGCAATATTAAAAAATTGAAAAACTGAAAAATTTACAACCGAACAATTGAAATACGAAAAACTAAGATATCCAAAAATTGAAAAATCGAAAAATTCAAAATAGAGAAACTCAAGAACGACTGACACCGACACCGACACCAAGCTCATAGCTGAAACTCGACATTCCTATTCTGGCGCTTAGGAATTAAAACTTCAAAAAAGCAAAATATCAGCAATTTGACCATTTTCAAAACTGAACTAAAGACTTCAGTATTTCAGATAATTAAAAAAATATGAATTTCAATTCGAATATTTCTAAATTCTTACCCCAGGATCCTAAACACGTTATATTTTTGTAATCAGTACGTTGAAATCTATATCACAGATTTTTTTCGGTATTTTGAGCAAGTTTTTGAAAAGTAAAATTTTTCAAAAAATATGAAAATTTCAGAATTCTTGACCATGTTTGAAATTCAACGAAAGTTGTTTTCTTGTAGATTATGTCCTCCAGAAGGTACTTTCCGCATCATTTCTTTCATAATTCCTATCATTTTTCGAGAATCACTCATCAGTGTTTATTAAATTAAAAAAAAAAAAAATGAATTGTAACATGTTTTTTTAAATCTTGCCCCAAGACCATAAACATGTTATATTTTTGGAAACAGCACGTGAACATCTATATCTCAGATTATTATGGGAATTTTTAGGCAACTTACAAAAATTTCGCTATTGTTGACTATTTAACTGTGGACATTTTCTTGTAGGTTTTAACCTCCAGAGGTTGCTTTATCATTTCTTCGATAACTCCCACCATTTTTCGAGAATTACCCATCGAAATATGAGTTTTTTGGATCTTTTTTTTAATAGAATTTTAATTTGAATATTTTTAAAATCTTGCTGCGGAACCTTAAACACGCTATATTTTTGAAATCAGCACGTAGAAATCTATATCTAAAATGTGTTTGCGGATTTTTAGGAACTTTTGTTAAGTTTGTAAGACATTATATTGCATATAAAGACAAATTTCTCTACATATAATTATTATTTGAAGCTCTTCGCAGAAATAGTATATTACGCAACGAGTGTGAAAAGTGTCCATTTCGCACACAATTTGTTACTTTATCAAGTCGTGAAACAAACGCAACCGTGCTTTATTCTTCCCACAAACGGCCCTTGGATGCAGATATCGGAAAGCTGCACTTTAATCGCCTGTTTTCTTTAAAGTATACTGCCATGTTTCAAGCGATAATCCCACTTGCATCCGACAATCTTACTAAGCTTTCCCATTTTAATCCGAGCACTTTGTTGTCGGGGTTCTTAACAAATCTTTTTCCCATTTAAAAGACTAAATCAATGAAAAATCTCTTCCTTTATACATTTTTACAAAAGCGGGGGAAAGCAATAAACCTAGATAATACGTCGCAGGATGATGCATCTGCAGATTTACCACCACCAAAGGAAGTTCTTATCAAGCCCACTTTCTGAGATATTAATATAATATATCGTACTGGGTGGCACAAAAGTTGTTGATCAGCGAAATATCGCCAGTCGGGAGGAATTATTTGGCGCTAAAGAGTCTCTTGGAACAAATTCCTGTAATCTCTGTGAGTTTTTTTTTATACAAACTCCGTACATGATCGGGTTGTGTTTGACCTTTGCTACGACTAAGAGTTGAGCGTGCCAAGGCCGGAAGGCGGTTTATTGTAATGGAAACCCGATTGTGTTTTTTGCTAATAGTTATGTTAAACTCAATGTAAATCATCAACTAACAGGCCAAAAGATGTATCGAATTCATAGTGTTCAAAGACGAAATACCTTGCCATGCCTCTACAGATCACCAACAAACTCTCGGCCATAGATTGAATTTAAATAAAGAAATGAAGTGTTTTCTTTCTGGTTAATGAAAAAATAAATAAGTCACCAGAGTGTGATTACAAAAACAAAACACAATAAAGACGACAGACAGCAGCGAATTTCATCAATTAAACGCGAATAAAAAGACGGATTATAAACTCCATTTTCGTTAAACAAAAAGCACGCAGATTGAACTTTCCCTTCGACGACGTTATATCTCTTCAGAAATGTTATTTCAAAATAAAAATTGACTTATAATTACATAGCATGTAAAAAAAAAGCAACCAAAACGAGATCCGTTTGTTCTTTTCATCAGAAATAAAAATTCCGGAGAAAACGGAACTCATATTTGTCTCCGGCCTCTATTTTATAAATTCGAGAGCTTCCAACCGGCCCCGGCCCCACAGCCACCCTCTCAATCGATTGTTGCGACGTCCGATAATGAAGCCATCCAGCTCCCCGAATCACCTTTCAGGAAGTCTATTTGTACAGCGCCCGCCCAAGATTTTGTCAGCGTGATCTCCCAAAACCGACTTATGCAAATGGCGTATCGGTGTCATGTTTAAACATGATGCACGTGTCGACCACGTCAAGCGGAAAATTTATATCAACGTCTATTTTCCGCATAAAAGATACATCTCGGAAACCGGTTCCTGCAGGATCGCGGTGTTTGTGCAGGAGGAGATTAACATGAACTTTGGATCGTTGAGGATGTTCTTAGGCAAAGATGGCTATGTGAATCTGGTGATTTGGCTGGCAACCAGTGTCGTACATCCAAAGATACCTAATGAAAAAATGCCTTTTAATTTTGGTCAAAAATTCAATAACCCAAATCAATTTTTCCTAATCCATGAAACTTCAATATTTCAGAGTAAATCATTAATTACGCAATTATCTAGACAAAACTTCCTTCGTCCCTGTACCACAGGCCCCTGTCTCGATTGTAATAACTGTTTTTATTCGTCGTGACCCGAGAGGGGGAGCTTAATTGCAAAATCCTTATTTCTCTACAAGAGAAACATGTTTTTAAGAATCATGTTGTTGAAAGAAAAATATATATGTTAATCGACCGAAAATTGGTGTCAAATTGTAGATAATTTTCCGCTAGTTACGATTCTTAAAACGCCGTCACGATATCTTGTCCAATAAAAACGAAAAGTGAATTCAAAATTTCCAAAAACTTTCCAAAAAAGTGGTTAAAATTGGTTTAATAGATTAAAAATTGGTGTCAAATTGTAGATAATCTTCCGGCGGTTACGATTCTGAAATCGCCGCCACAATATCTGGTCCAACAAACACGAAAAGTGAACTCAAAATTTTCAAAAATTTTTCAAAAAAGTGGTTAAAATTGGTTTAATCGACTAAAAATTATTGTCAAATTGTAGATAATCGTCCGCTGATTACGACTGTGAAATCGCCGTCACGATATCTGGTCCAACAAAGTCGAAAAATGAATTCAAAATTTCCAAAAATTTTCCAAAAAATGGTTAAAATTGGTTTAATCGACCGAAAATTGGTGTCAAACTGTAGATAATCTTGCGCTAGTTACGATTCTGAAATCGTCGTTACCAAACCTGGTCTAATAAAGACGAAAAGTGAATTCAAAATTTCCAAATATTTCCAAAAAGTGGTTCAAATTGGTTTGATCGATCGAAAATTGGCGTCAAATTTTTGATAATCTTCCACTAGTTACGATTCTGAAACCGCCGTCACGATATCTGGTCCAACAATGTCGAAAAATGAATACAAAATTTCCAAAAAGTTTCCAAAAAAATGGTTAAAATTGGTTTAATCGACCGAAAATTGGTGTCAAATTGTAGATAATCTTGCGTTAGTTACGATTCTAAAATCGTCGTTACCAAACTTGGTCTAATTAAGACGAAAAGTGAATTCAAAATTTCCAAATATTTCCAAAAAAGTGGTTAAAATTGGTTTGATCGACCGAAAATTGGCGGCAAATTGTTGATAATCTTCCGCTAGTTACGATTCTGAAACCGCCGCCACGATGTCTCGTCCGATAAAGACGAAGAGTGAACTCAAAATTTCCAAAAATTTTCCAAAAAAGTGGTTAAAATTGGTTTAATCGAGTAAAAATTGGTCTCAAATTGTTAATTATCTTTCGATGGTTACGATTCTGAAATCGCCGTCTCGATATCTCGTCCAATAAAGACGAAAAGTGAACTCAAAATTTCCAAAAATTTTCCAAAAAAGTGCTTAAAAATGGTTTAATCGACCGAAATTTGTTGTCAAATTGTTGATAATCTTCCGCTAGTGACGATTCTGAAACCGCCGTCACGATAACTTGTCCAACAAAGTCGTAAAATAAATTCACAATTTCCAAAAATTTTCCAAAAAAGTGGTTAAAATTGTTTTAATAGACTAAAAATTGGTGTCAAAGTGTAGATAATCTTCCGCTGGTTACGATTCTGAAATCGCCGCCACGATATCTCGTCCAATAAAGACGAAAAGTGAACCCAAAATTTTAAAAAATTTCCAAAAAGCTGGTTAAAATTAGTTTGATCGACCGAAAATTGGTGTCAAATTTTTGATAATCTTCCGCTAGTTACGATTCTGAAACCGCCGTCACGATTTCTGGTTCAACAAAGTCGAAAAATGAATTCAAAATTTCCAAAAATTATCCAAAAAAACGGTTAAAATTGGTTTATTCGACCGAAAATTGGTGTCAAATTGTAGATAATCTTCCGCTAGTGACGCTTCTGCAATAGCCGTCACGATATCTGGTCCAACAAAGTCGAAGAATGAATTCAAAATTTCCAAAAATTTTCCAAAAAAGTGGTTAAAATTGGTTTAATCGTCCGAAAACTGGTGTCAAATTGTAGACAATCTTGCGGTTGTTTCGATTCTGAAATCACCGTCACCAAATTTGTTCTAATAAAGACTAAAAGTGAATTCAAAATTACCAAAAATTTTCCAAAAAAGTGGTTCAAATTGGTTTGATCGACTAAAAATTGGTATCAAATTGTAGATAATCTTCCGTTAGTTACGATTCTGAAATCGCCGTCACGATATCTAGTCCAAAAAACACGAAAAGTGAATTAAAAATTTCCAAAAGTTTTCCAAAAAAGTGGTTAAAAATGGTTTAATCGACCGAAAATTGGTATCAAATTGTAGATAATCTTCCGCTAGTTACGATTCTTAAATCGCCGTCACTATATCTGGTCCAATATACACGGAAAGTAAATTCAAAGTTTTCAAAAATTTTCCAAAAAAGTGGTTAAAATTGGTTTAATCGACCAAAAATTGGTGTCAAATTGTGAATAATATTCCGCTAGTTAAGATTCTGAAATCGCCGCCACGATATCTCGTCCAATACACACGAACAGTAAATTCAAAATTTCCAAAAATTTTGCAAAAAAGTGGTGAAAATTGGTTTAATCGACTAAAAATTGGTGTCAAATTGTAGATAATCTTCCGCTGGTTACGATTCTGAAATCGCCGTCACGATATCTGGTCCAATAAACCCGAAAAGTTAATCCAAAATTTCCAAAAATTTTCCAAAAAAGTGGTCAAAATTCGTCTAATCGTCCGAAAATTGCTGTCAAATTGTAGATAATCTTGCGCAAGTTACGATTCAGAAATCGCCGTCACCAAATTTGGTCTTATCAAGACGAAAAGTGAATTCAAAATTTCCAAAAATTTTCCAAAATGGTGGTTAAAATTGGTTTGATCGACCGAAAATTGGTGTCAAATTGTAGATAATCTTCCGCTAGTTACGATTCTGAAATCGCCGTCACCATATCTGGTCCAATAAACACGAAAAGTGAATTCAAAATTTCCAAAAATTTTCCAAAAAAGTGGTTAAAATTGGTTTAATCGACTAAAAATTGGTGTCAAATTGTAGATAATCTTCCGCTGGTTACGATTCTGAAATCGCTGTCACGATATCTGGTCCAATAAATACGAAAAGTGAATTAAAAATTTCTAAAAATTTTCAAAAAAAGTGGTTAAAATTGGTTTAATCGATCGAAAATTGGTGTCAAATTGTACATAATCTTCCGCTGGTTACGATTCTGAGATCGCCATCACGATATCTGCTCCGATAAACCCGAAAAGTTAATCCAAAATTTCCAAAAATTTTCCAAAAAAGTGGTTAAAATTGGCCCAATCGTCCGAAAATTGATGTCAAATTGTAGATAATCTTGCGCAAGTTACGATTCTGAAATCGCCGTCACCAAATTTCGTCTAATCAAGACGAAAAGTGAATTCAAAATTTCCAAAAATTTTCCAAAATGGTGGTTAAAAATAGTTTAATCGACCGAAAATTGCTGTCAAATTGTAGATAATCTTGGGCTAGTTACGATTCCGAAATCGCCGTCACCAAATTTGGTCTAATAAAGACGACAAGTGAATTCAAAATTTCCAAAAATTTTCCAAAAAAGTGATTTAAATTGGTTTAATTGACCGAAAATTGGTGTCAAATTGTAGATAATCTTCCGTTGGTTACGATTCTGAAATGGCCGTCACGATATATGGTCCAATAAATACGACAAGTGAATTCAAAATTTCCAAAAATTTTCCAAAAAAGTGATTTAAATTGGTTTAATTGACCGAAAATTGGTGTCAAATTGTAGATAATTTTCCGCTGGTTACGATTCTGAAATCGCCATCACAATATCTGCTCCAATAAACCCGAAAAGTTAATCCAAAATTTCTAAACATTTTCCAAAAAAGTGGTTAAAATTGGCTCAATCGACCGAAAATTGGTGTCAAATTGTAGATAATCTTCTGCTAGTTACTAATCTGAAATTGCCGTCACGATATCTGCTTCAATAAACCCGAAAACCATTCAAAAATTCCAAAAAAGTCGTAAAAATTGGTTCAATCGACCGAAAATTTGCATCAAATTGTATATAATCTTCCGCTGGTTACGTTTCTGAAATCGGCGTCACGACATCAGGTCCAAAAAACACGAAAAGTGAATTGAAAATTTCCAAAAATTTTCCAAAAAAGTGGTTAAAAATGGTTTAATCGACCGAAAATTGGTATCAAATTGTAGATAATCATCCGCTAGTTAAGATTCTGAAATCGCCGCCACGATATCTCGTCCAATAAAAACGAAAAGTGATCTCAAAATAAATTTAAGAAAAAAAGAAGTCAAAAGCTAAGCCCCGCCCACCCACCCGTATCTTAAATGTGGCCAATTGTTCATTCGATTTTAGACCGCGGGGCGGAGCTTAATTGTAAAATCGATGTTTCCCAAAACAAAAATTTATCATTTTAAACGTTTCCCTTATCTCATTTCTTATGAGTTTTTCACCAAAACATGTTTTAAGTATTATCATATTGTTCAAAATAGATCCTTAGTTCACGCTCGATAAATAAACAACTTGAAAGTGTATATGTGTACACATCTGAAGAATGTCACGTAGAAATTAGTTTGATTTGAGTGAGTTTGTAGCCTCAAACCAGAGGATTAAAATTGTTAGGTAAGCTACAATCGAACAAAATATTCTGAATATTATTATTATAGTTCTTATTTAATCCTCATTACTCCTCATTTAGAGAGTGATAAAATTATTCAAATTTCGGTTAGCGTTTTACCATCGACATGATACTGCTCATACACATTAAAATTTCGCAGGAATCGATCCAGTAGTTTCGGCGATTATCTGTCTGATAAAAAGGCACTCTAGATGTAGACGCCGAACAAATACAATAGCCAAGTTCGTGACTGCTCCATTCCCGACCTACCTCAATCCCCTCAAAATTATTAATAATTCTTAAACACCTTCCACGCGAAATTAGCAGGAACGCGTCTGTGCTCCGGCAAAAACCTCCCCAGTGCCCTTTTTCCCGCAGCTCCGCCGCCCCACTCGGCCTTCCAGGTAGCGGTCCCTCCAGCAGCCTCGCCTGCCCCCGGGGGCGGCCAGGAGCCGTCATATCTCTTAATTCGTGTACAAGTTGGCAAAAACAAGACGAGCGCCTGTACCTCCACCGGCAAGCGCGCGCTCAGTCTTTGATAAACGCCGGCAAGGTTTGGACGTGGACGCACTCGCTCCGGGGGAAAAAACACGCGACGTGCGCGGAAAACTAACGAACAGCTGAATTAATTCCGCGATTTTGTCGAAAATGTGACCCCTGGCCGAACAGCCGACGAAAAGGCGAAAGTTTTCCAATTAGGCGGGCCTGGACGAAATTTCGAAAAAAGTAAGTTTTTGGACTTTCCGGATTTTGCGGCCATGTTTAGCTTCAATTGGAATTAGTGCGCACAGTTTTGTAATTTATTTTTGTTTTTGAAAATTTGGTGGTTTTCCAATTTTTGGTTGTCGACGCGTTGTCTCTTCAAACTTAAAAATTAAGGTTAATTTGTTCAGCTGAAACACACACTTAAAACAAGGAAGTAGTCGCATAATTGCGCAGCCATTACCTGTAATTCTCCATTAAAAAAGGCTTCGATTCGGCCACTTATCGAGCAGGCTCTCCATTACGCCGTCACCTCGACTCGGAGGGCGTTTTCGCTCCCCAGCGTGTGATGAAGTCTTGGGTTCTTTTGGGGAAAAATCGGTTGGCTTAGGTCAGTGCAAATTGTCGGGTTTTATTTTTGGAGGACCTTCGGCGCAAGAAATTAATAGTCATGTTTTGACGCATCCGTGTTTTTTTGTTATAAATTAGCCGATGTTACACAGTCGAGCTGAGCGGCGGCGGGGCGTCGGAGGTGAAAAATGATGCACATTATTCGATTATCCCGGAAGAGTGATAAAAAAATAACAGACGTAAATTTTCGCGTAACGCGATTAGTTGGGTTATAATTTTTTAGGGTTATTTGATTTTGCGGGAGCGCGTAAAATGGTTTTTGGGAATTTACTACTCGTCGCCTTGAAGGAGAGTGAGTTTATTGTGTGTATTGTTGAGGCTTATTCGAGTTTGGTTATTGGGTTTTTTGCTGGAGTCGAGTGGTGGGTTAATTGATAACCGGAAAGTCGGGAGAGTAACGTAATGTTTTTCTCTAATTATTATCGACCGCTGATAGAGGTGTTAAAAGGAAGCGATGATTAAAGTTTTTTGTTAGAGCAACTTTCTAGTTCGTGTGAATCATTCGAAATCCGAATTCTACAAAAACGAGTTTTAATTATTAATTAATTTTTATTAGCCATAATAAAAATGTAATTTATCACATATTTAAATTGGTTATAATTTCAATATTGGATCAGTTTATGCGCAAATTAATCGATCTTCACGTTTTACTAAAATCGGATTTAAAGCACCCTGTGTTCGTTTCCGTAGACACGAAAAACGTGAAACTTGAATTTATGCGAAGTTCAAAGTAACGTAAAAAGTTGCATTTTAGACGAACTAGCTGTTTCATTATGTTTACACAGTGCGTTCTTTCTTATCATGAAACTTCTTAAGTGTTTTAATTTTTTAGACGTAAGTGTTCTTTTAGATTAGATTAGATTAGATTTAGATAAAATCTGTCTTAAATTTAATTATAAGTGCTCTCACAAAACCGGTAAACAATTGCAATATTCATGGAAAGTTTCTAAATTCTCTGAAAAAAATCAAAATTGTCCCAGTTCATAAAAAATGTGACGCAAATGATCGAGTGATTGTGGCCAATCTCGATAAACCTACTCGATTTGAAATCGACTACTTTAGAAAATTTTTGTCCGGGGTTATCAATTTGGAATCGGGTTAGATTTTTCAAATAATTATCAAATTTTTGGTTGTTTTGCAAGTACAGTTCGAAAATTATCTAAATATATATTTTGTAGATTTCAACTGGTGGAAGTCATTTTCGCTTTCAATTTTCAAAAATTCCGACATTTTATGAATTATGACATTTTTTGAGATATTCCAAAATTTTTTTTGAAAATTTTCAAGCAACATTTCAAAAATTTCAATTTTTTGGTACTCCCTCTGTGTCAATTTTTTTAACTTTTTCGGAAGCACCCTCCGAAAATTACTTTCTTGTGTGTTTTTACCTGTTGAAGAATCAGCTGGTCGAGATCTATTTACAGATTTTTTTAGGGACTTTTTGAGGAGTTTTTCAGAAATCATAACAATTTTTCCAGAGTAGATAAATGAAATAATTTTTGAGACATGGATTTCGAAAATTGAACAAAAACTTTGGTTCGGGACTATTAAAATGTTATGTTTTATGATCAGCTCGTGGAGATCTGTATCCTAAATTTTTTTGTGAATTTTTAGACAACTTTTCAAAAATCTCAATTTTTCGGTAGATATTCAATTATTAAATTTTTCACGGTTTTCCGAGTACCCTTCAAAATTGTCTAAAGACATTTTCTTGTAGATTTCGACCTGTAGAAGTTATTTTCAGCTTCAGTTTTTCAAAAATCCGAACAATTTCTCCAGCGTAGATAAATGAAATATGACATTTTTTGAGACACGGATTTCGAAAATTTGACTTTCAAACCGAATATTTAAGAAAATTTGATCTCAGACCATTAAAATGTTAAGTTTTATGAATCACCTCATCGCGATGCATAACCTAGATTTTTTTGTGAATTTTTAGACAACTTTTCAAAAATATCAATTTTGCTATATCGTTATCAAATCTAGAACGTTTGCCGTGCATGTTTCAAAAATAAACTAAAGACATTCTCTTGTATAATTCTACCGGTACAAGTTATTTTCGGCTTCAATTTTTCGAAAATTTAAAGAATTTTTCCAAAATCCTTGATTTTTTCGAATATTAAAAAAAATCAGTTTCAAAGCGAGTGTTTCAGAAATCCTTGGCCCGGGACCATTAAAACCTTCTATTTTCGAATCAGCTTGTCCAGATCTATATTTCAGATTTTGTTTTGTGGAATTTTAAACAACTTTTCAAAAATCTCAATTTTTCGGTAGATACTCAATTATCAAATTTTTCACGGATTTCCGAGCAGCCTTCAAATTAGAAATTATCTAAAGATATTTTCTTGTATATTTCGCCCGGTGAAAGTTGTTTTCGGCTTTAGTTTTTTGAAAATTCTATCAATTTTTTAAAAATTGATAAATGAAATATGACACTTTTCGAAATATTTCTAAAATTTCAATTTCAAACCAAATTTTTAAGAAAGCTTGGGTCTGGAATCATTATAGTTTATGTTTTTCGCATCAGCTCGTCGAGATTTATATTCCAGATTTTTTTGTGGATTTCTTATGAAATTTTTTACCTAATTACCAGCACCTTTCCAAAATTACCCAAAGAAATTTTCTTGTAGATTTCGACCGGAAAAAGTTATTTTCGGTTTTAATTTTTCGAAAATTCCAACAAATAACGTCGAGCTCTATATTCCAATTTTTTTGTGGATTTTTGGCAACTTTTCAAACATATCAATTTTTTATTACTAATTATAACATTTTTTACCTAATTGCCAGCACCCTTGGAAAATTACCTAAAGACATTTTCTTGTAGATTTCGACCGGAAAAAGTTATTTTCGGTTTTAATTTTTCGAAAATTCCAACAAATAACGTCGAGCTCTATATTCCAATTTTTTTGTGGATTTTTTGGCAACTTTTCAAACATATCAATTTTTTATTACTAATTATAACATTTTTTACCTAATTGCCAGCACCCTTGGAAAATTACCTAAAGACATTTTCTTGTAGATTTCGACCGGAAAAAGTTATTTTCGGTTTTAGTTTTTCGAAATTTTTCCAAAATCCGTTAATGAATTATGGCATTTTCTGAATTTCTCCAAAAAATTTAATTTTGCATAAAAGATTTAAGAAAACATTGGTTCGGGACCAATAAAACTTTATGTTTTCGATTCAGCTCGTCGAAATCTATATTCCAATTTTTTTTATGGTATTTTAGGCAACTTTTCAAAAATCTCAATTTTTGGAAAATCATCAAATTTTTTACGTTTTTGCAAGCACCTGTTAAAAATTACTCAAAGGCATTTTCTTGTGGATTTCGACCGGGGGAAGTTATTTTCGGTTTTCGTTTTTCGAAAATTCGACCAATTTTTCCAAAGTTGATAAATGCAATATGACACTTTTTGAGATATTTCAAAAAATTCATTTTCAAACCGAATTTTTAAGAAACCTTGGGTTCGCGGAATCATTAAAAGTTTATGTTTTTCGAATCAGCTCGTCGAGATTTATATTCCAGATTTTTTTGTGGATTTCTAGGCAGCTTTTCAAAATTTTCAATTTTTTTATAACTAATTATAACATTTTTTACCTAATTGCCAGCGCCCTTCGAAAATTACCTAAAGACATTTTCTTGTAGATTTCGACCGGAAAAAGTTATTTTCGGTTTTAGTTTTTCGAAATTTTTCCAAAATCCGTTAATGAATTATGGCATTTTCTGAATTTCTCCAAAAAATTTAATTTTGCATAAAAGATTTAAGAAAACATTGGTTCGGGACCAATAAAACTTTATGTTTTCGATTCAGCTCGTCGAAATCTATATTCCAATTTTTTTTATGGTATTTTAGGCAACTTTTCAAAAATCTCAATTTTTGGAAAATCATCAAATTTTTTACGTTTTTGCAAGCACCTGTTAAAAATTACTCAAAGGCATTTTCTTGTGGATTTCGACCGGGGGAAGTTATTTTCGGTTTTCGTTTTTCGAAAATTCGACCAATTTTTCCAAAGTTGATAAATGCAATATGACACTTTTTGAGATATTTCAAAAAATTCATTTTCAAACCGAATTTTTAAGAAACCTTGGGTTCGCGGAATCATTAAAAGTTTATGTTTTTCGAATCAGCTCGTCGAGATTTATATTCCAGATTTTTTTGTGGATTTCTAGGCAGCTTTTCAAAAATTTCAATTTTTTTATAACTAATTATAACATTTTTTACCTAATTGCCAGCGCCCTTCGAAAATTACCTAAAGACATTTTCTTGTAGATTTCGACCGGAAAAAGTAATTTTTGGTTTTAGCTTTTCGAAAATTCCAACAATTTTTCCAAAATCCGTTAATGAATTATGGCATTTTCTGAATTTCTCCAAAAAATTTAATTTTGCATCGAAGTTTTAAGAAAACATTGGTCCGGGACCAATAAAACCTTATGTTTTCGAATCAGTTCGTCGAGATCTATATTCCAATTTTTTTTATGGAACTTTCGGCAACTTTTCAAAAATCTCAATTTTTGGATAATTATCGAATTTTTTACGTGTTTCCAAACGCCCATTACACATTACCTAAAGACATTTTCTTGTGGATTTCGACCGGTAGAAGTTATTTTCGGTTTTCGTTTTTCAAAAATTCGACCAATTTTTCCAAAGTTGATAAATGAAATATGACACTTTTTGAGATATTTCAAAAAATTCACTTTCAAACCGAATTTTTAAGAAACCTTGGGTTCGGAATCGTTAAAAGTTTATGTTTTTCGAATCAGCTCGTCGAGATCTATATCCCAATTTTTTTTTGTGGATTTTTAGGCACCTTTCCAAAAATTTCAATTTTTCCATAACCAATTGTAAAAATTTTACGTTTTTGCCAGTACCCTTTCGAAAATTACCTAAACACATTTTCTTGTAGATTTCGACCGAAAAAATTTATTTTCGGTTTTAGTTTTTCGAAAATTGCAACAATTTTTCCAAAATCGGTTAATGAATCATGGGATTTTCTGGAATTCTTTTAAAAATTTAATTTTATATCAGAGATTTAAGAAAACATAGGTATGGGACCAATAAGACCTCATGTTTTCGAATCAGCTCGTCGAGACCTATATTCCATTTTTTTTTTTGAACTTCAGGGAACTTTTCAAAAATCTCAATTTACGGATAATTATCAAATTTTTGGTTGTTTTGCAAGTACAGTTCGAAAATTATCTAAATATATATTTTGTAGATTTCAACTGGTGAAAGTCATTTTCGGTTTCAATTTTTCAAAAATTCCAACATTTTATTTTGAAATATTCCAAAAAATTCACTTTCTGATCGAATAGTTCAGAAAATCTTGATCCGGAACCATTAATTCATTATATTTTTCCGAATCAGCTCGTCAAAAATCTCAATTTTTCAGTTCTCCCTCTGTGGCAATTTTTTTAATTTTTTCGGGAGCACCCTCGGAAAATTACTTTCTGTGTGTTTTTACCTGTTGAAGAATCAGCTGGTCGAGATCTATTTCCAGATTTTTCTTGTGTTTTTTTTTTTGAGGAATTTTTCAAGAATCTCAATTTTTAGGTATCGCTCCGTATCAAATTTTTTACTGTTTCTTGTAGATTTCGACCTGTAAAAGATATTTTCAGCTTTAGTTTTTCAGAAATCGTAACAATTTTTCCAGAGTAGATAAATGAAATATGACATTTTTTGAGCTATGGGTTTCGAAAATTTCACGTTCAAACCGAATATTTAACAAACACCTTGGTCCGAGACTATTAAAATGTTATTTTACGAATCAGCTCGTCGAGATCTGTATTCTAGATTTTTTTGTGAATTTTTAGACAACTTTTCAAAAATATCAATTTTCGCTATCAAATTATCAAATTTTTTAACGTTCGCCCGGAAATCTTCAAAAATAACCTAAAAACATTTTCTTGTAAAACTCGACCAATACAAGTTAATTTCGGCTTCAATTTTTGGACAATTTAAACAATTTTTCGAAAATTAAAAAAAAATTCTCAAAAATCGATGACATTTTTGGGAATACATATTAAAAAAAAACAGTTTCAAACCGACTATTTCAGAAATCCTTGGCCCGAGACCATTAAAACCTTATGTTTTCGAATCAGCTCGTCGAGATTTATTGCAGATTTTTTTTGTGGAACTTTAAGCAAATTTTCAAAAATCTCTATTTTTTGATAGAACTATCAAATTTTTACGGTTTTCCGAGCACCCTAAAAAAATTGGCTAAAGATATTTTCTTGTAGATTTTGACCGGTAGAAGTTATTTTCAGCTACTGTTTTTTGAAAATTCTGTAAATGTTTCCAAAATTGATGATATTTTTTGAGACATTTCAAAAATTTCGCTTTCAAACCCAATTTTTAAGAAAGCCTGGGTCGGGACTATTAATTGGATTTTTGGGGAACTTTTCAACAATTTTTGGGTATCCCTTCGTATCAATTTTTTTCCGTTTTTCGAGTATCTTTCCAAAATTAGGTAAATTTAGATTCTCGTAGATTTCGACCCGCAGGAGTTATTTTCAGTTTTTCAAAAAGTTCAACATTTTTTCTAGAGTAGATAGATGAAATATGACATTTTTGTGAGACTTGGATTTCGAAAATTTCACTTTCAAGCCGAATAATTGCGAAAACCTTGGTCCAGGGCCATTAAAGCATTATATTTTACGAATCAGGTCGTCGAGATGTATATTCTAGATTATTTGTGAATTTTTAGCCAACTTTCCAAAAATATCAATTTTTCGATAGCAAAATTGCAGCAATTTTCCCAAAGTCCATGACATTTTTTGAAATATTTACAAAAAAATCAGTTTTAAAGCGAGTATTTCAGAAAATCTTGGCCCGAGACCATTAAAACCTTATGTTTTCGAATCAGCTCCTCGACATCTATAGTCCAGATTTTCGTGTGGAACTTTAGGTCAATTTTCAAAAGTTTCAATTTTACGACAGGTTCTCAGTTATCAAATTTTTCACGTTTTTCCTAGCCCCCTTCAAAAATTACCTAAAGCCATTTTCTCATAGACTTTGTCCGGTACAAGTTATTTTCGGTTACAAATTTTCCAAAATTGCAGCAGTTTTTCCAAAATCGGTGACAATTTTTTGAAATATTTAAAACAATTCAGTTTCAAAGTGGTTATTTCAGAAATCCACCTTTTAAAAATTACTTGAAGACATTTTCTTGTGGATTTCGACCGGGGAATTTATTTTCGGTTTTCGTTTTTCGAAAATTCGACCAATTTTTCCAAAGTTGATAAATGAAATGTGTCACTTTTTGAGATATTTCAATAAATTCACTTTCAAACCGAATTTTTAAGAAACCTTGGGTTCGGAATCGTTAAAAGTTTATATTTTTCGAATCAACTCGTCGAGATTTATATTCCAGATTTTTTTGTGGATTTTTAGGCAACTTTTCAAAAATTTCAATTTTTTTATAACTAATTATAACATTTTTTACCTAATCGCCAGCGCCCTTCGAAAATTACCTAAAGACATATTCTTGTAGATTTCGACCGGAAAAAGTAATTTTTGGTTTTAGCTTTTCGAAAATTCCAACAATTTTAAATCCGATAATGAATTATGGCATTTTCTGAAATTCTCCAAAAAATTTAATTTTGCATCGAAGATTTTAGAAAACATTGGTTCAGGACCAATAAAACCTTATGTTTTCGAATCAGCTCGTCGAGATCTATATTCCATTTTTTTTATGGAACTTTCGGCAACTTTTCAAAAATCTCAATTTTTGGATAATTATCGAATTTTTTACGTGTTTCCAAACACCCATTACACATTACCTAAAGACATTTTCTTGTGGATTTCGACCGGTAGAAGTTATTTTCGGTTTTCGTTTTTCAAAAATTCGACCAATTTTTCCAAAGTTGAAAAATGAAATATGACACTTTTTGAGATATTTCAAAAAATTCACTTTCAAACCGAATTTTTAAGAAACATTGGGTTCGGAATCATTAAAAGTTTATGTTTTTCGAATCAGCTCGTAGAGATTTAAATTTCAGATTTTTTTGTGGGTTTTTAGGCAACCTTTCAAAAATTTCAATTTTTTATGACTAATTAAAACAGTTTTTACCTAATTGCCAGCGCCCTTCGAAAATTACCTAAAGACATTTTCTTGTAAATTTCGACCGGAAAAAGTAATTTTCGGTTTTAGCTTTTCGAAAATTCCAACAATTTTTCCAAAATCCGTTAATGAATTATGGCATTTTCTGAAATTCTCCAAAAAATTTAATTTTGCATCGAAGATTTAAGAAAACATTGGTTCGGGACCAATAAAACGTTATGTTTTCGAATCAGCTCGTCGAAATCTATATTCCAATTTTTTTTTATGGTATTTTAGGCAACTTTTCAAAAATATCAATTTTTTGGTAGATACTCAATTATTAAATTTTTCACGGTTTTCCGAGCACCCTTCAAAATTGTCTAAAGACATTTTCTTGTAAATTTCGACCTGTAGAAGCTAGTTTCAGCTTCAGTTCTTCAAAAATCCCAACAATTTTTCCAGAGTAGACAAATGAAATATGGCATTTTTTGAGACATGGATTTCGAAAATTTGACTTTTAAACCGAATATTTAAGAAAATTTTGTCTCAGACAATTAAAATGTTAAGTTTTATGAATCAGCTCGTCGAGATGTATATCCTAGATTTTTTTGTGAATTTTTAGACAACTTTTCAAAAATATCAATTTTTCGATATCCTGTTATTAACAAATTTTTGAACGTTTGCCGGGCACCCTTCAGTAATAACCTAAAAACATTTTCTTGTAGAATTCTACCGGTATAAGTTATTTTCGGCTTCAATTTTTCGAGAATTTAAAGATTTTTTCCAAAATCCATGACATTTTTTGAAATATTAAAAAAAAATCAGTTTCAAAGCGAGTGTTTCAGAAATCCTTGGCCTGGGACCATTAAATTCTTCTATTTTCGAATTAGCTCGTCCAGGTGTATATTTCAGATTTTTTTTTGTGGAACTTTAGACAACTTTTCAAAAATATCAATTTTTCGGTAGATACTCAATTATCAAATTTTTCACGGTTTTCCGAGCACCCTTCTAAATAGTCTAAAGACATTTTCTTGTAGATTTCGACCTGTAGAAGTTATTTTCAGCTTCAGTTTTTCAAAAATCTCAACAATTTTTCCAGAATAGATAAATGAAATATGACGGGTTTTGAGACAAGGATTTCGAAAATTTCATTTCCAAATCGAATATTTAAGAAAATTTGGTTTCATACTATTAAAATGTTAAGTTTTATGAATCAGCTCGTCGAGATGTATATCCTAGATTTTTTTGTGAATTTTTAGACAAATTTTCAAAAATCTCAATTTTTCGGTGTATACTCAATTATCAAATTTTTCACGGTTTTCCGAGCACCCTTCAAAATAGTCTAACGATATTTTCTTGCAAATTTCAATCGGTAGAAGTTATTTTTCGCTTCAACTTTCCGAAAATTCTATCAATTTTCGCGAAATTGATAAATGAAATATAAAATTTTTGAGATCTTTAAAAAATTTCACTTTCAATCTAAAATTTTTAAAAATCTTTGATCCGGAATCATTGTAAGTTTATGTTTTTCGAATGAGCTCGTCCAGATTTTTTTGTGGGGGTTTAGACAACTTTTCAAAAATCTTAATTTTTGGGATAATTATCAAATTTTTTACGTTTTTCCAAGCACCCGTTAAAAATTATCTAAAGACATTTTCTTATGGATTTCGACCGGTGGAAGTTATTTTCGGCTTTAGTTTTTCGAAAATTCTATCAGTTTTTCCAAAATTGATAAATGAAATATGACACTTTTTGAAATATTTCAAAAATTTCAACTTTTCGATAACCAATTATGACTTTTTTTAACTATTTGCTAGCATCCTTCGAAAATTACCTGAAGACATTTTCTTGTAGATTTCGACCGGAAAAGGTTATTTTCTGTTTTAGTTTTTCGAAAATTCCAAGAATTTCTCCAAAATCCGTTAATGAATTGTGGCATTTTCTGAAATTCTCCAAAAAATTTAATTTTGCATCGAAGATTTAAAAAAACATTGGTTCGGGACCAATAAAACCTTATGTTTTAGAATCAGCTCGTCGAAATCTATATTCCAATTTTTTTTTATGGTATTTTAGGCAACTTTTCAAAAATCTCAATTTTTGGATAATCATCAAATTTTTTACGTTTTTCCAAGCACCTGTTAAAAATTACCCAAAGGCATTTTCTTGTAGATTTCGACCGGAAAAAGTTATTTTCTCTTTTAGTTTTTTGAAAATTCCAACAATTTTTCCAAAATCCGTTAATGAATTGTGGCATTTTCTGAAATTCTCCAAAAAATTTAATTTTGCATCGAAGATTTAAGAAAACATTGGTTCGGGACGAATAAAACCTAATGTTTTCGAATCAGCTCGTCGAAACCTATATTCCATTTTTTTTTATGGAACTTTAGGCAACTTTTCAAAAATCTCAATTTTTGGATAATTATCAAATTTGTTACGTTTCCTGTGGATTTTGACCGGTGGAAGTTATTTTCAGCTTTAGTTTTTCGAAAATTCTATCAATGTTTCCAAAATTGATAAATGAAATATGACACTTTTTGAGATATTTCAAAAATTTCACTTTCAAACCGAATTTTTAAGAAATCTTTGATCCTGAATCATTATAAGTTTATAATTTTCGAATCAGCTCGTCGAGATCTATATCCCAATTTTTTTTGTGGATTTTTAGGCACCTTTTCAAAAATTTCAATTTTTCAATAACTAATTGTCAAATTTTTTAATTTTTTGCTAGCACCCTTCGAACAATACCTAAAGACATTTTCTTGTAGATTTCGACCGGAAAAAGTAATTTTCGGTTTTAGTTTTTCGAAAATTGCAACAATTTTTCCAAAATCGGTTAATGAATCATGGGATTTTCTGAAATACTCCAAAAAATTTAATTTTGGATCGAAGATTTAAGAAAACATCGGTTCAGGACCAATAAAACCTTATGTTTTAGAATCAGCTCGTCGAGGCCTATATTCCAATTTTTTTTATAGAACTTTGGGCGACTTTTCAAAAATCTCGATTTTTGGATAATTATTAAATTTTTTACGTTTTTCCAAGCACCCATTAACAATTACCTAAAAACATTTTCTTGTGGATTTTGACCGGTGGAAGTCATTTTCAGATTTAGTTTTTTGAAAATTCTTTCAATTTTTCCAAAATTGATAAATGAAATATGACACTTTTTGAGATATTTAAAAAAAAATCACTTTCAAATCGAATTTTTAAGAAACCTTGGGTTCGGAATCATTAAAAGTTTATGTTTTTCGAATCAGCTCGTCGAGATTTATATTTCAGATTTTTTTGTGGATTTTTGGGCAACTTTTCAAAATTTTCAATTTTTCGATAACCAATTATAAAATTTTTTACCTAATTGCCAGCACACTCCGAAAATTACCTAAAGACATTTTCTTGTAAAATTCGACGGGTACATGATATTTTCGGTTACAAATTTTCAAAAATTGCAGCAATTTTTCCAAAATCGATGGCAATTTTTGAAATATCTAAAAAAAAATCGGTTTCAAAGTGAGTATTTCAGAAGTCCTTGGTCCGGGACCATTAAAACCGCATGTTTTCGGATCAGCTCGTCGAGATTTATATTTTAGATTTTTTTTGTGGATCCTTAGGCAACTTTTCAAAAATTTCAATTTTTCGATACGTACTCAATTATTAAATTTTTCACGTCTTTCCAAACACCCTTTAAAAATTACTTAAAGACATTTTCTTGTGGATTTCGACCGGTTGAAGTTATTTTCGGCGTTAGTTTTTGAAAATTCTATCAATCTTTTAAAAATTGATAAATGAATTATGACAATTTTCGAAATATTTCAAAAATTTCAATTTTAAACCAAATTTTTAAGAAACCTTGGGTCTGGAATCATTATAAGTTTATGTTTTTCGAATCAGCTCGTCGAGATTTATATTCCAGATTTTTTTGTGGATTTTCGGGCAAATTTAAAAAAAAATCAATTTTTCTATAACCAATTATGAAATTTTTTACCTAATTGCCAGTACCTTTCGAAAATTACCCAAAGAAATTTTCTTGTAGATTTCGACCGGAAAAAGTTATTTTCGGTTTTAATTTTTCGAAAATTCCAACAAATTTTCCAAAATCGATTAATGAATTATGGCATTTTCTGAAATTCTTCAAAAAATTAATTTTATATCGAATATGTAAGATGACATGTGTCCGGGACATTTAAAACATTATGTTTTCAAATTAGCTCGTCAAAATTTATAGTCTAAATTTTTTGTGGATTTTTAGGCAATTTTTCAAAAACCTCAACTTTTTCCGTATCAATTTTTTTACCGTTTTCCGAGTCCCCTTTGAAAATTACCAAAAGACATTCTCTTGTAGATTCCGACTTTTTTTGGTTCCAAATTTTCTGAAAATTTTAGCAATTTTCCCAGAATCTTTAGATGAAATATTACATTTTTGAAACATTTCAAAAATTTCACTTTCAAATCGAATTTTAAGAAAATCTTGGACTGGATTCGTTATAAGTTTATGATTTTCGAATCAGCTCGTCGAAATCTATATCCCAAATATTTTTTTGTAGATTTTTGGGCAACTTTTCAAAAATTTCAATTTTTCCATAACCAATTGTCAATTTTTTTACTTTTTTGCTAGCACCCTTCGAAAATTACCTAAAGACATTTTCTTGTAGATTTCGACCGGAAAAAGTTATTTTCGGTTTTAATTTTACGAAAATTCTAACAAATTTTCCAACATCAATTAACGAATTATGACATTTTCAGAAATTCTCCAAAAAAATTAATTTTCAATTGAATATGTAAGAAAACATGCCTGGGGCCATTTAAAACATTATTATAGTTTAGATTCCCATATCAGATTTTTGACCATTTTCCGAAAATTCTCGTAGATTTCGACTGTATTTAAGCTCCCAATTTTTTGAAAATTCTAGAACTGTTCTCAGAATATTTAGATTAATTTTTACATATTTTAAAATTTTCAAAAATTAAAAAAAAACTAAGATTATTCTACACGGATTTAAGGATATTTTTCAGTTCTCAGCAAGTTTAATTTTAAACTATTTTGCTAAATTATGTTACGTCAGCAGCACAATATATGAAAATGATCATGACTTGATGAAAATCTAAACTCATTTTATAAAAATAGAGATCTGATTTAAAAAACATCTTGGCAGTGAAAACAAATATTTACTCGTAGATTTGCTCCCAAATTGTGATTCATTAAAAGTGGATCAATGAATGGAATAACAGAATTTTCACTCCCAAAACTCCAAAGATTTAAATTTCAAAAAGATCAAAAAATTTCAGTTTGTAAGAAGAGACCTAAAATCTAATAATAACAAATTTAGTTATCAAATAATAATTTTTTTCTGTGGCGTTTCGATCCGCATCGTCTTCTTTTCGTCCGTTGTCTTTCTCCTTCCATACCTCCGTCAACTTCTTATCTTCTTATCGTAAAAAACGTCACCATCAAAGTTTCCCGGAATGGAATACTCTAATACGTTTTTTCAGGAAAATGAAAGCTACATTAAAAATCCCGAAAAAACGTCCTTTTTTTTAATTACAGCGAACAAAAATCTGGCTCGTAGTCATACTTAAATCATCGCCGTATCCACCAGCAGCGACATTTATGTATGTGTTATTTCAAAACAGCCCGTTGTTATTTCAAAAACATATTTTTCAACTTGTGTTTATATTAACGTAAATATAATATTATTATAAACACAAAAAATCCTCACCGTTTGGGTGCTACCTACTTTGAAAATTCGACTGTCTATTCGCATGTGGTGGAACACCGATTCCACCCAACGAAAAGTAAATAAAAATGTTTAATTTAGCTGGGACAGGGTATCTCGTTCCAAATAAATACACGAGACGGGGATAATTGTCGTCAAATTGTGTAAATTTCACCGGCAAAAAAATCCTTGTTGTCTTTCACCAACCGTATTTGAAATTTTTTCTCCGCTGTTGTCTCTGTCTCCAAGAAACCCAAAACGGACAAAAATGAACGCACATTTAAATTACTAAGTTCGCCAGAATTCGCAACTTCGTCTAAATCCTTCTTGTCGTAATATTAAATTAGACGCGGGATCGCAGTCGGGCTTAAAATATTTTAATTTATGAAACACCACTACACCTACGTGTATACGTGTTTCGGTACGCACTTTCATCCGATTCGACCGCGTTACAAATTAAAATATTTTAACCTCAATTGTGTCGTTAATTGTGCTTTATTGTAATTGAGTTTGAGCGTCAATCCGGCATGAAACACGAACAAAAAATTGGTCTAAAGAGTTTAGACAGTACTTCCCTCGCTGTCAGAAACTTGACGACTGCATGCCTATTGTGTTTTTTTTCTCATTACATTTTTGTAGTGGGAATTTAAAAAAAAATTGCGATGACGTCATCAACATTTTTGGAAGGACACGTATATCAGTTGGGATAGATGTAGTGTAATACTAAGAATAAAATTATTATATTCTCAAATTTTCGGGAAAATGAATTGGGTCGTTTTGAATATTGATTTGTAATAATCAATAAAATAACGAAACAATTTACTCACGTATACGTATCAGAGGCAACTGAAAATCGTGTATGTATAAACATTCTTAATTTAAGATGACAGGCGTAACAGTATACGTGAGAGTCAAACAGAGAAACTATAAACAAAACGACCATCGGTTTTATTGCTTCGACTTCCGCTTATTATATAAAACATTGGGTTTTATTTTAATTCTTGACGGTGAAATTCACAATTGGTTGATTATAAACATGTCTATTTCACATTCGCGGAACCAAGTGAGCGCATAAAACAAATGCAGGTCTGTAATGTTAAAGTCGATGTAAATAAGCGTGCTACCCTTATGTTACAACCGAGTTTTTCCTTTAACAAATTTTGTGTCTACCAAATTGGGTTGGTTGGGGTGTAATACTAATAATAAGTGTTGCCTTTAATTTAATCAATAAAATAAATTGACTTCATTAATTTTTTGAACCACCTCTTAAGAAAATCTAAAAAATATGAATGGAATGATAAATCACAAGTACAAACTCAGATATTTTTTGCATTTTAGATAGGATTTATTCAGCAAAATTTAAGGGTGACGTCATCAATTTTTTTAGGAGGGATGAACAAATACATTTTGAACAAAAGTTTACCATGCTTATAATAACTTTAAAATATTCCCAAGATTTCAAAGCATTCGGTTTTGTAATTCCTGATTAAATCGATAAAATAAATTCACGCCTTCATTAATTTTTTTGAGTCACCCTCCATATGCAAATCCAAAAATATGAATGGAATGATAAATTACAAGTACAGACTCATCATATTTTGTACATTTTAGATACGATTTATTCGGCAAACTTTTGAGCTGACGTCATCAGTTTTTTGTAGAAGATAACCAAATATATTTTGACTAAAAATTTATTATGCTCTTTATAACCTTAAAACATCTGCAAGATTTCAAAGCATTCGGTTTTGTAGTTCCTGATTAAATCAATAAAATAAATTTACGCATTCATTAATTTTTTTGAGTCCCCTGTATATGCAAATCGAAAAAATTTGAATGGAATGATAAATCACAAGAAGAGACTCACCATATTTTGTACATTTTAGATAGGATTTATTCAGCAAAATTTTGTGGTGACGTCATAAATTTTTTAGGGGGGACGACCAAATACGTTTTGATCAAACATTTACCATGCTTATGATAATTTTAAAATATCTTCAAGATTTCGAAGCATTCGGTTTTGTAGTTCCTGAGTAAATCAGTAAAATAAATTTACGCTTTCATTTATTTTCTTGAATCACCCTGTATATGCAAATCCAAAAAATATGAACGGAGTGATAGATCACAAGTACAGACTGATCACATTTTGTACATTTTAGATATGATTTATTGGGCAAATTTTCGAGCTGACGTCATCAAGTTTTTGGAGGGGATAAGCAAATATATTTTGACTAAACATTTATTATGCTCTTTATAACCGTAAAACATCTGCAAGCTGTCAGAGCATTCCGTTTTGTAGTTCCTGATTAAATCAATAAAATATATTTACGCATTCATTAATTTTTTTGAGTCACCCTGTATATGCAAATCCAAAAAATATGAATGGAGTGATAGATCACAAGTACAGACTCATCATATTTTGTACATTTTAGATATGATTTATTCCACAAACTTTTGAGCTGACGTCATCAAGTTTTTGGAGGGGATAAGCAAATATTTTTTGACTAAAGATTTATGATGCTCTTTATAGCCTTAAAACATCTGCAACATTTCAAAGCATTCTGGTTAGCAGATTAAAAATTAAATTTCAAAATGTTGTTTTATAATTTTGATTTTTTTTCCAAAAATCTGGACGTTTCGGGTAAAAAGTCGATTCAGAGTTGTAAACTACATGTGTAGGACTATGTTATTTTATACAATTGAAAACCCATTTACTATGTACAATTTTGAAGTGACGTCATCGCATTAGTGGTGGGGATGATTAGACAAATTTTGGTTAGCGTTTTACCATCTACATGATATTCTTAATATAAGTACAAAATTTCACAACAATCGGTCGAGTACTTTCGGAGATTATCTGTCTAATAAAAATCCGGGACGGCAGACGGACAGACGGACGGACAGACGGACAGACAGACGGAAATGGGAGACCTATTTCTTCGTCTTCTAGGGGTCATGAAAGATCGAGAAAACGTAAAAGTATAGAGTCGGCCGACGGACTCGATTACAATACTTCCTTTGCTTACGCTCGGGAAGTAAAAATATTAAACTATAATTTAGGTTGTATCACAAAAGAAAGTCAATAGCGCCCCTCGATGTTATATAATTATAATAAAGCTTTTCGGGAAAGTTTGGGGTATTTTGGGTGTAATAATTATTAGAACTAGTTACATTGGACCAATTATAAAAGTTTGTTAATCAAACGGAAAAAGTTTATTAATTTTTATTTACACTTTGTTACCTTCTAACAAGAGTTGAAAAAATGAGCCGCAAATAAATCGTTACTTAATCATACAAATTTAAATTACATAACAGGTGTAGTTCGTTAATGAACATGTTTTAATTACCGCGTATTATCGATTATGTTGGCATTGAGCTCAAAGCAATTCAATTAACAGTTATTTCCAATTTCGGTACCAACAGTTCTTGTTGCTTTAGCACGATTTATATACGTTTTTTTTTTTGTTTTTTACTTAGTTGTAGTGCGCTTATTTTCCAGCTCCAGAACAATACCATATCTGCGGAAATTAACGTAGCGATATCAAAACCAGAAGCTCCCCAACAATAGCATTAGATAACAACGATTTCCATTACACGCGAAGAATTAGCCGACCTTTGTTCCCTCCCAAATAAATCCATCCCGAAAATATCCTCGAAAATTTGAATAATGAAAGAAAAACTCCAGCACTATTATCTAAACGGACCCCTGTCAAACTCGCATGATTTATCGCGTATTAGAAGCCGGTTAGTCTGCTAATACTTCGTAACGTAAGCACGGCAATTTCGAAAAAACCTACAAATAAATACTTCTCCTCATTACCGCGCTGATGGACGTGTAAACATTTCTTTTACGACCTGTTCAATTACGTACATATAAACATCCAAACATCCGAGAGAAGCGCGACGTTGTCAAACAGTTTGACTTGGTTTTCGTGGAAGAAAACGGTTACGGGGTATCAATCGACCGAGGTATTAGTGTTATTAAATAAATATTAAGAATAGCGGACCAGAAGCCTTTCATGTCGACGTTCTTTGATGGCTGACGTGTTTTAATTGCGATCTTCGCTGTCAATTTTAATTAATTTTTGAGCGGCGGGGGGTCGAGTGTGTTTCGCTCGGCTTAATTTGAGGAAAAACGTAAGTGTTGGGGAATTGAGGAGCGGTCTCGACTTTGGAACTTCACCGAAATTTCAGTTTATATTAAAATTTTTAGAATATGTCTGCAGTTTACTCTTTGTATTTTTTTTAATAGATTTTTTTTTCAACAGACTGACAGAGAAATTTCATAAAAAAGTAACACTGTCTTCTGTGTTTTCCTCTTTTTGTGTATTAAATATCTTAGAACGACTTGACAATTATTTTTACTCTGACAAAGTGACGTATTCTAAAATCCCTGTAATATTAAATAATTATTAGTAATACAGCTTGTTCAAATAATAATGTTTAATTTATACGTTATATTTTAGCGGGTACTAGCCCCGCCCACCCACCCTCTCTTTTCTTAGAGGACATTTCATTTGCCAAAATCAGTCTTATCTTAGCAGGTAGTAGCCCCACCCACCCACCCTCTCTTTTCTTAGAGAGTATCTCATTACTAATACGTACTACTAATTAGTAATGAAATACCTTCTAAAAAGTAGCATAATCCTGGACGTGTGGTTCATGAATACGCCTTAAATTTTTATCCTCGACATTTCGATTTTTAGTTTTTTCAACTTTGGGTTTCTCAAATTTTTACTATTTCAATTTCGGGCTTTTTTAATTATTGAATCTTCAAATTTTCGATTTTTCGATTTTTTTATTTTTCGATTTCTCAATTTGTCCATGTTTCAATTTTATGATTTCAGTTTGTCTCCTCTTCCATTTTACGAATTTTCAATTTCTCACTATTTTGACGTTTATAAATTTTCAGTTTTTCAATTTTTCGATTTTTCAGTTTTTCGATTTTTTTAAGTTTTCGATTTTTCGAAATTGCTTTTTTCTTTTTTCGATTTCTAAATTTTTGACTTTTTTAATTTCGCAATTTTTGGATTTCTTTCAATTCTGGGATATTCGAATGTTTCGATTCTTCAATTTTTCAATATTTCCGCTTTGGAATTTTTCAGTATTGCGATCTTCAACCCTTCGACTTTTTGTTTCCTCGATTTTGTGCACTTTGATTTTTCAATTTTTCGTTTTTAAACTTTAGATTTTTCAATTTTTCTACTGATTTATACTTCGATTTTTCAATTTTTATTTTTCTTTCTTCTGGACCACGACATTTCTTTTCTAAAAAAACAGAGAAGAATGCTACAATTTTAGCTGTTTTATCAAAAGTAAACAACCGAAAAAGACCTAAAATTCTTCAAAAAAGCACCCCAAAAGTAGACCAATACCTGTTAAGATAAGAGTGATTTTAGCAAATGAGATACCCACCAAGAAAAGAGAGGGATTTCATTTGCCAAAATCGCTCTTATCTTATCAGAGATTAGCCCCGCCCACCCACCCTCTTTTCTTAGAGGGTATATCTCATCTGCCAAAGTCACTCTTCTCTTAGAAGGTACTAGCGGACGGGTGGGGCTAGTACCTGCTACAATAAGACTGATTTTGGCAAATCACATACCTTCCAAGAAAAGAGAGGGTGGGTGGGCGGGGCTAATACCTGCTAAGATAAGAGTGATTTTGGCAAATGAGATACCCTCCAAGAAAAGAGAGGGATTTCATTTGCCAAAATCGCTTTTATCTTAGCAGGGATTAACCCCGCCCACCCACCCTCTTTTCTTGGAGGGTATATCTCATCTGCCAAAATCACTCTTCTCTTAGCAGGTACTGGCGGACGGGTGGGGCTAGTACCTGCTACAATAAGACTGATTTTGGCAAATCACATACCTTCCAAGAAAAGAGAGGGTGGGTGGGCGGGGCTAATACCTGCTAAGATAAGAGTGATTTTGGCAAATGAGATACCCTCCAAGAAAAGAGAGGAATTTCATTTGCCAAAATCGCTCTTATCTTATCAGGGATTAGGACTGTTAAAAAATATCAATTTTAAAAAATTTGTCTAAAAATTATGAAAAAATTCAGGGACGTAGATCTCGACGCGCTGATTCCAAAAATATAGCATGTTGATGGTCAGGAAGCAACATTTTCGAAAAAATCGCCGCGAAATGCGAATTTTTGAAAATTTCAAAAATTTCGATATTTTGACGGTCGATTCTGGAAAAACGGTTGCAGTTATCAAAAAACCGAGGCCGGATTTGAGTTCTAGAACTCGAACTTTACAAGAAAATGTGCTTAGTTAAGTTTCGAAAATGTCAAAATTTTTGCGAAATTTTAAGATCGTTAAAAAATTTCAATTTTAAAAAAGTTGTCTAAAAATTATGAAAAATTTCAGGGACGTAGATCTCGACTCGCTGATTCCAAAAATATAGCATGTTGATGGTCACGAAGCAACATTTTCGAAAAAATCGCTGCGAAATGCGAATTTTTGATAATTTCAAAAATTTCGATATTTTGACGGTCGATTCTGGAAAAACGGTTGTAGTTATCAAAAAACCCAGGCCGGATTTGAGTTCTAGAGCTCGAAATCTACAAGAAAATGTACTTTCTTGAGTTTCGAAAATGTCAAAATTTTTGCGAAATTTGAAGAAGGGGGGAGCGTTAAAAAATTTCAATTTTTAAAAAGTTGTCTAAAAATTATGAAAAAATTCAAGGACGTAGATCTCGACACGCTGATTCCAAAAATATAGCATGTTGATGGTCACGAAGCAACATTTTCGAAGAAATCGCTGCGAAATGCGAATTTTTGAAATTTTCAAAAATTTCGATATTTTGACGGTCGATTCTGGAAAAACGGTTGCTGGTATCAAAAAACCGAAGCCGGATTTGAGTTCTAGAGCTCAAAATCTACAAGAAAATGTATTCAGTTGAGTTTCGAAAATGTCAAAATTTTTGCGAAATCTGAAGAATACCGTTAAAAAATTTCAATTTTAAAAAAGTTGTCTAAAAATAATGAAAAAATTCAGGGACGTAAATTTCGACACGCTGATTCCAAAAATGTAGCATGTTGATTGTCACGAAGGAACATTTTTGAAAAAATCGCTGCGAAATGCGAATTTTTGAAAATTTCAAAAATTTCGATATTTTTAACGGTCGATTCTGAAAAAACGGTTGCAGTAATCGAAAAACCGAGGCCGGATTTGAGTTCTAGAGCTCGAAATCTACAAGAAAATGTGTTTAGTTGAGTTTCGAAAATGTCAAAATTTGTGCGAAATTTGAAGAAGGGGGGACCGTTAAAAAATTTCAATTTTAAAAAAGTTGTCTAAAAATTATGAAAAAATTCAGGGACGTAGATGTCGACACGCAGATTTCAAAAATATAGCATGTTGATGGTCAGGAAGCAACATTTTAAAAATTTTCAATTTTAAAGATCTTTGGTATTTTCTTTTTGAAAAAATTTGAAAGAATTTGGAAAATACTTGGTCTATTTTTAAAGAGTTTGTACGAATCTCGGGGTTTCTAGAATGTTTATTTTTGAAAACAAAGAGAACAAGCCTTCAGGCCCCTGGAATTTTGTTTGTGAAAGAGTTTGATTCAGAATTCAGGAACTTTCTTCTTTTCTTTTTAGAACTTTAAAGGAATCTTTGGGATTCTTCGCCTCTTTTTTAACAATCTTTTGAAACAGTCTTAGAGACTCCTATCAAGAATGTGACAATCTTGATTACCCGGGATAGTGTTTTTTTTAAAGAGTTTAAAAGAATCTTGGAAACCCTTGGTCTCTCTTTTTTAATAGAATGTCATAAATTCTTGAGGATCCTTGGTGATCTTATTTTTTTTTTTTTTGAGAAAGCGAAAAAAGCTTGGAGATGTTTAGACCATTTTTTTAAAGAATTTGGAAGTATCTCGAGGTTCCTAGAATTTTTATTTTTGAAAGAAAAGAAAAGTAGCGTTAAGGTCACAGGTATTTTTTTTTGTGAAAGTGTTTGAATTCTCTTTTTTTAAGAGTTTAAAAGAATCTTGAGACCTTTTAAAAAAACTTAAAAACTCTTAAACTGCAATTTCAAAGTTAAGTTAAATTGTAAAATATTGTCATAAAATTTTAATTTTTTTCACACGGGTTCATAAACAACAGACAAATTTTTACGTACAAAATGATTATGTCTAATAAAAATCGACACAGGCGGCGGGCAGACAGACACACAGAGGGAGAGACGGAAACAGGGGACTTACTTTTATGTACTCTAGGGGTCATAAAACGTCCAAAAAGCATGCAATCGCTTCATGAACTCGATTACAATACTTCCTCGGGACGTAAAAAAATGCGAATTCTCTATAAAGCTATATATACCTACGCATATAATAAACTCTTCGCGTGCATTTAGTACTACACTTAACGATCTCAACATTCTTCAAAATAACAAAACTTGCCAAGTTTATAATAAAGAAAATAAAAATAGCTTACGTTATTTAACGTAAGCATATTTTATCTACGCGGTGGTCACCCAACAGCTCCACTAAATTTGATCCACCCAGAAACCAACGTTTACCAATTTCTCGATCTGAAACCGCTTCTCGTTTCCGCTGAAACAGCCTGTACATTTTCATCGCACATCAATTTAACTGCAAACGACCGATAAGTGAAAACACATGTCCGACTTGCAACAATTCTTAATCATGTAATCGTAATTGACTCAATTAAAATTAAATTTCGTTTAATGATGTACTTATGCAAAGTGCTATTATCTACTCTGTTTATTTTAATAACAATCTGCACTATAAAGCAGCAAATCATGCTTTTATGAGCAAATGAAATTTTCATTTCGTTCCTCCGCCATCAAACTAATAATACTCGAAGACATTCCACCCACTTCAGACGTCACACGGTGTTCATTACCGCGGCCATTCGATGCCAAAAAGCCTCCCTGTGGGCTTGTTTTTCCGCACCTGGCGCGTATTATCCCATTTTTCGTTTTTTGTTGCGATTTTCCCATAGCCGACCCACCCTCCGGCTATCATTAACCGTTTTCGGACCACTAGTCGGCCAAAAATCCGCCCGATATATCATCGGCAGTTGTCAGTTGCAGATGGTATAATTTGTAAATCATGATCGTTAATCCGGGACGTTTTTGTGTTGTACGTGTGGGGGTGGGGAGGGCGGCTCAATACGACAGTAACTTTTATTTGATGGTGGAGATGATAATGTTGGCGTCGTGGTTTGTTATTAACGTTTGGATTGATTTGAGGAAGAATATCGTGAATGTAAAATTCATGAAAAGTTATGTAAAACACGGGGTGGAACTTGGAGTTAGTGATTTATTTGAGGCTTGAAGAGGGAGAATTTCATGCAAAATGGAAACAAGTTGTGTGGAAGAGTTGACCAGCAGAAAGCATCTGCTGGAATTAACTATCCTGAAACAAGTTCAACTTTTTCAAAAGTAAACTACTTGGGTTACTGACGATTTTTCTATTAATTTTTCTTCAAAACTTAAGGATTAAGATTTTTGTCAATTATTTTTCAAAAACAAAATCACCCGAGGTTTTTTCCATTAAAAAAAACCCAAGAATTTCAAAATCTTCGAAATCGATTTGTCGATTTCTCAATGTTTTGATTTTTCAATTTTTCGATATTTTAATTTTTAGATTTTTTAAATTTTAGATTTTTCAGTTCTTCGATTTCTGTGTTTGTCAATTTTTTTAATTTTTAAATGTTAGCTTTTCAACTTTTCGATTTTTCGGTTTTTAAATTTCTCAATTTTTCGATTTCTCGATTTATCGAGATTTCAATTTGTGTAATATTCAATTTCCCAATTTTTTTATCTTTCAATTTCGATTTTTTTAATCTTCAATTTTTCTATATTTTCTTAGTTCCTCGACTTCTCTATTTGTCAATTTTTCCAATTTTTTTTCATCGTTTAGTTTCCCGACTATCGATTTTTTTAAGATGCCAATGAATATTTCAATTTGTACATTTTTCGACTTCTTAAGTTTTTGATTTCTCGCTTTCTAGATCTTTTCATGTTTTGATTTCTCAATGCTTCAATTTTTCGAGTTCTCGGTTTTTCGACTTTTCGGCTTTTCCATTTTCAAATTTTTCAATTTTTTAAATTTCAGATTTTTCGATTTCTCGATTTTTCGTTGATTTTTGAGTTTTTCGATTTTCTGAATTTTAAAATTTTTCAGTTTTTCCATGTTTCAGTTATTCGAATTATCGAGATTTCAATGTTTCGATTTTTGAATGTACAGTTTGCTGATTTTTAGAAATTTCAATTTTTTGATTTCTCAATTTTTCAATTTTTCGATATTTAATTTTTTGATATTTTAAATTTTAGACTTTTCGATTTCTAGATTTTTCAGTTCTTCGATTGCTCTATTTGTTAACATTTCCAATTTTTAAATTTTTTAAATTCTAAATTTTTCTGTTTCTGACTTCTCGTTTTTGGTTTTAAAATTTTTCCATCTTTCAGTTTATCGATTTGTCAAGTTTTTTTTGTAAATTTTGTCCAGATTTCGATGTTTCGACTTTTTCATTGTTCAGTTTCCTGATTTTTAGGTTTTTCAATTTTTCGATTTCCCAATTTTTCACCGTTATTAATTTTTCGAATTTGGTCTATTTCAGTTTCTCGATTTATCCACTTCTCGAATTTATGATTTCTAGATTTTTCAATTTTTGAATTCCTGAGTTCTTTGACTTTTCGATTTTCCAATTTTTATTTTTTTTAATTTTAGTTTTTTTGATTTCTGACTTCTCATTTTTGGTTTTTCAGTTTTTCGATTTTTTAAATCTCACAATTTTCGATTTTTTTTTTTTCGATTTTCGGTTTTTAAATTGTTCGGTCTTTCAGTTTTTCGATTTATCGAGATTTCAATATTTCGATTTTTCAAATGTTAGTTTCCGGATTTTTAGATTTTTCAGTTTCTGAATTCATAGCTTTATCGATGTTTTTTTTCCAAAATTCATATTTTGCAATATTCCAACTTCCAATTTTTCGTTTTTTCGACCTTTTGACTTTTCGATTCGTCGATCTTTTTATGTTTCGATTTCTCGATGTTTTAATTTTTCGATTTTCCGGAGTTTCGATGTTCAGATTTTTATATTTTTCTACATTTCAGTTTTGGAATTTTTGCATGTCGTTTTTTAAATTTTAGATCTTTCGATTTTCTTTTTTTCGAATTTTCGTTTTTTTGATAATTTATCGATTTTTCAATCTTTGGATTTTTCAACTTTTCAATAGCTAGATTTTTCGATTCTTCGACTTTTCTATTTGTCAATTTTTCCAATTTTTGAATTTTATATTTTTCAGTTTTCTCGCTTTAAATTTTTTTAATTCGTCCATTTATGGATTTATCGAAATTTCGATTTTTCGATTGTTCAATTTCCGGATTTTCGATTTATCGATTATATTTAATTTTCAATGATTTTTTCGATTTTGGATTTTTTCAATTTCTCGAAGTTTTCATGTTTTAATTTCTCAATGTTTCAATTTTTCGATTTCTCGGTTTTTCGATTTTTTCAATTTTTTAAATTCCAGATGTTTTGATTTCTCGACTTTTCATTGTTTTTTCAGTTTTTCGATTTTCGGAATTTTAAATTTTTTAGTTTTTTAGTTTTTCCATGTTTCAGTTATTCGAATTATCAAGATTTCAATGTTTCGATTTTTGAATGTACAGTTTGCTGATTTTTAGATTTTCGATTTTTTGATTTCTCAATTTTTCAATTTTTCGATTCTTCATTTTTTGATATTTTAAATTTTAGATTTTTAGATTTCTAGATTTTTCAGTTCTTCGATTGCTCGATTTGTAAACTTTTCCAATTTTTGAATTTTTTGAATTCTAAATTTTTCTATTTCTGACTTCTCGTTTTTGGTTTTTCACTTTTTCGATTTTTTGGTTTTTAAATTTTTCGATTTTTCAGTTTGTCGATTTGCCAAGTTTTCTAGATTTTTAGATTTTTCAATTTTAAATTCATCGATTTATCCATTTTTTTTTGTAAATTTTATCGAGATTTCGATATTTCGATTTTTTGATTGTTCAGTTTTCTGATTTTTAGATTTTTCAATTTTTCGATTTCCCAATTTTTCAACGTTATTAATTTTTCGAATTTGGTCAATTTCAGTTTCTCGATTTATCCACTTCTCGAATTTGTAATTTCTCGATTTTTCAATTTTTAATTTTTTTAAATTTTAGATTTTTGGATTTCTGACTTCTCATTTTTGGTTTTTCAGTTTTTGGATTTTTTAAATCTCACATTTTTCGATTTTTTTCGATTTTTCGGTTTTTAAATTTTTCGGTTTTTCAGTTTTTCGATTTAACGAGATTTCAATTTTTTAAATTCCAGATTTTTCGATTTCTCGGCTTTTCGTTGATTGTTCAGTTTTTCGATTTTCTGAATTTTAAATTTTTGGTTTTGAATGTCCAGTTTCCTGATGTTTAAATTTTTCAATTTTTCGACTTCTAGATTTTTTAGTTCTTCGATTTCTCTATTTGTCAATTTTTCCAACTTTTTAAATTTTTGATTTCTCAATTTTTCAATTGTTCAATATCCCGGTTTTTCGATTTTTCAATTTTACAATTTTCGATTTATCCATTTTGTCTCGATTTACGGATTTCTAGAATTTTTGATTTCTCGATTTTGCAATTTTTGAATTCCTGTGTTTTTTAAATTTTCGATTTTCCAATTTTTTTAATTTTAGATTTTTCGGTTTCTGACTTCTCGTTTTTTGGTTGTTCGCATTTTCTATTTTTTAAATCTCACATTTGTGGATTTTTTAGTTTTTCGACTTATCGAGATTTCAGTTTCCCGATTTTTGATTTTTTCAAATTTTATCGATTTTTTTTGTAAATTCATATTTTTCAATTTTCCAAGTTCTAATTTTTCGATTTTTCGACCCCTTGACTTTTCGATTTTTTATTTTTCGAATGTTCGTTTTTTTGATGTTTTAATTTCTCAATTTTTCCATCTTTTGATTTTTCAATTTTTAAATATCTAAATTTTTCAGGTGTTCGAGTTTCAATTTTTTCAGTTTTTCGATTTTTCGAGTTATCTAAGTTTCGATTTTTCGATTGTTCAGTTTTAGAATTACTCGATTTTTCAATTTCCTGATCATCGATTTATCATTTTTTTCTAATTTTTAATGAATTTTTCGATTGTTGAATTCAATTTTTCGATTTCCCAATTTCGTGATCGATTTCTCGATGTTTAAAATTTTCACTTTTTCGTTTTTTCGATTGCTGGACTTGTCGCTTTTTGATTTTTCAGTTTTTCGATTTTTTAAATTTTGATTTTCCGATATTTAAATTTTTCGACTGCTTGAATTTTAAATTTTTCAGTAGATTTCTCTATTATTTGTCAATTTTTTTCAATTTTTAAATGTTAGCTCTTCTAGTTTTTGACTTTTCGGTTTTTAAGTTTTTCAGGTTTTCGATTCCTCGATTTTTCCAGATTTCGATTTTTTAATTTTTAATTTCCCGGTATTTTCTTTTTTCATTTTTCAATTTTTTTATCTTCAATTTTTCAGTTATTAATTTTTCGATTTTTCGATTTCTTGTGTTTTTCGTTTCTTAGTTTTTCATTTATCCATTTCTGTATTTTTCCATTTTTTAAATTGTAGATTTTTCAATTTTTCGGATTTTGATTTTTCACTTTCTCAATTTTGCAATTAAAAATTTTTTTAATTTTTTCGATTTTTAAAATTTCTCTATTGTTCGATTTCTCGATATTTTAAGAAGCGGGCTTTGTTGGGCTGCCTTGAGGGGCGAGGGAAGTTCTGTCAAATAACCTCGGCCAATTCTTTTAAGAGGTTTCTTTAATAAATGTAATTTGGTATAAAAATATCTACAATGTTTACAAAAATTACGTTTTAGACTTAATTCTAATATATTTTTAATGATAAAATTGTGGTTTCTCCAAACACATACTTAATGGTGACTATGTATTATTATAATTATTTACATAAGCATATACTGTTAACGATAATTCTCGCAAGGATAAAAGACATCACCAAGCATCATACCGACAATGTAAATAATTAGTAAACAAAAATAACAATAAACTGTGTAACCCATTACGAAACACTAGCTCCACAAATTATTGTACTCCCATGTAATCATCCATTTAACAATAGCAATCAATTACTGGTTTGTTTACAATTTTCGACAAACAAGCCACAATAGTGCAGAGTTAATGACACGGAAGCAATTTCCAATAAATTAACAAAAAAATCCCTTACTCCAAACTAATCACAATTTAATTAAAAAAAATTACCGCCCCAACCCCATCACGATAACCGAAATTAAACAATCGCCCCTAAATGATACCCCGAAATGCAACAAACTGATCACCATTTAATTAAAAAAAAGCACCCCCCGCTCACTTTTTGTCAAAACTCGTCTGCGTAGGCGTTTAATTTCGAGGCGACCCTCCCCCGATCACACATTTTATCAAAGGACAAAGGATAACAGTTAATTAAATGCTTGTTCTTCAAAACAAAGGGCGCCGCCGAAAACTGAGCGATAGTCAAAATTCGAATATTCCTCGCGTCGCCACCACCTCAAAGCACGCGTCGTCGAAGTGGCCGCAAGTTAGTCTTCAGGGACGCGTTTGCGTCAATATTGTACCAAATATAACTATAAAAGCCGTGTTTGCGATGTATACAGACGCGCTTGGGTATATGGAGTGCGAGGGCCGGACGACCATAATTCTGTTGGGGCTTATAGGGAGAGTACACACTGGTGTTTAATCCGGTGCTGGAGGATTTTTGCTTCCTGGGTGTAAGCTAAGTCCAATGGGCGATTTACCACTTTTATGTTTTCTCGACGTTTCATGGCCTCTAGGATACGAAAAAGTGGTCTGTATGTGTTTACAATAATAATTTGATTTTATAGAATAAGATACTCTTACACCTGTGACGTATGAATCTGTGTTGAGTTTTCACCCTGGATTTCGATTTTTAGAAAAAAAGAAAACAAAATTTTATATACAAATAAAACAGAAATATTTTGCAATTTTTTGATATCACAATTTTTCGATTTTTTTTTAATTTTTTTTAATTTTTCAATGTTTCCTATAATTTTTCGTCTTTTCAAATTTAATTTTTTCAAGTTTTCCGATTTTTCAATTTTCTTATATTTCAGTTTTTCAGTTCTTCAATTTTCCGATTTTTCAATTTTTTAATTTTTTGGAGTTTCCAAATTTTTGATTTTTCGATTTTTCGATTTCTCAATTATCCATTTTTCTATTTCTCGATTTCTCGACTTTCGATGTTTCGATTTTTCGACTTCTCAATTTCTCGACATTTAATTTTGTGAGTTTTTCAGTTCTTCAATTTTTGAATTTTTCCGTTTATCGATTTTTTAATTTTTCGATTTTTGAAATTTTCGGTTTTTTGACTTCGAAGTTTTGATTTTTCGATCTTTCCATGTTTTAGTTTTGGCAATTTCAGTTTTTCTATTTTCATTAAATTTTTTTCGATTTTTTATTTAGCGATTTATTAATATTTCGATATTTCAGCCTCGGGATTTTTCAATATTTCTGTTTTTCTATTTTTCAATGTTTCTCATAATTTTTCGTTTCTTAAATTTTTTGATTTTCCCATTTTTTGATTTTTCGACTTCTCGATTTCGCGGTATTTAATTTCGTCAGTTTTTCAGTTCTTCACTTTTTCAGTTTTTCCGTTTACCGATTTTTTAGATTTTCCAAATTTTCGAATTTTTGATTTTTCGATTCCGAATTTCGATTTGTCGACTTGGAATTTTCGATTTTTTGAATTTTCAATACCTCGATTTTTCAATTTTTCGATGTTTCGATTTTGGGAATATAATTTTTTTTTGTTTTCATTAATTTTTCTTGCATTTTCAATTTTCCAATTTTTTGATTTAGCGATTTATAAATTTTTCGATATTTCAGTTTCGAGATATTTCAATATTTTTGTTTTTCATAATTTTTCTTTTCTTCAATTTTTTGATTTTCCCATTTCTCGATTTCTCCACTTGTAATAACTCGATTTTTCGACTTCTCGATTTCTTGATATTTAATTTCGTCAAGTTTTTAGTTCTACAATTTTCCAATTTTTCCGTTTATCGATTTTTCAGGTTTTTGATTTTGCAAATTTTCGGTTTTCAAATTTTCGATTTTTTTAATTTTCAATACCTCGATTTTTCAATTTTTTTGTTTCAGTTTTGGGAATTTAATTTTGTTTTCGATTTCTCGATATTTAATTTTTTCAGTTTTTCAGTTCGTAACTTCTTCAGTTTTTCCGTTTATCGATTTTTCAGATTTTTGGTTCTTCATTTTTTCAGTTTTTCGGTTTATCAATTATTCAGGTTTTTGATTTTTTCAATTTTCGACTTTTTGAATTTTCAATACCTCGATTTTCCTATTTTTCCATGTTTCTTTTTTGGAAGTATAACTTTTTTATTTTCATTAATTTTTTTTGGATTTTTAATTTTTCAATTTTTTGACGTAGTGATTTATAAATTTTTCGATATTTCCGTTTCAAGATTTTTCAATAGTTTTGTTTTTTTATCGTTCAATGTTTCTCATAATTTTTTGTCTCTTCGATTTTTTGATTTTCCCATTTCTCGATTTCTCCACTTTTGATGTTACGGGTTTTTGACTTCTCGATTTCTCCATATTTAATTTCTTTAGTTTTTCAGTTCTTCACTTTTCCAATTTTCCCGTTTATCGATTTTTCAGGTTTTTGTTTCTTCAATTTTCAATTTTTCCTTTTATCTTTTTTTCAGGTTTTTGTTTTTTCAAATTTTCGATTTTTTAAATTTTCGATGTTTTGACTTCCAATTTTCGATTTTTTGAATTTCCAGAATCTCGACTTTTTAATTTTTCGATGTTTCAGTTTTGAGAATTTCAATTTTTTTATCTTCATTAATTTTTCTTTAATTTTAATTTTTCAATTTTTTCATTTAGCGGTTTATAAATTTTTCGATATTTCAGTTTCTAGAGATTTCAATATTTTTGTTCTTTTATTTTTCAATGTTTTTCATAATTTTTCATTTCTTCAATTTTTAAATTTTCCCAATTTTTCCGTTTATCGATTTTTCAAGTTTTTCATTCTTCAATTTCCAGTTTTTCGGTTTCTCGATTTTTCAGGTTTTTGATTTTTTAAATTTTCGACTTTTCGATTACGAATTTTTAATTTTTCGACTCCGAATTTTCGATTTTGTAAATTTTTAATACCTCGATTTTTCAATTTTACCATTTTACAGTTATGGAAATTTCATTTTTTTATTTTCATTAATTTTTCTTAGATTTTCAATTTTTCAATTTTTTGATTTAGCGATTTATAAATTTTTCGATATTTCACTTTCGAGATTTTTCAATATTTTTGTTTTTTTATTTTTCAGTGTTTTTCATTATTTATCGTTTCTTCAATTTTTTGATTTTTCCATTTCTCGATTTCTCTACCTTTGATGTTACGGTTGTTTGACTTCTCGATTTCTCGCTATTTAATTTCTTTAGTTTTTCAGCTCTTCACTTTTTCAATTTTTCCGTTTATCGGTTTTTCAGGTTTTTGCTTTTTCAAATTTTCGATTTTTTGACTTCCAATTTTCGATTTTTTGAATTTCCAGTATCTTGATTTTTCAATTTTTCGATGTTTCAGTTTTGAGACTTTCAATTTTTTTATCTTCATTAATTTTTCTTCAATTGCCAATTTTTCAAATTTTTCATTTAGCGATTTATACATTTTTTGATATTTCAGTTTCTATAGATTTCAATATTTTTGTTCTTTTATATTTCAACGTTTTTCATAATTTTTCGTTTCCTCAATTTTTTTATTTTCCAATTTTTCCGCTTATCGATTTTTCAAGTTTTTGATTTTACAAATTTTCGCTTTTTAGATTTCGAATTTGCGATTTTTCGACTCCGAATTTTCGAATTTTCAATATCTGAATTGTTCAATTTTTCGATGTTTCAGTGTTGGGAATTTCAGTTTTTTTATTTTCACTAATTTTTCCTCGATTTTCAATTTTCTTGAGTTTATATGTGTAACAATTTTTTGCTTTTTCATTTCGTTCATTTATTCAATGTTTGTTTAGATTTTATAATTTTTCCTACGAGTATATTGAATTTTTCAAATTTTCGATGTTAGAATTTTAGATTTCCCGGTTTCCAATTTTTAAATTTTTCAATTTTGCAATTTTTGTACTTTCTCATTTTTAAGTTTTTCAATTTTTGATTTTTTGATTTTTCAATTTCTCGTTTTTTCAATTTTTCAAATTCCCGATTTACAATTTTTAGAATTTTCAAAGTTTTCATTTAATGTTTCTCCGTTATTTCATTTTTGATTTTCCAGTTTTACAGTTTTTCAATTTTTTTTTCGAAAAGCTGAAAAATCGGAAAATTAAAAATCGAAAAACTAAAAAATCAGTAAATTATTGAAAAATCGAAAAATTGCGAAATGGAAAAAGTGGAAAAATTGCAAATCGAAGAATTGAAGCAAAAAAAATTGAAACATTGTAACTATTATAACACGCAAATAAAAAATTGAAAAACAAAGAACTGAAAACTCGAAAAATTGAAAAATTTCGTAATTAAAAAAAAAGAAAAATAATAAATCAGAATATTGAAAAAATAAAGTCTATAAAAAGCCAAAAACAAAAATTGTAAGTTGAAAAACTGAAAAAATGAAAAATTGAAAAATCCAAAAATTGAAAAATTTTAAAATTGGAAGAACGAAAAACTGAAAAACTCAACAATGAAATCTCGAAGAGTTGTATGTCGCAAAATTAAAGAAATAAAAAATGAAAAACTAAAAAAATAAAATAATGAAAATCAAAAAATTTAAAAATTTCACGATTAAAAAAAGAAAAATTATAAAATTAGAACATTGAAACATCGAAAAATTGTAAAACTAAAGAAAATAAAAAACCGAAAATAAAAATTGCTAATCGCGAATTTGAAGAAACGAAAAACTCAAGGAAAAAATTGGAAAATTAGAAATAAAAAAATTGAAAAGTGGAATAAAGGAAGCAGTTTCAAAGTCATCGTGAACGTGCTAAAGCGACTTTTTTTATTATTATCATTAATAATGACATATTTTTTACATTAAATGAAAACTAGAAAAATTACAAAATAAAAATTGAAGATACGAAAATTTACAAAATCTCGTCAAACTGGAAAATCTAAAAATTGGAGAAACGAAAAGGTGAAAAAATTAAAATTGCAAAAACAAAAAATTATAAAATGGAAATATTGAAAAATCGAATAATTAGAAAAATAAAGAAAATAAAAAATGGAAACGACAAATTGCACATCCGCAAATTAAAAAATTAAAAATTAAAAACTCGAGAAACTCAAATCGAAACATTGCAACAAAACTGAAAAATTTAAGAGTTGGAAAATTGAAAACCTGAAAAATTAAACTTGGAAACTAAAAAATTACAAATCGAAAAACTGAAGAAACAGAAAAAACGGAAAAAGAATAAAACGAAAAGTTCCAAATCGAAAATTTGAAGAAAGAAAAATTGAAAACTCGAGAAATTGGAAAAATAAAGAAAGCAAAGACGAAATGAAACGAAAAATTGCAAATCGAAACATTGAAAAAGAAGAACTAAAATCTCAAAAATTCAGATCCAAAAATTCAAAATTTGGAAAATTGAGCTAAAATTTAAACTTGGAAACTCGAAAAATTGCAAATCGGAAAATTGAAGAAACAAAAAAATGATAAATTGGAGAATTGGTTGCTTTTGTTTTATAGAGGTTATCGGAAACCAAAAATCAGAAAAAAAATTGTTGGGCTGTACTTCAGAGGCGAGGGAATTTCTGTCGAAATAAGCTTCGACCAATTTTTCTCGCAAGTGTGAGGGTGTCCCCGAGCCGGCCCTGGTCCACACACGTCCGAATATTAAGTACACATCGCCCTGGCATCGCTCCAGTTATTAGGTTTCGTTAGTGTTAATGATTGTAGAAATGCAAACAATATAATGGGGAATAAAAATAGATCGATCTGTAAATTATTTATAAACGCGACACGGCCGGGGGGAGGCATTATATAACAACGTCGGCTGCTGCTTTTTTATGGTGTAAATAAAAAATTAATAACCCGTGTACCTAATAATTTTCGTTGGAAATATTGCACATCAAAGCTCGAAGAGCAACTTTTACGGGTTCGTTGTCAATAAACCACACTTTTAGCTGATTATCTATAGTTTTCTATGTATTTCGGCGCATTACTCACGCTATCTGTTCCGTCTTCCCGTTTTTTTCAAATTTATTAATAAATCACGCTCCCCATAAATTTTTCTGTTTATCGAATTCTGCTTGGATCTGTGCCGGAATTATTCGGTTTGGTCTGTTTTACTTTTAATTAATGGACGGAGATGAGATTCGCCGAGATAATGCACACCCGAGGAGCATTATCGCGAGTTAACAGACGCATTTTAATGAAAATATGCGCCTTTATGCCCGCTATTATCCAGTTATAAAAATAAAAGTAATTGACGGCGTCAGGCGGATGAGTTTCAATTTAAAGCTCGTGGAAACTCGTTAAAACACTCTTAATATATTGATTGCGGGGGAAATAGTTTGTGTTCTTGGAATAATCATTTTTCCATTATCGCGGCGACGATTCCGGTTAACGCACTTTATTAGGGGCCGTGAAGAAGGGATTTTCCGGGATTTAAGGAAAAGTTAATTTGGCCACGGAAAAGTTCGGACGGGATATTATGCGACCGTTTGCGATTTTACTGCGTAGATGTGACTCCATCGGAGGGAAAATTGACCCAGACGCCGACCTCTACTCAAGAAATCTATTTTTCTATTTCGACTAAAAAGTGAAAAGTGGAGCAAATTATAGTTTTGTTTTAGTCATTAGTTTTTTGAGACATCCTGTATAAATAATTGTGAGCGTAAATTATATTACCAAGCCAAACAGCACCGCATTTCGGGGCATATTAATGACGTCATCAACTTTCTAAAGGGGACGAATAAATAAATTTAGGTGATGTTTTGTAATCACTGAGTCTTGGCAAAATTTCAGAAAAGTCGTTATATAAGTTCTAAAACAAACTGTAAAATTTCATAACATCGAGTTTAGTGCTTTCTGTCTAATAAAATTGATAATAGACGGACGGCAGACGGAAATCGACATTTGCGTGTTCTATGAGCTGGAAACTTGAAACTAAACATAATAAAAAAAAATAACAGGTGTTATCTTGACAGAAATTTCCTCCTACACTTAACGAAATTTTTCGAAAATTTATAAAATTTGATTCTGTGATTTTTTTAATGATTTTTTACATTATTCGCATGTATCTAGTTAATTTTTCTATTACAAAATTTGGACAAATCGGGTCAGGTCAGGTCAAGTCTAGTCAGGTGAGCTCACCTGATATTCGTCTTTTTCATTTATGAAGATAATTCGTTACCTTTATTATTTAATATTAAACATTTACACAAATAAACGTGAAAAGTGAGTACAATTTTCAAGATTTAAAAAAAGATGGTTAAAATGTAGTGTCTAAGTATAGATATTGTTAACCCGACCTGACATTTCCGACCTGATTTGATCTGATCTGACGTGATCAGACCTGGCTTTCTGATCTCTCTTGTCCTGACTGACCTGACTTACAAATCAATTGAGAATTGGTGTCTGACTTGATTTGGTCTGACGGGACTTGACCTTATAAGCTTGATCTAACTGAACTTATTCTGACGTGGCTTGATCAAACTTGACTTTCTGATCTGTCCCAACCTGACCTGATTTGGCTTCACTTGACATAACGTGACTCGAATTGACCAAATATCACCTAACTTGACTTGAGTTTATTGTGAATTCTCCCTAGATTTTGAAGGTTCTGTTTAAGTTTCATAAGCTTATATTTTGACATGACTTGATCAGAGGTGATTTTTTTTTCTATCCTGACCTGATTTGATCTAACCTGACTTATCTCACTTACATAAGTTTAAAAGTTTGATCTAACTTGACTTATTCTGAGCTGACCTGACTTGATAAGACTTTACTTTCTGATCTGTCCTGGCAATACTTGATTTGACTTGACTTGACATACCTCGATCCGATTTGACCAGGTATGACTTAATGGGACCTAAGAGCTTGATCTACCTGGACTTATTTTGACGTGACTTGATCAAACCTGACTTTGTAATCTCTCCAAAATTGACCTGGTTTGACGTGACTTGACATAACTTGACTCGATATGACCAGGTATGACCTGACGCGACCTAACCTGACTTGGTGACTTGATTTTATTGTGAAATCTTTCTAGATTTTGAGGGTTCTGTTTAAGTCTCCTAAGCTTATAATATTCTGATCTGACTTGATCAGACTTGACTTTTTTTCTATCCTGACCTGATTTGATCAGATTTGACTTTCTGATCTCTCCTGTCCTGACTTACAAATCGACTGAGAATTGGTGTCTTAAGTGTATACATTAACCTGACTTAACATGACTTGATCTGATCTGATGTGACTTGTTGTGAAATTTGTCTAGATTTTGACGGTTCTGTTTAAGTTTTATAAGTTTAAAAGCTTGATCTAATTTGACTTCTTCTGAGCTGATCTGACTTGATAAGACTTTACTTTCTGATCTGTCCTGACCTGACTTGATTTGACCTGGCTTGACATACCTCGAACCGATTTAACTAGGTATGATCTGACGTGACTTGACCATATTGTCTGGACTTTGAAGGTTCCGTTTTAAATGTTATAAGCTTGATCTAACTGGACTTATTTTGACCTGACTTGAGCAAACTTGACTTTCTGATCTGTCCAAACCTGACCTGATTTGACCTGATTTAACATAACTTGACTCGATCTGACCAAGTATTACGGGACTTAACCTGACTTGACTTGAGTTTATTGTGAAATCGTTCTAGATTTTGAAGGTTCTGTTTAAGTCTCATAAACTTATAATATTCTGACATAACCTGATCAGACGTGACTTTATTTCTATCCTGACTTGATTGATCTGCCCTGAGTGCATCTGATTTGTCGTGATCAAAATTGACTTCCTGATTTTTGCTGTCCTGACTGACCTGACTTACAAATCGACTGAGAATTAGTGTATAAGTGTATATATCAACCTGACTTAACACGACTTGATGTGATGTGACTTGTGAAATTTATTTAGATTTTGAATGTTCCATTTAAGTTTTATAGGTTTAAAAGTTTGATGTCACTTGATTTATTCTGAGCTGACTTGAGCTGACCTAACTTGATCAGAATTGAATTTCTGGTCTATCCTGATCCGATTTGACCAGATATGACTTGACGGGACATGTCTGACTTGATTTGATCTAACGTGACTTGACCTTATTGTGAAATTTGTCTAGAATTTGAAGGTTTCGTTTTAAATATTATAAGTTAATGAACTTGATCTGACTTGACTTATTCTGACCTGACTGCTTGATCGAACTTGATTTTCTGATCTGTCCCCACTTGACTTGATTTGATCTGACTTGACATAAGTTGGCTTGATCTGACGTGACTTAACCAAATTGAGAAATCTATTTAGATTTTGAAACTTCTGTTTAAGTCTTATAAGCTTATAAGCTTGATCTAATCTGACTTGATCTGATCCGACTTGATCTGACCTGACCTGACCTGACCTGACCTGACCTGACCTGATCTCACCTGACTTGATCTCACCTGCCTTGATCTGACCCGACTGGATCTGACCTGTCGTAATTAGCCTGTATTTTTTTATATCTCCTGTCCGGTCATACAATTTTCAAATTAAAAAAAAAATTAAACGTGTTCAATCAGTTGAGAATTATTGGTGTCAAATTATAAATAATTCAAACCATGAAAAGTAAGCTTACAATTTTCAAAATTTTTCAAAAAAAAATGGTTAAAGTAGGTTTAATCGCCCTAGAATTTTCGTCAAATTGTAGATATTTTCGGTTAATTGCTGTACAATTTTTCCATTTTTTTGATTCGAAAAACTGAAAAATTGAAAAACTGAAAAAACGAAAAACGCAAATAAAGAAGAAACGAAAAAGTGGAAAAAAATCTAAAAGTTGAAAAATCGAAAAATTGAAAAAAACAAAGAAAATAAAAATCCAAAACGAAAAAATGTAAATCGGCAAGTTACAGACGGGAAAAATTGAAAAATAAAAAATTGAAAACTCGTGAAATTGCAGATGGAAAAATTGTAAGATCTAAAAGTAAAAACATCCAAAAGCTGTAAAATGGAAAAACTGAAAAACTTTAAAATGAAACCTCGAGAAGTTACATATCGTAAAAAAATGAAAAATTGAAAAAACAAAGATTTTAAAATTAAAAATTCTAAATATAAAAAAAATGAAAAATCGGAACGAAAAATTTGAAGAAATGAAAAATTAAAGGATCTAAAAACTGACAAATTAAAAATTGAAAACTATAAAATTTTAAATAAAAAAATTGTAGATGTTAAATTTGAAGAAACAAGAAAAATGAAAAACTGAAAAATCGCACGGTAAAACTAAAGAACCAAAAACTGAATAAATTTAAATTGAAAAAATAAAAAATTATAGTAGTTCTGTTTAAGTCTTATAAGCTTGTAAGCTTGATCCAACCTGACTTATTGGGACCTGACCTGATCAGACATGACTTTTTTCTGTCCTGATCTGATTCGATCTGATTTGACTGGATCTGACCTGACGTGATCAGACCTGACTTCCTGATCCCTCTTGTCCTGCTGACCTGACTTACAAGTCAACTGAGAATTGGTGTCTAAGTGTAGATATTAACCTGACTTAACATGACTTGATCAAATCTGATGTGACTTGACCTTTTATGAAATTTATCTAGACTTTGAAGGTTCCGTTTTAAATATTACATATAAGTTTATGAACTGTATCTGACCTGACTTATTATGACCAGACTGCTTGATCAAACTTGACTTTCTGATCTGTCCTCACTTGACCTGATTTGATCTGACTTCACAAAACTTGGCCCGATATGACCAAGTATGACTTGATGGGACCTAACCTGACTTGATTTGATCTTGATCTTGTGAAATCTTTCTAGATTTTGAAGGTTCTGTTTAAGTCTTATAAGCCTATAGGGTAGATCTAATTTGATTTATTCTGACTCGACTTGAACTGACCTAACTTGATCAGAATTGAATTTCTGGTCTATCCTAATCCGATTTGACCAGATATGACTTGACGGGACGTGCCTGACTTGATTTGATCTAACGTGACTTGACCTTATTGTGAAATTTTTCTAGAATTTGAAGGTTTCGTTTTAAATCTTATATGTTTATGAACTTGATTTTCTGATCTGTCCTCACTTGATTTGATCTGACTTGACATAACTTGACTTGATCTGACGTGACTTAACCAAATTGAGAAATCTATTTAGATTTTGAAACTTCTGTCGAAGTCTTATAAGCTTGATCTAACCTGACTTGATCTGATCCGACTTGATCTGACCTGACCTGATCTTACCTGACTTGATCTGACCTGCCTTGATCTGACACGACTGGATCTGACCTGTCGTAATTAGCCAAATTAAGAAAACGTTTAAAACGTGTTCAATCAGTTGAGAATTATTGGTGTCAAATTATAAATAATTTTTAGCTAATTACGAATCCGAAATCGGCGTCATGACGTACATTCAAACCATGAAAAGTAAGCTTACAATTTTCAAAATTAAAAAAAAATGGTTACAGTAGATTTAATCGTCCTAGAATTGGCGTCAAATTGTAGATATTTTCCGTTAATTGCTGTGCAATTTTTCCATTTTTTTGATTCGAAAAACTGAAAAATTGAAAAACTCAGAAAACGAAAAACGCAAATAAAGAAGAATCGAAAAAGTGGAAAAAAGAAAAATAAAAAATCTAAAAGTTGAAAAATCGAAAAATTGAAAAAAAAAACAAAGAAAATAAAAATCCAACACGAAAAAATGTAAATCAACAAATTAAAGACAGGAAAAATTGAAAAATAAAAAATTGAAAACCCGTGAAATTCCAGATGGAAAAATTGTAAGATCTAAAAGTAGAAACATCCAAAAGTTGTAACATGGGAAAACTGAAAAACTTTAAAATGAAACCTCGAGAAGTTACATATCGTAAAAAAATGAAAAATTGAATAAACAAAGATTTTAAAATTAAAAATTCTAAATATAAAAAAAATAAAAAATCGGAACGAAAAATTTGAAGAAATGAAAAATTAAAGGATCTAAAAACTGACAAATTAAAAATTGAAAACTATAAAATTTTAAATAAAAAAATTGTAGATGTTAAATTTGAAGAAACAAGAAAAATGAAAAACTGAAAAATCGCACGGTAAAACTAAAGAACCAAAAACTGAATAAATTTAAATCGAAAAATTAAAAATTATAGTAGTTCTGTTTAAGTCTTACAAGCTTGTAAGCTTGATCCAACCTGACTTATTGGGATCTGACTTGATCAGACATGGCTTTTTTCTGTCCTGACCTGATTCGATCTGATTTGACTGGATCTGACCTGACGTGATCAGACCTGACTTCCTGATCCCTCTTGTCCTGACTGACCTGACTTACAAGTCAACTGAGAATTGGTGTCTAAGTGCAAATATTAACCTGACTTAACATGACTTGATCAAATCTGATGTGACTTGACCTTTTATGAAATTTATCTAGACTTTGAAGGTTCCGTTTTAAATATTACATATAAGTTTATGAACTGTATCTGACCTGACTTATTATGACCAGACTGCTTTATCAAACTTGACTTTCTGATCTGTCCTCACTTGACCTGATTTGATCTGACTTCACAAAACTTGGCCCGATATGACCAAGTATGACTTGATGGGACCTAACCTGACTTGATTTGATCTTGATCTTGTGAAATCTTTCTAGATTTTGAAGGTTCTGTTTAAGTCTTATAAGCCTATAGGGTAGATCTAATTTGATTTATTCTGACTCGACTTGAACTGACCTAAATTGATCAGAATTGAATTTCTGGTCTATCCTAATCCGATTTGACCAGATATGACTTGACGGGACGTGTCTGACTTGATTTGATCTAACGTGACTTGACCTTATTGTGAAATTTTTCTAGAATTTGAAGGTTTCGTTTTAAATCTTATATGTTTATGAACTTGATTTTCTGATCTGTCCTCACTTGACTTGATTTGATCTGACTTGGCATAACTTGACTTGATCTGACGTGACTTAACCAAATTGAGAAATCTATTTAGATTTTGAAACTTCTGTCGAAGTCTTATAAGCTTGATCTAACCTGACTTGATCTGATCCGACTTGATCTGACCTGACCTGATCTTACCTGACTTGATCTGACCTGCCTTGATCTGACACGACTGTATCTGACCTGTCGTAATTAGCCAAACTAAAAAAACGTTTAAAACGTGTTCAATCAGTTGAGAATTATTGGTGTCAAATTATAAATAATTTTCAGCTATTTACGAATCCGAAATCGGCGTCATGACGTACATTCAAACCATGAAAAGTAAGCTTACAATTTTCAAAACTAAAAAAAAATGATTAAAGTAGATTTAATCGTCCTAGATAGAATTGGCGTCAAATTGTAGATATTTTCCGTTAATTGCTGTACAATTTTTCCATTTTTTTGATTCGAAAAACTGAAAAATTGAAAAACTGAGAAAACGAAAAACGCAAATAAAGAAGAATCGAAAAAGTGGAAAACAAGAAAAATAAAAAAATCTAAAAGTTGAAAAATCGAAAAATTGAAAAAAAACAAAGAAAATAAAAATCCAAAACGAAAAAATGCAAATCAACAAATTAAAGACAGGAAAAATTGAAAAATAAAAAATTAAAAACCCGTGAAATTCCAGATGGAAAAATTTTAAGATCTAAAAGTAGAAACATCCAAAAGTTGTAACATGGGAAAACTGAAAAACTTTAAAATGAAACCTCGAGAAGTTACATATCGTAAAAAAATGAAAAATTGAGAAAACAAAGATTTTAAAATTAAAAATTGTAAATATAAAGAAAATGAAAAATCGGAACGAAAAATTTGAAGAAATGAAAAATTAAAGGATCTAAAACCTGACAAATTAAAAATTAAAAACTATAAAATTTTAAATAAAAAAATTGTAGATGTTAAATTTGAAGAAACAAGAAAAATGAAAAACTGAAAAATCGCACGGTAAAACTAAAGAACCAAAAACTGAATAAATTTAAATCGAAAAATAAAAAATTATAGTAGTTCTGTTTAAGTCTTATAAGCTTGTAAGCTTGATCCAACTTGACTTATTGGGATCTGACTTGATCAGACATGGCTTTTTTCTGTCCTGACCTGATTCGATCTGATTTGACTGGATCTGACCTGACGTGATCAGACCTGACTTCCTGATCCCTCTTGTCCTGACTGACCTGACTTACAAGTCAACTGAGAATTGGTGTCTAAGTGTAGATATTAACCTGACTTAACATGACTTGATCAAATCTGATGTGACTTGACCTTTTATGAAATTTATCTAGACTTTGAAGGTTCCGTTTTAAATATTACATATAAGTTTATGAACTGTATCTGACTTGACTTATTATGACCAGACTGCTTTATCAAACTTGACTTTCTGATCTGTCCTCACTTGACATAACTTGGTCCGATCTGACCAAGTATGACTTGATGGGACCTAACCTGACTTGACTTGATTGTGAAATTTTTCTAGAATTTGAAGGTTTCGTTTTAAATCTTATATGTTTATGAACTTGATTTTCTGATCTGTCCTCACTTGACTTGATTTGATCTGACTTGACATAACTTGACTTGATCTGACGTGACTTAACCAAATTGAGAAATCTATTTAGATTTTAAAACTTCTGTTTAAGTCTTATAAGCTTGATCTAACCTGACTTGATCTGATCCGACTTGATCTGGCCTAACCTGATCTTACCTGAGTTGATCTGACCTGCTTTGATCTGACCCGACTGGATCTGACCTGTCGTAATTAGCCAAATTAAAAAAAAGTTTAAAACGTGTTCAATCAGTTGAGAATTATTGGTGTCAAATTATAAATAATTTTTAGCTAATTACGAATCCGAAATCGGCGTCATGACGTACATTCAAACCATGAAAAGTAAGCTTACAATTTTCAATATAAAAAAAAAATGGTTACAGTAGATTTAATCGTCCTAGGATTGGCGTCAAATTGTAGATATTTTCCGTTAATTGCTGTGCAATTTTTCCATTTTTTTGATTCGAAAAACTGAAAAATTGAAAAACTGAGAAAACGAAAAACGCAAATAAAGAAGAATCGAAAAAGTGGAAAACAAGAAAAATAAAAAAATCTAAAAGTTGAAAAATCGAAAAATTGAAAAAAAACAAAGAAAATAAAAATCCAAAACGAAAAAATGTAAATCAACAAATTAAAGACAGGAAAAATTGAAAAATAAAAAATTGAAAACCCGTGAAATTCCAGATGGAAAAATTGTAAGATCTAAAAGTAGAAACATCCAAAAGTTGTAACATGGGAAAACTGAAAAACTTTAAAATGAAACCTCGAGAAGTTACATATCGTAAAAAAAATGAAAAATTGAAAAAACAAAGATTTTAAAATTAAAAATTGTAAATATAAAGAAAATGAAAAATCGGGCGAAAAATTTGAAGAAATGAAAAATTAAAGGATCTAAAAACTGACAAATTAAAAATTGAAAACTATAAAATTTTAGAAAAAAAAAATTGTAGATGTTAAATTTGAAGAAACAAGAAAAATGAAAAACTGAAAAATCGCACGGTAAAACTAAAGAACCAAAAACTGAATAAATTTAAATCGAAAAATTAAAAATTATAGTAGTTCTGTTTAAGTCTTAAAGCTTGTAAGCTTGACCCAACCTGACTTATTGGGACCTGACTTGATCAGACATGACTTTTTTCCGTCCTGACCTGATTCGATCTGATTTGACTGGATCTGACCTGACGTGATCAGACCTGACTTCCTGATCCCTCTTGTCCTGACTGACCTGACTTACAAGTCAACTGAGAATTGGTGTCTAAGTGTAGATATTAACCTGACTTAACATGACTTGATCAAATCTGATGTGACTTGACCTTTTATGAAATTTATCTAGATTTTGAAGGTTCCGTTTTAAATATTACATATAAGTTTATGAACTGTATCTGACCTGACTTATTATGACCAGACTGCTTTATCAAACTTGACTTTCTGATCTGTCCTCACTTGACCTGATTTGATCGTACTTCACAAAACTAGGCCCGATATGACCAAGTATGACTTGATGGGACCTAACCTGACTTGACTTGATCTTGATCTTGTGAAATCTTTCTAGATTTTGAAGGTTCTGTTTAAGTCTTATAAGCCTATAGGGTAGATCTAATTTGATTTATTCTGACTCGACTTGAACTGACCTAAATTGATCAGAATTGAATTTCTGGTCTATCCTAATCCGATTTGACCAGATAAGACTTGACGGGACGTGTCTGACTTGATTTGATCTAACGTGACTTGACCTTATTGTGAAATTTTTCTAGAATTTGAAGGTTTCGTTTTAAATCTTATATGTTTATGAACTTGATTTTCTGATCTGTCCTCACTTGACTTGATTTGATCTGACTTGGCATAACTTGACTTGATCTGACGTGACTTAACCAAATTGAGAAATCTATTTAGATTTTGAAACTTCTGTCGAAGTCTTATAAGCTTGATCTAACCTGACTTGATCTGATCCGACTTGATCTGACCTGACCTGATCTTACCTGACTTGATCTGACCTGCCTTGATCTGACACGACTGGATCTGACCTGTCGTAATTAGCCAAATTAAAAAAAAGTTTAAAACGTGTTCAATCAGTTGAGAATTATTGGTGTCAAATTATAAATAATTTTTAGCTAATTACGAATCCGAAATCGGCGTCATGACGTACATTCAAACCATGAAAAGTAAGCTTACAATTTTCAAAATTAAAAAAAAATGGTTACAGTAGATTTAATCGTCCTAGAATTGGCGTCAAATTGTAGATATTTTCCGTTAATTGCTGTGCAATTTTTCCATTTTTTTGATTCGAAAAACTGAAAAATTGAAAAACTGAAAAAACGAAAAACGCAAATAAAGAAGAAACGAAAAAGTGGAAAAAAAGAAAAATGAAAAAATCTAAAAGTTGAAAAATCGAAAAATTGAAAAAAAAACAAAGAAAATAAAAATCCAAAACGACAAAATGTAAATCAACAAATTCAAGACAGGAAAAATTGAAAAATAAAAAATTGAAAACCCGTGAAATTCCAAATGGGAAAATTGTAAGATCTAAAAGTAGAAACATCCAAAAGTTGTAACATGGAAAACTGAAAAACTTTAAAATGAAACCTCGAGAAGTTACATATCGTAAAAAAAATGAAAAATTGAAAAAACAAAGATTTTAAAATAAAAAATTGTAAATATAAAGAAAATGAAAAATCGTAACGAAAAATTTGAAGAAATGAAAAATTAAAGGATCTAAAAACTGACAAATTAAAAATTGAAAACTATAAAATTTTAAATAAAAAAATTGTAGATGTTAAATTTGAAGAAACAAGAAAAATGAAAAACTGAAAAATCGCACGGTAAAACTAAAGAACCAAAAACTGAATAAATTTAAATTGAAAAAATAAAAAATTATAGTAGTTCTGTTTAAGTCTTATAAGCTTGTAAGCTTGATCCAACCTGACTTATTGGGACCTGACTTGATCAGACATGACTTTTTTCTGTCCTGACCTGATTCGATCTGATTTGACTGGATCTGACCTGACGTAATCAGACCTGACTTCCTGATCCCTCTTGTCCTGACTGACCTGACTTACAAGTCGACTGAGAATTGGTGTCTAAGTGTAGATATTAACCTGACTTAACATGACTTGATCAAATCTGATGTGACTTGACCTTTTATGAAATTTATCTAGACTTTGAAGGTTCCGTTTTAAATATTACATATAAGTTTATGAACTGTATCTGACCTGACTTGATCTGATCCGACTTGATCTGACCTGACCTGACCTGACCTGACCTGACCTGATCTCACCTGACTTGATCTGACCTGCCTTGATCTGACCCGACTGGATCTGACCTGTATTTTTTTTATATCTCCTGTCCTGAATGACCTGAGTACAATTTTCAAATTAAAAAAAAAATTTAAACGTGTTCAATCAGTTGAGAATTATTGGTGTCAAATTATAAATAATTCAAACCATGAAAAGTAAGCTTACAATTTTCAAAATTTTTCAAAAAAAATGGTTAAAGTAGGTTTAATCGCTTAGAATTTTCGCCAAATTGTAGATATTTTCCGTTAATTGCTGTACAATTTTTCCATTTTTTTGATTCGAAAAACTGAAAAATTGAAAAACTGAGTAAACGAAAAACGCAAATAAAGAAGAAACGAAAAAGTGGAAAAAAAGAAAAATAAAAAAATCTAAAAGTTGAAAAATCGAAAAATTGAAAAAAAACAAAAAAAATCAAAATCCAAAACGAAAAAATGTAAATCAACAAATTAAAGACAGGAAACATTGAAAAATAAAAAATTGAAAACCCGTGAAATTCCAGATGGAAAAATTGTAAGATCTAAAAGTAGAAACGTCCAAAAGTTGTAACATGGGAAAACTGAAAAACTTTAAAATGAAACCTCGAGAAGCTACATATCGTAAAAAATGAAAAATTGAAAAAACAAAGATTTTGAAATTAAAAATTCTATATATAAAGAAAATAAAAAATCGGAACGAAAAATTTGAAGAAATGAAAAATTAAAGGATCTAAAAACTGACAAATTAAAAATTGAAAACTATAAAATTTTAAATAAAAAAATTGTAGATGTTAAATTTGAAGAAACAAGAAAAATGAAAAACTGAAAAATCGCACGGTAAAACTAAAGAACCAAAAACTGAATAAATTTAAATTGAAAAAATAAAAAATTATAGTAGTTCTGTTTAAGTCTTATAAGCTTGTAAGCTTGATCCAACCTGACTTATTGGGACCTGACTTGATCAGACATGACTTTTTTCTGTCCTGACCTGATTCGATCTGATTTGACTGGATCTGACCTGACGTGATCAGACCTGACTTCCTGATCCCTCTTGTCCTGACTGACCTGACTTACAAGTCAACTGAGAATTGGTGTCTAAGTGTAGATATTAACCTGACTTAACATGACTTGATCAAATCTGATGTGACTTGACCTTATTATGAAATTTATCTACATTTTGAAGGTTCTGTTTTAAATATTACATATAAGTTTATGAACTGTATCTGACTTGACTTATTATGACCAGACTGCTTTATCAAACTTGACTTTCTGATCTGTCCTCACTTGACATAACTTGGTCCGATCTGACCAAGTATGACTTGATGGGACCTAACCTGACTTGACTTGATTTTGATCTTGTTGTGAAATCCTTCTAGATTTTGAAGGTTCTGTTTAAGTTTTATAAGCCTATAGGGTAGATCTAATTTGATTTATTCTGACTCGACTTGATCTGACCTGACTTGATCTGACTGACCTGACTTACAATTTTCAAAATTTTTCCAAAAAAAAAATTGTTAAAATGAATTCGATCGACTGAGAATCGGTCATAACTTGTTATGCAAATTTTAACGAATATACGATTTTTGCTTAAAATCCGCTCTTTACAATGTGTATTTAACTCCGAAGAAAAGTTTTATGACACTTTTATGCAACTTTAAAAATTAAATTCTCGAACAAAGTGCCAAAGTCACCTGCACGCGACACTTTACACAAACGATTTGCTTCCGGTTTTATAACAGTTTTATGCGGGTTTTAAAACGAAACTCGCCGTGATTCGCTGCACAGCCAATACGATCCGTTATCGGAATCCCAAATCCGGCCTGCCACCGGCGAGTCGGATTCCTCATGCCGAAAAATCGCGCGAGAACGAACGCTGAATAAAATATGGCGTAGGTAATACCACTAAAATTTATATAAAGCCCTCACAAACACATAATACTTCCTGTAATATTGAAGCTTTCACGTTGGCGCCGAGATCGTAAATGAAAAATTTTCTCCGGGATGGGTTTTCGCCGGATTTTCTTTTTCATTTCGTGATGGTTGTTTATGCGTCATCGATTCAATTAAGGAATTCATGAGGTGAGAAAGGAGTCCGTCTGTCAAGAATTTGCATTGAGACAACGGCGCTTCCAAGATGGGGGACATTAATTGTATTGAGGCGGTTTTTCGGTAATTTATATAGCGAAGAAGTGTCAAAACTAAAAGACGACGGGAAATTCCGAATTGTTTACGGAGTTTTTCCACGTTAAGGAGAGGCAACAAGTTTATAAAATGCCCCACATAATCGCAAATAATTGTTATCCAATTTTCTCCGGTTTGTGTAAACGGGGGTTAACACACTTCCTAATTAACCCGGACGGTCTTTAATAACTTTCATTACGTCGTAACGAACGCACTCGAAATCCGATTAACAATATAAACTTTATAATATTTTTCGTGGGAGTCTTTACCGTTTACTTGTGTAATAAAAATATTTACGCTATAATTTATAGAGCACGTTTTTATTATCCGGAAAATATGAGCGTAACGAGTATAGATTTTTATATTAACTCTTCCCTGCGGGAACATTCATTAAGTACACATACAGAAAGTTCGAAAGTTTGAATTACGGCCACGTGCATTAGCGATACCACTTGTCACTTTTATTATATTTTGAAAAATTCTGTTACTGTTCTTGATCTTTTTTTAGGTGTGTTCACATATTCTGTTTTAATTAAATTCGTGTCAGCATTTTACAAATTTGTTTTGATCATTCATTTACCAGCTATAATTTAGGTAAAAGCCAAAAACAAATTCAATTGAACTGAAATTTTAAAAGCGAGTAAACAGATTACATTAGATTTGTGGATATTTTGTCGCCATAAATTGCTGCAGAACTAATAAACCGTTCGAACGCGATTTCCTTAATTTGTAGACGATTTCTCTAAAAAATCTCTAATGTTTAAATCATTCCAACTGTCAAACATATGCCATATGTAGATTATGAAGAACGTTAGTTGTTTGGAACGTCGTCCGTCAATACAAAAAAGAAACTAAGACAAAATTGAATCCGTAAATAGAAAATCTGAAATACTTTATAGTTCTGTGTGTAGACATTGGATTAAATCTATCGTATAAACAATTGTCTTAAAAATTATTTTTCAAGTAAACGATTATCGAATAAAGTTAAACGTTTATTATCAGTTCGTTTGACTTATTGCTCTCCAAGTTGCAGAATTATTTTATATTATAAGGTCTCAAAGAAAATTGTTTAACACTTAAAAAAGAATCAAAGTTCGAAAACAAGCAGAAACAATAGTAAATAACCGTAATTGTCGGCGGTCTCCGTTTTTGTTTCGAGTTTATGGTTTCTTGGAAAAATGAGAGAAAAATTTTAACCATTTTTCGGAAACATTTTGAAAAATGTTAAGTCAGGCCAGGATAGATCAGAAAGTTAAGTCTGATCACGTTAGGTAGATCCAGTTAAGTCAGAATAAGTCGGGTCAGACTTAAACAGAAAAATGGAACAATTCAAAATTGTGAATTAAATATACAGAAATTGAGAAATTAAAAATAAAAAAATTGAAAAAAAGAATAAATGAAAAAGTGTTAAATCTAATAATTGAAAAATGGAAAAATGATAAAATCGTAAAGCTGAAAAAGTCAAAACAATTTTAAATTGTTTGTTATTATTATAGTTATTATTATTAAATGTTTAAAACGAAAATTGGAACACGCAAATCAAAAATTGAAAAACAAAAGATTGAAAAATCGAGAAATTGAATAACCTAAAAGTTGAAAAATAAAAAAATTGAAAAATTTTTTAATTAAAAAGAGAAACATAACAAAATCAGAATATCGAAAAACCGAAAAATTTAAAAAAATGAAGACTAAAAAGCAAAAAAGAAAAGTCGAAAAACTAAAGACATGAAAAATTGAAAAATTCAACAATTGAAAAACTGAAAAAATAAAATAAAAAAACGAAAAATAATAAAATCAGAATATTGAAAAATCGAAAAATTGAAAAAATAAAGACTATAAAAAGCGAAAAAGAAAAACTGTAGACACGAAAAATTGAAAAATCCAAAAATTGAAAAATTTAAAATTGCAACATTGGATATTTGTTGGAAGAACGAAAAACCGAAAAATTTAACAATGAAATTTCGAAGAGTTGTGTGTCGTAAAATTAGAGAAACAAAAAATGAAAACCGAAAAAATAAAGTAAAAAAATGAAAAATCGAAAAATTGAAAAATTTCAGTTAAAAACGGTTATAAAACTAGAACACTGAAACATCGAAAAATCGTAAAAGTAAAGAAAATAATTGCTAATCGAGAATTTGAAGAAATGAAAAATTGAAGCAAAAAATTGGAAAATTAGAAATCAAAAAATTGAAAAGTCGAATAAACGAAAAAGTTTCAAAGTCATCGTGAAGGTGCAAAAACGATTTTTTTAAATTATTATCATTAATAAAATAAAAACTAGAAAAATTACAAAATAAAAATTGAAGAAACGAAAATTTATAAAAAATCGAAAAAAAATATGTATCAAATCAGAATATTGAAAAAACGAAAAATGAAAAATTAAAAATTGAAACATCCAACAGTTGGGAAATCGGAAAACTGAAAAATTTAACAATGGAAATTCGGAGAGACTTTAAATGGAAAAATTGCGAAATCAAAAAATTGAAGAAACGAAAAATTGAAAAAATTAAAAAATTATCAAAAAAAAATGTTGAAAAATCGAATAAATAAAAAAATAGAAACGAAAAATTGCACACCCATAAATAAAAAAAAAAGAATTGAAAACACGAAAAACTCGAATCCAAACATTGCGACATGTAAAAACTGAAAAATTTAAGAGTTGGAATCAGAATATTGAAAAAACGAAAAATGAAAAATTAAAAATTGAAACATCCAACAGTTGGGAAATCGGAAAACTGAAAAATTTAACAATGGAAACTCGGAGAGACTAAATGGAAAAATTGCGAAATCCAAAAATTGAAGAAACGAAAAATTGAAAAAATTAAAATTGCAAAAACAAAAATTATAAAACAGAAATGTTGAAAAATCGGATAAATAAAAAAATGGAAACGAAAAATTGCACACCCATAAATAAAAAAAAAGAATTGAAAACACGAAAAACTCGAATCCAAACATTGCGACACCTAAAAACTGAAAAATTTAAGAGTTGGAAAATTGAAAACCTGAAAAATTTAAACCTGAAAACTTAAAAATTACAGAAAGAAGAATTCCAAATCAAAAATTTGAAGAGCTGCAAAATTAGAAAATCGAAAAATTGAAGAATTAAAAATTAAAAACTCGAGAAATTGGAAAAATAAAGAAAGAAAAAACGAAACGAAAAATTGCAGATCGAAAAAATGAACAATTAAGAACTGAAAACTCAAATCGAAAAATTCAAATTTGGAAAATTGAAGAACTAAAAAATTAAACTTGGAAACTGAAGAAACAGAAAAATGATAAAATGCAGAATTGGTTACTTCAGGGGCGAGGGAATTTTTATAAGGCTTAAACAGAATTACTATAATTTTTATTTTTTCAATTTTAATTTATTCAATTTTTCAATTTTTAGATTTTGCAGTTTTTCATTTAAAATTTCTTTTGTTTTGAGAAAAAATTGAATTTTTAATTTTTCAAGTCTTTGGTTCTTTATTATTTCACTTTTTATACGGTTTACGATTTTTCAGTTTTTAATTTATTCAATTTTTCGATTTGCAATTTCTCGTTTCGGTTTCTTATTTACTTTCTTAATTTCAAATTTTCGGTTTTTCAATATTTTACAATTTATTTTTCAATTTGAAATCTTTCAATTTTTGGATTTTTTCATTTTTCGGTTTTCAGGTTTTCGTTTTCTCCAATCTTACATATTTCAGCTTCATGATTTTGCAATTTTTCTAGTTTTCATTTCAAATGTAGGCAGAATAAGTATTACAATTTTTTTAAATTTCCACTTTTTCGATTTTACGATTTAAAAATGTTTCCATTTTTCAGTTATTGGCTTTTAGAATTTTCTTTTATTCGATTTTCCAATTTTCTGATTCTTATTTTTTCAATTTCTCGATATTTTTATTTCAAATTTTTCATCTTTCAATAATTGTATATTTCGATTTTTGGATTTTGCACTTTTTCCTTTTCGAGTTTCTCAATTTTTCATTTTTCGATTTTCAGTTTCTAGTTTCTTCAATTTTTCAAGTTTTTGATCAAGTTGATGATATTCAAAAATTACATTCACAGCACGTTGAAATCTGTCCCAGAATTTTTTTGGATTTTTGGGCAACTTTTTAAAAAATAAAAATAAAATTTTTCAAAAAGTTCCGCATTCTTTCACAATTGAAGAAATGAAAAATTGAAGCAAAAAATTGAAAAATTAGAACTCAAAAAATTGAAGAAACGAAAATTTATAAAAAATCGAAAAAAAAAATGTATCAAATCAGAATATTGAAAAAACGAAAAATGAAAAATTAAAAATTGAAACATCCAACAGTTGGGAAATCGGAAAACTGAAAAATTTAACAATGGAAACTCGGAGAGACTAAATGGAAAAATTGCGAAATCCAAAAATTGAAGAAACGAAAAATTGAAAAAATTAAAATTGCAAAAACAAAAATTATAAAACAGAAATGTTGAAAAATCGGATAAATAAAAAAATGGAAACGAAAAATTGCACACCCATAAATAAAAAAAAAGAATTGAAAACACGAAAAACTCGAATCCAAACATTGCGACACCTAAAAACTGAAAAATTTAAGAGTTGGAAAATTGAAAACCTGAAAAATTTAAACCTGAAAACTTAAAAATTACAGAAAGAAGAATTCCAAATCAAAAATTTGAAGAGCTGCAAAATTAGAAAATCGAAAAATTGAAGAATTAAAAATTAAAAACTCGAGAAATTGGAAAAATAAAGAAAGAAAAAACGAAACGAAAAATTGCAGATCGAAAAAATGAACAATTAAGAACTGAAAACTCAAATCGAAAAATTCAAATTTGGAAAATTGAAGAACTAAAAAATTAAACTTGGAAACTGAAGAAACAGAAAAATGATAAAATGCAGAATTGGTTACTTCAGGGGCGAGGGAATTTTTATAAGGCTTAAACAGAATTACTATAATTTTTATTTTTTCAATTTTAATTTATTCAATTTTTCAATTTTTAGATTTTGCAGTTTTTCATTTAAAATTTCTTTTGTTTTGAGAAAAAATTGAATTTTTAATTTTTCAAGTCTTTGGTTCTTTATTATTTCACTTTTTATACGGTTTACGATTTTTCAGTTTTTAATTTATTCAATTTTTCGATTTGCAATTTCTCGTTTCGGCTTCTTATTTACTTTCTTAATTTCAAATTTTCGGTTTTTCAATATTTTACAATTTATTTTTCAATTTGAAATCTTTCAATTTTTGGATTTTTTCATTTTTCGGTTTTCAGGTTTTCGTTTTCTCCAATCTTACATATTTCAGCTTCATGATTTTGCAATTTTTCTAGTTTTCATTTCAAATGTAGGCAGAATAAGTATTACAATTTTTTTAAATTTCCACTTTTTCGATTTTACGATTTAAAAATGTTTCCATTTTTCAGTTATTGGCTTTTAGAATTTTCTTTTATTCGATTTTCCAATTTTCTGATTCTTATTTTTTCAATTTCTCGATATTTTTATTTCAAATTTTTCATCTTTCAATAATTGTATATTTCGATTTTTGGATTTTGCACTTTTTCCTTTTCGAATTTCTCAATTTTTCATTTTTCGATTTTCAGTTTCTAGTTTCTTCAATTTTTCAAGTTTTTGATCAAGTTGATGATATTCAAAAATTACATTCAGAGCACGTTGAAATCTGTCCCAGAATTTTTTTGGATTTTTGGGCAACTTTTTAAAAAATAAAAATAAAATTTTTCAAAAAGTTCCGCATTCTTTCACAATTGAAGAAATGAAAAATTGAAGCAAAAAATTGAAAAATTAGAACTCAAAAAATTGAAGAAACGAAAATTTATAAAAAATCGAAAAAAATACCAATCGAAAAATGGAAAAATCCAAAAATGGTAAATTCTACATTGAAAAAGTAAAATCAGAATATTGAAAAATCGAAAAATGAAAAATTAAAAATTGAAAACTCGTACACCTGCGAAATCTAAAAAATTGAAGAAACAAAAAATTGAAAAATCGAGAAAATGAAAAACCTAAAAGTTTAAAAATCGAAAAATTGAAACATTTCATAATTAAAAAAAGAACAATAATAAAATCAGAATATTGAAAAACCGAAAATTTGAGAAAAATAAAGACTATAAAAAGCCAAAAAGAAAAACTGAAGACACGAAAAATGGAAAAATCCAAAAACTGAAAAATTTAGCAATGAAATTTCGAAGAGTTGTATGTCGTAAAATTAGAGAAACAAAAAATGAAAACCGAAAAAATAAAGTAAAAAAATGAAAAATCGAAAAATTGAAAATTTTCAGTTAAAAACAGTTATAAAACTAGAACACTGAAACATCGAAAAATCGTAAAAGTAAAGAAAATAATTGCTAATTGAGAATTTGAAGAAATGAAAAATTGAAGCAAAAAATTGGAAAATTAGAAATCAAAAAATTGAAAAGTCGATTTTTTTAAATTATTATCATTAATAAAATAAAAACTAGAAAAATTATAAAATAAAAATTGAAGAAACGAAAATTTATAAAAAAATCGAAAAAAAATATGTATCAAATCAGAATATTGAAAGAACGAAAAATGAAAAATTAAAAATTGAAACATCCAACAGTTGGGAAATCGGAAAAATTGCGAAATCCAAAAATTGAAGAAACGAAAAATTGAAAAAATTAAAATTGCAAAAACATTTTTTAAAACAGAAATGTTGAAAAATCGAATAAATAAAAAAATGGAAACGAAAAATTGCACACCCATAAATAAAAAAAAAGAATTGAAAACACGAAAAACTCGAATCCAAACATTGCGACATCTAAAAACTGAAAAATTTAAGAGTTGGAAAATTGAAAACCTGAAAAATTTAAACCTGAAAATTAAAAAATAACAGAAAGAAGAATTGCAAATCGAACATTTGAAGAGCTGCAAAATTAGAAAATCGAAAAATTGAAAAAATAAAGAAAGCAAAAACGAAACGAAAATTGCAGATCGAAAAAATGAAAAATTAAGAACTGAAAACTCAAATCGAAAAATTCAAAATTTGGAAAATTGAAGAACTAAAAAATTATACCTGGAAACTCGAAAAAATGCAAATCGGAAAACTGAAGAAACAGAAAAATGATAAAATGGAGAATTGGTTACTTCAGAGGCGACGGAATTTTTATAAGACTTAAACAGAATTACTATAATTTTTATTTTTTCTGTGTTAATTTATTCAATTTTTCACTTTTTCAATTTTTAGATTTTGCAGTTTTTCATTTAAAATTTCTTTTGTTTTGAGAAAAAATTGAATTTTTAATTTTTCAATTTTTTGGTTCTTTATTATTTCACTTTTGTTTCTTCAGTTATACGGTTTACGATTTTTCAGTTTTTAGTTTATTCAATTTTTCGATTTGCAATTTCTCGTTTCGGTTTTTTATTTACGTTGTTGTTTTTCAATATTTTACAATTTATTTTTCAATTTGAAATCTTTCAATTTTTGGATTTTTTCATTTTTCGGTTTTCAGTTTTTGTTTTCTCCAATCTTACATTTTTCAGCTCCATGATTTTGCAATTTTTCTAGTTTTCATTTCAAATGTAGGCAGAATAATTATTATAATTTTTTTAAATTTCCACTTTTTCGATTTTACGATTTAAAAATTTTTCCATTTTTCAGTTATTGGCTTTTAGAATTTTCTTTTATTCGATTTTCCAATTCTCTGCTTCTTATTTTTTCAATTTCTCGATATTTTTAGTTCAAATTTTTGATCTTTCAATAATTGTATATTTCAATTTTTTCCTTTTCAAGTTTCTCAATTTTTCATTTTTCGATTTTCAGTTTCTAGTTTCTTCAATTTTTCAAGTTTTTGATCAAGTTGATGATATTCAAAAATTACATTCACAGCACGTTGAAATCTGTCCCAGAATTTTTTTGGATTTTTGGGCAACTTTTTAAAAAATAAAAATAAAATTTTTCAAAAAGTTCCGTATTCTTTCACAATTTTTGAAATTGAACTGAAGACATTATCTTATAGACTCTGACTTTTACAATTTACTTTCGGCATCATTTCTTCCATTTTTAGAAAAATAGAAATGTGACAGTTTTTAGATTAAAAAACAATTGAATTTTAATCCCAATTTTTCTAAAATCACCAGACTTTTTGAGGATTTTTTGACCACTTTTCCAAAAGTAATAAAATTTTCACTACTTAAGAAAATTTTGCTTTTTTGACCATTTATTTGGAGACATTTTTCGAAATTACCCACCGAGTTATGAGTTTTTTGGATTTTTTTTTAAACAGAATTTCTATTTGAATATTTTTGAAATCTTCGAAATGATTTCTTCAATAACTCTTACCATTTTTCACAACACGTTATGTTGAAGTCTAGACAAAAAAGTAAAACTAACCCCCCCCCCCCCCCCATTTCCGCTTTTTAATTTCATTGGCTTATTTTATTTACTCTCAGATGAAAATTGAGATATATTGTGACAAGGGTCCAATCGACGCTTAAGAAAGTCGAAATGGCCCCGCCCACCCACCCCGTTTTCTTTCTGTTCATTATTTTATTGCATAAAAGTATATTTTATAATAATACACACTGTAATTTAGACAAAAAAGTAAAAGTAACTCCATCCACCTCCGCTTTTGAATTTCATAATTTTTTTATTGGATGAAAATTGACAGGGGCGGGTGGGCGGGGCTAGTACTTGTTAAGATACGACTGATTTTAGTAAATCAGCTACACATATAGAAAATTCAGATTCTAGAATCCGCTTTTACACATCGGGTCCTACCTTCCTCATCGAGACCCCTCCGCCCACCACCCCAATTTTCTTCCTCCGTTACAATTATCCCGTTATGGTGTATTAGCGGTAACGCTCGAGTCGCAACTCATCCCACCTGCAAATTCCGCGACATAAAATTCCATTTAAGCTCTCGCCGAGCTTTCGTAAATCTCGGAAGAGCGCTCGTAAATCGGGCTGTATTTTTCTTAACGCGGCTTGAAAAAGGGTTGCTTGATCGACTACAAGGGCTTAGCGCGATCGTCTTTTGATTTATTCAAGGGCGATAAGCGGCGTGAATTAGAAACCGGCGCCGCATTCATCAATATTGTATTAGTTGGGGTATGAGACGTCACATTAGGGAAGTTCGGGGGTACAGAACTAATCCATTTGTGCCTAGGAATGGCTTAAGGTGGAGCCGCGAACAACTTTCCGGATCAAATCTGGGCGATTTTCGTGATGTCGGCGCCTATCAGGCATTAAACTATCTCGATCTCACTTCTGATGATTTTTTGTTATTCGTCGTAAGCCGAGGGGCGGAGCCTAATTGTAAAATCCTTATTTCCTTACAAAAATTTGCCATTTTAAACGTGTTTTAGATTTCTAGGAAAAAAATAATCACAATTGAGATGGGGTGGGTGGGCGGGGTTCATATTTTGCCTTTTTTTTTAATTGCAATTATATTCTTTGAACAACACTATACTGAAAAACATGTAATTTATTGTACGGAAATAAGTATTTTGCAGTTAAGCTCCGCCCTCTTGTTTCTCGACGAATAAAAAAAATCATCACAATTGAGACATCCTACATTTTGTTTCTTTTTTTTGTTTTAACATGTGTAGACTTCTCAAAAATAAGTTTTAATTTATTGTAAGGAAATAAGTATTTTGCAGTTAAGCTCCTCCCTCTTGGTTCTCGGCGAATAAAAAAAATCATCGCAATTGAGACAGGGTGGGTGGGCGGGCTTACTTTTTAACTTTTTGTCTTAATATCTGTAGACTTCTTTTCACAACAAGAAACTTGAATCATGTTTAAAATGGACAATTTGTATAAGGAAATATCGATTTTGCAATTATCCTCCACCATATTTTAAGTTTCTTGTTCTGAAAAGATGACTACGTATATTAAGAAAATAAAGGCGAAATATAAACCCCGCCCACCCACCCTATCTCACTTCCGATGATTTTTTGTTATTCGTCGTAAGCCGAGGGGCGGAGCCTAATTGTAAAATCCTTATTTCCTTACAAAAATTTGCCATTTTAAGCGTGTTTTAGATTTCTAGGAAAAAAATATTCACAATTGAGATATGGTGGGTGGGCGGGGTTCATATTTTGCCTTTTTTTTAATTGCAATTATATTCTTTGAACAACACGATACTGAAAAACATGTAATTTATTGTAAGAAAATAAGTATTGTGCAGTTAAACTCCGCCCTTCTTGGTTCTCGGCCAATAAAAAAAATCATCACAATTGAGACAGGGTGGGTGGGCGGGCTTACATTTTGACTTTTTGTTTTAATATGTGTCGACTTCTTTTCACAACAAGAAACTTAAAACATGTTTAAAATGAAAAATTTGTATAAGGAAATATCGATTTTGCAATTAGCCTCCGCCATGTTTTACGTTTCTTGTTCTGAAAAAATGACTATGTATATTAAGATAAAAAAAATCAAAATATATATTTTGCCTTGTTTTTGTTAGACTCCTTTTCCCAATATGAAAATTAAAACATGTTTAAAATGGCAAATTTGTGTAAGGAAATAGCGATTTCCCATTTTTCAATTCTTCAATTCTTTCATGTTTTAATTATTCAATTTTTAAAATTTTAGATTTTTGGTTTTCCCGATTTTTCAGTTGTTCAATATTTCTATTTTTCAATTTTTCGATTTTTAATTTTTCAATTTTTAGATTTTTCGATTCTTCGAGTTAATTTTTCAGGTTTTTGATTTTTCAGTTTTATGATTTTTAAAAATTTTCGATTTTTCGATTTCTGAAATAAAGACAAAATATAAGCCCCGCCCACCCACCCTATCTCAATACTGACGATTTTTTTTTATTCGTCGTAAGCCGAGGGGCGGAGCCTAATTGCATACATTACATATTTCCTTAAAAAAAATTACCATTTAAATTTCGAAGAACAAAAAAAATCGTCCCAATTGAGATGCGGTGGGTGGGCGGATTTTTTATTTCGCCTTTTTCTCTTAACATATGTAGTATTTCTTTGAACCACGCAATACTCAAAAACATTATTTTAATTTCTTGTAACGAAGTATTTTGCAGTTAAGCTCCGTTGGTTCTCGGGGGATAAAAAAAATCATCACAATTGAGATAGGGTGGGTGGGCGGGGCATATATTTTGCCTTCGTTTCTTAATATACATAGCCATTTTTTCAGAACAAGAAACTTAAAACATGTTTAAAATGGAAAATTTGTATACATCGGGATTTTTTAGCATAGTTGCATTGTCGTTGCGTAATCGCACAGGTGACAATCTAAATATAGCGCATAGTGTGTTAATGAAGAAGATTAATTGTTGTGGCCCAGAAGCCTCTATACGTTCGGGACCTTGGAATGTCACCCATGAGTCGATTAATTCGCTGGGACGTGGTAAACAGTGTCTACTTCGGCACCCAACAATAAAATTTAAATAGAAAATTGATGTAATAATTATGTGGAGTGTGATGTCGTAACCCTGAATTTTCACTTACACGCACGTTCCGTTCTTTTCCGACTAAATTGTCAAAAATGGAAATTCAAAGGATGGAAAATTAAATAAGGGGGTAGGTGAAGCGGAAAGTCGGGTCGTTGAGCAAGGGATGAATTTTAGCGGAATAAACAAATGTAGAAATCAAATATAAATACACAAATCGTATTACTAATTATGTTGTATTCTAAATCGAGACTTTCTAAAATTAGGTCTTGGCGGAGTTGCGACGGGTCTCTTTATTTTTAATACATTCATCATAGTGTCTACACTAGCTGCTACAATCTGTTTTGACTGAAAGCTTTTTTGTGTTGAGGAAATCACCTAAACTATGCTAGCGCAGACGCGATATTTTGCATTATTGAGGAGTTAAAAGCCGGCGAAAGAATCGAGTTGCTTTGGAAAATTATCTGGGGCGGAGCTAAATCGACCAATGACAAATTATGACCGCCAATCGGGCGTGGACTAAATTCATTTATTTAATTCGCCTAGTCGCGTCGTCACCGCGTTTATTATGCAACGCATGCACCATCTAAGACGTTATAAACAGTCCAATTACCCTAACAAATTACTCGAGACAATAGCGCGCTATACGTCTTATTATTCGTCTGAAACACAGAGCAATTACATTAAAACAACAATACTCCGACGTTAATGAATCTAATTTCAATTAAATTTTTCCCCGAGCGTTTACCCAGAATAAAAGAAACCATGGTTCCCCAGAAACTGATTAACCACAAACTCGTCTATAATTAATTTAAGCACTACGTTATGTTTAGCGAAATTGTTCCGACGTTATTCATTGTTGTTTATTTATTTACATCGTAAGCAAGCCATGAAAAAATTACAACACACCAGAAAAATTGCGCCCGGCGAGGTCAATGTCGTCAAGTCTGGGAATCGTGGCGGCCGGTAATTGTCATAATTTTAACTCGGACCACCACAACAATGTTAGCAAAAAGGCTTATGTAACGAATTTCGGAAAATCCGCACCCATAGCGTTACGTTATATCATGTTTGATTAATATGAAGGTTATCAGTACGAAAAGTGCCTCAATTTAGACGTGAGTACTCACACTTTATTTAGAGTTTGCTTAGGGGTGTTTCGCGTGGACTGGATTAATTGGGGGCACGTGGTCGGGCTATCAGTCGACGAATCAATTTTTATTGTTATTAATTTTCTTTCGACGCTCCGGCAGCCTATATTGCCCAAATATTTACGCTACGGCAGTCTGTATAATATAACCAAATATTTATCGCGCGTAAACTTTCCGTTTCAAACACTCAAATTCCTGCAGCCATTAACGGCAGGACAAAACCTGCTGGTTATTCATGACGAGCTTAGGCCGATTAATTTCGTGCTAAGCCAATGAAAAATCCGACTGCTGCAGATTCTTGCGGTGGCCCGAGTTTAACATTTTTTTCGATTTTTTACCTGTAAGTTCATTTTCCGTTTTGACGGATGTCCGATATTACGTTTCTTGACGCTTCAGAGCGCCTAGGATAAATAGGAAAGTGCCGGCTGTCTGGCGTCTGTCTGTCTGTCGTCTGTCTCTCGTCTGTGGTGGAAATTTTTCAACCCAATTTTTTACGAAAAATTTATATCGTCGTGTTGCGTGTCAGTTCAGCCCAGCAAAATCACACATCTCTCATCCTCACGAAAGCACACATTTATACCTCTAGTCGAACAAAACCAATTAATAACCCAAATCCGTCAAACCTCATTTGGACTCAGCCGCGCCACTCGGGCCTATCGAGCCCGCATTTGAAAAATTAGCGAATGCGATTGTTCGTGCAGATGCGGCTCCGGTCCCCGGAAGCCCGGACAATTAAATTGATGTATCTGTCAGGAAAAAATCCGGTGGAATTTCAGCCAGACACGCTCCACGGCCTTGCAACATTGTGCACGTTCTTCGGACCAAATCTGAAATAAAATCTGCTCGACGCGTTTACGATTTCGCGTTATTACCCCAGAAACGTTATCTGTAACGCTCCGACACTCATTCCGGACTTTTTCAGTGCGTTGTTGTCGCAAAAAATATGGGAATTTTTACGGGGACGAGATGCGCGAGGCTGCGAGGGCGGGTAATGAATAAAACTGGTAAATGAGCGGATCGTTTTATTTTTGCGCTGTTTACAGTATGGAAGATCTGTCGCGGAGTTGATTTAAAGTGGGGGGTTGGTAATTAGTGGTAGGGTTTCGTTGGGGGGTTTTCGCACGGTGGTAATGGGTTTTGTTTCCTGAGTGGAAGCTAAGGAAGTATTGTAAACGAGGATATCGGGCGAATTGCCAGATTTGTATAAAATGAATTTTAAAATAATTAAAGCACACATTTACAGACCACGATACGAGTTGTTTCTCGGTTTTCTAGGAAGAGCTTTGATGTGTTAAATACACCAAGCCCTTCTACAACTTTAGTTTCGAGTTCTCTTCGTGTATCGATTAGTTCGTGTTGGGCTTTCGTAAATTAAACTTCAAAAGTGTAAAATTGTTTTAAAATTTGTTTATTATAATTATAATATAAAGCTCGGAATTATATGCAAAAAATTTCTAAAATATACAAAAAATGTATGTAGAATATGCAAGAAAAATTACTTCTACTTAATATATTGGTTAAACTTCGGTCTTACCATAGCAAATACTACCCCGCCCAACCTCTCTTTATTTTCTTAGAGAGTAAGTAATTTGTCAAACCGTCAAAAATTAATTTTGTAGTTTTAACTCCTTTCTTGTCGTAATATTGAACACGAATACGCGCCGAAATAGAAATGTCGAGTTCCAGCTACAAGCTTGGTGTCGGTGTCGAGGTCACAGAGACCGGTCTGAACCGAGTCTGAACATCGGCATATAATGCTGCACTATAAAAAGAGAGAGAGAAAGAGAGAGAGTGAGTGTGTGTGGGTGTGTGTGTGTGAGAGAGAGAGAGAGAGAGAAGAATAACCTATCAAAACAATATGTACATGAAACCCCTCATGAAGTGGTGCTGATTCTAATTCTAGTCTCTAATATTAATTGTTAAAGGTTGCTCATATTTTTTTTCAATTTACAAGAGCATTGCCTTAGATGTTTTCGAGCGACTTTTTAATATTTATATTAAGCTTCAATGAATGTTTTACCTTTTAATTAGTGAGATAATCGTTGAACATATTAGGATACTAAGATTTGCTAAGATAAAACTAATTTTGGCAGATGATATATCCCGTAAGAAAATAAAGGGAGGGTGGGCGGGGCTAATACTTGTCAAGATAAGACTGATTTTGGCAAATGACTTACTCTCAAAGAAAATAAAGGGTGGGTGGGCGGGGTAGTCCTTGCTAACACAAGACTGATTTTGCAAATGACGTAAATTCCAAGAAAATAAAGGAAGGGTGGGCGGGGCTAATACTTGCTACGATAGGGCCGATTTTGCCAAATCACACCCTCTAAGGAAATAAAGGGGTGGTAGGCGGCGCTAGTAGAGAACGAGAAGAAAATGTGTTAAATAAATATACAAAATATGTTCGTGGTAGACCTACAATTCAAAAACGTTCTTTAAACTAACTTTGCCCAAATACAATAAAATTTGAATATTTACTATCAAAACATTAGGGTTTTTCGAAGAAAAACGCTTAACTTCTTTAACAATCTTTCTACTTCTAGTAATAACTATAATATAATTTAATTCTCATCTAATACCAAATTAATATTACTTATTTGTGACCAAAATCACTCTTATCTTAGCAAGTATTAGCCCGGTCCATTCGCCCCTTACTTTCCTAGAGAGTAGATAATTTGCTAAAATTAGTCTTATCTTAGCAAGTACTACCCAGCCCACCCACCCTTTATTTTCTTAGGGATATGTCATCTGCTAAAATCAATCTTATCTTGGCAAGTACCAGTCCCGCCCACCCGCCCTTTATTTACTTAGAGGATATGTCATCTGCCAAAATCAGTCTTATCTTGGCAAGCACCTACCCCGCCCACCCACCCTTTATTTCCTTAGAGGGTATGCCATCTGCCAAAACCAGTCTTATCTCGGCATGTACTAGCCCCGCCCACCCACCCTTTATTTTCTTCGAGGATATGTCATCTGCCAAAGTCAGTTTTATCTTAGCAAATCCTAGCCCCGCCCACCCACCCTTTATTTTCTTAGAGGGTATGCCATCTGCCAAAATCAGTCTTATCTTAACAAGTACTACCCCGCCCATCCACCCTTTATTTTCTTAGAGGGTATGTCATCTCCCAAAATCAATCTTACCTTGGTAAGTACCAGCCCCGCCCACCCGCCCTTTATTTTCTTAGAGGGTATGACCAAAAATAAAAAAAACATGTTTACGTATAAAATATGGAAAATAAGGCAAAGTTGATTCGGCAACTATTTTTTTTTTAATCCAAAAAACTGTCATATTTCATGGGCGATTCTCAAAAAATCGTCGGAGCTATCGAAGAAATGTTTGCGAATGTAAATTCTGCAGATCGAAATCTACAAGGCAATTTCTTTAATTGTGTTTGGAAAATGGTCAAAAATTGCCAAAATTTTCAAAAATATGTATAACGTGTTTAGGTCGCAGGGCAGGATTATAAAAATATATCCGTATTGAAATTTTTTTTTTTCATCTAAAGAGTGTTTGAATTTCGAAAATGATGAAAAAATACGACGATATAGATTTCGACGTGCTGATTTCAAAAATATAGCATGTTTAGAGTCTCGACGCAGGATGTTGAAAATATTCAAATTGAAATTCTATTTAAAAGAAGATCAAGAAAACTCATATTTCGATGGGTAAGTCTACACATATTAAAACAAAAAGGCAAAATGTAAGCCCGCCCACCCACCCTATCTCAATTGTGATGATTTTTTTTATACGCCGTGAACCAAGGGGGCGGAGCTTTACTGCAGAATACTTATTTCTTTACAAGAAATTAAAAACAGGTTTTTGAGTATCGTGTTGTTCAAAGAATACTATGTATATTAAGAAAAAATAGCAAAACATAGACCCCTCCCACCCACCCCATCTTAATTGTAATGATTTTTTTTATTCTTGCAAACTCAAAACAGGTTCAAAATGGTAAATAAATAATAGAACAGTTGAATTATCGAAGAATCGAACATTTTTAAACTCGAAAAATTAAAATATCGAAAAATTGAAAAAATCAGAAATTGAAAAGTTCGCAAAACTGATAATGTTGAAAAAAATTGAATCGAAAACGTGAAAAATCGAGAAATCTAAAAATCGAAGAGCCGAAAAATTTTTAAAATCGAAAAACCGAAGAAATTGGAAACATTGAAAAATTAAAATATCGAAAAATTGAAAAATCGAGAAATCGAAAAATCGAGGAATCGAAACTCCAAAATTTAAAAAACTGAAAAATTGAAAAATCGGTTAACTGAAACATCGAAAAATTGGAAAATCGAAAAATCGAAAAAATGCAAAAACTGAGACATCAAGAAATCGGAAAATAAGAGGATCGAAAAATCGAGGGATCGAAAGTTCAGAACTCGAAAAATCGAAAAAGTGAGAAACCGAAATAGGCCAAAATAAAAAAATCGACAAGTTAAGAATTGAAAAATTAATAAATGAAGAAATTGAACAATCAAAGCATTGGAACGTTTAAATCTTGATAAATCGAAAAATCAAAAAATTGAAAAATCGAAAAATGTTGAAAAGAAAAATTGGAAAATTGAAAATTTAAGAACTCGGAAAATTAAAAAATTGAAATAGAACTGAAAACTCGAGAAATTTTAAAAGTTGAAAAATTGAAATATCGAAAAACTGTAAATTCAGAAAAGTAAAGATCCAGAAGTCGAAAAATCGGAAAGTCGAAGAATCGAAATATTGAAAAATCCCAAAGCGGAAATATCGAAAATTTGAAAAATAGAAGAAAAATTGAAGAATCGAAATATTCAAAAATTCCAGAATTGAAAGACATCCCAAAAATCGAAAAACTGAAAAATTGAAAAAATAGAAATATTGAAGAACTGAAAAATCCAAAAATCGAAAAATCTAAAATTTAAAACATTGAAAATTTAAAACATCGAAAAATCAAGAAATTAAAGCTTCAAAATTAAAAAAATTGAAAAACTGAAAAATCGAAAAATCCAAAGAGTCGAAAAGTAAAAAATCAAAACACCCAGAAATCGAAAAATCAGAACGTCGAAAAATTCAGAAACTGAGACACAAGAACGAAAAATCAAAGGATCAAGAAATATAGGAGTCGAAAAGTGGAGAAGTCGAAAAATTAAGAAACCGAAATAGGGCAAAATCAAGAAATTGAGTCATAATTCAAGAAATAAATCAATCACAACATTGAAACGTTCTCGATTAATCGAGACATCAAAAATTTGATAGGTCGAAAATTTGAAAATTCGGAAAATTCAAAAACTGAAATATAGAAGAATTGAAAGCTTGAAAAAACGAAAAATACAGAATTTTAAAAGTAGAAATATTAAATGTAAATCCAAGAAAGTAAAAATCCAAAAGTCGAAAGATCGGAAAGTCGAAGACTCAAAATATTGAAAAATCCCAAAAATTAAAAAATAGAAGAAAAACTGAAGAATGCAAAAATTAAAAAATCCCAGCATTGAAAGAAATCCAAAAATAGTAACTTAAAAAATCGAGAAAGTGAAAAATCGAAAACTTGAAGAACGGAAAATTTAGGAACATCAAAATTGTGAAAAATTGAAAAATCAAAATATTTAAAAATCGTAAAATTGACAAGGAGAAGAATTGAGAAATCGTAAAACTGAAACATCGGCAAATTGAGAAATCGAAAAATAAAAAAATCCAAGCAAGTACTGTCATATTTCATGGGTGATTCTCGAAAAATGGTCGGAGCTATCGAAGAAATGTTTGCGAATGTAATGAATGTTGTCGAAATCTACAAGATAATGTCTTTAATTGTATTTGGAAAATGGTCAAAAATTGCCAAAATTTTCGAAAATATAACGTGTTTAGGTCGCAGGGCATGATTATAAAAATATCCGGATTGAAATATTTTTTTTTATCTAAAGAGTGTTTGAATTTCGAAAATGATGAAAAAATAGGAAAGTTTTATAAGGCGGGTGTTGAAAAAGTTCCTAAAAATTCGCAGAAAAATTGGGTTATAAATTTTGACGTGCTGATTTCAAAAATATAGCGTGAAGGGATGTTGAAAATATTCAGATTGAAATTCTATTTAAAAGGAGATCAAGAAAACTCATATTTCGATTGGTAAGTCTACACATATTAAAACAAAAAGGCAAAATGTAAGCCCGCCCACCCACCCTATCTCAATTGTGATTATTTTTTTTATTCGCCGTGAATCAAGAGGGCGGAGCTTAACTGCAAAACACTTATTTCTTTACAAGGAATTAAAAACACATTTTTGAGTATAGTGTTGTTAAAAGAATACTATGTATATTAAGAACAAATAGCAAAACATAAACCCCGCCCACCCACCCCATCTTAACTGTAATGGTTTTTTTTTTTATTCTTATAAACTTAAAACAGATTTAAAATGGTAAATAAATAAACAAATAATAGAAAAATTGAATTATAGAAGAATCGAAAATTTTTAAAATCGAAAATTTAAATATCAAAAAAGTGAAAAATCAGAAATTGAAAAGTTCCCAAAACTGATAATGTTGAAAAAAATTGAGAAATCGAAAGAAAACTTGAAAAATCGAGAAATCGAAACTCCAAAATTAAAAAAACTGAAAAATTGAAAAATCGGTCAACTGAAACATTGAAACATCGAAAAGTTGGAAAATCGAAAAATCGAAAGCCGAAAAGTAAAAATTGAAAAAGCGAGAAATTGAAAAATCGAAGCATCGAAAAATTCAAAAACTGAGACATCGAGAAATCGGGAAATAAGAGGACCGAAAAATCGAGGGATCGAAAAGTTCAGAAGTCGAAAAATCGAAAAAGTGAGCAACCGAAATAGGCCAAAATAAAAAAATCGACAAGTTAAGAATTGAAAAATTAATAAATCAAGAAATTGGACAATCAAAGCATTAGAACGTCAAAATCTTGATAAATCAAGCAATCAAAAAATTGAAAAATCGAAAAATTTTAAAAAGAAAAATTGGAAAAGAACTGAAAACTCCAAAAAGCAAAATCCAGAATTCCAGTTGAAAAATTAAAATATCGAAAATTGTAAATCCAAAAATGTAAAGATCTAGAAGTCGAAAAATCGAAACGTCGAAGAATCGAAATATTGAAAAATCCCAAAGGGGAAATATCGAAAATTTGAAAAAAAGAAGAAAAATTGAAGAATCGAAAAATTCAAAAATTCCAGACTTGAAAGAAATCCAAAAATCGAAAAACTGAAAAATTGAAAAATAGAAATACTGAAGAATTAAATCTAAAATTTAAAACATTGAAAAATTAAAATATCGAAAAATCGAAAATTAGAGAAATCCAAACATCAAAAAAATGAAAATTCGGAGAGTGAAAATTTAGAAATCGAAAAACTGAAAAATCGAGAAATTGAAGCTTCAAAATAAAAAAAATTGAAAAACTGAAAAGTCGAAAAATCCAAAAAGCCGAAAAGTAAAAAAACAAAAAACCGAGAAATCGAAAAATCGGAACGTCGAAAAATTAAAAAAAAAAGGATCAAGAAATAGAGGAGTCGAAAAGTGCAGAAGTCGAAAAATTAAGAAACCGAAATAGGCCAAAATCGAAAAGATAAAAATTGAAATATTGAAGAATTAAAAGCTCGAAACAACGAAAAATCCAGAATTTTAACGTCAAAATTGTGAAAAATCGAAAAATCAAAATATTTAAAAATCGTGAAAATGAAGAGGAGAAGAATTGAGAAATCGTAAAACTGAAACATCCGCAAATTCAATCCGAGGAATCAAAAATTTCAAGAATGAAAAAATTGAAAAAGCCCAAAATTGAAATAATGAAACATTCAGAAATCTAAAGTTGAAAAATCGAGAAATCGAAAATCCAAAAATCCCAATATCGAGGATAAAATTTCACCGCATATTCATAAACCATAAGTTCAGGACTATCATACTTTTGGAAATATTCAAATTGAAATTCTATTTAACAGATCTAGAAAATTCATATTTCGATGGGAATTCTAGAAAAATGGTACGAGTTATCGAAGAAATGATACAGAAAGCAACCTCTGGAATGGCATATTCTCTAAGAAAAGAAAAGGCGGGTGGGCGGGGCTAGGATTTGCTAAGATAAAACTGATTTTGGCAGATGACATATCCTCTAAGAAAATAAAGGGCGGGTGGGCGGGGCTAATACTTTCTAAGATAAGACTGATTTTGCCAAATGACACACCGTCTAAGGAAATAAAGGGGTGGTAGGCGGCGCTAGTACAGAACGGGAAGAAAATGTGTTAAATAAATATACAAAATATGTTCGTGGTATGCCTACAATTCAAAAACCTTCTTTAAACTAACTTCGCCTAAATACAATGCAATTTAAATATTTACTCTCCAAACATAGGGGTTTTCGAACAAAAAAATTTGAAATTGAAATTTCTAATTTTAAATATTCTCCTTTAACATCGCATGATGTTGACGGAGCCTTCTCTAGCTATAAAAACGTCCTAACAGACAACAATTTTTCTGGCGAAAATTAAAAAAATATCTCATTTGTTACGCAAATTTTAACGAAGATTTCGTGAATAACAAAACAAAAAAAATCAAATAAAACCATTTAAGCAAAACACGACGACTTTACGGACAGCCTGTGTAAAATTAAACCAACAAGAAATTACTCGGAAGTGTTTAAAGAATTAATGTTATCACGTCTTTCCTGTCACCTATTTTTAAGTGACAGGAAAGAGCCGATAACACTAAATAATGAGAGCAAACAACTTGTCCGATTTTAAGTGCGCTCATATTTTTGATTGGTCCGACTCCGCTTTTTGCGGTTCTTTTACGATTTTGAACCTCTTCCAAAACACACATTTTCGAAATCGGCGGAAATTCCCATTCAAATATTTGCGATTGCAACTTTTTAGTTACGAAAGTCGGATAAATAACCAGGATTTCGCTTCCGGTAAACGCTGCTACAGTTTTATTCCATTTTTAATCCTTTTCGTCCTTCATAAATTCCGCCCACCCTACCACGTAAACACCGCAAGCGCAGCGTTGGAAAATTCGTGGTTTACGAGGTTTCCGACGATGTATGGAAATATTCCGAACCCGACCAAAAAGACCCAAGTTTCGTGAAAATTCTAAATCGATCGAAATAACTTATTTATAATCGCATTGTTCGATTCGGATGTTTCTCTGGAATGACGCCAGACGATGATGAATCGCGATCCCGCTATTTACGATATTCGATTGTATTAATAACCTTTAATAGTTTGACGCGTTCCAGATGAGGAAAGTATTTCGGGTGTAAACCGGCCTGTTGAAGCGCACCTTTTACTATTAAAACCGACCTAGCGGCATTAAAGGACGATCCAAGAAAAATATTCCTGGAATTCTGGATTCGGGACGGCCGGAATGGCTCTCGGGGGTCTTTTAGCGAAGGCAGTAAGCCAGAAAGGACGCCCTCCACGGTGGCGGTTTTCGGGGAAAAACATGGGTTAAGTGCTGAGTGGCGTATCCATTTGGAGAGGGAGCGGGGATTAGCGGAGTTATCGGGAGGGTGGCGGCGACCGGAATTAAGACGCTTAGCGACGAGGACGCACATGTAAATGGGAGTTTTTCAGACCTAGAGCGGAAATCGAGGTGTAATTAGTAAAGAGCGGATTTATAAGCACAAAAAAATTAAGAACAAGCGCTTAAATAAGCACATTTTCAATAAAAAAGTTTTATTTTAAGCACAAAAGCATTAAAAACATAATCATATTACAAATCAACGAACACTTCTTAGAACTTTGGATAAAATATTATTACAATAATCCTAGACTTTATATTTTACACACGTATTTCAGTTTTCTTTAAAACAATTTATGATTGTAATAAGTTCCAAGTTGTCCACTGTAAAATTTTTTCGCCGGTCATTTAAAATGTGTTTAAAATTGGAGAATGTGGGTTGAACATCCACACTCGTTGTTGGGGTAAATTTGAATTTTGCAACTAATGTTGAATCTAACTCCAAATTTTCCACCTTCTGGCCTTGTAAAACACGAGCAACGTCGGAAAGAACACCGAAACCTGAATTTTTATTTAACACTTCGTCAAGTTTTTGAGATACTCTAGTTCCAATATCACCCCTTACTGCGTTTGCTTGTTGTTTAAATTCTTTCACTAAGTTTATGGCATCTACCAACAACATGTTGGGTTTTTCTAACTTTTCTATTACCTCACATACGAATTGATAATTGCTTCTTAGAAAAGCTAGATCTTGTCGCAAATTTTTGTTTTCCAAAATATTTATGCAATCTTTAATCGATTGAGAAGAATCTTCGCTAAACTCCGTAACTACTTCCTCAAATTCTTTGATATATTTGTCATAATAAAATGTGGCCTGTAACCATGTTCCCCACCTCGTTATAATCGGCTATGGGGGCAATGGTATGTTTGGAAATTTTTCTATAAGAAATATTTATGGCTCACACCAGTTCTCTCGAATTTGTCGGAGAAGATTTAGCAGGTAGTTGTTCCCATAAAATAATGGTCACTTTCGTTCGTGAGTAACGATGGTCCGAACATGAATTATTTTGCTTTATAACATCTTTCGACCAATTGTTCCGTATAAAAAATTTCATCACTTTTTCAAATAAAATACTCTTAAAAAAAACGATATTGTCGTTGAGTGACATAATAATAAAAACGTGCCATTTTTGTTAACTGATATTTTTTTCATAAATGTCGCAAATTTATTAAATTTGTCTAATCATCCCCACCAATAGTGTAATGACGTCACTTCAAATTTATGCATAGGAAATGGGTTTTAAATTGTATACAGTAACATAGTCCTACACATGTAGTTTATGACTCCCTGTTGAGTTTTTATTATATTTTGGAAAAAAAATCAAAATTATGAAACAATATTTTGAATTTGCAAAATCGAATAATTTGAAATCTTGCAGATGTTTTAAAGTCATGATAAACATGATTTAATTAAAATATATTTGCTTATTCCCTCTAAAAAATTTATGACGTCACCTCAAAATTTTGCAGAATAAATCCTATCTTAAATATATAAAATATGATGAGTTTTTATACTTGTGATTTATCACTGCATTAATATTTTTTAGATTTGGTTATACAGGTGTCTCAAAAAAGTTAATGACTGAGTCAATTTATTTTATTGAAGAAATCAAGACTACCAAAACCGAATACTTTGAAATATTGTAGATGTTTTGAAGTTTTTGTAAGCATTCGAAAATTTGATTAATCAAATATGCGCAAAATCAAAAATCGGAAAAACTGAAATTCGTAAAAATCGAACATCTTAAAATGGCTAATCAAAAAATCGAAAATTCAATGAATCAAATACCTAGGTCGATCGAAAAGTGGAAATTCACAAAGCTCAAAAATCGAAAAATCGAAAATTGAAAAACGGGAAAACCAAAAAATCGAAAAGTCAAAAATTTGTAATATTGAAAATTAAAAAAATCAGAAACAAAAATAAAAAAAATCGGAAATTAAAATAATCAAAATATATAAAGTAGAAAAAAATTGCAAAGCCGAAAAACTGAAACGAACAGAAAATCTAAAAAGCAAAAAATTGGAAAAGCAAAAATTCGAAAAACCTAAAATCGAAAAAGTGGAAAATCGAAAATCTGAATAAGGAAACTTGGAAATTCTGAAAATTGGAAAATCGAAAACCAAAAAATCGGGAAGTAACAAAATTGAAGTCTAACAGTTGAGAACAGAAAAACTGAAAAACCGAAAATTCTAAAAATCGACACGGACAAATTGAAAATCGCAAAATTTAAATTGAACAATTGAACATAGAAAAATCGATGAATTGAAAAATCGAAAATTCGACTACTCAAATTTTCTAAAAATCGAAAAATCATAAAACTGAAAAATCCAAAATTCTAATGATCGAAAGTCTGAAAACTGAAAATCGAAAATTCTGAAAAGCGGAAAATAGAATATCGAAAAATTTAAAAGAAAGAATTGTAGTCTAAAAACCGAAGAATGGAAAAATTAAAAATCAAAAATTCGAAAAATCAAAACCGAAAACTTCAAAGATTTAAAAAGAAAATCGAAAAATCAAAAATCTGAAAATTGAACTCGAAAATTTGGAAAATCGAAAAGTAAAAAAATTGAAGTCTAACAGTTGAGAATAGAAAAACTGAAAAACCGAAAATTCTAAAAATCGACAATGGATAAATTGAAAATCGCAAAATTTAAATTGAACAATTGAACATGGAAAAATCGATGAATTGAAAAATCGAAAATTCGACTACTCAAATTTTCTAAAAATCGAAAAATCATAAAACTGAAAAATCCAAAATTCTAATGATCGAAAGTCTGAAAACTGAAAATCGAAAATTCTGAAAAGCGGAAAATAGAATATCGAAAAATTTAAAAGAAAGGAAATTGAAGTCTAAAAACCGAAGAATGGAAAAATTAAAAATCAAAAATTCGAAAAATCAAAACCGAAAACTTCAAAGATTTAAAAAGAAAATCGAAAAATCAAAAATCTGAAAATTGAAACTCGAAAATTTGGAAAATCGAAAAGTAAAAAAATTGAAGTCTACAAACTGATAAATGGAAAACTGAACAATCGAAAATTCGAAAATCAGATATGCGAAAAACAGAAAATCTGAAAATACAAAGTTGGAAAATCAAAAATTTAAAAATGGAAAAACCGAAAATCGAAAATTCAATTAATCTAATACGTAGGTCGATCGAAAAACTGGAAATTCACAAATCTGAAAAATTGAAAATTTGCAAGATTGAAAAACCGAGAATTGAAAAATCAAAAAACCGAAAAATGGAATAATCAAAAATCGAAAAATAGGAAAACCGAAAATTCGAAAATTCATAATATTGAAAACTCTAAAAGTCGACAATTCAAAAATCAAAAAATTGGAAAGTAAAATAATCGAAAAATCGAAAAGTAAACAAATTGCAAAACCTAAAAACTGACGAACAGAAAAATCGAAAAATCGTAAAATCAAAAAGTGGAAAATCGAAAACTGGAAATTGAAAAATCGAAGATTGGAAAATCGAAAAATCGAAAATCGGAATATCGAGAATCGACAAATTAAAAAACCAAAAATTGAAAAATTAAAAATTCGGAAATCGAAAAATGAAGAAAAAAACAAAATTCCAAAATCGAATAATCCAAAACTAAAATAATAGAAAAGTGGAAAAGTAAAAATTGCAAAGTCTCAAAACTGACGAACAGAAAAATCGAAAAATCAAAAAAAATCGAAAAATATCTAAAAATGGAAAATCGGAAAATGGAAAAACCGAAAAATCGAAAATCGAAAACTCGAAAAATCGAAAATTCGATTAAACAAATACTCGAAAAAGCGAAAAGTAAAAAAAATTGCAAGTCCTAAAAATTGAAAAATCAAAAAATCGGAAAAATGAAAATCGAAAAACGAGGATCGAAAAAAAATAAAAAAATCGAAAAGTGGAAAATCGGAAAGTAACAAAATTGAAATCTAAAAGCTGAAGAAGGGAAAATTCTAAAAAGCAACAATCGAAAAAAGCAAAATTAAAAATTGAAAATTCTGAAAAGCGGAAAATAGAATATCGAAAAATTTAAAAGAAAGAAAATTGAAGTCTAAAAACCGAAGAATGGAAAAATTAAAAATCAAAAATTCGAAAAATCAAAACCGAAAACTTCAAAGATTTAAAAAGAAAATCGAAAAATCAAAAATCTGAAAATTGAAACTCGAAAATTTGGAAAATCGAAAAGTAAAAAGTTGAAGTATAAAAGCTGATAAATGGAAAACTGAACAATCGAAAATTCGAAAATCAGATATGCGAAAAACAGAAAATCTGAAAATACAAAGTTGGAAAATCAAAAATTTAAAAATGGAAAAACCGAAAATCGAAAATTCAATTAATCTAATACGTAGGTCGATCGAAAAACTGGAAATTCACAAATCTGAAAAATCGAAAATTTGCAAGATTGAAAAACCGAGAATTGAAAAATCAAAAAACCGAAAAATGGAATAATCAAAAATCGAAAAATAGGAAAACCGAAAATTCGAAAATTCATAATATTGAAAACTCTAAAAGTCGACAATTCAAAAATCAAAAAATTGGAAAGTAAAATAATCGAAAAATCGAAAAGTAAACAAATTGCAAAACCTAAATACTGACGAACAGAAAAATCGAAAAATCGTAAAATCAAAAAGTGGAAAATCGAAAACTGGAAATTGAAAAATCGAAGATTGGAAAATCGAAAAATCGAAAATCGGAATATCGAGAATCGACAAATTAAAAAACCGAAAAATCGAAAAATTAAAAAATCGGAAATCGAGAAATGAAAAAAAAAAACGAAAATTCAAAAATCGAATAATTCGAAACTAAAATAATAGAAAAGTGGAAAAGTAAAAATTGCAAAGTCTCAAAACTGACGAACAGAAAAATCGAAAAATCAAAAAAAATCGAAAAATATCTAAAAATGGAAAATCGGAAAATGGAAAAACCGAAAAATCGAAAATCGAAAACTCGAAAAATCGAAAATTCGATTAAACAAATACTCGAAAAAGCGAAAAGTAAAAAAAATTGCAAGGCCTAAAAATTGAAAAACAAAAAATCGGAAAAATGAAAATCGAAAAAACTACGATCGAAAAAAAAAAAAAATCGAAAAGTGGAAAATCGGAAAGTAACAAAATTGAAATCTAAAAGCTGAAGAAGGGAAAATTCTAAAAAGCAACAATCGAAAAAAGCAAAATTAAAAATTGAAAATTTGAAAAATGGAAAATCGAAAACTCGAAAAATGATAATCGAAAAATCGAAATGCTCAAAAATCGAAAATTCGATTAATCAATATTCTAAAAATCGAAAAAACGGACACAAATCCACAAATCTGAAAAATCTAAAATCGAAATAAGAAAAATTAAAAAACCGAAAAATTGAAAATCCCAAATCGAAAAATGGAAAAACCGAAAATTCAAAAATCAAACTATCGGAAAGTAAAATAATCGAAAAATGGAAAAATAAAACAAATTGCAGAACCATAAAAACTGAAACAAACAGAAAAATCTAAAAACCACAAAAGCGGAAAAACGAAAATCGAAAAATCGTAAAATCAGAAAATGGAAAATCGAATAATCGAAAGTTGAAAAATCGAAAGTCGAAAAATAAAACAACCGGAAAATTTAATGATTAATGGAAAATCGAAAAATCGAGAATAGAAGAATTAAAAAACCGGAAAATTGAAAAATCGAGAATTCAAAAATCAAAAAAATCGGAAAGTAAAATATAATCCAAAAATGCAAAAAAATTGCAAAGTCTAAAAGCTGACGAACAGAAAAATCCAAAAATCTAGAAATGGAAAGACGAAAAATCAAAAAATCGAAACATCGAAAAATCAAAAAAACGAAAAATTAAAAAATCGAAAAACGAAAAAACTGGAAAGTCGAAAATTCAAAATACCGCAAACTTGAAAAATCAGAAAATTGGAAAGTAATAAAATCGAAAAATTGATAGAAAAATGGAAACTGAAAAATCTAATTCGATGAAACTGTTGGTCGAAAAAACGAAAAATCGAAAATCGAAGTGACCTTTTTTTGAGACAGGCTGTATAAGTAAATTTCAAGATCGAAGAACGTTCGACCCACGAGAGACCGCAGTAAAGGATAACAAATGGAACGGATAAAATAAAGCGTCAAATATGATTGATAAACTTCAAACCAAAATTATGAAGTTTATAAACTGAACATTTTTTTTTGCTTTTTGAAATGTAATACACTTCAAAAAATGTCCGTGACTTACTTTAATGTGAATTTTATAACTATGGTCGGCACAATTAGACCTAATATTAGTGTGATTTTGAGCATATTCTCGATGTTATTAGAGCAGGACAGGTTTTTTTTTTCTCTAACTAATTGACAAGATTTCTGTGTATTCAGTTTTGCAATTCTTGATTTCTTCAATAAAATAAATTGACTCAGTCATTATTTTTTTTGAGTCACCCTGTATGTATAAACAAATCCAAAAAATATTAATGGAATGGTAAATCAAAAAGTATAGACTCATCATATTCTGAACATTTTAGATAGGGTATTTATAAAATTAAAACTAATTCAGAGTAAGTATTTATAAAATTAAAACTAATTTAGGGTAAGAATTTGGTCAACACGTAAATTTCGTTAGTTTGAGCCTACTTACAAATTCTGCCCTTGGACGATTTGGACCGCCTCCTTCGGTGACGACCGGCAAAAATGATCCGCCCATAGGTTCAAAACATTTGCGTGCGACTGTACGACAGATGCGATAGACTGATGGTTGTGAAATAAACGTTTCATTTACTTAAAAGTTTCCATTAGAAAACTTTTAAGGTAGGTAGTTGGGTACAATAATCCTTTTTTCTAGAAAATCTTCAACGGTCTTGCCGCAAAATGCCGAAAAAGAACATCTGATTAAAAGCTTTAATTCATTATCAACGGAAGTAAGGATTTAAAGTCATAAAATCTATGGAGTATTTTCCAATCCTATAATAAAATTTTATTACCCAAACGACCGGAACCTACTCACAGAAAGGGTCTTGAGTAAGTGTACTTCAATGGTCAAGTCCAGGTAAAATGCATACGATACGATACGCCTAACTAACAAGTATTTGTCATCCCGACAAGGCCGGCATTTGAACAAAATATGCATTAAAACTCATATTCGTCGAAAAAAGCATTAAATATGCATATAAGTTTCAATATGCATAAAATTGAAAGAAAAGCACATAAGCATAAAAAAATATGTCAAATGACTCCAAATTGTATCATAGTTACAGATATAAAAAAGTTTTGAAGTGCTTACATTTTTCACAAAAAGCATTAAACCTAGAAATCCGCTCTCTAGTGATTAGCCCCAGATTGATTTCCACTAATCAGTAATCTGTGTGTTTGGAATCCAACGCAAATACACTATATTAAGCTAATTAAACATTTAATTTTCGTCATGATCCGGTGTATTTACATTACAAAATATCGGTGGAAGCTTATTTCGACAATTAAGTAAAACCTTTACAGTTCTCTTTAAAAGTCTGTAAATCTGCACAACCATTTCTAATTTGTTATTTTTGGCAGCAAAACCACAAAGTAACCATCAACAGACGAAACGTATGAATCATCACCACTCATCCACGAATTTCGTCCGTTACGACCTCGTTAGCGTGCACTTGACGCTATGTTAAAACCGACAGATCAATAAACTAATCAAAAGTGGAAGCTCAGCATGCATCAGACACAAACTACATACATAAAACACGAAACGTTTTAAGATAATTCAATTAATTCAATTTCGTTAGCAGATTTATTCGGTTTGTTTCGTCCAAGAATTGCAGAACACAAAATTGGAGCCACTTTACCCGTATCTGAAATTATTCCAATAATGATAATTTTTTCCAATTCGAGCTCAATCTTTTATTTACTGACGTCGAGCAGTAATGGCTTTTTTTAGCAGTCGCTATTAATATTCGATCGCCTTGCTTCCGGTCGAGTTACGAGGGTGGTTTACGAAGAACGCGCGCCGTGCTTTCATAGCCGCCTTCCAGCTATTGTACTAAATAAAAAACGGACAATCGATTGGTTAATAATTTCAATTATGCAACGTCAAATGAATAATGAATGCAACTGTCGAAAAAATCAACACAATTAATTGTGTTTGGCGAGGGCAGACTGAGTTAACCGTTTCCAATAAAACCCTCTTGAAACATTAATTCGCCGCGATTCCACCTCAACATTAATTACGCCGCCGCCCCCATTTGTTTGCACTTCGCGCCGCCACTGTCCCGTTATTAAATTCCGCTGCATTCACTCGCAGCGGTAATTGCCGAATCAAAATTAATTTCATTAGACGGTAATGAATCAATAGTTAATTATCGTTTGGTGCGTCGCGCCGCCACTGGCGGCCCAATCCCGATGGGTTTTTAATTAACGCGTAAACACTCGTCTTGGGAGAGTTATTGCTATTTGCGAGAGGCACTTTTTAATAATTGTGCAAACTCATTTGTAGCGAGGCTGAGGGATTTTTTGCCGCTCGCCAATACCGAGGGTGGTAATTAAGTGAGTGTTGGCTTTCGGTAATGTGAAACTTTGCGAGGGGCGAAGGATGTGTCGAGGAGGTGGCTTTTATTGACATGGAGGACTGAGTAACGACTCGCCGGAATATCTATTTAGCGAGTTTAATTTTTATGGGGGTATTTAATTTTAGTTTTGGGAAAACCGAGTCGTAAAAAAATCGTTAAAATTTCGAACCGAAAGGTTAACTGCCAAAAGTTTATGAAAGCGCGCGGAATTGATGTCCGAAGAGCGAATTCATATTAAAAATAACAATAATAATTTATTTCCAACGAACAAAGCAAATTATAATTATGATTAAATTGCGTCATGTTCGAGGAGAGTAATTTGAAATCTTTTTAACAGAATTTTTTGGGTAAAACCTCGATGAGGAAGCAATCCATCTTCTTTAAATGCTAGATTTAAAAAAAATCGTTGAATGTTTTCAATCTGTTGTATATATACATTTTATGGATGGGTGACCAAACTAAACAACCATACCCTAATTTAGATCTGACTAAACATTCATACACAGTGCAATTAAGTTCAAAAAAATTTAATTCTGAATGAAACAATTTTTAGAAAATTTTAATGTTTGACTTTTTTGAAAATATTACGTAGATTCTAAACGGACATAGATACCTAGTGAAAATATTCTCCTCTACCCAGAAAAATATAGAGAATCGAATGATAAAAACCGCAAAATGCTCTCTTCGTCCGTTCACAAGTTATGGGCCGTCACACTCACAACTGGATTGTTTAGTTAAATGAGGATTTCGTTTAAAACAATGAAAATTTTCAACAATCGATGCCAAAAACGCACTCATCTAGGCAAAATTCATTTATAAACTTAATTTCAGGCAAACTGAAGCATGTTTATTTTTTCGGAAATTTTTCCGGGGATATTCCGGTCAAAATTTTCGAATCTAAGCTAAATTGGCTATCTCGGTTAAACGTACTTTGATTTGTCTGACAATTAGTCCTCTTCCTAATTCGAACCTCCTGAGTGGGAATCTAAGACCAAAAAAATTATAGAAGAGCTTCTGATTTTTTTTTAATTTTTTAAAAAATGTTCGTTTTTGAGTTTTTGAAAATGACATTGTCTGATAAATGTCGACGTAGATTGTAAACTCACATAGATACCGAGCTGAAAATAGGGTCGTCTGCACAGAAAACTATAGGGACTCGAATGATAAAATCCGTAAAATGCTGTCGTTGTCCATTCAAAAGTTATAGGCCGTCAAACTCACAATTGGTTTTTTTGAGTTTTAGTTAAAAGTGGATTTCGTTTAAGGCAGTGAAAATTTTCAACAATCGATGCCAAAAATGGACTCATCCAGGCTAAATTAATCTAGAAACTTAATTTCGGGCAGATTGAAGTATGTTTATTTTTTGGGCAATTTTTCCGGAGATATTCCGGTCAAAATTTTCGTATCTAAGCCAAATTATCCATATTGGTTAAGCATATTTTGATTTGTCTGAGTCCTCTTCCTAATTCGAACCTCCTGAGTAAGAATCTGGGACGAACAAAATTGTAGAAGAGTTTTATTTTTTTTTTGGTTTTTTTAAAAAATTGAAAGTTTCAATTTTTTTAAAATTACATTGTCCGGTAAATGTGATGTAGATTCTAAATGGACTTAGATGTCTAGCTAACAATATTCTCCTCTGCCCAGAAAACTATAGGGAATCGAATGATAAAAATCGCAAAGTGCTCTCTTTCTTCGTTCAAAAGTTATGGGCCGTCAAACTCATAATTGGGTTTTTTACGTTTTATTTAAAAGTGGATTTCGTTCAAAACATGGAAAATTTTCAACGATCGGTGCCAGAAATGGACTCACCCAGGCTAAATTAATCTAGGAACTTAATTTCAGCTAGACTGAAGGATGTTTATTTTTTGGGAAATTTTTCCGGAGATATTCCGGTCAAAATTTTCGAATCTAAGCCAAATTAGCGCTTTCGGTTAAACGTTACTTGATTTGTCTGAAAATTAGTCCTTTCCCTAATTCGAACCTCCTGAGTAACAATCTAGGACAAAAAAAATGTAGAAGAGCTTTTGATTTTTTTTTTAATTTTTAAAAAATTTTGTAATGTTTGAGTTTTTCGAGAATGACATTGTCCGGTAAATGTGATGTAGATTCTAAATGGACTTAGATATCTAGCTGAAAATATTCCACTCTGCCCAGAAAACTATAGGGAATTGAATGATAAAAACCGCAAGGTGTTCTCTTTCTTCGTTCAAAAGTTATGGTCCATCAAACTCATAATTGGGTTTTTTGGGTTTGAGTTGAACGTGGATTTCGTTTGAAACAGTGGACATTTTCAAGAATCGATGCCAAAAATGGACTCATCCAGGCTAAATTAATCTAGAAACTTAATTTCAGACAGATTGAAGTATGTTTATTTTTTGATCAATTTTTCCGGAGATATTCCGGTCAAAGTTTTCGAATCTAAGCCAAATTAGATATCTCGTTTCACCGTACCTCGATTTGTTTGAAAATTAGTCCTTGTCCTAATTCGAACCTCCTGAGTAAGAATCTGGGACCAAAAAAATTGTAGAATAGCTTTTGATTTTTTTTTAATTAAAAAAAAAAATAATGTTTGAGTTTTTGAAAATGACATTGTTCGGTAAATGTTAACGTAGATTGTAAACGGACGTAGATATCTACCTGAAAATACTCTTGTCTACAGAGAAAACTATAGGGAATTGAATGATAAAAACCGTAAAATGCTGTCTTTGTCCGTTCAAAAGTTGTAGGCCGTCAAACTCACAATTGGCTTTTTAAGTTTTTTTTTAAAGGAAGATTTCGTTTAAAACGGTGAAAATTTTCAACAATCCATGCCAAAACACACTCATCTACGCAAAGTGAATCTAGAAACTTAATTTTAGGCAGATTGAAGCATGTTTATTTTTTGGGAAAGTTTTCCGGATATATTCCGGTTAAAATTTTCGAATCTAAGCCAAATTGGCTATCTCGATTAAACGTACCTCAATTTGTTTGAAAATTAGTCCTCTTCCTAATTGGAACCTCCTGAGTAAGAATGTGGGACCAAAAAAATTGTAGAAGAGTTTTTGATTTTTTTTAATTTTTTAAAAAATTTAATGTTTGAATTTTTTGAAACTAACATTGTCCGGTAAATGTGACGTAGATTCTGAATGGACGGAGATATCTAGCTAAAAATATTCTCCTCTGCCCAGAAAACTATAGGGAATGGAATGATGAAAACCGCAAAGTGCTCTCTTTCTTCGTTCAAAAGTTATGGGTCGTCAAACTCATAATTCGGTTTTTTGGGTTTTAGTTAAAAGTGGATTTCGTTTAGAACAGTGAAAATTTTCAACAATCGGTGTAAAAAATGGACTCATCCAGGCTAAATTAATCTAGAAACTTAATTTCAGCTAGACTGAAGGATGTTTATTTTTTGGGAAATTTTTCCGGAGATATTCCGGTCAAAATTTTTGAATCTAAGCCAAATTAGCTATTTCGGTTAAACGTAACTTGATTTGTCTGAAAATTTGTCCTTTTCTTAATTCGAGCCTCCTGGGTAAGAATCTGGGACTAAAAAAATGTAGAAGAGCTTTTGATTTTTTTTTTAATTTTTTAAATCTTTTTGAGTTTTTGGAAAATGACAATGACCGGAAAATGTTACGTAGATTCTAAACGGCCATAGATATATAGCTAAAAATATATTCCTCAACCCAGAAAACTATAGGGAATTGAATGATAAAAACCGCAAAGTGCTCTCTTTGTTCGTTCAAAAGTTATGGAGCCTCAAATCACAATTGGATTTTTTGAGTTTTATTAAAAGTGGATTTCGTTTAAAGCAGTGAAAATTTTCAACAATCGATGCCAAAAATGGACTCATCCAGGCTAAATTGATCCAGAAACTTAATTTCAGGCAGATTGAAGTATGCTTATTTTTTGGACAATTTTCCGGGATATTCCGGTCAAAATTTTCGAATCTAAGCAAAATTGGCTATCTCGATTAAACGTACCTCGATTTGTCTGAAAATTAGTCCTCTTCCTAATTCGAACCTCCTAAGTAAGAATCTGGGACCAAAAAAATGTAGAAGAGCTTTTGATCATTTTTAATTTTTTTTTAATTTTTAATGTTTTGAGTTTTTCGAAAATGACATTGTCTGGTAAGTGTTACGTAGATTCTAAACGGACGTAGACACCTAGCTAAAAATATTCTCCTTTAGCAAGAAAATCATGTGGAATTGAATGATAAAAATCGCAAAGTGCTCTCTTTGTCCGTTCAAAAGTTATGGACCGTCAAACTCACAATTGGTTTTTTTGAGTTCTGCTTAAAGGAGGATTTAGTTTAAAATAGTGAAAATTTTCAATAATCGATGCCAAAAACTCACTCATTTAGGCAAAATTAATCTAGAAACCTAATTTAAGGGAGACTGCAGAATATTTATTTTTTGGGAATTTTTTTTCCGGAGAAATTCCGGTCAAATTTTCGAATCTAAGTCAAATTAGCTATTTCGGTTAAACGTACCTCGATTTGTCTGAAAATTAGTCCTCTTCCTAATTCGAGCCTCCTGAGTAAGAATCTGGGACCAAAAAAATTGTAGAATAGCTTTTGATTTTTTTTTTAAATTAAAAAAAATAATGTTTGAGTTTTTTGAAAATGACATTGTCCTGTAAATGTTAGCGTAGATTGTAAACGGCCGTAGATATCTAGCTGAAAATACTCTTGTCTGCAGAGAAATTTATAGGGAATCGAATGATAAAAACCGTAAAATGCTGTCTTTGTCCGTTCAAAAGTTGTAGGCCGTCAAACTCAAAATTGGGTTTTTAAGTTTTTTTTTTAAAGGAAGATTTCGTTTAAAACGGTGAAAATTTTCAACAATGGATGCCAAAACACATTCATCTACCCAAAGTGAATCTAGAAACTTAATTTCAGGCAGATTGAAGTATGTTTGTTTTTTGGTCAATTTTTCCGGAGATATTCCGGTCAAAATTTTTGAATCTAAGCCAAATTGGCTATCTCGATTAAACGTACCTCGATTTGTCTAAAAATTAGTCCTCTTCCTAATTGGAACCTCCTAAGTAAGAATCTAGAACCAAAAAAATTGTAGAAGAACTTTAGATTTTTTTTTTATTTTTAAAAAAATTTAATGTTTGAATTTTTTGAAAATGACATTGTCCCGTACATGTGACGTAGATTCTAAATGGACTTAGATATCTAGCTAAAAATATTCTCCTCTGCCCAGAAAACTATAGGGAATTGAATGATGAAAACCGCAAAGTGTTCTCTTTCTTCGTTCAAAAGTTATGGGTCGTCAAACTCATAATTGGGTTTTTTGTGTTTTAGTTAAAAGTGGATTTCGTTTAGAACAGTGAAAATTTTCAAAATTTTCAACAATCGGTGTCAAAAATGGACTCATCCAGGCTAAATTAATCTAGAAACTTAATTTCAGCTAGACTGAAGGATGTTTATTTTTTGGGAAATTTTTCCGGAGATATTCCGGTCAAAATTTTCGAATCTAAGCTATTTCGGTTAAACGTAACTTGATTTGTCTGAACATTCGTCCTTTTCCCAATTCGAGCCTCCTGGGTAAGAATCTGGGACTAAAAAAATGTAGAAGAGCTTTTGATTTTTTAAAATTTTTTAAATCTTTTTAATATTTGAGTTTTTTGAAAATGACATTGTCCGGTAAATGTCGACGTAGATTGTAAACGGACGTAGATACCTAGCTGAAAATACTCCCTTATGCACAGAAAACTGTAAGGAATCGAATGATGAAAACCGTAAAATGCTCTCTTCGTAATTTCAGAAGCTATCGGCCGTCAAACTTACAATTGGGTTTTTTGAGTTTTTTTTTAAGGAGGATTTGGTTTAAAAGAGTAAAAATGTTCCACAATCGATGCCAAAAACGCACTCGGCTAGGAAAAATTAGTCTAGAAACTTAATTTCAGGCAGATTGAAGCATGTTTATTTTTTGGACAATTTTTCCGGAGACATTCCGATCAAAGTTTTCGAATCTAAGCCAAATTCGCTATCTCGGTTAAACGTACTTCGATTTGTCTGAATATTAGTATTCTTCCTAATTCGAACCTTCTGAGCAAGTATCTAGGACTAAAAAAATTGCAGAAGAGCTTGTGATTTTTTTTTTGATTTTTAAAATTTTTTTAATATTTGAGTTTTTTGAAAATGACATTGTCCGGTAAATGTCGACGTAGATTGTAAACGGACCTAGATACCTACCTGAAAATATTCTCCTCTGTACAGAAAACTATAGGAAATCGAATGATAAAAACCGCTAAATGCTCACTTTGTTCGTTCCAACGTTATGAGCCGTCAAACTCACAATTGGGTTTTTTGAGTTTTTATTAAAGTTGAATTTCGTTAAAAACAGTGAAAATTTTCGACAATCGATGCCAAAAACGGACTTATCTAGGAAAAATTAATCTCGAAACTTAATTTCAGGCAGACTGAAGCATATTTATTTTTTAGGTAATTTTTCCGGAGATATTCCAGTAAAAATTTTCGAATGAAATCCAAATTACCAATCTCGGTTACACGTACTTCGATTTGTCTGAAAATTAGTCATGTTTCTAATTCGAGCCTCCTGAGTGAGAATCTCGAACCAAAAAAATACAAAAAGCTGTAAGACTGATTTTGGCAGATGACTTATCTTCTAAGAAAATAAAGGGCGGGTGGGTGGGGCTGGTACTTGCCAAGATAAGACTGATTTTGGCAGATGACATATTCCCTAATAAAATAAAGGGTGGTGGGCGGGTCTAGTAGAGAACGAGAAGCAAATCTTTTAAGTAAATATATAAAATATGTTCATGGTATACTTACCACCTACAAAAATTTTCTTTAAACTAAGTTCACCCAAATTCAATGTAATTTAAATATTTACTATGAAAACGTTAGGGGTTTTCGAACAAAACACTTAACTTTTTTAACAATCTTTCTACTTCTGCTGACAACTATAATATAATTGTATTACTATGATTTTGCCAATTCGCAACCCTTTTTCGACAATCTATCTATCTGTAATCTATCAGTTCACGAGAAATGATTGTGCGTAAGTATTATTAATACTTATTAATGACCCAAATCAGTCTTATCTTTGCAAACACCAGCCCTGTCCACCAGCCCTTTATTTTCTTAGAGGAAATATCATCTGCCAAAATCAATCTTATCTTGGCAAGTACTAAACCCGCCCACCCGCCCTTTGTTCTCATAGGGGATATGTCATCTGCCAAAATCGGTCTTATCTTGGCAAGTTCTAGCCCCGCCCACCCGCCCTTTATTTCAAGAATCTCAAAAATGAATGAAATAAGACAAATTTAGACATAATTCAAACATTTTTTTTATTGGTTTCGACTTTCAGAATTTTTGTCGGCTTCATTTTTTCGGAAATGCTTTCTATTTGTCAAGAATTATTAAAATGATATGAGGCAATTTTTGAAATATTTTAAAATTTGATTTCAAACAGAATGTTTTGAAAATATAAAATTCTTATCATTGTTCCAGAGTCTCAAAAATGAATTTAAGGTAAATTTTGGCACATTTAAAAAGTTTGAATTTGAACAGAGTATTTCCAAAATTTTATTCTTGAACCATAGCACCTTTGAAAATTAATAAAAAACATTCTTCTATTATTTACGACTTTTAGAATTTTATTTGGCAACATTTCTTAGAAAATTCCTACCATCTTTGAAGGTTCTACAAAATTAATGAAATAATACAAATTTTGGGATATTTCAAAAATTTGAATTTGAACAGAAAATTTCCAAAATTTTATTCTTAAACCATAGCACCTTTGAAAATTACTAAAAGATATTCTCTTGTTGGTTTCAATTTCGAGACTTTTTTTGGTTTCATTTTTTTGAAAATTCCTACCATTTTTCGAAAATTGCCAAGATGATATCAGGTAATTTTTGGGATACTCTGAATTTGAAAAAGCATTTTTCGAAAATCTTGTCTGGAATCACAGCACCTCTGGAAATTACGTAGAGAGATGCTTTCCCTGATTTCAGTTTCTAGAATTTTTTGGAAAGGTTATTTCTTCGAAAATTCCTACGATCTTTGAAGAATTTCAAAAATGAATGAAATAAGGCAAATTTTGACATATTTAAAAAATTTAAATCTACTAAACAATATTTCAAAAATCTTGGTACCCTCTGAAATTTCCAGACATTTTTTTTAAGAAAAAAAATGGGTGGGTGGGCGGGGCTAGTACTTGCCAAAATAAGATTAATTTTGGCAAATAACCCACTCTCTGAGAAAATAAAGGGCGGAATTAGTCTTATTCTGGCAAGTTCTAGCCCCGCCTACCCGCCATTTATTTTATCAGAGGGTAATTTCACAAAATCAGTCTTATCCTAGCAAGTCCTAGCCCCGCCCACCCACCCTTTATTTTCTTAGTGAGTACTTCCCTTGCCAAAGTCAGTCTTATCTTGGCAAGTACTTTTTTCTTCGAAAATGCCTCCTATTTTTCAAGAATTACTAAAATGATACAAGGTAACTTTTGAAATATTTTAAAATTTGAATTCCAAACAGAATATTTCCATAATTTTGGTCTGGAAACATAACACATTCATTCAGAAATTACCAATAGAGATTCTTTTGTTGATTTTGATGTCCAGAATTATTTTTGGGTTTCACCTGTTCTAGGATTCTTACCATATTTCCAGAATCTCAAAAATGAATGAGATAAGGTAAATTTTGACACATTTAAAACATTTGAACTTGACCAGAATATTTCGAAAATCTTCTGGAACTATAGCACATTTGGAAATTACCAAAAACATTCTTTTATTGAACCCAATTTCCAGATTTTTTTGGCTTCATTTCTTCCAAAATTCCTACCATTTTTCAAAAATCACCAGAATGATATACAGCAATTTTTGGGTTATTTTAAAACTTAAATTTGATAGAGAATGTTTCTAAAATCTTCGGAAATTATTAAAAGCGATTCTTCTCTTGATTTTGATTTCCAGAACTTTTTGGCGTTTCATTTTTTCGGAAATTCCTACCACAAGTTTTGGCATATTTAAAAAATTTGAAACAAAATATTTCGAAAATCTTAGTCTGGTGCCATGTCAAACTGTCAAAATTTTTTTTCGGTTCCATTTCTTCGAAAATGGCTTTTATTTTGCCAGAATCACCAAAATGATATGACAACTTTTGTAATATTTTAAAAATTTAATTTCAAACAGAATATTTAAAAAATCTTGATCTGGGAACTTAGCAAATTCAGAAATTACCAATAGTGATTCTTTTTTTGATTTCGTTTTGGGTTTCATTTCTTCGAAAAGGCAAATTTTGGAATAATTTAAAAATTTGAATTGAAAATTACTAAAATATATTTTTTTATTAATTTCAAATTCGAGAATTTTTTTGGCTTCATTTTCTCTAAAATTCTTACCGTTTTTCGAAAATCACCAAAATGATAGGGGGCCATTTTTGGGATATTTTAAAATTTTAATTTGATAGAGAATGTTTCCAAAATCTTGGAATCTTCGAAAACTACAATGAGACACTACTTTGTGGATTTTGATTTCCAGATTGGTTTTTGGGTTTTATTTTTTCAAAAACTCCTACCATTTTTGCAGGATCTGAAAAATTTTTAAATTTTAAACATACCATACTTTAACACACAGTTTTAAATAACGAGAAAATTTTTCTTGATAATTTAGCTTCTCAGGGACACCAATTAATCTTTTCTTAAATTACGCCTGAACGTGCTCGCTGCGCTCGCATTCTTGGTATTCTTTTTTGAAATAATGCAATTGACCTGATCGTTCCTAACCTGACCCACCACGACCCGACAAGCCTAAGATCACCGCTCTGAATGCGAGTGAAGCACTGTATAAACTCTTTAGACCGATTTATTTTAATAAAGACCCGACATAAATCAAGATTTCGTCAGATTTCTTAGAGGATATGTCATCTGCCAAAATCGGTCTTACCTTGGCAAGTAGCCGCCCCGCCCACCCACCCTTCATTTTCTTAAAGAGAAGGTCATTTAATAAAATCAATTTAATCTTAATAAGCACTACTTCCCCTTTATTTTCTTAGAGGCTATGTCTTTGGCAAAATCAGTCACATCTTAGCAAGTACTACTGAAACTCGAATTGATTTAAAGCCAGAATTAGCTTCAATGTTGGTACGATTTCTTTGTAAACTGAATAACTTACGCACCTGTCATTTTTGAGTGTTATTTTAATAGAATTTGCCAAGATGAGACGGAAGAAAAATCTGTGTTTCCGAAGTCATATAATAATAATTGTTTGGACTAGCATTAATAAACTGTAGAAAATCTAAATATTTATACTGAATAATTTCTTTAGATAACGTTATCGTCATCGTCGTTCCGAAGAGGATGAATGTAATAGATTTTATACAACGCAATCGTCAAATCTCCATTGACAAGTTTATTTTTTGAGTGTGTTACGTGAAAAGTATTTATAAATTATACTCAATGAAAGAGCAACTGTCATTTCTCGGTCCGCCCACACACGCTACCACTCACTTCCGACCAAATTCCCCAAACCTCGACCACGTGTTCAATAATAGACATTGGCTTTGTTTACAAAAATACAAAGCGGGCGCCAACCGACCAAAACAAATTAAAACTCGCACAGCCAACCTGGACCTGGAACTTTCATTAGAATGCATTCCCTCACCTGGGATTACAGCGAAGAAAATCCCAGCAGCAAATAGCCGGAAAATTCGCTCCCCCAATCTTCTCCATCCAACGCAAACTTGACAATATTTTTTTTCGAACAGATTGTTATGATTATATTGTGCCAGTTATCTGGCAATATTGACAAATTCTCTCGCTAATTTATATAACGTCTGTAATATTGTTTGCAGTCCCATTGTTTGAACGAAAACAATAAACGTTGTTTGAAATGGCGGAGCTACCTACGGAAAAGCGTTCGCGCCTATTGTTGGATCAGAGAAGCTTTTTTTGCCAGAAAGTTGAGATAATTGCGGATTTTGTAATTTTTACTTCCCGAGCGTAAGCAAAGGAAGTATTGTAATCGAGTCCGTCGGCCGAATCTCTACTTTTACGTTTTTTCGATCTTTCATGACCCCTAGAAGATGAAGAAATAGGTCTCCCATTTCCGTCTGTCTGTCCGTCCGTCTGTCCGTCTGTCCGTCTGTTGTCCCGGATTTTTATTAGACAGATAATCTCCGAAAGTACTCGACCGATTGTTGTGAAATTTTGTACTTATATTAAGAATATCATGTAGATGGTAAAACGCTAACCAAAAATTTGTCTAATCATCCCCACCACTAATGCGACGACGTCACTTCAAAATTGTACATAGTAAATGGGTTTTCAATTGTATAAAATAACATAGTCCTACACATGTAGTTTACAACTCTGAATCGACTTTTCACCCGAAACGTCCAGATTTTTGGAAAAAAAATCAAAATTATAAAACAACATTTTGAACTTTAATTTTTAATCTGCTAACCAGAATGCTTTGAAACGTTGCAGATGTTTTAAGGCTATAAAGAGCATCATAAATCTTTAGTCAAAAAATATTTGCTTATCCCCTCCAAAAACTTGATGACGTCAGCTCAAAAGTTTGTGGAATAAATCATATCTAAAATGTACAAAATATGATGAGTCTGTGCTTGTGATCTATCACTCCATTCATATTTTTTGGATTTGCATATACAAGGTGACTCAAAAAAATTAATGAATGCGTAAATATATTTTATTGATTTAATCAGGAACTACAAAACCGAATGCTCTGAAATCTTGCAGATGTTTTAAGGTTATAAAGAGCATAATAAATGTTTAGTCAGAATATATTTGCTTATCCCCTCCAAAAACTTGATGACGTCAGCTCGAAAATTTGCCGAATAAATCATATCTAAAATGTACAAAATATGATCAGTCTGTACTTGTGATCTATCACTCCATTCATATTTTTTGGATTTGCATATACAGGGTGATTCAAGAAAATAAATGAAAACGTAAATTTATTTTACTGATTTACTCAGGAACTACGAAACCGAATGCTTCGAAATCTTGAAGATATTTTAAAATTATCATAAGCATGGTAAATTTTTGATCAAAATGTATTTGGTCGTCCCCCCTAAAAAATTTATGACGTCACCACAAAATTTTGCTGAATAAATCCTATCTAAAATGTACAAAATATGGTGAGTCTCTTCTTGTGATTTATCATTCCATTCAAATTTTTTCGATTTGCATATACAGGGTGACTCAAAAAAAATTAATGAATGCGTAAATTTATTTTATTGATTTAATCAGGAACTACAAAACCGAATGCTTTGAAATCTTGCAGATGTTTTAAGGTTATAAAGAGCATAATAAATTTTTAGTCAAAATATATTTGGTTATCTTCTACAAAAAACTGATGACGTCAGCTCAAAAGTTTGCCGAATAAATCGTATCTAAAATGTACAAAATATGATGAGTCTGTACTTGTGATTTATCATTCCATTCATATTTTTGGATTTGCATATGCAGGGTGACTCAAAAAAATTAATGAAGGCGTGAATTTATTTTATCGATTTAATCAGGAATTACAAAACCGAATGCTTTGAAATCTTGGGAATATTTTAAAGTTATTATAAGCATGGTAAACTTTTGTTCAAAATGTATTTGTTCATCCCTCCTAAAAAAATTGATGACGTCACCCTTAAATTTTGCTGAATAAATCCTATCTAAAATGCAAAAAATATGATGAGTTTGTACTTGTGATTTATCATTCCATTCATATTTTTAAGATTTTCTTAAGAGGTGGTTCAAAAAAATTAATGAAGTCAATTTATTTTATTGATTAAATTAAAGGCAACACATATTATTAGTGTTACACCCCAACCAACCCAATTTGGTAGACACAAAATTTGTTAAAGGAAAAACTCGGTTGTAACATAAGGGTAGCACGCTTATTTACATCGACTTTAACATTACAGACCTGCATTTGTTTTATGCGGTCACTTGGTTCCGCGAATGTGAAATAGACATGTTTATAATCAACCAATTGTGAATTTCACCGTCAAGAATTAAAATAAAACCCAATGTTTTATATAATAAGCGGAAGTCGAAGCAATAAAACCGACGGTCGTTTTGTTTACAGTTTCTCTGTTTGGCTCTCACGTATGCTGTTACGCCTGTCATCTTAAATTAAGAATGTTTATACATACACGATTTTCAGTTGCCTCTGATACGTATACGTGAGTAAATTGTTTCGTTATTTTATTGATTATTACAAATCAATATTCAAAACGACCCAATTCATTTTCCCGAAAATTTGAGAATATAATAATTTTATTTTTAGTATTACACTACATCTATCCCAACTGATATACGTGTCCTTGCAAAAATGTTGATGACGTCATCGCAATTTTTTTTTAAATTCCCACTACAAAAATGTAATGAGAAAAAAACACAATAGCCATGCAGTCGTCAAGTTTCCGACAGCGAGGGAAGTACTGTCTAAACTCTTTAGACCAATTTTTTAATAATCAGAGTCGCTTTTCCAGTTCCAGGTCGCCGCTCCTTGATGGCTCGCCGCTGAACCATGCCGTCTCCCCCGTCGGACGACATCTTCGAATGCTTCGAGAACTCCACCCTGGCCACGACATGCAACGTCAGCGCGCCGCTGCTCCTCGCGTGCACCGCCGACGCCGCCGACTTCGTCGACTTCTTCTGCGAGGCGCCCGACCTCAACGGCACCTTCTGCACCGCCTGCGACCTCAACGCCAGCCTGAGCGAGGCCGCCCTGACCAACGCCAGCCTGGGCGTCGACTTCGTCCTCCGGGTGGCCTCCAACTACTCCCAGTGCAGTGCAGTGAATCGCAGTGGCGGCGTGTTCTGGACGTGCGAGGGGGCGGCGCCCGGGGGGCAGACGTGGGGCGCTAATTACGACTGGAGTTTCTTGTTTGTGGTGGTGTTCATTCTGGCGGGCGGTCTGGGCAACATTCTGGTGTGTTTGGCGGTTATTCTGGACAGGCGGCTGCAGAACGTCACGAACTACTTCCTGCTGTCGCTGGCCATTGCGGATCTGTTGGTCAGTTTGTTCGTGATGCCGCTGGGGGCCATTCCTGGGTTTCTCGGTGAGTGCGGGGGATTTTGGAAAAAATGGCAAGAGGAGTGATCTCGGCTCATTCGGATGCAGGAAGCGCCGCATAAAAACTGATTAACTCGCGTCTCGTCAGCTAGACAACCTAATTTTAGAGCTCGCATCTCTTCCTATATTTAGTACGAGTGATTACCTCGTTAAAAAAATCTCATCCTTTTACGAACGCGGCACCACTTCCCAAATTTGTTTATCTGTGTTTCCATCTTGTAGTTTCCTTGGACGGCGTTTTACGAGCCGAAATCCGTCGGATTTCTCTTTTAACAGTCGCAATTCGGACAAATTTAGCCCAAACGACCCCACTTATCAAAATCCGTTGACGTACTTCGGCGAGTAAATCGTGGATTTTATTCGATACAATTGACAAGTTTTTTCGATAAGATAGTTCTGGCAAGAGGGAAAAATTGTGGGTCGTTATTCACGATTTGCGCGTTGAAATGTTAATTAATTATTGATTTCTAATAATATTGTGATTTGATTTTGACGGTGCCAACGAATGGGTAAATATGTATCATAAACGGATATGTGAAGGGTAATGTAGGTGAATGTACGTGTCAGATAGTCATAGAGTTGTTTACGGGCGGTAATAAAATAAATACTCGACGGACAAAAGCGCACGTTCGGAGCTATTACTATCCCACGGAAACTAGACTGAAAAAAATCTCATTTTTCCGTTTTCACCAGTAACGTTATACCTAGAGCTTCTCTAAGGGAAACAATAAACGACGTGTTTTTTCTTTATGAACGGTCGTTCTTTCTTTTATTCTACATATATTATTCCCGTTTTTTCTTGTAGGAAATTAATGGGCTCATTTTACGTATCGCATGTGTGAAATTCGGTCTTCTATTTTCCGAGCGGTAGCTGAAGGGAAACCTGTACAAGGTTATTATTACGAATGTCTAATTTCGTTTCTTGGTGCTTCACACTTCACAGAAGGTGTTTCCCATTTCCGTTTGTCGGTTGCTGTAAAATTATTACGTCGATAATTTCCGAAACTAAACGAATTATGTACTCCGGATTTTAGAAGTAACAACAATTTTTAGTTATCTCGTTCGAAGAATTTTTGCTTTTCGTCTGAAAGTTCTACATACATTTTCATCCTCTAATTGTTTATGTGCTTTCGTGTCACTTGTTTTAGTTAATTAATTTTAATTTTGCTTGACAGCGCACATTACTTTTTGTGATTAATGAAGTTGGTGCCCACTTTGTTGGTGAGATGCGAAATATTACGAGTCTGTACTTGTGCTTTCCCAAAGCATTAATTTTTTTAGAGTCGTAAATTATTTTTAATAACACCTGTACATGCTCGCTGCACTCGTATTTCGAATGTTCTTTTTTTAAAAAAAATAGGGAGTGAGATACATTATAGTGGCTACAAACAACATTTAAACACATAAATTTTGGTATATTTCAAAAATTTGAATCTGAAAATTAGTAAAAAATATTCTTCTACTGATTTCGACTTTCAGATTTTTTGGCATTATTTCTTAGAAAATTCCTATCATTTTTGAGGAATCTACAAAATGAATGAAATTGGGCTATTTCAAAAATTTGAATTTGAACAGAATATTTCGAAAATCTTGGACAATGGCACCTATCAAAATTACTAAAAAATATTGTTTCATTGGTTTCAATTTCTAGATTTTTTTCCATTTCTGGAAGATCGTCAAAATGGCAGAAAGTAATTTTTGGGAGATTTTAAAATTTGAATTTGATAGAAAATGCTTCAAAAATCTAGGTCTGGGATCACAGCACCTCCGAAAATTTAGGGAAGGAGGGTTATTTCTTCGAAAATTCCTAAGACCTCTGAAGAATCTCAAAAATTGACACCTTCCAAAATGTCCAAAGACATTTTTTTTTAGAAAATTAAGGTCGGGGCTAGTACTTGCCAAGATAAGACTGATTTTGGCAAAAGGCCCACTTTCTAAGAAAATAAAGGGCGGGTGGGCGGGGCTAGAGCTTGCCAAGACAAGATTGATTTTGGCAGATGGCATACCCCCTATAAAAAAAGGGCGGGTGGGCGGGGCTGAAACAGAATATTTCAAAAATCGTGATACCTTTTGAAATTTCCAAAGACATTTCAACTACTAGCCCCGCCCACCCACCCTTTATTTTCTTAGTGGGTAATTTGACAAAATCAGTCATATCTTAGCAAGTACTAGCCCCACCCACCCACCCTTTATTTTCTTAGCGAGTACGTCCTCTGCCAAAATCAGTCTTATTTTGGCAAGTTCTAGACCCGCCCACCAGCCCTCTATTTCAAGAATCTCAAAAATGAATGAGACAAATTTAGACATATTTCATACATTTTTTTATTGGTTTCAACTTTCAGATTTTTTTTCGGCTTCATTTATTCGAAAATGCTTTATATTTGTCAAGAATTATCAAAATGATGTGAGGCAATTTTTGAAATATTTTAAAATTTGATTTTAAACAGAATATTTTGAAAATCTTGGTCCGGGGATTTAGCACATTCGGAAATGTCCAATAGAGATTTTTTTTGGTGATTTTAATTTCCAGAATTGTTTTTGGGTTAAGATAATTCTAAAATTCTTACCATTTTTCCAGAGTCTCAAAAAAGAATTTAAGGTAAATTTTGGTATGTTTCAAAAATTTGAATTTGAACAGAAGATTTCGAAAATCTTATTCTTGAACAATAGCACCACTGAAAATTACTGAAAGATATTCTTTTATTGGTTTCAAGTTCTAGATTTTTTTGGCTTCATTTTTTCGAAAATTGCCAAAATGAAATCATGTAATTTTTGGGATATTTTGAATTAGAAAAAGCATTTTTCGAAAATCTTGTCTGGTATCACAGCACCTCTGGAAATTACGTAGAGAGATGCTTTCCTTGACTTCGATTTCCAGAATTTTTTGGAAGGGTTTATTTCTTCGAAAATTCCTACGACCCTTGAAGAATCTCAAAAATGAATGAAACACGGCAAATTTTGACATATTCAAAAAATTTGAATCTGAAACAGAATATTTTAAAAATCCTGGTACCGTCTGAAATTTCCAGACATTTTTTTTAAGGAAAAAAAGGGTGGGTGGGCGGGGCTAGTACTTGCCAAAATAAGACTGACTTTGGCAAAGGATGTACTCACTAAGAAAATGAAGGGTGGGTGGGCGGGGCTAGAACTTACCAGAATGAGTCTTATTTTGGCAAGTTCTAGCCCAGCCTACCCGCCATTTATTTTCTCAGAGGGTAATTTGACAAAATCAGTCTTATCTTATCAAGTATTAGCCCCGCCCACCCACCCTTTATTTTCTTAGTGAGTACTTCCCTTGCCAAAATCAATTTCATCCTCGCAAATACTAGCCCCGCCCACCCGCCCTTTATTTTCCTAGAGAGTACGTCGCTTGCCAAGATCAGTCTTATCTTGGCAAATACTAACCCCATAAGGACGGGGCTAAGATATGAGTGATTTTTCCAAGTGACATACACTCTAAGAAAATAAAGGGCGACGAAAATCTTGACACCTTCCAAAATTAAGACAATTAAGGTCGGGGCTAGTACTTGACAAGATAAGACTGATTTTGGCAGATGTCATACCCTCTAAAAAAAACAAGGGCGGGTGGGTGGTTGGGGCTAGTACTGTCCAAGATAAGACTGATTTTGGCAAATAATTTACACTCTAAAACAATAAAGGGTGGGTGGGCGGGGCTAGAGCTTGCCAAAATCAACTTTATTTTGGCAAGTTCAAGCCCCGTCTACCCGCCATTTATTTTCTCAGAGGGTAGTCTGACAAAATCAGTCTTATCGTAGCAAGTAATAGCCCCACCCACCCACCCTTTATATTCTTAGCGAGTACGTCTTCTGCCAAAATCAGTCTTATCTTGGCAAGTTCTAGATCCGCCCACCCGCCCTTTATTTCAAGAATCTCAAATTTAGACATATTTCAAACTTTTTTTTATTGGTTTCGACTTTCAGAATTTTTTTCGGCTTCATTTTTTCGGAAATGTTTTCTATTTTTCAAGAATTATCAAAATGATATGAGGCAGTTTTTGAATTATTTTAAAATTTCATTTCGAACAGAACATTTTGAAAATCGTCGGAAATTACCAATAGAGATTTTTTTTGTTGATTTTAATTTCCAGAATTGTTTTCGGGTTTTATCTCTTCTAAAATTCTTACCATTTTTCCAGGTTCTCAAAAATGAATTTAAGGTAAATTTTGGCACATTTAAAAAATTTGAATTTGAACAAAGTATTTCGAAAATTTTATTCTTGAACCATAGCACCTTTGAAAATTAATAAAAAATATTCCTCTACTGATTACGACTTTCAGAATTTTGTTTGGCGTCATTTCTTAGAAAATTCCTGTCGTCTTTGAAGATTCTCCAAAATGAATTAAATAAGACAAATTTTGGTATATTTCAAGAATTTGAATTTGAACAGAATATTTAGAAAATCTTATTCTTGAACAATAGCACCTCTGAAAATTACTAAAAGACATTCTTTTATTGATTTCGACTTCTAGAATCTTCTTTGGCTTCATTTTTTCAAAAATTCTTACCATTTTTTTAAGATATCTTAAAATTGTTGAGCATGTTTAGAAAATCTTGGTCTACCGTCATAGCACCTCTGGAAATTACCAAAAGAGATTCTTTTGTTGATTTCGATTTTCAAAATTTGGGGGAGGGGTATTTCTTCGGAAATTGTGATGAACTTTGAAGAGTCTCAAAAATGATTGAAATAAAGCAAATTTTGACATCCTTAATAAATTTGAATCTGAAACAGAATATTTCAAAAATCCTGGTACCTTCTGAAATTTCCAAAGACATTTCAATTACTAGCCCCGCCCACCCACCCTTTATTTTCTTCCTCTGCCAAAATCAATTTTATACTCGCAAGTACTAGCTCCGCCCACCCGCTCTTCATTTTCCTAGAGAGTACGTCCTTTACCAAAATCAGTCTTATCTTGGCAAATAATAGCCCCACCCACCCACCCCTTGTTGTCTTAGCGAGTACGTCCTCTGCCAAAATCAGTCTTATCTTGGCAAGTTCTAGCCCCGCCCACATGACCTTATTTCAAGAATCTCAAAAATGAATGAAATAAGACAAATTTAGACGTATTTCATACATTATTTTATTGGTTTCGACTTTCAGAATTTTTTTCGGCTTCATTTTTTCGGAAATGCTTTCTATTTGTCAAGAATTATCAAAATGCGGCAATTTTTGAAATATTTTAAAGTTTGATTTCAAACAGAATATTTTGAAAATTTTGGTCGGAAATTACCAATAGGTTTTTTTTGTTGATTTTAATTTTCAGAATTGCTTTTGGGTTTTACTTTTTCGAAAATTCTTACCATTTATCCAGAGTCTCAAAAATGAATTTAAGGTAAATTTTGGCATATTTACAAAATTTGAATTTGAACAGAATATTTCGAAAATTTTATTTTTGAACCATAGCACCTTTGAAAATTAATAAAAAACATTTTTCTACTAATTACGACTTTCAGAATTTTATTTGGCATCATTTCTTAGAAAATTCCTATCATTTTTGAAGATTCTATAAAATGAATGAAATACGACAAATTTTGGGATATTTCAAAAATTTGAATTTGAACAGAATATTACGAAAATCTTATTCATGACCAATAGCACCTTTGAAAATTACTAAAAGATATTCTCTTGTTGGTTTCAATTTCTAGATTTTTTTTGGTATCATTTTTTCGAATATTCCTTCCATTTTTCGAAAATTACCAAAATGATATCAGGTAATTTTTGGGATATTTTGAATCTGAAAAAGTATTTTTTGAAAATCACACCACCTCTGGAAATCACGTAGAGAGATTCTTTCCTTAATTCCGATTTCCAGAATTTTTTGGGAGGGTTATTTCTTCGAAAATTCCTACGACCTTTGAAGAATCTCAAAAACGAATGAAATAAGGCAAATTTTGACATATTTAAAAAATTTGAATATGAAACAGAATATTTCAAAAATCCTGGTACCTTCTGAAATTTCCAAAGACATTTCAACTACAAGCCCCGCCCACCCACCCTTTATTGTCTTAGCGAGTACATCCTCTGCCAAAATCAGTCTTATTTTGGCAAGTTCTAGCTCCGCCCACCCGCCCTTCATTTCAAGAATCTCAAAAATAAATGAAATAAGACAAATTTAGACATATTTCACATATTTTTTTATTGGTTTCGACTTTCAGAAATTTTTTCGGCTTCACTTTTTCGGAAATGCTTTCTATTTTTCAAGAATTATCAAAATGATATGAGGCAATTTTTGAAATATTTTAAAATTTGATTTCAAACAGAATATTTTGAAAATCTTGATCCGGGGGGACTTAGCGCATTCGGAAATTATTAATAGAGAATTTTTTTGTTGATTTTAATTTCCAGAATTGTTTTTGGGTTTTAGCTCTTACAAAATTCTTGCCACTTTTCCAAGGTCTCAAAAATGAATTTAAGGTAAATTTTGGCACATTTAAAAAGTTTGAATTTGAAGTATTCGAGTATTTCGAAAATTTTATTCTTGAACCATACCACCTTTGAAAATTAATAAAAAACATTCTTTTACTGATTGCGTCTTTCAGAATTTTATTTGGCATCATTTTTTAGAAAATTCCTGCGATTTTTGAAGATTCTACAAAATATATGAAATATATTTAAAAACTTTCAATTTGAACAGAATATTTCGAAAACCTTATCCCTGACCAGTAGCACCTTTGAAAATTACTAAAAGATATTCTTTTATTGGCTTGAATTTCTAGTTTTTTTTGGCTTCATTTTTTCGAAAATTCCTACCATTTTTCGAAAATTGCCAAAATGATATAGGGTAATTTTTGGGATATTTTGAATTTGAAAAAATATCTTTTGAAAATCTTGTCTGGCATCAAAGCACCTCTGGAAATTACGCAAAGATTCCTTTGTTGATTTCGATTCCCAGAATTTAGGAGGGTTATTTCTTCGAAAATTCCTACAACCCTTGAAGGATCCCAATAATGAATGAAATTAGAAAAATTTTGGCATATTTAAAAAATTTGAATCTGAAACAGAATATTTCAACAATTCTGGTACCTTTGAAATTTCCAAAGAGATTGTTTTTAAGAAAATAAAGGGTGGGTGGGCGGGGCTAGCACTTGCCAAGATAAAATTGATTTGAATAATTTTGACATATTTTGAACATTTTTTTTCGGCTTCATTTCTTTGAAAATGATTTCTATTTTTCAAGAATTTCTAAAATGATATAAGGCAACTTTTGAAATATTTTAAAATTTGAAATCCAAACAGAATATTTCGAAAATTTTGGTCATAACACATTCAGAAATTACCAACAGAGATTCTTTTGTTGATTTTAATTTCCAGAATTATTTTTGGGCTTCACCTCTTCTAGGATTCTTACCATTTTTCCAGAATCTCAAAAATGAATGAGATAAGGTAAGTTTTGACACATTTAAAACATTTGAATTTGACCAGAATATTTCGAAAATCTTCTGGAACATTCATTTATTGCATTCGATTTCCAGATATTTTGGTTTCATTTCTTCCAAAATTCCTACCATTTTCCAAAAACCACCAGAATGATATAACGCAATTTTTGGGATATTTTAAAATTTGAATTTGATAGAGAATGTTTCTAAAATATTCGGAAATTATTAACAGAGATTCTTCTCTTGATTTTGATTTCCAGAACTTTTTGGGGTTTCATTTCTTCGAAAATTCCTACCATTTTTGAAGAATTTCCAAGATAAGGCAAATTTTCGTATATTTAAAAAAATTGAAACAGCATATTTCGAAAATCTTAGTCTGGTACCTTCAGAAATTACCAAAAGACATTCTTTTACTGGTTTTAACTGCCAGAATTTTTTTTCGGTTCCATTTATTCGAAAATGGCTTTTATTTTGCCAGAATCACCAAAATGACATGACAACTTTTGTAATATTTGAAAATTTTAATTTCAAACAGAATATTTAAAAAAATCTTGATCTGGGAACATAGCAAATTCAGAAATTACCAATACTGATTCTTTTTTTGATTTCGTTAATTTTTACCATATTTCAAAAATCTCCAAAATGAACTAAATAAGGCAAATTTTGTGGGGGTAATTAAAAGATCTCAATTTGAGCAGATTACCTCGAAAATCTTATTCTTGAATTGGAAATTAGCGAAAGATATTCTTTTATTAATTTCAACTGGCAGAATTTTTTTTGGTTTCGTTTCTTCTAAAAATTCCTACCATTTTTCGAAAATCGCCAAAATGATGAGGCAACTTCTATGATATTTTAAAAATTTGAATTTGATAGAAAATGTTTCGAAAATGTTGGTTTAGGATCACAGCACGTTCGAAAATTCTTCTCTTGATTTTGATTTTCGGAATTTTTTTCGGCTTCATTTCTCCTAAAATGCCTTTTTTGTCAAAATCACCAAAATGGTATAAGGCAACTCTTGAAATATTTTAAAATCGGAATTCCAAAACAGAATATTTCGAAAATCTTGCTCTGGGAACGAATGTTTTTGGGTTTTGTTTCTCTGAAAATTTTTATCATACTCGCAGAATTTCCAAAATGAATGAAATAAGGCAAATTTTGGGATAATTTAAAAATTTGAATTGAAAATTGCTAAAATATATTTTTTTATTAATTTCAAATTCCAGAATTTTTTTTGGCTTCATTTTCTCTAAAATTCTTAGCATTTTTCGAAAATCACCAAAATGATACGGGGCCATTTTTGGGATATTTTAAAATTTTAGTTTGATAGAGAATGTTTCCAAAATCTTGGTTTAGAATCACACCTTCGAAAACTATGAGACATTACTTTGTAGATTGTGATTTCCAGATTTTTTTTTGGGTTTTATTTTTTCAAAAACTCCTACCATTTTTGCAACATCTGCAAAATTTTTAAATTTTAAACATAGCATACTTTAACATTTTCTTAAATTACACCTGAACGTGCTCGCTGCGCTCGCATTCTTGGCATTCGTTTTTGAAATAATGCAATTGACCTGATCGTTCCTGACCTGACCCACCACGACCCGACAAGCCTAAGATCACCGCTCTGAACACTCGCGAAGCACTGCATAAACTCTTTAGCCCGATTTATTTTAATAAAACCCGACATAAATCAAGATTTCGTCAGAATGGTTCTTTCAGCAGCACGCGTCACCCCGCATTATGATTTTTATTTAAATCAAGATTACGACCTCACGCCGCCCAATAAAAACGTCAATGGCCTAAAATTATGTTGGTCATTGGTCGAACAAATGACCGTTTTTCAAATGTGACGACAGACCGGACGTTTTTTATGGATTTTCCTAAGCGGCAATAAATTTTTTATGACAGATATAACACACAACGTAATGAATTTCACTTCATGACGGTCCCCCTCGCCACAAAAAAGAAAACAAATAAAGAAAAACCGAATTGCAGATTTTCACCTGCCGAAGTAATTACGCAACATCTTTATGCCCGAAATTATTACCTTTGTAAAAACCCAAACAGAAGTCTATCAAATATTAACTCAACACATGAAGCGGATCCCTTTGTAGCAGAGCTCATTAATCCCGAACACGGAAAAAAATTCGCCCGAAAAATCCTACGGCGCGCACGAAATATTACTTTTTAAATAACCTGCTCGCATGTAACCCGAACCACATTCTTCCATGATAATCACTTTCTTTTTATCAAAGCCAGCGGCTGGAATTAGAATCTTCCATAAATGGTGGATGCGCCGGGATAGGCTCACGCCGGAACTAGGCACCAATGCACTACATAAATTAGTTGCAAAAATTACCGTAGGCTGATGTTTGTGTTATGTTCTAGTGGCGTAATATGTTTCTCTAGCCCCTAGAATCTCTGCAGCTGACGTTGAGTTGTTCTTTGAACTGCTGTCTTCAGGATGTCTCTGCTACGCAATAATTACCTAAGAACTTTTGCGAAAAATTACAAAATCAAGCTGCAAGCTTGCAAATACCGACGTTGGAATATGCAAAACCCACATATTTAATGCATCCCTCCTGCAATTAGCGCGGCGCTCGCACCTCGTTCCTTGCAGAAAGTCAAATACGGGCTCCCCAGGTGTACGTTATACCTCCGTTATCAAGACATGCCGGATAAATCTTGTAAACACTGCAGTAGCGGCGATAACAGCTTCTGTCCCTCGTTTTAATCTCTCTTTCAGTTTGCTTTTGAGCGCGCCTCGCCGCGCGTCCAAATCTCTTCGGTTATTACTCGAAAACCGGCAGATTTGCGGACGTTAAGTAGCTTTATGTGGACGGAACTCGGCGCAGATGTCGATTGTTCTTGTGTGCTGCACGTACGAGGCGTAATCCGGCAAAGAAATTTGGCGCAGTCGGTGGGATGCGGACTTTAATATGCGGCAGGTTTTTAACTTGTTTTGGGATTTCTAATCGAATTACAATACACTCTTAATATGGTCGCTATAACCGTTCCGCCCAAAGTTCGAGGCGCTTTATCGTGCCGTTTTCCGCAAAATACAAACATGCAATTCTCGAATTTTGTCTTCGCGGCTATTAGGTTTTACGGCCGCAATACAATATCGGGCGATTGAAACTAATCCACTTAAAGCCGGAAGTCAGATTAAGATGAGAGAGCGAACTTCGGTCTTTGAGTAAATGGAGACGTATTTTTTGAATGTCGGCGTCGTCGGCAAACAAGTGGCACCGTTCAACCCGTACTCACGGAACAGGTAACTCCCTGATATATTGTTACGGTTCTCTATTATCTCGTGTTTGCGTCTCCAGGTTTGCGTTAGAATTCGGTGCGTCGCATGATTAATACTCGACTCGAACTTCTTATTTGCCCCGACTTTTAAACATGACAGTCCGGTTATTAAAATTTCGAGGAAGCCAGATTACGTTTCAAGTGTCATAAATCCGTCCAGATAACTTCCAAACTTCCCTCTTCACAGAAAGCCGATACTGTCGCACACACAAAAACGAAATCCCTTTTCCCCGAGCGACTTATCTCCTCGAACAATCAAAAGAGCAGGTGGTTGCTTAATCACGCCCCGAATCTCATTTCGATTTAAAAATCCGCGTCTTTCTCCCGACAATGATTTATTCCCGACGCGACTCTAACCTGTTGATGGTTCGTCATCGCCGCCTCTTTGTCCGAATAAAAAGCCGAATTGGCTTCGGGAGGTAATTTATTTTTTAAATTCCGACTAACCGAACGAGTGCTTAATTTCGGTTTAAATTACTCGGCGTGATTTTTTTTTCGACTTTGTATGTTCTACCAGAATTGCGACGACATCCAATTAACCTCGACGCGCCTGCAGCGACCGATGCGACACACAGCTCCGGTAGATTAAGTTTCGGCTTCTTAATTTGCCTTTAATAAGGGCGCAATTCGCGCGGAAAAGTGCGCCGAAGGGGTGGCCGCTCTCTGGGGACAAGAATACTACAAGAACGATTACGCCGAGTTGGAGAGCTCACGACCGGGCGCGGTTGCTCGGGCGCCAGGCGCGGTTGTCAAAATTAACCCCTGCCCCCTCGTTAATAACAACGCAAGGGTTAAAAACGTAAACAAAAGGTTTATCTTATTACATTAATTCTCACGCCTGCAGTGAGGTCGGTTCACGCTCGCTCGTGCTCTGTGCTTAAAATAAGTTTTAGGTGGTTTCTTGTGGAGCGATATTTATCAAATTTATATGCTCAGGTGAGGAGTATCTTGATTTATTTTTGACTGTTTGGGTAATCGGTAATTTTTGAATTAGGGTTGATCACATGTAAGAATATTTAACAAGGCTCATTGTGTTGATATCTCCAATTCTCGTTTTTGTGTGGCGAGTCTCCATAGTTTTTGTTTAACTGAGAGATAAGATAGAGTTGTGTATCTGTTTCTAAAAGAAAAGGGTGTGATATCAGCACCTCAAGTACATATACAACTCACAAATAGCAAGAATTCATCATGACAGTTTTTTGTGAGACATGCAAGGGCGCAATAACACCCACAGTACCTGGAATAAAATGTAATATATGCACTTTGTATTATCATTAGAGAGCGGAAAATATGCAGCAAAATTTTGGGAAATATGATCAAATGATATGCATCAAATTTATGCAAATATGCAGTAAATTTCTTAATATATGCAGAGATATGCAGTTGCATATGCTCCAAAAATAAAAAAAAAAACGTAATAACCGAACTAAATTTATTTACAAATTACAAATTACAGGTTTCTCGCCTTACCTTTTATTAAAAAAAAAAATCATAAATCATATTGTAAAGTGTTTAATTAGATCTCATTGGCACATATATCACATTTTTAAAGATAAAATTTTTATACTAGGTAAAATATAAATACCTTATATGTAAACAGAACGAATTTAAAAATAGTAGTAATCGACTATTTAATTACTATTTTGGCAACAATTTATTTTTAAATATTTTTCGAAATATTCTAACAAAAAGTTTTTCAGGTGATTCTTAAGTATGTTTTTGTAAATAAAAAAACTACGTCCACAGATGTAAAAAAATAGTAGTAATCGACTATATATTTAATTACTATTTTGGCAACTATTTATTTAAATATTTTTGGAAATATTCTAACAAAAAGTTTTTCCGGTGATTCTAAAGTATGTATTTGGAAATAGAAAAACTACATCCACAGATGTAAAAATACTTATCGGTTTAGAGTAGGCGCGACAAAATACAGTTTCTTCTTGAAGAATAACATCAGGAAAAGGTTTAATCCATAAATTAATTTGAGTTATCTTCGACATATTGACACACCTGTATCGCTTTAAATGCTCTCGATACACACTCAAAATGAAAAATAATAGGATAACGTCCCTTGGACTACTATACAACATACTATTAATACACTTAAGGCCAGTCCCCACGTTTTCTCAGCGGAATTTTCGCTCTATTTTCAAAATGTAATATCTCCGTTATTAACAGATCTATAGTTTTCAAATTTTAAATATATGTTGTCCATAACTTTCTTTATATAACGCAAGGGCAATTTTGTTAAAAACAGCTTGTGATCATATTATTTTTTTAATTTTAGTGAAATTTTTGCATAACGTATTTTTAAAAATCAATATTTCAGTTATTTATGGAAATTTTGGAACGGGGTTGTCACCACTGTTTTCAGCTTGCAAAACTTGAGAAATTCTACGAGGTCGATTTTTGACTTTATTTGTTGGGACTGAGATATAGTAAAAATAAAAGTTAGCAACTTCCATGATATACGCTTTTTTTAACTGTGTATCGTTTCTAAAAAATAAAATCGACGATATGTCTCGTATGATTTCTGGAGTTTTGTAAGCTGAAAACAGTGTTGAAAACCGTGTTCTGAAATTTTATTTAATAATTGAGATATTGATTTTTAAAAATACGTTATGCAAAACGTTCACTAAAATTAAAAAAATAATATGATCACAAGCTGTTTTTAACAAAATTGCCCTTGCGTTATATAAAGAAAGTTATGGACAACATATATTTAAAATTTGAAAACTATAGATCTGTTAATAACGGAGATATTACATTTTGAAAATAGAGCGAAAATTCCGCTGAGAAAACGTGGGGACTGGCCTTAAGTAACGAACAAAAATATTGGAAACGAACGGTATTTCCAAAAGTAATTAGGGCCAGAATTTACCTGGAAGGTTGGCTTAACACCCAGTGGTTTCTCCAAACTACCATAAAACCCAGACCTTTTCTAGTTATTTAAAAGTCAGGACAATATTTGCAATATGATTAATGAAATTTCGTCTTTCTAGATAAATTCCAATTGAATGACAATAATTTTTTTTTTTTCAAATTAGCACAAAAATCGATAAAAATGCAAAATATGCACCCGTTACGTGAAATATGCAGCAGAGGGCAAATATATGCAAATATGCAATTTTTTTATAGCTGTATTCATTTTTAATTAGCATGATTCGTTCACATATTAAATATCAAGACTTATATGCAAAAAATAAAGGATATGCAAATTTCATAAAATCCGCTCTCTAATTATCATATTAAATGTGTGGGTATTACAAAAAATCAATTTGATGTATGTAAGGCTATGACGGGTTTTACATGGAAATGTGAAAAATGTAATACAAACTCTAACTCTAAGGGAGAGTCGTGCAATTGTTGCATTTTACTCCCTGGCTTATTAGACACTCTAAAAAAACTTACTGAAACAGTTGAGACGTTAAAACAGCAAATTACATTATTGAGTTCTAATAATTCAAAAACTCCGGATAACTCTTATGATTTTGAAGTTGTAGTTCAAGAAGTATCTGAACGAGAAAAGCGGAAAAATAATATTATATTTTATGGTATTTCCGAACAAGATTCCTCCCTAGATAGTAAAAACCGTAGAGAAAAGGATTCTGAATTTCTATCTGATTTTCTACAATTTGTTAACGCCAATCCAAACGACTAGGTATATGACTCCAGAATCACTGATTCTTCTTCCATCTCGTCTTGGCAAATTTGAAGCAAATCCTAATAAGTCGCGTCCTATTAAAATAACACTCAATGACAATCAACAAGTACGTAACCTACTGAGTCTGATAAAAAAAAAATCGTGCAAATATTGAAGGTAATCCTCGCTTTAAATCTATTCGAGTTTCATTGGATCGCACAAGTCGACAACGTCACTATTATAATGAATTAAAGGACCAAATTAAACAAAGACTGGAGAACGGAGAAGAAAATCTTTTTATAAAATATGTTCGTGGTATACCTACCATTCAAAAATCTTTAAGCTAACCTCGCCCAAATGCCATAAACGTAATTTAAATATTTATTATCAAAACGTTAGGGGACTTCGAACAAAAACGCTTAATTTCTTGAACAATCTTTCTATTTCTGCTGACAATTATGACATAATTGGATTGACCGAAACCTGGATGACTGAGGATTTTGCTAATTCGGAACTTTTTCCTACTTCTTTCCATGTGTTGAGATGTGATCGTAATTTATCTATTATCGGTGGTACTAGAGGTGGTGGTGCACTATTAGCATTCAGTAATGCGTTATCCTGTGAAAAGTCAGATCTACATTGTATCACTGAATTTGCTTCATATGAACTCTTTTTTGAATTACTGTCACATCTTCCATTTATATATGATAATCATGTTATACTCTTAGGAGATTTCAATGTTCCTGAATATAATACTGACCATCAAAATGACAAACGCACCATGTTAATTAAAAACTATGAACAACTTTTTAATTTCACACAATATAATTATGTAACTAATTCCATCGGTCGGGTTCTAGATCTTGTCTTATCTAATATTGATAACTGCTCAGTCACTAAAGAATTTCCGCTTATAAAAGAAGACAATTATCATCCATCATTGTCTGTACAATTAACTATTCACGCAGATAAATATAACAACTTCCAAAGTAATGTAATTCATAAAAAATACAACTTCAAAAAAGCCAACTTTCCTCAATTATACGAGCTTTTGATACAAACTGATTGGACCTTTTTAAACAAATTCTCTGAGATAAACGCAGCATGTCAAGCCTTCTATGATGCCTTATATAAAATATTAGATCAAACTGTTCGTGTAGTTAAATATAATAAATCTTCATTCAAATATCCTCCTTGGTTTAGCGTTGACTTGATTAAAAATATATGTAAAAAAGATAGGCTACATAAAAGATTTAAGAAAACCGGTGATCATACTGACTATATCAATTTTAGCGCCTTAAGAGCTAGTATCAAGTATCAGTATAAACTTCTTTATAAAAATTTTATTCGTTCAACTGAAGAAAAAGTTACTAATGACCCTAAATTAATTTGGACATACACTAACTCTCGTAAAAATCGGTCAAGAATACCTAATATTATAACAGATCAACAAAATTTACAACAAGAAGGATCTGATGCAGTTGTTAATGCTTTCTCAACGTACTTTGGTAGTGTATATATAAATTCGACACCCCAGGACAATGAAAACTTTAATAATGGTTCTACTTCCTTGGAATACGTAAATATAAAATCTATCTTTGAAGAAGACATAATAGAGGCAATCTTAAAGCTAAATAACAAATTAACATCCGGTGTAGACCAAATTCCAAGTTTTATAGTCAAATACTGTCGTTCAGTGTTTGTCAGACCACTTCATATGTTATTCAATCTTTCTCTAAAAACCGGTACCTTTCCCAACATTTGGAAGCAGGCTCGTATATGTCCAGTTTTAAAAAAGGTGATTCGACCATGGTTGTTAACTATAGACCGATTTCCATATTATCCAATTTATCAAAAGTTTTCGAGTCAATATTACATAAATACATCTATAACGCTATTAAATTGAATATCTCTATTTCACAGCATGGGTTTATGGAAAGACGATCAACGATCACCAATCTTGTTACTTTTTGTCAATACCTTTCTGAAAATATGGATACACAAATACAAACTGATACAATTTTTACAGATTTCAGTAAGGCATTTGACTCCATTGATCATTACATTTTGTTACAAAAGCTGGAAAAATTTGGAATGAGTAATTTGTTATTAGAGTTGTTCAAATCATATTTATGGAATCGCTATCAGTTTGTTGAATTTCAGGGTGTAGGTTCCAAATATGTTGTTCCAACTTCTGGCGTGCCACAAGGGTCAAATTTGGGTCCGTTATTATTTCTCATATTTATTGATGATTTACCTGGGCTTGTTAACTGCAGAAAACTACTATTTGCTGATGACCTTAAACTATGTTATAAAGTCACTAGCATTTCTGATTGTCATTTATTGCAAAACGACATTTACACTCTGGTCGATTGGTGTAATCACAATCGATTAGAATTAAATATTGATAAATGCTTCATTATTACGTTTACCAAGTCAAAAAGTCCGATTATGTTTTTCTATACTATAAATAATAACATTCTAATTCGTAAAACATCAATTAAAGATTTGGGAGTACTGTTTGATTCAGAGTTAAGTTTCTCCGGACACATAACATCGATAGTGGCCACTGCTTTCAAAACCCTAGGTTTCCTGTTTCGTAACTGTAAAGATTTCACAAATATCCAGTGTTTAATTGCACTTTATAATGGTTTAATCAGATCCAAATTGGAGTATGGTTGTTTAGTTTGGTCACCTATCCATAAAGTATATATACAGCAGATTGAAAACATTCAGCGAAAATTTTTAAAATATCTTGCGTTCAAAGAAGATGGATTCTATCCTCACAGAGGCTTTAGTCAAAATATTCTCGTAGACAGATTTCACGTTACTTTTCTCGAACATAGACGTAATAATATTTCTATTAAATTCTTACATAATTTACTGAATAATAAAATTGATTGTATAAACCTATTGTCTCAAATTAACTTTCACGTTCCAAGATTAGGTACAAGAAGTTCTATTTTTTTTTATGTAATCACTCCACGCACGAATGTTTTAGTTCGATCTCCAATACATCTGATGTGTAACAACTTTAATAAATTCTGCTCAACTTGTGATATCTTCGAAGACAACATTAAGAAGTTGATCCGTACTGCTGCAGCAAATTACATTGTAACTTAAAGAAATTTATTTTAATTTTGATTCAATTTTTTTTTTTCTTTCTGTTTTCATTCTCATTTTTTGTTATATTATTTATAAGCAATACATGTAAAGTTAATTTTATATTTCCTGTATTTGGGCTTTGCCTGTTGGGAATAAAGAAGTATTATTAGGACTCACCACTGACCCGGAAATGACCGGCATTCAGGCAAGACTTCTATCATTACGGGTACTAAGACCAAGTAATGATATGCATTGATTAGATTAACAGAACAACTTTCGAGATTCTAGAATTACAGCATACAAATTAGTCTGCTATTATTCTCTAATCTCACCCCATCCCCAAAAGTCTAGCGTAACTACCGACCATTTATCCGCGCATCACTTGGAAAGTGACCTATTATTATTATTATTATTATTATTATTATTATTATTATCGCATTTAATTAAATTTTGATCCGGTTTTTTCGTGGTGTTGTTTGTTACGTTTCGCGGCGCGAAAAATTGGTCGTAGTCAAATCCAGGCCGCCGCTTGTTTTAGCTGTCAGAGCGTCCATACATCTCCCGATCGTTTTATTTTTAATAGCAACAACATCGTATTTCTTTTCCGGTTGAGGTCCTCGCAATGGACCGGACCGCCGGCCCGCGGACCGGATGATGAATATGGGCTTTCCTTTGTGCAACTATCGCGAGCGCTTAATAAAATATTTTCCAGATTCTTTCTGTCTGTTTCATTATGTTCCCGAGAGAAGGAGCGCTCGGACGCAGCGAACGAGAAACGAAAAAATGAAAGTTACTTAAGATTGCTCTAAACGTTATCCGCGATATTAAAATCGTTTTCTTCGAGCGTGAAATTAGTTAGAACGGGCCGTAATTCGCTGATGGAACCCCGAGCTGGCGACTACGTTTGACTAATTAAAAGCGCACTCGGTGCACCATGATCCGGTCGGTTTTTGTTCGAAAAAAGGCGAATTTTGCTTTCTGGGAGGTCGTAAAGTCGGCGGAATGGGTTTCCGAAGTAGATAAAGTGCATCCGAGTTTCGTTCCGCCCTCCTCGGATCCGTCCCTGGCGGGCACTTTCGCTAATCCACCGAAACTGCCGCCGAAGTGTGTAGTTTATACCGAATTTACAAGACAAATTTCATCTTATTTACCGACTCGGCGCTCGATTCAATTAAAATGATTCATTAGCTTTGTCAGTACTTTGATGAAATTGAATTTTACGAGATTATCCGAGTAATTAAATTTTAATAATGTCGTTAGTCGACAACTTCTTCGCGAACTAATAAAAACGGATAGAAGTATAGGGAGAAAGTTTGCGAGCGCCATTTTGCCCATCCCGACTAATTCCTGTTAAAAATGACCCAAACTTAATTCTCGTCACAGGGTCGCCGGAACCTGTCGCTCGTGTTTCGTTTCCGTGCGATAAGGCACAGACAAAAACCATTTGCGCGAAAAACAGAAACTCCGGTTTCCACTGAACAAGTTTCGAGGTCGAATTTGCCGAAAGTGCATGCAGTCGGTGGGATGGCCGAAGTCGACGTCGCTTTGACGTGGGGACTCCCTATGCGGCATAAATTACAATTTGTAGCGTTCTCCCGTAATTCACTCGCATTTCTCGTAGCTATTTAGCACGGACCTTTCCCCCGTAACGCGGTTATTCCGACATTTGCGGGGTTAATCAGGAGTGTGTGTGAATTACACCCCGGATTTTTACTTCCCGAGCGTAAGCAAAGGAAGTATTGTAATCGAGTCCGTCGGCCGACTCTCTACTTTTACGTTTTCTCGATCTTTCATGACCCCTAGAAGACGAAGAAATAGGTCTCCCATTTCCGTCTGTCTGTCCGTCTGTCCGTCCGTCTGTCCGTCTGTCCGTCTGCCCCCGGATTTTTATTAGACAGATATTCTCCGAAAGTACTCGACCGATTGTTGTGAAATTTTGTACTTATATTAAGAATATCATGTAGATGGTAAAACGCTAACCAAAATTTGTCTAATCATCCCCACCACTAATGCGATGACGTCACTTCAAAATTGTACATAGTAAATGGGTTTTCAATTGTATAAAATAACATAGTCCTACACATGTAGTTTACAACTCTGAATCGACTTTTCACCCGAAACGTCCAGATTTTTGGAAAAAAAATCAAAATTATAAAACAACATTTTGAAATTTAATTTTTAATCTGCTAACCAGAATGCTTTGAAATGTTGCAGATGTTTTAAGGCTATAAAGAGCATCATAAATCTTTAGTCAAAAAATATTTGCTTATCCCCTCCAAAAACTTGATGACGTCAGCTCAAAAGTTTGTGGAATAAATCATATCTAAAATGTACAAAATATGATGAGTCTGTACTTGTGATCTATCACTCCATTCATATTTTTTGGATTTGCATATACAGGGTGACTCAAAAAAATTAATGAATGCGTAAATATATTTTATTGATTTAATCAGGAACTACAAAACCGAATGCTCTGAAATCTTGCAGATGTTTTAAGGTCATAAAGAGCATAATAAATGTTTAGTCAAAATATATTTGCTTATCCCCTCCAAAAACTTGATGACGTCAGTTCGAAAGTTTGCCGAATAAATCATATCTAAAATGTACAAAATATGATGAGCCTGTACTTGTCATTTATCACTCCATTCATATTTTTTGGATTTGCATATACAGAGTGACTCAAAAAAATTAATGAATGCGTAAATATATTTTATTGATTTAATCGGGAACTACAAAATGCTCTCACATCTTAATAATAATAATAATAATAATAATAATAATAATAATAATAATTTATTAACGGAAATCCATTTACAAAATATACATAATGGCACAAGCATAATACAAAAATAATAATAATTTTTATTTAACACTTATAATTAATATATCCATTAGAAAATACTAAATTAAAAACTTTACTATTTCAAAATTAATCTTAAATTCTTCTTAAACACTTGTTTAGAACTATCAAATAAATTAAATGTTTCATGCTTACAAAGATCATTTACAACTAACATCATTCTCCTCAAGGGGTGATTACGAGCTAAATTTGTGGCGAACGAACTAATTCTAAAAATTTGCTTGCTTCTGGTGTTTCTAATTTCCGGAGGGCTAATAAGGAAGGATAATTTCTCCAGAATGGCGCTATTATCAATGGAACTATTGATGACCCCATGAAGAAATATTAAATCACTAGTTAGTCTACGTGTATGTAAAGTTTGCATGTTGAGGAAAGTAAGAATATTTGAGTATTCTCCTTTCTGATGTTGATGTCCAAGTTTAAACTCCATACATCTTAAAAACTTTTTTTGGACTTTTTCGAGAGCAGCAGCATCGACATCGTATATTGGATACCAAACGGATGAAGCATATTCTAAATGAGGTCGAACTAAAGAGCAATAGAGGATCTTCAATACAGCAGGAGATAAATCTTTACAGTTTCTCCATAAAAATCCCCACAGTTTGAAAGCTTTGGTTATAATAGTAAGGTAATGATTCTTGAAAGATAATGACGAGTCAAATAATACACCAAGATCTTTAACTTCATTAACATGATCGATAACAGTTTTATCCAGTACATAATCAAAATGTATTATAGTCTTCTTATTACAAAATGAAATAGAATGGCATTTGGTAGTATTTAAATGCAATTCATCACGTGTACACCATGAACAAAATGCATCCAAATCAGATTGAACAAGAAATGTGTCTTGAATAGATCTAATGCAACTAAAAAGTTTTAAATCGTCAGCAAAAAATAGAAAATTACAATGATGAAATACGAGCCCTAACAACTAAATATTGGGACACAGACAAATTCTCAAAAAAATCCGGTAGATATTTTTTATATCATTCAATTCGTTTGGACTAAATGCAAATTTTGCATGGGCATCTATTTTGGCAGGGAGTGAGGTATTTTGCAATTTAATAAATTTTCTTAGAGCGCAAAAATTGTCACCTAACTAAAAAATGTGCAATTTTTGCTGACATTTAAATGTTGGGACACCCGAGAAAATTTGCTAAGTATACCATCGAAATACAAACGTAGTAGCTAGTAAATGCTGCCATTATTATAGGGATCGTAGCATTTCATGCTAGTGTTGGTTTTATTTAGAAAAAAATAGTTAGCGGCGGGCTAATTTTAGTAAAAGTTCTGAAAATAATAATTTCTCAGTACGTCAAGGGAAAATCGCTAAGAAAAAGTGAAGATTTGTTCCAAATAACTTAGTCGTCGATGGTAAATGTCGTAAAATATTACGCAGACAGAGGTACCATCGGAATAAAAGGTAAAATTCCCGGTAGGCTACCACTTGTGAAGCCGCGTGATCAACGACAACTGATGAAAATTTATAAAAGTGGACGACGGACTACTTCAAGAGAAATTGCTACTTGCTGGAATAGCGATAACCAACTGAATTTTTTAAGACAATATTGTCGCGAATGCATACACAAATCAGGCCTTGGTTTTTACATTGTAAATCGTAAATAAAGCTATCTTTGATGGAATTTATTATTTATTTATATTATTTTAGGCTAAAGTAAAACCACAATTAAAAACTGCCCACAAGAAAAATCGGTTAATATGACCAAAATAAAAATTGGAGAAAAGTAATATATAACGCTGAGTCCAAATTTGATGTCTGGGTGAGATAATAGTCGAAAAAGAGTTATTGAAATAAAAAAGGAATTTTAATATGGATTATCTCAAACAAAGAGTCAAGTTTGCAAGCGGAAAAATGGTTTGGGCGTGCATGTCTATTAACGGAATTTAAAGACCAGTTAACAACGTTCATGGAAGGGAAATTACAAATTCAAACAAATATCAAGTGACTTTGTAAAAAAATATTAACAACTACTGAAGCAGTCTATCCTGTTGATATTTATATTTTTCAACAGGATGATGCTTCAAGTTACACACCTACAACACTCATTACAAAGAATAATAATATAAATGTTTGCCCTGATCATCGAATAGCCCAGATCCTAATCTAGTAGAGACGGTATGGCGTGAAATAAAAAAATATTTAGGAAATCATCCATCACAAGCGATTGTCAATTTTCAACGGGAAATTAAGCGAGTGTAGGACACGGTAACAACTCCTGTGTATTGTAGAAAATTAGTTGAAAGTATGATGGCAAGAATTCCTGCAGTTATTAAGGCAAACGGAGATATGACCAGTTACTGAATTTGCTGTGTCCCAATATTTATGTGTCACAAAATGTTATGTTGTTTTAGAGTTTTATGTCACTGTTTGAGTTAGAAATCAGTTTTTGTTGTGCTGTAAACATTAACAGTTTTGCAAAACGAATTAATTTTAAAATTTTAATTATCTAAAATAAATTACATTTTTGTTAAAAAGTTTGGTGATTTTTTTATAAAAATTTTTTGGTGTCCCAATATTTAGTTGTTAGGGTTCGTACTTGCGATAGGTCATTTATAAATAACAAAAACAAAAGGGGACCACAGTGCGAACCTTGTGGCACTCCTGACGTTACTTGAAAAGGCTCAGATAGAAAATTGCCTAACCTTACCTGTTGCCATCTATCACATAAAAACGATCTCAGCCAGATAATCGTTTCCCTTGCAGATGTTTTAAGGTTATAAAGAGCATAATAAATGTTTAGTCAAAATATATTTGCTTATCCCCTCCAAAAACTTGATGACGTCAGCTCGAAAATTTGCCGAATAAATCATATCTAAAATGTACAAAATATGATCAGTCTGTACTTGTGATCTATCACTCCATTCATATTTTTTGGATTTGCATATACAGGGTGATTCAAGAAAATAAATGAAACCGTAAATTTATTTTACTGATTTACTCAGGAACTACAAAACCGAATGCTTCGAAATCTTGAAGATATTTTAAAATTATCATAAGCATGGTAAATTTTTGATCAAAACGTATTTGGTCGTCCCCCCTAAAAAATTTATGACGTCACCACAAAATTTTGCTGAATAAATCCTATCTAAAATGTACAAAATATGGTGAGTCTCTTCTTGTGATTTATCATTCCATTCAAATTTTTTCGATTTGCATATACAGGGTGACTCAAAAAAATTAATGAATGCGTAAATTTATTTTATTGATTTAATCAGGAACTACAAAACCGAATGCTTTGAAATCTTGCAGATGTTTTAAGGTTATAAAGAGCATAATAAATTTTTAGTCAAAATATATTTGGTTATCTTCTACAAAAAACTGATGACGTCAGCTCAAAAGTTTGCCGAATAAATCGTATCTAAAATGTACAAAATATGATGAGTCTGTACTTGTGATTTATCATTCCATTCATATTTTTGGATTTGCATATGCAGGGTGACTCAAAAAAATTAATGAAGGCGTGAATTTATTTTATCGATTTAATCAGGAATTACAAAACCGAATGCTTTGAAATCTTGGGAATATTTTAAAGCTATTATAAGCATGGTAAACTTTTGTTCAAAATGTATTTGTTCATCCCTCCTAAAAAAATTGATGACGTCACCCTTAAATTTTGCTGAATAAATCCTATCTAAAATGCAAAAAATATGATGAGTTTGTACTTGTGATTTATCATTCCATTCATATTTTTTAGATTTTCTTAAGAGGTGGTTCAAAAAAATTAATGAAGTCAATTTATTTTATTGATTAAATTAAAGGCAACACTTATTATTAGTATTACACCCCAACCAACCCAATTTGGTAGACACAAAATTTGTTAAAGGAAAAACTCGGTTGAAACATAAGGGTAGCACGCTTATTTACATCGACTTTAACATTACAGACCTGCATTTGTTTTATACGTTCACTTGGTTCCGCGAATGTGAAATAGACATGTTTATAATCAACCAATTGTGAATTTCACCGTCAAGAATTAAAATAAAACCCAATGTTTTATATAATAAGCGGAAGTCGAAGCAATAAAACCGATGGTCGTTTTGTTTACAGTTTCTCTGTTTGACTCTCACGTATGCTGTTACGCCTGTCATCTTAAATTAAGAATGTTTATACATACACGATTTTCAGTTGCCTCTGATACGTATACGTGAGTAAATTGTTTCGTTATTTTATTGATTATTACAAATCAATATTCAAAACGACCCAATTCATTTTCTCGAAAATTTGAGAATATAATAATTTTATTCTTAGTATTACACTACATCTATCCCAACTGATATACGTGTCCTTGCAAAAATGTTGATGACGTCATCGCAATTTTTTTTTAAATTCCCACTACAAAAATGTAATGAGAAAAAAAAACACAATAGGCATGTAGTCGTCAAGTTTCCGACAGCGAGGGAAGTACTGTCTAAACTCTTTAGACCAATTTTTCTTAGTCGTTTCGCCAATCCGATTCGATTATGCTAAATCAGTTATTAGCAATCCGAACAATCCGAGGCGCTGCAAATGAATCCGATTATTTTATACGACAGGGGCCCTCCACGTGCTTAAGAGCTCCCGGGTCATCGAATAATCCAATTAATCCGAACCGAGAAGATATTTTATTCAAAGGGGTTTTATTAATTCAGCGACATAAATTAGCACCGGGGGTTCCTTCTTTGTACGGGGGCCCCCCTAAATCTTGTCACCGTTTTTGAATACATATTTCATGACGGGTGGTAAATTCGCGTCGTTTGACATAAACAGGGCTCGTATATCTTCAGATTGTTTGGTTTGCGGGCCTACCCCCGACCTACAACTGTCACGATGTGTTCGCAAACGGTTCGATTTGAATTTCAAATTTCGCCGGATTTTAATGTTTAGGTTGGTATTAAGACCTGGCGACTTTTTCACCCAACTTGTAAGGCGCTTAGGTTAACGTCAACAAGCGTCTTTAAATCGTATCACGCGGCACCGACCCGCCCGTAATTATGATGGAAGGTTTTAACAATGGTTTTAGTGTCGTGCGGTCACCCTAATTGGCGTCTTTTATTGGTCAATTCGGGTCCGCAAAAAAGATGTACTCTGGGTGCTTCCGATGAGCGCCGGAATCACTCGCCGCGCACTTTTTATTTATTTTACTGCTCTATTGGCTCGATCCAATAACGCACATGACGAAAATACCAACCAGTCCGACAATGGCGCTAGTTTGTTCGTTTTGGGTCGTGCGAATGGCGCAGTCGGTAGGATCCAGACTAGTTCGGATTATTACCCCACCTTGTTGCTCATTTGTTCCCGTTTTTAGCTTCGATCAAAGACCGGATTACGCCGGATTAGATTTAAAAACCGTCCGCGCGACGCAACCTTTTTAAAATTTTAATCCGAACGCCGCCACAGCAACAAATATTAAATAATTTGGTTCCGCTATGAGTGGCGGCTGCAAATTACCTCGACGAGTCGTCGCGTTTATTTAGAAAAAGAGAAAAATAAAAAGTCTACGAGAGGAAGACTAATTCTCTGCGGAAACACGATAAACCGAAGTATATTAGGCGGCGCGGAATGAGGCGACGGCGAGCTTATTGCATTTCCTATTTTTAGGGAGAACGTTATTCGAAAAATCGAAAAAAATTCAGTTGAAATAAAAATGCGTGTCGGATCGGCCCGCCCATGCCGAGGTCTAACCCACTTACCGAAATCGAATGAGAGCTGAGTGGAAATGCAAAGTCGCCCCTTTCTAACCTCTATTTTCTAAAGAAACGAGTCCATCAAGTAGTAAGTAGGCCGTTTACGGCTCTAGTTGCTTGTTTTGACCGCGGCGATAATTTTCCGATTCGGAGGATCGCGAAATCAGCTTTCGTCGTTTTCGAACACCATAATATAATCTGCGACGACCAGACACTCGGGCCGGTGGGCGAGCGTGTCCTCGCATGCAAAAACGTGTTCATTTAGATGGAGTGATACAGATACGAATGGACTTTTCATTCACCCTGTATAATTGAACTCGTCGGCGCTGTAATCATGTTTTGCATATTCCCGTTAGTCCTCCGAATTCCTGATACGTGCGGCGAACTAATTTGTTTGCAAATCACGCAGGGAGTCTTAAGGTCGCAAAGTGGCCCCCCGTCGTGTAAATAACGCCCAAGAAAGCAGAGGGTTATTTTCAGTTTTCAATTTGCAGCAAACCGCACCAACTCGAGAGGAACGCATGCAAATTTTGATTATCCGAGTCAAAGATTTGTGGACACGATGAATTTTAATTCGCCGTTTGATTCCATGTTTGCGACGGAAACAATAAAAATTCCCTGGCGCCGTAAACGGATTTCGGGCTTGTTTGCTCCCGCAGGTTACCCCGTCTGATTAATTTTCTTTATTATGACAGAGTAGCGGGCTTAGGAATCAAAGAAAACGCCGAAGGCGCTCCATTTCCAGACGTCAGCCTAGATCCGACTATTCAACCTTCTTTGCATCTCTCCATCTAACCCTCTTCTAATTTGCCGCATTGTGGTGAGATCTCCCATTTCGTACAGTCGGCCGCGCTCAGGTACAATCGCACGCAAATGTTTTGAGCCTATGGGCGGATCGTTTTTGCCTGCCCTCATCGAAGAAGGCGGTCCAAATCCTTCAAGGGCAGAATTTGTAGGTAGGCTCAAACTACAACGAAATTCACATTTCAACCTATAAAATTTTATTGACAATAACGGGACGGACAGTAGTTATATATACATTTGGTAAGAAATATTTATGGCTCACACCAGTTCTCTAGAATTTGTCGGAGAAGATTTAGCAGGTAGTTGTTCCCATAAAATAATGGTCACTTTCGTGCCATTTTTGTTAACTGATATTTTTTTCATAAATGTCGCAAAATTATTAAATTTGTCTAATCATCCCCACCAATAATGTGATGACGTCACTTCAAATTTATCCATAGTAAATGGGTTTTAAATTGTATACTGTAACATAGTCCTACACATGTAGTTTATGACTCCGTGTTGAGTTTTTATCCAAAACGTCCAGATTTTTGGAAAAAAAATCAAAATTATAAAACAATATTTTGCAATTTAATTTTGAATTTGCAAAATCGAATACTTTGAAATCTTGCAGATGTTTTAAAATCATGATAAACATGATACATTTTTAATTAAAATATATTTGCTTATCCCCTCTAAAAAATTTATGACGTCAAAATTTTGCAGAATAAATCCTATCTTAAATGTATAAAATATGATGAGTTTTATACTTGTGATTTATCACTGCATTCATATTTTTTAGATTTGGTTATACAGGGTGTCTCAAAAAAGTTAATGACTGAGTCAATTTATTTTATTGAAGAAATCAAGAATAGCAAAACTGAATACTTTGAAATATTGTAGATGTTTTGAAGTTTTTGTAAGCATGGTAACTTTTTCAAAAATTTGATTAATCAAATATGCAAAAAACAGAAAATCGAAAAATACAAACCGTAAAAATCGAAAATCGAAAAATGGCTAATCAAAAAATCGAAAACTCAATGAATCAAATACTTAGGTCGATCGAAAAGTGGAAATTCACAAACCTCAAAAATCGAAAAATCGAAAATTGAAAAACGGGAAAACCAAAAAATCAAAAAGTCAAAAATTTGTAATATTGAAAATTAAAAAAATCAAAAACAAAAATAAAAAAAATCGGAAATTAAAATAATCAAAATATATAAAGTAAAAAAAATTGCAAAGCCTAAAAACTGAAACGAACAGAAAAATCGAAAAAGCAAAAAATTGGAAAAACAAAAATTCGAAAAATCTAAAATCGAAAAAGTGGAAAATGGAAAATCTGAATAAAAACTTGAAAATTCTGCAAATTGGAAAATCGAAAAGTAACAAAATTGAAGTCTAATAGTTGAGAATGGAAAGATTGAAAAACCGAAAATTCTAAAAATCGACAATGGACAAATTGAAAATCGCAAAATTTAAATTGAAAAATTGAACATAGAAAAATCGATGAATTGAAAAATCGAAAATTCGACTACTCAAATTTTCTACAAATCGAAAAATCGTAAAACTGAAAAATCCAAAATTCTAATCATCGAAAGTCTGAAAACTGAAAATCGAAAATTCTGAAAAGCGGAAAATAGAATATCGAAAAATTTAAAAGAAACAAAATTGAAGTCTAAAAACCGAAAAATGGAAAAATTAAAAATCATAAATTCGAAAAATCAAAACCGAAAAATTCAAAGATTTAAAAAGAAAATCGAAAAATCAAAAATCTGAAAATTGAAACTCGAAAATTTGGAAAATCGAAATGTAAAAAAATTGAAGTCTAGAAGCTCAAAAATGGAAAACTGAACAATCGAAAATTCGAAAATCAAATATCGAAAAATCGAAAAGCCGAAAAATCGAAAATTTGATAAACGAGATATGCGAAAAACAGAAAATCTGAAAATGCAAAACTGGAAAATCAAAAATCTAAAAATGGAAAAACCGAAAATCGAAAATTCAATGAATTTAATACGTAGGTCGATCGAAAAACTGGAAATTCACAAATCTGAAAAATCGAAAATTTGCAAGACTGAAAAACCGAGAATTGAAAAATCAAAAAAACGAAAAATGGAAAAATCAAAAATCGAAAAACAGGAAAACCGAAAATTCGAAAATTCATAATATTGAAAACTCTAAAAGTCGACAAATCAAAAAGCAAAAAACTGGAAAGTAAAATAATCGAAAAATCGAAAAGTAAACAAATTGCAAAGCCTAAAAACTGACGAACAGAAAAATCGAAAAATCGTAAAATCAAAAAGTGGAAAATCGAAAACTGGAAATAGAAAAATCGAAGATTGGAAAATCGAAAAATCGAAAATCGGAATATCGAGAATCGACAAATTAAAAAACCGAAAAATCGAAAAATTAAAAAATCGGAAATCGAAAAATGAAAAAAAAACGAAAATTCAAAAATCGAATAATCCGAAACTAAAATAATAGAAAAGTGGAAAGGTAAAAATTGCAAAGTCTCAAAACTGACGAACAGAACAATCGAAAAATAAAAAAAAATCGAAAAATATCTAAACATGGAAAATCGAAAAATCGAAAATCGGAAAATGGAAAAACCACAAAATCGAAAAATCAAAAATCTGAAAATTGAAACTCGAAAATTTGAAAAATCGAAATGTAAAAAAATTGAAGTCTAGAAGCTGAAAAATGGAAAACTGAACAATCGAAAATTCGAAAATCAAATATCGAAAAATCGAAAAGCCGAAAAATCGAAAATTTGATAAATGAGATATGCGAAAAACAGAAAATCTGAAAATGCAAAACTGGAAAATCAAAAATCTAAAAATGGAAAAACCGAAAATCGAAAATTCAATGAATTTAATACGCAGGTCGATCGAAAAACTGGAAATTCACAAATCTGAAAAATCGAAAATTTGCAAGACTGAAAAATCGAGAATTGAAAAATCAAAAAACCGAAAAATGGAAAAATCAAAAATCGAAAAATAGGAAAACCGAAAATTCGAAAATTCATAATATTGAAAACTCTAAAAGTCGACAATTCAAAAATCAAAAAACTGGAAAGTAAAGTAATCGAAAAATCGAAAAGTAAACAAATTGCAAAGCCTAAAAACTGACGAACAGAAAAATCGAAAAATCGTAAAATCAAAAAGTGGAAAATCGAAAACTGGAAATAGAAAAATCGAAGATTGGAAAATCGAAAAATCGAAAATCGGAATATCGAGAATCAACAAATTAAAAAACCGAAAAATCGAAAAATTAAAAAATCGGAAATCGAAAAAAAAAAACTAAAATTCAAAAATCGAATAATCCGAAACTAAAATAATAGAAAAGTGGAAAAGTAAAAATTGCAAAGTCTCAAAACTGACGAACAGAACAATCGAAAAATAAAAAAAAAATCGAAAAATATCTAAACATGGAAAATCGAAAAATCGAAAATCGGAAAATGGAAAAACCGAAAAATCGAAAATTCGATGAAACAAATTCTCAAAAAAGCGAAAAGTAAAAAAATTGCAAGGCCTAAAAATTGAAAAATCAAAAAATCTAAAAAATGAAAATCGAAAAAACGACGATCGAAAAAAAAATCAAAAAATCGAAACCTGGAAAATCGGAAAGTAACAAAATTGAAATCTAAAAGCTGCAAATTGCAGAACCATAAAAACTGAAACAAACAGAAAAATCGAAAAACCACAAAAGCGGAAAAACGAAAATCGAAAAATCGTAAAATCAGAAAATGGAAAATCGAATAATCGAAAGTTGAAAAATCGAAGGTCGAAAAATAAAACAACCGAAAAATCGAAAAATTTTATGAATAATGGAAAATCGAAAAATCGAGAATAGAAGAATTAAAAAACCGGAAAATTGAAAAATCGGAAATCGAAGAATTAAAAACGTAAAATCGAGAATTTAAAAATCAAAAAAATCGGAAAGTAAAATATAATCGAAAAATGCAAAAAAATTGCAAAGTCTAAAAACTGACGAACAGAAAAATCAAAAAATCTAAAAATGGAAAGACGAAAAATCGAAAATTGAAAGAATGGCAAATTAAAAAATCCAAACATCGAAAAATCAAAAAAACGAAAAATTAAAAAATCGAAAAACGAAAAAACTGAAAACTCGAAAAATCAAAATACCGCAAATTTGAAAAATCACAAAATTAGACAGTAATAAAATCGAAAAGTTGATAGAAAAATGGAAACTGAAGAATCTAATTCGATGAAACTGTTGGTCGAAAAAACGAAAAATCGAAAATCGAAGTGAGCTTTTTTTGAGATATGCTGTATAAGTAAATCTAAAAAATATTACTGCAATAATAAATCGCAGGTATAGACTCATCATATCAAATTTTACGATGACGTCATGCATTTTTTGGCGAAGATAAGCAAATACATTTTGATCGTGGCTTTGAAAGTACTCTTCGACTTGTAGTACACTTCAAAAAATGTCCGTGACTTACTTTAATGTGAATTTTATAACTATGGTCGGCACAATTAGACCTAATATTAGTCGGATTTTGAGCATATTCTCGATGTTATTAGAGCAGGACAGGTTTTTTTTTCTAACTAATTGACAAGATTTCAAAGTATTCAGTTTTGCAATTCTTGATTTCTTCAATAAAATAAATTGACTCAGTCATTTTTTTTTGAGTCACCCTGTATGTATAAACAAATCCAAAAAATATTAATGGAATGGTAAATCACAAGTATAGACTCATCATATTCTGAACATTTTAGATAGGGTATTTATAAAATTAAAACTAATTCAGCCTACCTACAAATTCTGCCCTTGGACGATTTGGACCGCCTCCTTCGGTGACGACCGGCAAAAATGATCCGCCCATAGGCTCAAAACATTTGCGTGCGATTGTACTACAGTCGCCCAGATGGAGACTTTCGAATCGGGACACCAGCTTCTTCGGGCTCTAGGACTTAACTAGACCCTCTTATAACAGCTTATTGCGCTCGAGAAATAAAAACCAGGCGAGCCGAGTGGCCGGATCCCTTTGTCGATGCCAGGCAATTTATTTAGACGCTTTTAGTCGGGAACTTATGATTGTTTTAATCAATTTTATAACTCAAAGAGCTCTTTAATATTGTTAAATCCGTTAAAGCGGCGGGCGTCTTTTTGGTTTTATGCAGCTGAGATTGAGCCTCAAAACAACGCGAATTCAATTTCTGATTTGATTGGTTGCGGTGACCACGCTCCCGACCCTATTAAAGGCGAGCTAAAACACGGATTAATATGCAGATTGAAGTAATAGTGTTAGGAGAAAAGCAGTGACGTCCGCCTGGACTAGTTTCGGGACGGATGTCATAAGTCACTTATTTGATTCGGGATGAAGTAGTCTTATCGGTGTCAACTCGTTTCGGACTCGTATCGCTCCCCCAATTACCGTTTTCGAGATGGATGCGAGCCCCCATGATTCGACGTTTCATTCCGGCGGCATTACCTCGAAACGTAATGAGGGTCGTGAAGGCGTTCGCGCCGATATCCCTACGGTATCAAATTACAAAGGCATCTCTAGTTACCTCTCTACAGATTATCTGCTCTTCGTATTGCGGAACGTTACATAAATCGATGCGGATAATTAACGACTTGTTATTTCAAATCGGCACGGAGCTCTGAATGCTCGGTCCTCCACATTCATGCACAGCCGAATCAATACAAGACGCTTTCATCGTTTACAACTTTTTCGAGCACTTTTTCGACAACCATTAAAAACTACAGTCGGTGAAGTGGAAGTTCTGTGTCTGCGACCGGACAAAAACTAGCGCACATTCAATTTAATTTATTAACATTACGATACACATATTTAAACTATTACAATCAGAATAGAGATACGATAATTAGTCTTCGAGCCACTCGAATGGCTCTGGGGGCTCAGGTTCCTTCTCGTCGTCCCCTTTTGGCCCGAAAGCTGCAAGCAACGACACTCGTTACCTTCAATCGAAAGTCCACCCACAATGCGATACTCACCTGCGACGTTCTCCACGATTTCCTCTTCCCCGGGCTTCAAATTCCGTACCATGACTATCCCTCCGATGGATGCGTCCTTCAAAGGAACGTACTGACTGTTGTCGTTCAACGCGATGACTTTGAGTTGTTGCCGCATCACCCTAGCCGGGTTATTAAGAATTTCGAAGGTGGGTTCTGGTTCCTTCTTCTTCTCTTCTTTCTCGTCTTTCTTGTCCCCGGTTTTCTTCTCTTCGGGCTTTTTCTTGTCCTCTTCGCTCTTCTTCTCTTCCGCCCCTTTCTTTTCGTCTTTGTCTTCATCTACTTCCATCTTTTCGTCGCGGTGCTTGCGGTCGTGGTCCCGTCGCCGCTGTCTGGCCGCTATACTTAATACTGCCGTCGTGACTTTTTCGCGTTCTTCGCGCTTTTTCTCCTCTAGAGGCGGCGGATAGGCGTACAGACTCGGTTTCGCGTTAGATTTCAATTCCAACTTAGGCATCTTTAGTTGCCCGTTCAAACCTATGAGGCAAGTCGGGGTGAACGCTAAAGCCAAGCAGTGCGACAACGGGAACCAGTACCAATACTGGGTGAAAACCAGCGCACCCACGACGGCCAACATGTTCATGTGTCCGGTTCTGGACTGCAGCGACAAAGTAACGTTGCGTCCACCCGCGTCAATAATCCCTTGTGCCAAGATAGCCCCAAACTTGGCCATCACATCTTCGTGTTTGTTGGAGATGACTTGTGAATACGTCTGTCTGAAGAAAGTGACTTTAGGGCACGTCTGCTCCGTCTGTTGAATCAAAATCATCGCGGAAGCGATGAGAGCCCCCTGACGCACGAAATTGACGGGGTCGAACATCACCATGGGTTCCAACAGGGCGATGGCTTCACGAAGCCCCGTCCCCGCACAGGCTATCCCTAGCGCCATCGCCGCTCCGTAACGAACATGGGGGTTGTAGCTCTCCGCCAGAAGAGACACCACACTCGGGCACTGCTCCGGGGTCCTAGAACCAAAAAATTGAGAAATGTGAGAAAATCGGAAAACCGGGGCTCGTTTATCGAGTTATTGTTGTTTTTATCGGACGGAAATGAATTCCGTTTGCTCGGTCGAGTTATGTATAGCCACTTAACGAGGGAAATTTTTGGCAAACGGGAACTTAACATCCGAGAACGCTTAAATCATCCGCATTCGACAATACGGCCGTCGTAACCGAAAGCCCCCTTTATTTTCTGTTTGTCTATAAAATTGCAACTAACGACGGCTAAAATCGTTTTATGGACTCGTGGAGTTTGAATATCCCTGTTCGTAAATGTAAAAATTTCTCGAAACGCTCCTATACTTTTATAGGAGCGTTTCGAGTGGACGTAAAACCGACGTAAACCTTGATACGGAGATCAATCACGCGGGGACAGAAAAAGCGCGCTCGGTGCATTTGTCTTCCGCAAAGCTCGCCCACATAAATTCGAAATTCCGAACAAGCTGTTCGCGGTTCAAGGTGAGAGGTATTCGGGCCCGGAATTTTTGGCGCTTCCCCTGATGAATAGTTTCATTTCGTTTCGGGACCCCATTGTGCATTTGTTTCGCGAGCGGGAGAACCGACTCCCTTTATTAACTCGTGTCGAGCTTTCCGAAGCCGCCCGATAACAGAGCCTGCGGACAGGTACATATTGCCCGAGGGCCGACGCTCCTTCTTTTCTCCGTTTTTGCGACGTCCCGCTCCCTCATTAATTAAAACATTGTCTCCGAGTGAGTGTGCCGCCGATTTTATCGCGTCTCCGATGTGCAGTTAATTATCGCGCTCTAGAGTCTCGCCCCATCGCAGGCGTTGTTTCGGATTTTTCCTCGCGTCGACACGCCATTGTGCACAAAAAGGTCACGCGGAAGGGGTAGCCCAATAAATCTAACGCTATCGTTGCAAGCCGGCCAAAAATTGAGACGTAGGACTCGAACCGAAGCAGGTGAGGAGGGCCCTCGTCAAATTCATTAAGCGGAGGGTGAAATCTTTATGTTTTTGTTTGTTGTGCTTGTTTGCTCAAACAAAAACTCTCGTCGACGACGCTAACCGGGCAGGGTGAGGGTGCATTAATTGCAATAAATTTAAATTGATAGAACGGCGTGACCTAATTTTGCGAGCCCGGCGTCCGGGGTCTTCGCCTAATTTAAGAGCATAATAAGGACATTAGCTGCGATACGGGGCTCGTCTACCTGCTGCTACGTGCAAAGTAATTAATAACCTAATGCGTACAATAATAGTAATATTAACCAAACACAAAAATTTACGATGTTTATGACAAAATTTTGCGATGGCGATTCATCCAGATTTACGCTCCTGTTAAATGTTTTTGACGTTACGTGTCGCTTTGAAACCGGCGTTCGCACCGCATGTTCGCGCGTTAACGACCTGCAAACTGGCCGTAACGTCCATTTTCCAAAACATCCGCCGTAAACTCGCCACGTACTAAATTAGAGCGAGTTTATTTGGATTCGTGCATCCCGGAACAAATCGCGATGCAATTGTCCGCGCCCGCTTAAGATTCAAGCTGCGCTCTCCTCCGCAACCATAAATCTTGCGTACCCGAGAGGCGCACACCCAAAAAATCTTAATATCGTTTTCTTCGCAGGTAAGTGGCCGTTCGGCGTGGTCTGGTGTAACGTATACGTCACGTGCGACGTCCTCGCCTGTTCCGCTTCCATCATGCACATGTGTTTCATCAGTCTCGGTCGTTATCTAGGAATTAGGAACCCTCTGAAGACGAGGCACAGCACCACCACGCGGACGGTGGTCGTGCGGATCGCGCTAGCCTGGCTGCTCGCCATGCTCGTCTCCAGCTCAATCACCGTCTTAGGTAACGACTCAATCACGCTATGACAGAAACTGACGTATGATCATCGCAGGCATAATCGACAACAAGAACATCATGCCCAAGCCCGAGTGGTGCGAAATCAACAACCGCGCCTTCTTCGTCTTCGGCTCGCTGGTCGCCTTCTACATCCCCATGGTGATCATGGTCGTGTCGTACGCCCTCACCGTCCAGCTCCTGCGGAAGAAGGCCCGCTTCGCCGCCGACCACCCCGAGAACGACCAGTTCCGGCGGCTCGGGGGCCGCTTCGGGCCCAAGGAGCGCACCCCGATGTGGAGGACCGCCGGTTCCGGGGAGAGGTGGGCTCCTACTTTCGTCCAGGTTGATTTAACAAGTTCCACAAACACGCTTTCGCCATCTGTCCTTTTATCGCGGCGCCAATAAATCCGCGTCTGATAAAAGGACGATCCGGGGAACGCTTTCTTTTTCCTTGCGTTATCGTCGCCGCCGCCGAAATTGCGCTAATCCTTGCGATTAACGAGTGTCTGTCGTACGCCGCCAGGTCCGCCAACATCAGGATAAGCACGTCGCACACGCAGCTCTCGTACGCCAACGGGGGCAGCGACGCCGGATCGGTGCCGGGCAGCAGGAAGGACCAGAGCACGCAGACCCCCGAGAACATCGCCAGGGAGACGAGGAACTGCAAACTCAGGTCGCTCAAGCTCCAGCTGAACAACGTGCCGTCGAATTTGTCGAATTTTAGGTAAGTAACGTGTAAGGCCACATCATCCTTCATAAATATGTGACGGCCAACACATGCGGAAAGTTTCGATAAGGCCGAAGCTCGATCGAGCGGCTTCTTCTAACGTCGCAGCTAATTAGTCGATTTGATAAAGAGCGTGTTCCACTGAATCCAATTTCGAAAAATAAGCCAGCGGAACCGAATCAGTTGCGTACGCTAAACAATCGGTTTCGTTGTTGACTGATTAGGGAAGCGTCCGCGGCTTGTCGTCGTCATGCTGCACCGATCAAAGCGGCGCGTTTAATAAAACCGTAAAAAGCCATATATTCGATCGCGCTCCTCGAAATTGGGGGCTCACCTGCAAAACCCGCTCCTAGAGGCATTAACGCGCCCCAAAACGGAGGTTTAAATCCCGCTTATCTCTGCGGTAGCAAGTTCGCCCTGTTCCGAGGGTCCGTCGTTATCCTTAGACAAACCTCGGGAGAAGTTGTGTTGACGATGACGTGTTCGAGTGTGAAATCTTTTCCGCGCTGCTTGGCGGGTGTCGATAATTCGCCCGAATCGAGTTAACAATGGGCCATTCGGAGTTTTTGACAGTTACACGATTCGCTGACGCTAATACGGCCGGCTTGTGTCTTTTCCGAACTCCGAAGACAAAAAAGGGCCGACTTTGTTTCTTTTTATGGATAATCCGGATTTTGTATTCACTTTGTTGGGCGTGGGATTACGAATTAACAACAAAACGCAAAAAACCTGCGTCGCGCGATTAATGACGAAATTCGTTTTTGTTCGTGCTCGTCAAAGACAATTCTCGCTGGCGTCACCATCCTCTTCCTTCGACCGCAAAATCGCCGAGTGGATGCTCTCCGAGCCTCCAATTACGTAAATTGCAAGGATGCATTCCATCGAGTTCCGTCGACGGCGGCTGAGGGGTCGAGCGGCCCTTAATGAACGTCTCGGATGCGGATCCACAGATTACAGCAATAGAGAGCGCTATTAACAGCCGTTTGATGACAGGATTCAGGATGCATTATCGACGGTATTTGCCGAAAGTTTGCTTAATGGACGCGAAATTTCCGCGACAAACATCTCGATTCGGACCGTAGCTTCGCTTCCACCCAACGCGTTCCGTCTTCACCGCGTCAGAAATGATCAAATTACCGGCACAAAGTCGAATTATACAGGGTCATTATAAAATATTGTAGTCGAAGAAGGCCATGATTTTGGTGACATTTTGTGCCGCCTTTTTCAGTTTTGTGGAAAGGATTACACTAATATTGGAATTTTTATTTTTAGCGCCACATTAGTTGACATTAGCGGCTGCACTGTTTCAACGCTTCATCAAATTCTGTCAGATGTCAATAATTTTTTCGTTTGTACTGGTACGTTTTCCCTCACTTTGTGCGTTAATTGACTTGTCTTGTTTTCATTTTTGCTGTCTTCCGCTTTGTTAGAACTTTAATAAGTGTCTCAAAAAACAGTTTTTATCAAAACTACAGATCATTGTGGAATAATCTCAGGTAATGAACAGAGAGGAATAACTATGGTCAGTGTTACAAATGATTTTTTTAGTTCTTTGGCGCAATCATCATGCCTATTACCGTAATGGGGTGTTAAATGGGGATGGGGATGGAGTGTACTCTGTGGAGGCGTCTAAAAACGAGTATCTAGTGAAATGTTCTGTTGTCATTGATGAAGAATCTTTGAAGACGCTATATGGCGAATTATGGCCAGATTTAACGACACTGGTAGCATTTCTAAGTGAAAACCGACGGGGAGACCTCAAGTTAGTGAAGACGTTGTTGAAGATTTAAGGATGAGAATGGAACAAAGTCCGAATAAAGCTTTGTCAAAAATCTTTACTGTCCGGAGTACCATACAGCCCATGTCAGAAAATCGTAAAAGAGAAGTTACATATGCATCCATACAAGATTTTGTTGGTTCAGGAGCTGCAACCAGCTGATTTTCCTTGCCACGTTGGGTAGTGTAGTTGGTTTCAAGCTGATATGGACGATAACGGGATTCTCGATTTGTCGTTCTTTTCTGATGAAGCCTGGTTTCATCTGTTAGGCTATTATGTCAACTGACAGAACTTCAGAATTTGGTGTATAGAAAATACTCACGCTTTTGAAGAAACACCATCACACGCAATGAAGGTTGGTGTGTGGTTAGCAGACGACGATTCATAGGCCTGATACTTTTTCAAGTAAATGAATGTGACCAATAAACAAAATTAGATGTAGAAAGTGTATGTAGGTACTGCAATAAAGTTTTTTATTTTCATAACTTTCATTTTTCTTTCGGTGTTAGTTGCATTCTCTTAATTTAAAACTTACTTCAACTTACTGTTTAGTAATAATTGTAATTTTACTATTAGGGAAGTTAAAAATCTTTATTAAACATTCTGTTGTTTCAAGAGATCTCATAATCAGCTACAGAACTCTTAACACTATGCTCCTGAAATTTTATTGGTTTTTTCATCTTTTTTCTTATAGAAATTTTGAAAAATCTTGATATTAGGATGGCCATGTGGGCGTGTTTTGGGTAGAACCTCTTTGACATTCCTGTTATGCAGATCTGGCATGTTTCAGATATCTAGAAACTGCAAAGCTGAAGGTAATGTTTGGACATAGCAGTTTTCACCTATTGTAGGGATGAAGATCAAGGATTTCAGTTGTGTTTTTTCAAGAGAAAAGCACCGGTCACAAACCATGTCTGCACCAATATTTTGACGATTCCTTACAATTTACAAACAGAACTTTCACAACTTTGGCAAAATTATTTACTGCAAAAACTCATTAGGTACTCATAGTGTTCGTTAACTGTGATAAGACTTGCTCTGCCATTGTCCATTACGTGATTTTTCACAATTTTTACCTTCAGGGTACCTATAAAAATGTAATTTTTTAAATAATTACCGTGTTCATTGGTTTCGACAAACTTAACCTCACTTTTTGGATTTCATTATTTGAAAAATTATTGCTTCTTTGCAAAACAGACCAGATGATTTATTCTGTTCAACTCCAATCGACTTTCCAAGGTGTAATTCATGACAAAGCCCTTAAACGTTTTTCTGACAATTTACAATTTTTGAAACTGAAATGTATTGCAGTGGCGTTCACAAATGCTCGATAACACTGCAACCCTTAATGCTCTGGCCTGGCGTCTTTTCGTGCCTATTTAAAATGAAATTAAACCGCGAACCGGGCATTTCAATTTTTGACACATCTGACAGATTTGTTTGGACGTTCGTGACATTTCAAAACAGTTCAAATCATTTTGGTGATTAGCGGCACGAGAAAAATTTCATTTGTTTTTCATAGGTGAGTTGACTACAATATTTTATAATGACCCTGTACAACAACGACGGCTGATTAAATTCACGCGCGCAGGTAGATGCAACAACAATCGACGCTTGTTTCCGTTAATTAAGCCCAACTGTTCCGTTGCAGACTGCTGGCGGGGCGAGTGAAGCGCAAGACGCTGGCGGCCAACAGCGTCGCCACCGAGCAGAAGGCCTCCAAAGTCCTGGGGTTGGTGTTCTTCACGTTCGTCCTCTGCTGGGCGCCGTTCTTCATCCTCAACATCATCTTCGCCGCCTGTCCGGACTGCAAGGTTCCGGAGCACGTCGAAGTGGTTTGCTTGTGGCTGGGCTACGTCAGCTCGACGATCAACCCCATCATCTACACCGTCTTCAACAAGACGTTTCGGGCGGCCTTCATCAGGCTGCTGTTGTGCAGGTGTCAGAGGTATTCGGCTGCAGTCGAGTCGGACAAGTGGGCTAATTTTGATTGCAGGCTGTCGCGGCCGGTGCGGTACAGGTCGGTCAACGAGAACCGCGGAGCCGCCAGTCTCTGCACCCCGTCGGCCCTTCCTCTGGCCATAAGTCTCCAGGGGACGCCGCTGCTCACGCCCGCCTCCACGGAATCCTCGTACGTGCGCACGCCATCGACGAACTTCCGAGAAAGAGACGATTCGTACGACGACCACGACTGTTAGAGAAAAGACTTTTTGACTGTTGCATCTTCGTTGTCTCCCTCATCTCTCTCAAGTACTTATTCGAAGTAGGTGTAGTAGGCTGCGAGCCGGACTACCGATTTCAGATTTAACCAAAGATGTGTTGTAAAATATCATTCGATGTTGTTTATTCTGTAGCTGTATCGGTATGGTACCAATGACAAAATGACAATCTCTGTACTGGGACACATTCCTGCGGAGGATATGTCCGTGACAAAGGGTTCCAGGACTCTTTCTGAACAAATGTGATGTTAGTTTGTAACAATCGGCCAGTTGCAATCAGCAATAATAGGTTATAACCGAGAAATTAATTTTTTAAGACATAAAACAATCTTATATCTCGATGTCAGAAATAAATGTATTCGAAACAGACTAGCGTTTGATTTCTCTTCTTCCGCGACCTTGGACTGTCATACTGGTCGCGGCACCAATTACGAGTTAAAATCGTTCCTTAACGAAATTAAACAATCCTGCGAATGTCAGAGCCGTTCGTAAACAAAAATCCAACTTCCCAAATGACACTTTTAAATAAATCGAGTCCACTCCTCTTCCGCCGTCAAAGAAAATTAACACCCCTAACCGTGTTTAAAAGTAATCAAAAAGCAGTTAACATCTGAACGTTGCGAAAAATAAAAACACGAGCCCCGAGGCGACGACGGCAAGGACTGTTCTGGTGAAACTTAAAAGTGGGGCAGCTTCTGATCCGTGACATTCTCTCCCTCCCCATTTCGCTCCTCTTCCACTAAGCAATTACGCAGTAAATTACGCGTTAACGGAGCCCGAAATCAAGCCCGCCATTTTTATACATTCTTCGTTTAATTGCGAAGGTTGACCTTTCGGCTTTTTTACGATCGAGATACGTCCAATCGGTCGATCGAGACGAAATTCACGGGCAAAAGTTGGAAGGTACAGGACTCGGGGAGGTGTATGTGAGATTGCGACACGGATTTGCTCTCGCGGGAGGCAAGGGTTCGGCGACAGCTTTTAAGGGCAAGAGACACCGGCCCGCATATATTAAGCGCTCCTGCCCCAGAAACAGGACTATAGATTTTTGAGGTGTAATTGTCGAGAAATGTTATCCTCCGGAATTTCGAAGACTTTTCTTTTACGGCCGAACTTCCGCCGGATTTATTTCATATCGGGATTAAAATACCTCCGGAAGTTGCTGCCGACTTTTTTTACAGCGGTTATAACCGTAAAATGGTCCTATTTGATGAATGGACGAGGTAAGTGCAGGTAGCGCGGCTTCAGATAGCCCGGATTACGCCGTTTTAGAAAAAACTAAAAGTGTGCTTCGAAATAATGACCCTCGTAAAATCCCCGGCCTCGATCGCCGTAAATTTTAATTTTACGAAACTCGGACCCTTTAGCGCCGTCAATCGCCCCCAAAACTCGACACAACATAAATCACGGTCCTCTTCAAGGTGAAGACACCCCGAAAGCCCCGGATGATCAACAACAATCACGTGATTCAACCCAGGAGCATTATGGATGATGGGGAATAATAATAAACACCGTTCGCCCTACTACATATTCATGACACATGAGAATACACGCTGAAGACGTCGTTTCTAATCCCCCGGTCGACGCATCGCCACCAAACAATAACAAAATCTCACCTGTCAACGGGGAATTGGCGTCGGCGGCGGTGAGGACGGTCCGGGGGCGGGCGCCAAGACGCTCGTTGCGGCAGCTAATTTTCGTCATTAATATGCACGAGGCAAAAAAGGAACGCGCCCAAAGCTCAAAGGAATCAAAAACCTGTGCGAACAAAGTTGCGTTTCCGGCTCGAGAGGGCTAATTAGCCCACAAACATGTTAACCTAAGGAAAATCGACGTCTCGGGAAATTAATTAGGGGGGTGGGGGGAGCCATCAAGCGGGACGTGTCGAAAACATCCCGCACGTACGGCAGCAGGATGCCAAAAACATAATTCGATTAAAAATTAGGTAGTCATGAGGAAGGTGAATCCAGGCTGGAATAGGAAGCGCCACCTAGTGGCGAAAGCCAAAAACCCCGTTTGGGGTGGATCCACGAAGGGAGAAACCGGTAGCGAAGGCACGAACCCGACGAACTTTGCAGGGGTTGAAAACTGTAATTCTGTTTAGCTGGGGTGAACACCGGTGAGGAAGGTCACTAGCGAGCGCAAAAGTGCCTCATCTGGTGGAGAGCAGAGGAATTATTATTTGCGTCCCACAAGACAGAAAATTGTAAAGTAAACTGCCACACTGTCGTTCATTTGGACTTTGTATACTGGTCACGGCACCAAAATCCGTCTGCGACAACTCTCAGCCCGTCGCAACTTCCTAATTAGAATAAAAAGTGCTATCTCGTCGCAGACAGCAGGTGTCTTAATTAACCCGCTCGAAAAGTCCGAACCGATTGCGAAAAGTCTCGACAGCCCCGTCCCCCAGTATTTAGAAGTCTAATTAATAAGGACTGCGAGTTTTCATCAGCGGGGATTAGCAGCAGCGCTGGCGCCGCAGTATCAACTTCGTTGAAAAGAAACGGGAATGTTTGAAAATGCGGCGTAATTAGCGCTCCAACTTGGAACAAAGTCAAACACGCAGAGAAAAGACGGTATTCCGGATTTCGCCCGGACTCTGGCGTCTCTGTCGCACGCACCGGAATCGAACGGCGGCCGATTCCGGTGAAATATGTGCCGGAGATCAATTACCCGATGATAATTAGTTTGGAGAGCGGGCGCGCTAAGCTCGGGAATAATGGATACCGGCGAACAAAAGCTCGATTCGAGACGGCACACGACCGACTAGTGTCGATTTTCTGCCTAATCATGTTCATAATTCGTTTACATTTCGCACGATCGCCTCCTTCCCGCTGTTTATTTTCCACTAATGCACAAGTTGGATGGCGAACTTTCTTTGGAAAACGTTCGCAACTTTTCCATTAATAAAAAGCCCCCGAGCTAAATTCTCCTTTATTCGGAAAACTATCAATTGACGTTTTTCTCTTCGGGGAGTTTTTTCTTCGCTCTCAAATCGTGGACCTTATCAATTGATGAAAGCTTCTGGAAGGAGTAAGACTTTTAACATTTAATGAATTTCGAGGGAAAGAAAGAGTTGTTTGTGTGATTTTTAAAAGAGCTTTCGCCGAGCGACTAAAAATAAAAATACACAAAGGGATTTGTTCGACTTGTTTCTTTTCAGTTAGGCCGATTATGTAAACTTTCTCGTTTTGGTTATGAGTGCTTGGTAAACAATGAAGATTGTTTCGAACTTTTAAGAGATGAAAAATGGAGGAGGGGCGAGGCGACGGGGCGACACCTGAACTGATTCCGGATTTATGGCCATCTTTTATACAAGAGGCGGAAGATCCACCGAGAGAAATAAATATTTCCTTTCTAGACAATCCTCAAAACGGTTTTCAGTTTCCACGACCAAAGAAACGTTCAAAAACCACGTCCGATTACGCAAATTCGCTCGCTGCGCTCGCTGTATACCTTCCACAATACAACCCTCTCCCCGATTGTTCCCGCAATAAATTCCCGGCATCTCGAATGATTTAACAAAAACCAATTACTCCGAAGTTAAAACATCCATTACGCGTCCCGACAAGTTCCGCCCCTTCATCAACATCTTGATTTCTCATTCTTCTGCCATTCCCGGCACTCCTGCGAAATTACAAAGCCCCAAGAGTTGCACACTCGAGAAAAACATTCTCGAGTTGTTTCGCTTCACCTGTTCGCAACACCTGGCCCGTTTGTTATTTTTGTTTCAAGTTAAAAGTTGCTCGTAAATAAATTTTCGCTCACCAAAAAAAAAAAACACCCCGACAAATCTAAATCAACATTCTTTATTAAATTCCGAACCTGGATTAGACGAGGCGAATTTATTTCACCGATGGGGATTAAACGTACAAGGGACGAACAATGAAACGCTGCGGAAACAGAAATCGCTGCCGTGACAGAATTAACGCGATGATTTATGTTTTCCGACTAATGAAACGTCAACTTGGCAGACACTTAGGAGGGCCGTGTGTCATTCGTAGCGAAGAAAGCCCCTCGCTAATGGACGGGCCGTGCGTACAAATCTGGGTTTCCGTGCGGCGTTGACCGCGAATTAACGGGCGTTCGATTTGTTTTTTTTTTTTTAGATGGAAAAATATAAAGCTCTTCACGAAAGCTCTCGGGGATGACGTCGAGTTAATAATAATGTGGGGGAAAAAATTGCTGGCTGACAGCGACACGCACGTATCAGACGCAGAGATGACAGAGGAAATGGCTGATCAGTTCCGGTGTTAATTAGAGGGGAGCAGGTGGCGGCAGCGACGGGGCGCTACTTGGAATTGATCAAGAAGAAGGGTGACAATTTAAAATGAGAGATTTATGGAGGCGGGATGATACCTGGTGAGGCTGTTTACAAAGAGGGATGTTTATAATTGGATGGAAGTAGCGCTTTTGCCGCGAGTTTACGTGTCGGTGTCACGTTATAAGCGAGCGAGAGTCGAGTGGTATTTTTTCATCTCGATCGAGGTTTAGTAGTTGCTTGTTTGTGTATAGGGTAGCTCCTTGAGTCAACACACACTTATCCAACTGGTAAAATTGGGACTTTTTTTTATTTATAAAAACTAGATGAAATCGACGAATGTTCTTCGCTTCTGCACAAAAATATACGTTGCTGAAGTACAATAAAATATAGCCAGGTTTTTCGAAATATTATAATATTTAATTTTGCGAATTCTATTTCTTTATGAGAACCCTTATAAATTAAAATAAAGATACGACGCCTATGGTCTCGATCGCGGACTCCACAACAACCTCGAAAGCGGCGATCGCGGACTCTCCAGAAGAACGCATGGCTGTTTAAATATTGACCACACAGTATTGTATTCTCAAATTTTAGGCAAAAAGGTGTTCCTGATTTAATTAATAAAATAAATTGAATCATATTTTGTACATTTTAGATACGATTTACTCGGCAAACTTTTGGGATATTATAAGGGGAGTTGGAATGGATAAATTTTGATTAACCTTTAACTGTGACCTTAGAACGTCTGCAAAGTTTCAGACCATTCGGCTTTATAATTTCAAAGTTAAATTGTAAAATGTTGTTACACCATTTTAAAAATCTGAATGTTTAGGGTAAACACTCAACATGGATTCATAAACTATTAATGGAGGAGTGTGGTTTTATAAAATTTAAATAACATTTAGGGTGGATTTCACCAATCTCAGTTAAGTTAATGAACAGTTAGAAACAATCGTTTCTATGGATTTATTCTATCGTTAACTGAGGTTGGTGAAATCAACCCTTACTAGTGTAAGAATCTATACGATATGCCCTATATATTCGACATAAAATTTGACAACAATCGGTGTAGTAGTTTCTGAAAATATCTGTCTAATAAAAATCGAGACTGACGGAAACGAGAGACCTATGTTTTCGTATTCTAGGGGAAATGGAACGTCGAGAAAACATAAAAGTAGCCAGTCACTAGAATCTAAGAATCCAAAAATCCGAAAAACCAAAAATCAAAAAATTTGGCAATCCAGAAATCGAAAAATCCAAGAATTCAAGAACTAGTTAATCCATATATTCAAAAACCAAAAATCCAAAAATATAACAATCTAAAAATCCAAAAATTGAAAAATCCAAAGACGGAAAAAACGAAAAATTGAAAATTTGAAAAATCAAAAAATTGAAAATTCGCATCGAAGATGCGAAAAATCCTGAAACTAAAAAATCCAAAATTTGGAAAATCGAAAAACAAAAAGTCGAAAAATCGAGCCATTGAAAACCATCGAAAGTGGAGAAATTAATGTATCAAAAAATTTAAAAGTCGAAAAATCCAAGAGTAGAATTTGAACAAAAAATCCCAAAAATCCAAAAAATCGAGAATCGAAACATCGAAAATTCGAGAAATTGGAAAAATGTGACGTTGAAAATTCGAGAAATCCAAAACCAAAAAATTGAAAAAAAACAAAATTCGAAAAATCGTACATTAAAAAAAAAGCAGAAATTCAAAAATCCGAAAATCAGAAAAACCAAAAATCAAAAAATCTGTAAATCCAGAAATCCAAGAATTCAAGAACCTAAAATCCATATATTCAAAAACCAAAAATTCAAAAACCCAAAAATCCAAAAATATAACAGTCCAGAAATCCAAAAATTGAAAAATCCAAAAACGGAAAACACGATAAATTGAAAACTCCCAAAAGTTGAAAAAGCGGAAAGTCAAAAAATTGAAATTTCGAAGAGTGGAAGAGCCGAAAAATTGAAAACGGGTAAAATCGAGAAATGGAAAAATCGAAAAGTCGAAAAATCTAAAAATCGAGATATCGAAAACTCAAAAAATCAAGAAATTGAAAATTCGTATCGAAAATGCGAAAAATCCTGAAACTAAAAAATCTAAAATTTGGAAAATCGAAAAACAATAAGTCGAAAAATCGAGCCATTGAAAACCAACGAAAAATGGAGAAATTTATGTATCAAAAAATTTAAAAGTCGAAAATCCAAGACTAGAATTTGGACAAAAAATCCTGAAAATCCAAAAAATTGAGAATCGAAATATCGAAAAATCGAGAAAAATGGAAAAAATGTGACGTCGAAAATTTGAGAAATCCAATACCGAAAAATAGAGGAAATGAAAAATCGAAAAATCCAAAAATCAAGAATTTTCGATTTCTTGATTTTTCAATTTTTGGATTGAGAAATCGAAAAATCGAAAATTAGAAAAATCGAGAAATTGGAAATTTGAAAAAACCAAAAACGAAAAATCGTACATTAAAAAAAAGCAGAAATCCAAAAATCGGAAAATCAGAAAAACCAAAAATCAAAAAATCCGGAAATCCAGAATTCAAGAACCAAAAATTCATATATTCAAAAACCAGAAATATAACAATCCAGAAATCCAAAAATTGAAAAATCCAAAAACGGAGAAAACGAAAAATTGAAAACTCGAAAAACTGAAAAAGCGGAAAGTCAAAAAATCTAAATTTCGCAAAGTTGAAGAAACGAAAAATCGAACAATTGAAAAGGCGTAAAACCGAGAAATGCAAAAATCGAAAAATCGAGATATGGAAAACTTGAAAAATGAAGAAATTGAAAATTCGTATCAAAAATGCGAAAAATCTTGAAACTAAAAAATCTAAAATTTGGAAAATCGAAAAACAATAAATCGAAAAATCGGGCCATTGAAAACCATCGAAAGTGGAGAAATTAATGTATCAAAAAATTTAAAAGTCGAAAAGCCAAGACTAGAATTTGGACAAAAAATCTTGAAAATCCAAAAATCGAGAATCGAAATACCGAAAAATCGAGAAATTGAAAACATCTGACGTCGGAAATTCGAGAAATCCATTACCGAAAAATAAAGAAAATGAAAAATCGAAAAATAGAGAAAATAAAAAATCGAAAAATCCAAAAATCGAAAATTAGAAAAATCAAGAAATTGAAAAATTGAAAAAAAAACAAAATTCGAAAAATCGTACATTTAAAAAAAGCAGAAATACAAAAATCCGAAAATCAGAAAAACCAAAAATCAAAAAATCTGGAAATTCAAAAATCCAAGAATTCAAGAACCAAAAATTCAAAAATCCAAAAACATAACAATCCAGAAATCCATAAATTGAAAAATCCAAATTCGAATAAGAGAAAACGAAAAATTAAAAACTCGAAAGCGGAAAGTCAATAAATCGAAATTTCGTAAAGTTGAAGAGTCGAAAAATCGAGAAATGGAAATATCGAAAAGTCGAAACATCTAAAAATCGAGATAACGAAAATCGAAAAATCAAGAAAATGAAAATTCGTATCGAAAATGCGAAAAATCCTGAAACTAAAAAATCCAAAATTTGGAAAATTGAAAAACAATGAGTAAGTAGAAAAATTGAGCCATTGAAAACCATCGAAAGTGGAGAAATTAATGTACCAAAAAATTAAAAAGACGAAAAATCCAAGAGTACAATTTGAATAAAAATCCTAAAAATCCAAAAAATCGAGAATCGAAACGTTGAAAAATCGAGAAATTGAAAAAATGTGACGTCGAAAATTCGAGAAATCCAATACCGAAAAATAGAGAAAATGAAAAATCCAAAAGTCCAAAAATCGAAAAATCGAAAATTAGAACAATTGAGAAATTGAAAAAACCAAAATTCGAAAAATCGTACATTTAAAAAAAAGCAGAAATCTAAAACTCTGAAAATCAGAAAAACCAAAACTCAAAAAATTTGGAAATCCAGAAATCGAAAAATCCAAGAATTCAAGAACCAAAAATCCATATATTCAAAAACCCAAAAATATAACAATCCAGAAATCCAAAAAGAAAAATTGAAAGCTCCAAAAGTTGAAAAAGCGGAAAGTCAAAAAATCGAAATTTCGATAAGTTGAAGAGTCGAAAAATCGAACAATTGAAAAGGCATAACATGGAGAAATGGAAAAATCGAAAAGTCGAAAAATCTAAGAATCGAGATATCGAAACTCGAAAAATCAAGAAATTGAAAATTCGTATCGAAAATGCGAAAAATCCTGAAACTAAAAAATCCAAAATTTGGAAAATTGAAAAACAACGAGAAAGTCGAAAAATCGAGCCATTGAAAATCATCGAAAGTGGAGAAATTAATGTATCAAAAAATTTAAAAGTCGAAAAATCCAGGAGTAGAATTTGAACAAAAAATTCAAAAAATTCAGAATCGAAATATCGAAAAATCGAGAAAAATGGAAAAAATGTGACGTCGAAAATTCGAGAAATCCAATACCGAAAAATAGAGAAAATGAAAAATCGAAAAATCCAAGAATCGAGAATTAGAAAAATCGAGAAATTGGAAAATTGAAAAAACCAAAACTCGAAAAATCGTACATTAAAAAAAAGCAGAAATCCAAAAATCCGAAAATCAGAAAAACAAAAAATCAAAAAATCTGGAAATTCAGAAATCCAGTATTCAAGAACCAAAAATCCATATATTCAAAAACCAAAAATCCAAAAATATACCAATCCAGAAATCCAAAAATTGAAAAATAAAAAAACGGAGAAAACGAAAAATTGAAAACTCGAAAAGCTGAAAAAGCGGAAAGTCAAAAAATCTAAATTTCGAAAAGTTGAAGAATCGAAAAATCGAACAATTGACAAGGCGTAAAACCGAGAAATGGAAAAATGGAAAAGTCGAAAAATCTAAAAATCGAGATATGGAAAACTTGAAAAATCACAAAATTGAAAATTCTGAAACTAAAAAAAAACAAAATTTGGAAAATCGAAAAACAATAAGTCGAAAAATCGAGCCATTGAAAACTATCGAAAAGTGGAGAAATTAATCTTTCACAAAATTTAAAAGTCGAAAAATCCAAGACTAGAATTTGAACAAAAAATCCTAAAAATCCAAAAAATCGAGAATCGAAACATCGATAGAAAAATCGAGAAAATGAAAAATCCAAAAGTCCAAAAATCGAAAATTAGAAAAATTGAGAAATTTAAAAAACCAAAATTCGAAAAATCGTACATTTAAAAAAAAGCAGAAATCTGAAACTCCAAAAATCAGAAAAACCAAAAATCAAAAAATGTGGAAATCCAGAAATCGAAAAATCCAAGAATTCAAGAACCAAAAATCCATATATTCAAAAACCCAAAAATCCAAAAATATAACAATCCAGAAATCCAAAAAGGAAAATTGAAAGCTCCAAAAGTTGAAAAAGTGGAAAGTCAAAAAATCGAAATTTCGAAGACTGGAAGAGCCGAAAAAACGAACAATTGAAAAGGCGTAAAATCGAGAAATGGAAAAATCGAAAAGTCGAAAAATCTTAAAATCGAGATATCGAAAACTCAAAAAATCAAGAAATTGAAAATTCGTATGGAAAATGTGAAAAATCCTGAAAGTAAAAAATCTAAAATTTGGAAAATCGAAAAGCAATAAGTCGAAAAATCGAGCCACTGAAAACCAAGGAAAAGTGGAGAAATTAATGTATCAAAAAATTTAATGGAAAAAATGTGACATCGAAAATTCGAGAAATCCAATATCGAAAAATAGAGAAAATGAAATATCGAAAAATCGAAAATTACAAAAATCGAGAAAGTGAAAAATCGAAAAAACCAAAATTCGAAAAGTAGTACTTTAAAAAAAAAGCAGAAATCCAAAAGTACAAAAATCTAAAATTCCAAAAATCCAAAAACCGAAAAAATTCAAAAATCCAAAAATTCAAAAAACCAGAACTTGAAAAACCGAAAAGTCGAAAAATATAATAATTAAGAAATTGAAAATTAGGAATATCGAAAAACTGAAAAATGCGAAAAATCAAAAAACTGATAAGACTGATTTTGGCGAATGACATGCCCTCTAAGAAAATGAAGGGCGGGTGGGCGGGGCCAGTACTTGCTAAGGTAAGACCTGATTTTGGTTAAGGAAATACCCCCTAAGAAAATGAAGGGCGGGTGGGCAGGGCTAGTACTTGCTAAGATAAGGCTGATTTTGGCAAATGACCTGTTCCTAAAGAAAAAAAAGGGCGGGTGGGCGGGGTTAGTACTTGCTAAGGTAAGACTGATCCTGGCAAATCACCTGTTCTTTAAAAAAAATAAGGGCGGGTGGGCGGGGCTAGTTCTTACCAAGATAAAACTGATTTTGCCAAATGACCTGTTCTTTAAGAAAAAACAGGGCGGGTGGGCGGGGCTAGTATTTGTTAAGATAAGAGTGATTTTGGCCAATGAAATTTTTAATAATAGATTAATATTACTATTTTACTTAATACATCTAGTTTTCTTTGAAGAATGAAGTTTCTCAAGATTTTAACACTTTGATTTTTTTATTCCTGTTGTAAATTTTAAGAATGTTGACGCCTTGTTATTTTTGATAATTTTGAAAATCAATTTTCGAGATCTTACTATGAAGGGAAATTACTCTGAAAAAATCAAGCCCTAAAAGGCGAGCGTAGCGAGCACACTCAGGATGTTTAAGCCACCAATGAACAAAATGTGTTGAATACGATTATTATTATTCTTTTGATCAATATTTTTTTTTGCATTAAACAATTATTTCGTCAATTGACATGGCAACAGAATTATGAGTAATTTTGAACTAGAACATTTCAACCAAAATCGTTTCCACTCCAAATGTACGTTTCATTTTTCGTCAAACCTTGAACACCCGGTATAAATTTTATTCGGTCTAGACATTAAATAGAACACTGTTTTCACTCTGTTATTTTACCAGCAAAAAGCTCATTTTTCTCTAAAACTGATCAAGAATTTTTTTTTAATTATTATTACAATGAACAAACCGCAAACACAAAAAAAAAAAGTTAGAACCGAAGTAAAAAATCTAACCAGTGTTAGAGATAAAAGAGCAAACTAATTTTTCCTTAATTAGTAGGCACTTGAAGCTTTTTAATTTGCAAAATTCTCTCGACCGTACTATTCAACATCAACAAACTCGGTTAAAATAGCCAGATATTTTTAAAGCCAAAATGTTTGTTTTGTTTAAATCAACTACGTCCGTCAGCAAAGTTGTTGCAATTAACTGGAATTTCTCGAACACGAGTAAATCGAAATTATTACATCAATTGAGAATTTCCTGAAACAAATCAAGCGTTTCCGATCAAACGTAAATATTACACGTTATTAAAAACAAACAAAAAATTCGGGGCACCTTTGTCGTGAAGTGCATTCAGCTGTACCGAAAAAACTCGAACGTATTCACACCAAACAACTCGAAAACAAAGTTTTCGGAAAGGAAGAGACAAACCGGAAACAATATACAAAATGAAAATTTAATGACCTCGAAAAAGAAGTTATCTGTGTAGGTGTCGACGCTCCAGTTTCCGACGCAAAATTCGAAAGATTCCAGGTAGCCCGGCGCATCCGCCATTTTCGTCAAGCACCCGAGGATCCGGATCCGGCGGCCAGAAAAAAATCCATCGTCAAAGCTCCACTCTCCGCTCTAATTAATTAGAAGATACAACGCAAACAGCATGACACGCGGATTAAAAACGCTTCCCCCTTTAATTAATTATTTCGAGTAAACGGGAGCGACTTAACGTGGGTGGTCAACTACGTAATTAACTTCTTCCCGATTAAATAATTAATTACGGGCTAATTCGCCAGTCACCGTTCGGCGGGCGCTGCCCTTTCGGGACGCTCTCCCGGACGCGTCTAATAAATTATCTTTTTTCCCGTCGCAGCGATTGCGACGGGCTTTCACCGCGGGCACAATGGACGGACGACTGTCACAGGACGAATAAGGTGTAAAAGGAGTAATGGTGCAGAAACAAGTAAAGTGGCAAAAGCGCTTCGAGAGATAATTAGACTTGACAGGTTCTTTGTGCGGGGAATTAGACGAGGACGGCGAAGAACCGAGGCGGCCGCGTGTGCGTGATGTCATATCCAAAAATCCGGGATCGTCGCCGAGATTTACGGACCCGCGGGCGATCCCGGATCCTCGGGGATGCTCTTTCAGCGGAGGGTAGATGGATGCGCCGCTGCCATTTACATTTAAATTCCGCCGAAAAGATGGGCTTTTCGCACTGAAAACACAAAATTGCGAAAAATAAACACTCCAAGCTTGCGTTTTTAACCCACACACCGGAGCAACTTCGAAAACACACTTATTGGCTGTCAGAAAAATAAGAGTATTCCCGGTCGAGCCCGCCGCGGTCCACCCGGACTCCATTATCCCTCTTATTATTTATTTCCTCCACGATATGTTGACTTTCCCGAAAAATTAACAGTATCTTATCTCCGGCGCTCCCGAATCCGGCAACTTTTTTAATTTGGAAAGTTGGCCGAAACCGCGATACTGAGACGTTCCGTATGCAAACAGGCGTCCCGGAATCTGCATAGAATAATACATCAGCCTCATTGACAGCTCCCCGAGATAATCCCGCGGCGTAATGGATTACAGAAACTTCCGAAGCCGAAAATAAGAAACCGGGCTATTTTTCATCGCAAATTAAAAACCCGTCTGGGCCCCTAATTGAACTCGCTGGTAATTAATGTCGGCCATTGTGTCCGGATTCCGGTACCGTGATTAGTGGCCGGCCATGATCAACCGGAGTTTGTTTTTGCGGGCGTCATGATCGCGCGAATCCGGGCCGGACCGGATCGATGGGTTTCATGGAAGTTGGGCCGCGCGCTGGGATTACGTGGGTCGCGCCCGGCGACTCCGGGCGTTTTAATTATGATTAAACAAATTCGACGACGTTTCGGTTTTTAATTCGTGGATGCCGTTTTCCTCTTATTATCTTCATCTGGCGTAAATTCGCGCGAAAATCGATCCGGAAGGATAATTTCAATTAAAATGCGAAGTCGATAACGAATGAACGCGCGGATCGGAAGATTTCCGGGGATTCCGTGATTCGATGCACGGAAATGTGAATGCGGAGGCGGATTAAGGGAGGAATGCACGGGGTTGAAATTATTCGATACAATGAGAGGGTCGAGATTTGGAAGAGAATTCTTAAGCGATTCGTTTAAGTTCGGTAATACTGAGACACGGAAGACAAATCTGGAGCGACGTATATTGTACGAGAGAAAAACTGAACTGTTTAAAATAACTTCAATTTCTTAACAAACACTTGATGCCGTCTGACGTAATAAAGCAACACTCTGTACGTTTCGAGTCGTCTGCCGACAAGTACCTCTCGCACCAACCCGGCGTCGAATTCAACTCCGCCTACCCCACTTCATGAAACAATTTAAAGATAAATAACCGGGCGACGATCTCGGAGTGCGACACCCACCGCATATTCACGACGATCATCTTCATTCATATCCTCGGCAAATACATTAAAGTGACTCCAGACGAAAGAAAACATCGCCGCTCGGCGCAGGAATATCCTGAAAAGGCTCCTGAAAAATGACCGTCCTTGAATAGGGAACGGTTCCCCGTAAACAAAAACGTCGAGCTCTTACGACGCTACCTGGCGCGACAAGCGGGATAAAAATTTAAGCGAAAATCGATTTCCGCCGTCAAAATTTCAACTTTTTCCCCACCGAAACAAAAACACTCTAATCGGTTATATTTACCGGTGTTTGTCGAGGCGGGCCCCAATAAGGTCAATCGGACGGGAACGGACAAAGAAGACTCGAGGAAATAACACTTAAGGGAAAGGTTACAATTTCCTGGCGTTTTGAGTCATTAGGACGGAGAATAAGCTGTACGTTTATCACCTGCAAAAGCCAGACACCTGGAAAACTTAACCTTAAGGCGGTATCATTCGGTCTGGTTTGGGACAGTTTTCATCCCGTTTGAAATGTCATGTAAAAACGGGAGAAATTCCAGGATTTTACACGTTTAAAAATTTTCAATTTGCAGTTTTTGGATTTTGCAATACATATTTCTTTTTTTTTATTTTTCACTTTTTCGAATTTTAAGTTTTTCAATTTTTAATATTTCGATTTTTCAAATTTTCGTTTCTTCAAATTTTCATGATTGATTTTCACTTTTGACATTTTTCAAGTTTTCATCATAAACTTTTTCGTTTTTTATTTTTGATTTGTTAATTTTACAGTCTCTTGACTTCTAAATTTTTCAATTTTTCGATATTACAGTTTCTCATTTTTCGATTTTTCACATTCTCAGTTTTTAATCTTTGTCACTTTCAATTTTTCGTTTCCTCAATTTTTCAAGTTCTCGATTTTTATTTTTCATTATCTCGATTTTTTTAATTTTCATTTTCTCGATTTTATGTCACAAATTTTTATTTTTTCAATTCCTTTATTTTTTGTTGTTTCTTTCGATTTTTCAATTATTCGTTTCTTCAATTTTTCGAATTTTCAGTTTCTCAATTTTTCGTTTCCACAATTTTTCATGTTCCCGATTTTTAATTGTGGTAAATTTTTAATTTTTATTTTCTCGATTCACAATTGTCCGTTTCTTCATTTCCTTTATTTTCTGTGTTTTTTTTTTCGATTTTACAATTTTTTATTTGTTCAGTTTTTCAAATTTTCAGGCTTTGAATTTTTAGTTCGTCCATTTTTCAATTTTAAAAAAATCACTTTGCAGTTTTTGGATTTCCACTTTTGATTTTTCAATTTTACAATTTCTCGACTTCCAAAATTTTCAATTTTTCGTTCCTTCGATTTTTCGGTTTGCATCAGTTCTTCGATTTGGCAATTTTTCAATATTACAGAGTTTCATTTTTCGATTTTTCAGTTTCTCAATTTTTCATTTTTCCTTTTTCCAATTTTTTGTTTCCGATTTTTATTTTTCATTTTCGCGATTTTTTAATTTTCACTTTTTCGAGTTTATATCACAATTTTCCTTTTTTTTTTATTTTCTTTATTTTTTGTTGTTTCTTTCGATTTTACAATTTTTCTTTTATTAAATTTTTCAAATTTTTAGGTTTTTAGCAATTTTTCTTCAAATTTTCAAGTTTGATTTTCACTTTGTACATTTTTGAAGTTTTTATTATATACTTTTTTCGTTTTTCTATTTATGATTTTTCAATTTTACAATTTTTCGACTTCCAAATTTTCCAATTTTTCGTTCTTTCGATTTTTCGGTTTGCATCAGTTCTTCAATTTGGCAATTTTTCAATATTACAGATTTTCATTTTTCGATTTTTCAGTTTCTCAATTGTTCATTTTTCCCTTTTCCAATTTTTTGTTTCCGATTTTTATTTTTCATTTTCCCGATTTTTTAATTTTCACTTTTTCGATTTTATATCACAATTTTCCTTTTTTTTTATTTCCTTTATTTTTTGTTGTTTCTTTCGATTTTACAATTTTCCTTTATTAAATTTTTCAAATTTTCAGGTTTTTAGCAATTTTTCTTCAAATTTTCAAGTTTGATTTTCACTTTGTACATTTTTTCAGTTTTTATTATACTCTTTTTCGTTTTTTTATTTTTGAGTTTTCAATATTACAATTTCTCATTTTTTCATTTTTCACATTCTCGATTTTTAATTGTGCCCTTTTTCAATTTCCCGCCCCCTCAATTTTTCAACTCCCCAATTTTTATTTTGCATTTTCCTGATTTTTTATTTTTCATTTTCTCGATTTTATATCACAATTTTTTAGTTTTTAATTTCCTTAATTTTTGTTTCTTTAGATTTTCCAATTTTTCGTTTCTTCAATTTTTCGAATTTTCAGTTTCTCAATTTTTCGTTTCCAGAATTTTTCATGTTCCCGATTTTTATTTTTCAGTGTGGCGAATTTTTAATTTTTATTTTCTCGATTTATATCACAATTGTCCGTTTCTTCATTTCCCTTATTTGCTGTTTTTTTTTTTCGATTTTACAATTTTTCATTTGTTCAATTTTTCAAATTTTCAGGCTTTGAATTTTTAGTTCGTCCATTTTTCAATTTCTAAATTTTTCACTTTGCAGTTTTTGGATTTCCAGTCTTCCGATTTTCCAATTTCTTTAATTTTAAATATTTTTATTTCATAATACATATTTCTTTTTTTTTGATTTTTAATTTTTTAGAATCTTAAGATTTTTTAATTTTACAATTTCTCGACTTCCAAAATTTTCAATTTTTCGTTCCTTCAATTGTTCGGTTTGCATCATTCAATTTGGCAATTTTTCAATATTACAGATTTCCATTTTTCGATTTTTGAGTTCCTCAATTTTTCATTTTTCCCTTTTCCAATTTTTTGTTGTTTCTTTCGATTTTACAATTTTTCCTTTATTAAATTTTCAAATTTAATTTAATAATTTCGAATTCTTCAAAATTCTCCCGTATTCCTAAGAATTCCTCTCGGATTTTCGCGAATTAAGTAGAATTCCTTTTGATTCTTTCAGGTCCTATTGCATTATCTGATTCTTCCGGATTCATTTAGGTCTTTGGAATTTTCTTGGAGTCTCTGGAATTTTTTCATTTTCTCTCAGACTATTTTGTGTTTTCCCGTATTCTTTCCAATTCTCCAGGATTTTAATCCTTCGATTATCTCATATTTTTCGAATCCAAACGGTTTCATTCGGATTCTTTCCAATTCTTGCGCATCATCCCCGAATTTTTCGATTCTCTCGTATTCTTTCAATTCTCTCAGCTTCCAAGAATTCTCCCGGATGCTCGCAAATTCTTTCGAAATCCCTACGATTCTCTAGAATTGTGTCCGTATTCTTTCCGATTCTCTCGGAGTGTCTCGGATTCTTTCGAATTCTTCCGAATTCTCTTGTATCCTCTGTGAATTTGGTCGGATTCTATCGGATTCGTTCAGATTCCTCTGTATTCTTGCGAATCCTCTCGGAATTTTTCGTGTTCTTTCGAATTCTTCAATATTCTCCCGTATTCCTAAGAATTCCTCTCGGATTTTGGCGAATTATGTAGAATTCCTTTTGATTCTTTTGGATTCTATCGGATTCTCTGATTCATCCGGATTCATTGAGCTCTCTGGAATTGTCTTGGATTCTCTGGAACTTTTTCATTTTCTCTCGGACTATTTTGTGTTTCCCCGTATTCTTTCGAATCCTCCAGGATTTTAACCCTTCGATTATCTCATATTTTTCCAATCGACACGGTTTCATTCGGATTTTTTCCAATTCCTGCGGATCCTCCCCGAATTTTTCGATTCTCTCGTATTCGTTCAATTCTCTCGGCTTTTAAGAATTCTCCCGGATGTTCGCGAATTCTTTCGAATTTCCTACGATTCTCTTGGATTGCTTTCGTATTCTTCCCGATTCTCTCGGAATGTCTCGGATTCTTTAGAATTCTCCCGAATTCTCTTGTATCCTATGTGAATTTCGTCGAATTCTATCGGATTCTTTCAGATTCCTCTGTATTCTTGCGAATCCTCCCGGAATTTTTCTTGTTCTTTCGAATTCTTCAGGATTCTCCGGTATTCCTAAGAATTCCTATCGGATTTTCGCGAATTATGTAGCATTCCTTTTGATTCTTTCGGGTTCTATCGTATTCTCTGATTCTTCCGGATTCATTGATTTCTCTGGAATTTTCTTGGATTCTCTGGAATTTTTTCATTTTCTCTCGGACTATTTTGTGTTTCCCCGTTTCTTTCGAATCCTCCAGGATTTTAACCCTTCGATTATCTCATATTTTTCGAATCCACAAGGTTTCATTCGGATTCTTTCCAATTCTTGCGGATCGTCCCCGCATTTTTCGATTCTCTCGTATTCGTTCAATTCTCTCGGCTTTTAAGAATTCTCCCGGATGTTCGCGAATTCTTTCGAATTCCCTACAACTCTCTTGGATTGTGTTCGTATTTTTTCCGATTCTCTCGGAGTGCCTCGGATTCTTTCGAATTCTTCCGAATTCTCTTGTATCCACTGTGAATTTGGTCGAATTCTATCGGATTCTTTCAGATTCCTCTGTATTCTTGCGAATCCTCTAGGAGTTTTTCGAGTTTTTTCGAATTCTTCAGGACTCTCCCGTATTCCTAAGAATTCCTTGCGGATTTTCACGAATTATGTAATGAGGTTTTTAGCAAATCTAGTTCAAATTTTCAAGTTTGATTTTCACTTTGTACATTTTTTAAGTTTTTATTATACACTTTTTCGTTTTTTAATTTTTGAGTTTTCAATATTACAATTTCTCATTTTTCCATTTTTCACATTCTCGATTTTTAATTGTGGCCTTTTTCAATTTTCCGCCCCCTTTAATTTTTCAACTCCCCGATTTTTATTTTGCATTTTCCTGATTTTTTATTTTTCATTTTCTCGATTTTATATCACAATTTTTTGTTTTTTCATTTCCTTAATTTTTGTTGTTTCTTTCGATTTTCCACTTTTTCGTTTATTCAATTTTTCAAATTTTCAGGCCAATCGATTCCAATTCGTCGATTTTTCGATTTTTAAATTTTTCAGTTTGCAGTTTTTGGGTTTCCAATCCCTTTCTTAGTTTTTGGATTTTCAGTTTTATACTTCGATTTCTTAATTTTTTTCAACTTTTCGATGTTTTAATTTTTCTTTTTTAAAATTTTTCATTTTTTTTTATTTCTCGATTTATCGAATTCGATGTTTTGATTTCTGAATTTCTCAATTTTTTTTCTATTTCTAGATGTTTCAATTTTTGGATTTCTCGGTTTTTCGATTTTCCAATTTTTCGATGTTTCGATTTGTCGATTTTTCAGTTTTTCGATTTTTAAGTTTCAGATTTTCGAATTTTTCTTTTTTCATTCCTTGATGTTTGGATTTCTCCATTTTTCAATTTTGCGATATTTCAATTGTTCAATGTTTTAAATTTTAGATTTTTCGATTTCTGGATTTTTTGATTTTCCAGTTCTTCAGTATTTCTATTTCGCAATTTTTCAAATTTTGACGTTGCTAAATTTTCAGTTTTCCGATTTTTCGATTAATATATATATATATATTTTTATTTTACCCTTTCTCGAATTCGCAATTTCGATTTTTAAAGTTCTTCAATTCTTCAGTTTTTCGTTTTTTAAACTTCAGATTTTTCAATTTTCGACTGTATTATATATATTTCGATTTGTGAATTTTTCGAGTTTTCAATTTTTTGAGAACTCGATTTATCGAGATTCGGATGTTTCGGTGTTTTGATTATCTCAGTTTTTGAATTTTTCGATGTTTCGATTTTTCAATTTTTCGTTTTTTTACTTTTCGGGTTTTCGATTTTTGAATTTTCCGATTTTCAATTTTTTAAATTTTCAAGTTTTGACGTTTCTGAATTTTCAGTTTTCCGATTTCTCAATTAATCTATTTTTTGGATTTCCCATTTTCGACTTGCGAAGGTTTCGATTTTTCAGTTTTTCAGTTCTTGCAATTTTTCGGCTTTTCGATTTCCTAATTTTTCAATTTTTTAATTTCCCAAATTTTTGAATATTTTGTTCAATTTTGTAAGTTTTCTCAGTTTTTCGATTCTTCAATTTTGGGATATTTTAGTATTTCGACTTTTGGATTTTTCACGTTTTTACTTTTTGGATTTTCAATTTTTCGTTTCTTGAACTTTCGGTTTTCACAATCTTTCAACTTTTCGATATTTTAAGTTTTCAATTTTTAAAATTGTAAGTTTTTCGATTTCCCGAGTTTTCAGTTCCTCTATATTTGAATTTTTCTATTTTCGAAATTTAAAGTTAATTATAAGTTACTTTTCTAGAAGACACATTAGAAGAACACGAACAAAAACAGAGTAAGATACGGTACAAATAAAAATACAGGGTGTGAGTGAGAATTTAAAAATTTGGCGATTGATGGGACAGGAAAACTCAAAACAAGGTTGCATTTGTGATTTACGGGGAATTTCGGATGCAGGCGTTAAGATATTTGAAAAGTGACTAGAGAACACAAATATGGGACATGGGTCATAAAACCATCGTAACTTGATCACAAAATTCTGTACATCATTGTGTAACACCAAATCTACCAGTTTCTAACACAATAATCGACACAATAGCATTGAATCGAACATCATATAAACTATGGTGGAGGCGCCGGGATAATAAGTGTTTTAGCTTGACCGAGCACGTGACGGTTTGCGGCGGCAATCGCGCCTTTCGTTGTAGCCGCCTCCAGCGCTTCAGCGCCGGTCAATCGCGACCATTTCGCGGTCGATCTGGTCTCTCGAATCAGGCTTGCAATATTTACCGCGATAACGGGGCTTTAATGGACCGCCGGGACGCCCTGTATTCGAACCGCTCCCGCACGCCACAGCCGCCTCGACCGACATATGGTAATGCTCCACTTCGCCAGCAGATTAACCGATAAAATCAACATTAATTAATTGCGGTGGCGTGTAAATCTGTTTTTCCCCAGAAGCGATTTAGCTCGCGTCTGATTATTTTTTCCCGAAATTGAATCATCGTCTACTTCTTCGCACTGACGTGTCGCGCCGGATGAAAAAGCGCCGCCGTCTTGTTCGATGGAAATCACGGCCTTTGGCGGCGGAACGCGAGGCTTTGAATAGCAACTTATGGTGTTTGTGTTTGCTGCTCACCTGATATACCATCGAAATGTGATCGATGCCGGTGCGGATGGAAGGGGCGGTTTATTCAGGACGCGGAGAGGCAATTAGAAATTAAGCCGCTCGGTTTGTTGGGGATGATGGTGCGATATTGTATATATGTACGGTCGGGGGTGGAGAAGGGGGCAAAGAGGGCTGAGTGCGCTTGACGCGTAGCGTTTGATTTGGATAAAAATAGACGCGAGTGTGTTTTGATTGGGACAAGTGGAGTGGCGGGTTGGAAACGCGAACAAACGGTTTTGTGGCGCTAAAACGCCAGTCAAAAGTTGTTTATTCGTCCCCTACAATGAATTAGTGACGTCAGCTCAACATCGTACGGAAAATGTGTCAACAAACACGAAACTGCGACTGAATTAGAATTTCAAACACCGTAATTAAATAATTTTACACATTTTCGTAAATTTCTTCGAGAATTAAAAATGCCTGTCGCGTTTTTTATTGCCGCTCGAAGATTTCCGAATTCCCCAGGTATATCAAATTTCGTAATAATATTAAGTCGCCCCACTCCCACTCAACAACAAACAGAATACTTCAAATTTTCAGCTGCTCCTGAAGCCTCCGCATTAACTCCAAAGTTTCACTTTATTCCAGCACTCCGCGAACTTTTCACGACTTTCCTCAGATCGTAAAAACGAAACATCAAAGCGAAAAAAACTACTCCCCGAACTACCCACGCACGCCCCCCCCGAAATCTGCATAATCACACACCACATAAACAGTTAAGAGCCGTTAAAACTCCCCAACTTCACCTATAAATTAAAACGCAAAACTCCCCGAATAAAACATTCGGCATAACAATAACCCCGCAAAGCGGCGCCCTGTTGTTTATTTAATAATAAATTACCCGGCTTTAATTAAAATCGACTCGGATATTCATGGGTGAATGGCACGTGACAATAAAGCGACCCTTTTCGCCGTTATTATTATTATTATTGCGATTATGGAAAGTCTGGCTCCGGGTTCCGGCAATCCACGAACACGCGCCATAATAGTTCCGGGCGGCCTCCGGACGGTAATTACGGCGAAAAAGCGACCCGCTGAAAAATCGCGAGAGGGTTTCTTGCGGGCGACGACGAACTGCGCCGTGCGCTTGACACCGAGCGCGATTGATGGCCATTTTTCATGACGTAGCATCCACTAATTATTAAAGTAGGCGGGAAACACGAAATTTACTACAACATTATTTTCGAAACTTAATTTCCTCCAGCGATATTTCTCTACAAGACATAACTCGATTGTTAACAACGTCGTTAATTTAGAAACGGAATCCGAATGTTGTTATTTATCTTTTTAGACGAACTTCGAAAACACTACACTGCCCCGAGGTACGAATAACTGCTCCTTTGGTGTACAATTTTTGCGGCCAACAGGTAATTTATTTCGGACATGACAAGTTTTTTGCAAAACCCATTTTTTACGAGCTGTATTAAACCCTTTCAAGAACAAATTACTAAAGTTCACGTCGTTTTGAGGCAACTAATTAACAAAATCAATTTATATTTTCGCCAAGAAATAAATACCAAGATGAAAATAAATAACTATCGACCGTAGGCGCAGTTCGGCCGCACCGCTTCTGCGAATCGTGGTTCCTTCGGCAGTTTTGTTTCCAGCGAACGGATGACTACTCAACGTGAATAATTCACGACGGGTGTAATGAATTAAGACCATCTGCAGCGCTCAACTCTTCTTCCCGGAAAGGAGCGGCGCGCCGGAGTGATGAAAAAGATATGAGTGAGGGGATTCCTGGAAAAATGGACGGCGTCGGGACGATCCGGAGGCACGAAGCGGAAGGAATTGAAATTAATCAAAAAAAATATTGCGGAATGATTTTTCACAACTGAAAGCTCTGAAAGCTCTCTGAAACACTTGGGGGCGACTGTGTTTCGCGAAATTTAAAATTGTTCCAATGACAACTACTTTACGGCGCTTTTGGGTTGCGTCTATTTCCGAAAGCACTTGGGGGCGCCTGCGTTCCAGAAACTCAAAATTTCGGAATAACAAATACGGATAATAAAACTGGGAAATAATTGCACGCCGCCCAAATAATGACATCACCCCGACAAAAAGTTCCATGAACGTGCAGATTTCAGCACGAAACGAAAAAAACGCCTGAAATTTAACGAGAACCGGTAAAACTGAAACAATTTCCACTGCAAAAATTACAATTCCGTTGAATAGCATTAAACAATGGTGGCACACGTGCATGCATCGACCTGAATTTTTTAATACTAATTATTTTCAAAGAACGACAATTAAAAGCACTTAAATAACAACATCTGTTCTACATAGCTTCATTTAAATTTTATGAATACATCCGCACGAACTACATCCCGCAAGTTCGCAGGAAAGACTTTGTCCCACTTCTGGGTAAACAAAGAAGTTAAAAAGCGAGCAAACGACACCTCCGCCCGAAAAATAAACAACAAACGAGCTTTCTCGACGTCGGCCCAGAAATTAATGAGTTCGCCAATTCCAGATAATGTCGGAAGAAATATCACGCTTAATTGCACCTCGGAACACTCATCCGGGGAGGCAAGTGAATAAAGCACTATGTAAATAAAGGCCATTAAACATAAACACCGTCGCTTTGTATCCTTTTATGCGAGCATTTTTAAAGGGGAAAGGGCGCATAAAGCTCGTGGAAAGCGACGCAGCTAATAGCGATTTTTGCACGGGTTGCACACAATTTTTTTCCTACGATTGTTCAAACGTTCGATTTTAATCATTTTTGTGTGTGCGGTCTTGACGGAGGCGACGTTGCTGAAATGTTAAACATCGACCTAACGACAAGTGAAATTAAGCCGTATAACAGCACGCCAACAGCCATCCTGGCATATTAAAGTATTAAACTAAGTTGTGGTTACAATGGAGTTACAAAGTTGGCTTAATAAGGGCTTGCAACGGATCGCGAGCGCCCCGCGTTACGTACTCGCGAAAAGGGGATGATCGCATTCGCGACTAGATAATAGAGATGTTTGGATTATTGCGGCCAAGTTTAGAGAACTGAAATGAGCAGATGCAACTTTCGAAAGACTTGTGATAGTTTTAATGCGAGCAATTTTACAAAATAAATAGCACTATTGTCTTCAATCTAATTGTAAATTCTCTCTCGAAAGCGCCTCTTGCGAGCTTTTTCGAGTCCTCTCGCTTCTATATTTTTATCACGACATTATTGCTTGCACGAAGTACTTTCTGTAATTGCTTAATTCATCTTTGTTCCGTCTTTCCTATGTGAGATTATTAATCTTTGCTGTCGTATCCTAGAGAATTTATGTGGGTTGGGGCTTTATGTTCGTGTGCACAAATCACTTCACTTAATTGTGGCACGTTAAATGGGAATAATTAAATATAGACCTTCGAGTCAACGTGTCTATTGTGGTGCAAATCGTATCCATCCGACCACTTTACCAACACTGTAACTAAATATAAGAGATTAGCTGGAAACTATTTCAATTCGACTAGTTCCAAGAAAAGTCAAAGCACAGTCATCACTTTACAAGGCAACAGAGTTGCAAACACGCCTTCATTCCCAGTAAAAATAAATCCGTTACCAAACCCCTAAAAAAAAAAAATCGAACCCTTCAACCCGTCCATCAAAAGCACACAACCTGCAAATGAAGACACCCCCAACCACCTGTCATTCCCACCCAACCAAATCCGTCGGAAAAAACCCTCATTTAGCGTCCATCCAGCCGCCCCCGACGCCTAACCGAGTTAACATCCTTAACCTACGTCAAGGAAGCATCCCAACATCTGGCCATCGCCGTGCAGCCGAGCCGATCCAAACGCAAGCGCCACGCCGCCGCTCGCCGCCAACGAACGCGCCAGTGACACACATGACGCCGCCGCGAGGAGACGCGTCGCGACGCTCCGAGATGCCGCACGCGGACGACACGACGCGCCAGAGATCGCCAAATTCGAAATAAAAAAATTCGCAAAATTCGCTAGTCGCGATGGACGGTCGCCATTAGAGAGTAGGTCGGTGCGGTAGAGACCACGTCGTCGGGGGCGGCGGGAGACCTGTCCTTTTGAATTTGGCGGGACACTCGGCAGATCGATAAGCCATAAAACACGGAAATTACGGCGGGGCCCTTAATCCGGGACGACGTATAAAAAGGATACTCCGGATGAGGAGCCGGTTTTTCCGGACGGGAAGCACTGATGATGGCGAAGTGAGCGCCGAAACGGGGATGTGAAGTGAAGAGTGGGACCGGAAAAGAACAGCAGTAAGTTGGGGGAGGGGGATTTTTGGGGTTGTGCCGATGTGGATTTCGAGAAAATGCCGTTAAATATTTAGAGTGGGCCCCAATTAAAGTTTCGGTTTATGTAATCGATTTTTATTTAATCGCTTAAATAACGAAGTCAAATAAATAATCCAAAAGCTTTAGGCAGGATAATAAACAGCGCTCGGCTCACTCGGCTTTTGAAAAGTTTTGACTTTCATAAACACCAGACATCCTAAAGAAATAATATTGCGACGTTAAATAAACACGGTTTTATGATGAGGAACCGCTGTCGATGAAAATGATCGCGAAAAAATTATGTTCGAAAGCGTGTTAATGATCGAGTGTCATGGAAGCAAACTCATTCCGACATTAGTGTCGCCTACACAATACACATCCTGCCTTTAATTAACGTTGGGTCCTTCTGTATTCAGCTTTTCTACGTCTTTGAATACAGGGTAATGTATACCTGTTGGGAGAATATTATTTCACAAAACCTAATCTATTCATCTTGTCTCCAAATATTAATACAAAATTTAAATTAAATGACGGGTTCAAATTTACGCGACAAAACACCAGGGCCGAGGGCACTCTCCGAAATGAAAATCAAAACAAAGATCACTACGTTCCACTCCTTTGTGAAAATCTCATCGCGTTTATTCAAAAAGTGACACGCAACGGAAATATATAAACCGACTACATCGATCCAGAAAAAATCCTTAAGGTCAGTTAGGCCACACTTCCAAATACTCCGACTCTTGTATTTTCTTAAGCACCGACAGATAGATTTTATATAAATAAACCAAACATAAAATATACAGACTGTCGTGATTAAGATATAATACACTCTTGTTCGATCTGGCCGAAAATAAATATTGTGCCGTCAACAATCAATACGGTACTTTGTTTTTACAAAATCGGTGAGCGATCGATGAAGGCCGAAGAAAAACCGGGAGATAAATCACGGAAAAAATCTTGACATGTTTGAAACATTTTAAGAACCTCATTATCGCAACCCACACACCTAACATTTACGTAACGCCGGATCTACGCAGACACTCGGTGGCGACTGTAGTAGCCCGTCGACGAAATCCATCAACTAAAACCGTGTCTTTTTTTCTTTTCAGAAATGTCCGCCGTCTACCACAAGGCCACCATCATCATCTACAACACCACCGCGTCCGCCAAGAACACCACCGCCGCCGACCAAGACGACTCCGCCAACAACTGGTGGGCCCTGTCGGCCCTCATCCTCGCCGTCGGCACCGCCGCCGGCAACATCCTCGTCTGCCTGGCCATCTGCTGGGAGCGCCGCCTCCAGAATGTCACCAACTACTTCCTCATGTCTCTGGCCATCACCGACTTGATGGTCGCCATCCTCGTCATGCCGCTGGGGATTCTGACCCTGATCCGGGGTAAGCGACACTCGAAAATGACAGAGGATGACGCGCGTCACACGCACGCCACATTTCCCGGAATTAAACCGGAACAATGGCGGCTTTCCAATCGTAATGATCGGGGGGCTTCTTCTTCCCGGAAAAACCCACACACCTGTTGGGCGACAAAGAACCGGAAAACGCGAAAGGGCGCGACGAGAAAGTGGACGGATTTTTCGCCGGGGGCGTTTAATTAAGTAAAGTTTTTTCGACGATGTGCCGCGGACTCCCGGGGGACCGTTGGAGGTGTGCAGGTTCAATCGATCAAAGTCGACGTCGACTGTTCACTAATCCGGAACGATAAGACGGTTCGATGCGATCGGTACTATTGCAGCGCGGGAGGTTAGGGACGTCGCATTACATATTCTATGCATTTTAAGGCACATTTATTTTGTTAAAAGCTTCCAACGAACAATGATTGGGTCCTTCCGGCGTCGCCACTTCCCTGCGCGAATGCAATTATTGTTTAAATAAAAGAGCGAGGGTTCTTCACGTCGGCTCAAAACCGGGGGAAAACTTTGAAACTGTTCCCCGATAAATGCAGCAGACGCGGTTTCAAACTCCCCAAACGCATCAACAAAAATCATCGGTTAATAATTCCGCGTGGGTAGACAAAGGGGAGAACACGATCCCTACATCTTGTTTTTGCCAAAAATTTCTAATTAATTCGTGCAAAAAAGCGCGCGTTAGCGTGTTGTCGACGATCTCCCCAGACGAAGCAAACAATACCTTGCGAGAATTTCTTCTCTTGTAAGATAACCCACGCTCGGATCCCGAAACCCGGCCTACAACCATAACCTTCCCGAAGCTTCCGCCGATTTTTCCCCGACCATCCTTTGATAACAAGACGGATAATGTCATTCCGGCGATTTATCGCGCACGCGATTCCCCGATCGCATTAGGACGCCCTCTATAAGTCGTCACTGTCGACAGTATTAATTCTCATTACGACTCCGACATGTTAAATAAATCTCTCACCGAAGCCGAACGCATCCAAGCAGGATTTCGGCGACGCTTTGCTCGACGAAGAAATCTTCTCGTAGAGATTACCGCTAAATTGCTCGCCTCAGCCGTGATCCCGCTCATCCGTCTCTTCGAGCGTTTTGCGGTCGTGCGTTAGATACGTTCACTTATAAATCTCGCGCGTGCGAGAGCAAAGTAGTCGCAAGCCAACGAGATTATTATACATCAGAGGTCCGCATTAGCCGCTAATCTCTTTAATCGATCGCGAGACGTCGCGAACGCCCCGAATTCGCGCGGTTTTCGCTGGACACTGCCGGCGTAATCCGTCTTCCGCCGGAAATTATGGGACGTAATACCGTACAGGATTTACAGTGGCGATCCGGGGCTCCGGGGAGCGATAGCGGCCGACATTAATATTAAAAGCGAAAAATTAAACGGGCTAGCGCGACAACGAGAACGGCAGCGACGGTTGCTTACGGCGCATATTTCCTGCTGTCGTGGACGCGATAAGGGGATCCCGTTCGACGGAGACGCTAATATATGTGACGTTTCCACCACCCAGAACAGAGGCGCTTTTCAACTACGCGCGATTGACGCAGACACTTGGGGGCGACTGCACAAGAGAAACTCGTTCTATGAAGGCGCAAATATTTGCAGCAACGTGACGAATTCATAACGCAGAGTGCATTCACCAAATTTGAATGCAATCGGCGGGGGCGTTTTTGAGCTGTGCGCGATTAACGCAGACACTTGGGGGCGATTGTGAGTGTTTCGCACGACGCAAAAACTGGAATTTAAATGCGGAACTGCGGAGGGTACACGAAGGGGCAATCGGTGTCGTAGTAATTAGCTACAATACACTGTAGATTACGGCAGCACATGTTCGAATCCAAACAAAGACCCTTTATGAACCCGGCCTAAACTAGTGGCAAAGAGCCTCCAGCGAGTCGTTTCTAATATGCGAGACCCCAGATTTGCGTCCATTCAGCGGCGATGCTTTTTCAATTATTCGAAGCCCTGGAAACGTCACCGCTAAAACCTCATTCATGCAAGCGTGCACTCTAATGTTCGCTCGGCGATAAATCACGGCGACACTGTAATCCGACTGAAATAAAAAGCCATCCCACTATTAGATTAAAAATTAGCGGTGGAAAGCTCTCGAGTGTCCTGTTTCGTGCGATCAATGCAATAACGTCATTCAAGAGGTTCGCGAGTGCACTTTGCGCTTTGAGACCGACCGTCACGGAATAATCGATTCCGTGGACGTCCTTAATTGGCGTCCCATTCATGACTGTCGCTCGGTCACCTCGAAATCCTCCATAACTCAAAGAAGAAAAAAAAAAAAGAGGAGGATTCTCGTAAACATATTTCGCACGGTTGGCAAAACACCGTTCAGATTTGATCTCATTTCGTTGGGAAACTTTTCGGATTTTTCTCGTCGCATAATAGAGCTATATTTACGTACCGACGAGTCAATAAACAGCTTACAGAGACGCTGTCTCGGCGTGTCGAAGGCATCTATTTTTGCTTTTTCGCAGTTAGAGTGCACACCTCGCCGAATTTAAGACGTGTCTACGATCCTCCTCCGCGTCGTTCCGAACAGATTGCCATTTCCCCCTCGATTGGACTCCGAATTCGTAATAATTAGCCCCGTGCCTTGCACGGTCTGTTCGCAGTGCTATCGATTCGCTTATCACTATTTAAACGTCCGTCGGTTCGTTAATTTTTCCAAGAAAACGTTCCACTTCCGCCGCCCCCCGCGACTCGTAAATAAGATCATTAAAAATTCGTTTTTTGATTCGTCTTAATTGGCGCGAACTCGCGAAATTCGATTGTCGTTGTAGCAGTCTATTTGTCGACTTTCACGCCAATTTGTATGTAAATCGTGTCCTAATGAACGGAATTAAGGAGCCGCGAAGGCAAATAAGAATTAATTGAATCAAACAGACCCTCTTTGATACGTGCGTCCGACCGGGATCCACTCACCTGAAACAAGAAAGGAGAAATTAAAAAAAAACGAAAGAAAATCGATGAGAAAAATAATTCATAATGAGGGTTATTTTTACGTGACGGAGTGAATGGAACACGGATTATTATTTCAGGCGACCGCGGCCGGATTCTTCCGGAGGAAAAAAAGTTAATTCTCGCGCGTTAAACGTGTTTCGTTCCAAACATCGTTATTATTAACTCGGATTAATTATTCAAATTTGTCGTAAGCGGAGTTATCGACGTTTTGATTATTATTTAATCGCGGCTCGGATTATTCGGAGGGTGGCATAAATAACGACGACGCCTTCACAGAAGCTCGGAAATTGAGCTTGATGGGGTGGTTAGGCAAATTCTTACGGGCGAAATGAGAGAAATTAACGCGTTTACGAAATTCCGCCGAAAAAGCCGCCAAACTTGATTTCACCTGCACGAACAATTAGTGCTCCGCAAACGCCCGCTTTATCTTCGTCCACCTTATTGTACGGATCGTGATCGATATTAAGGTCTGCCTCAAGAAACGGAAATTCTTTATATATACCGTCGACGCTATTTTCTCTCCCATTGTGCGACCCCCACGAAACAAAAAGTGCATCGGAAACAATAACCGCTCTCCGAAATGGAGTTCCAGGCAATTAATCCTCGCTCCTCTCCGCAAACATCTCAACACTAGCCAGAGCCGCTTTGAAATATGACCGTAATACCCCGGATCAAACGCACTATCGCACACCCACGAAAAAACGGCCCACGCAGGAATTAATCGCTGCATCCATTCAGAACCCGTTCGAATATTAGTCCCGTTTCAATTTCCTGCGGCTGATCCACTCGAAACAATAAAATCGCTGCAAATGGAAATTTATCGACTGGACGGATTGATCCCGTCTATTTTCGCTAGGATCGATCGAAACCACGCTGCTGAATAAACGATCCTGGTAAAAATAGGAGTTAATCGAGTTTTAAAACACCGTCGGAAAAGGTGGCTCACGAACATGATGAACTATCCGACAAGCTTCATCAGGCGGTAATTAAAAGGCCAACAACCAAAACGCAAACTAGCCGAAATCCCACCGGCTGCGCCATTCGTACAACATAAAGCGAACGTAATGCGACATTCAACACCCAAAGCGACTCTGTTTTACAAAACGCACGAGCGAAACCCGACCCGATCCGGCCAAATATTAACCGCCTCCTTGGCGCTCCATTCTTCACCTGCACGTCAAATTTCCGCGATCGATACGTCCGCTCAAAAATCCTTAAGCCCCCCTGTTCCCGAGATTAACTGTCTGTTAAGCGATTATCTCATTATCTGCCTATCGAGCTACTGGATCTGATCTAAACCCGCTTGTTTCCACCGTATCGTAACGGATGGCCGTTTAAAAAGTTAATGGTGTAGAAACTTCCCGTACGCACTCCCGTAAATTTTTCGCGTAATGTTCAAATAATATCCACCCCGCTTTAACAAAGCCGAGTCGTGTTTGTATGGGTGCTTATAACTACAATTCCAGCCGCATCGAGTCAATATTGAACAAATTACAACAACAACATACGAAATCGCTTCATTAGCAGCAACGTGCACGCACAAACCGCGCAAAGATTTTATGACTTTATCGCCATGCCGGCCGAATCTGATACCGCGATTTAACGCCCGTTTGGATTTTAATGCGACTGTTCAGCTTATGCAGATCAACAAACGTGCGCTCGATGAAGCGGTAATTTGGAAGTGTGCTGCAAAATTCGGGCGTTATGTGCGATTTACGCAGACACTTGGGGGCGACTGTACTGTGCGCGAGCTTCAATTTATCCGCTCGGACGCATCGCCAGAAAGGTCGCTGCACCGCTTATGCACGGACTACAACGCCGCAAATCCCAAGGCAAACTTTCGGCTGGCTCTCCGGAGCTTCCGTCGAGTTCTATTAAATTTCGCGGCCGACGGAGCAAACCGAACCCGAGTGCTGCATTCTTTCCGCGCTCCGGCAACTTAAATAGTCCGGTGGCGAGTCGTCATCCCAAAAATTTAATCCGATTCGGAGGTTTGTCCAGGATAAACACGAGCCGGAATACTTATTTCGCACGGGAAGAGATCATAATAGCACGCCGTGCCACGACTCGAAAAATGAATTTTCCGGCGCAAGCGAAACCACACTCACGTCGTATTTCCACTGGAAATCCGAATTTGTCAAGGTGCGTTAGGGAGCTTCTGCTGGGGCTTTTCATATCGACGTGAATCAATTTAGGTGTGCGGAACTCGGCGCGAACGCCGCCTCCTCGGCGAGGTGAAAGCGATAAAATCGGGGATTGCGTCAGCTATTTTTACGCATCATTGTTGCTCAGTTTGGGAAAGGGGGTGTCGCGGAGAACGGAAAAGTTTAATTGCGTCGAATTTTTGTGCGGGAACTTCACCTAGGTGCTGCGTAGGAATGTTCCTCCAGCCGCCCCTAATCCGTCACAAACCCCCACAATTAGGCAAATGAAAGATAAATCGCGAAAACGCTCGCCTAAACAGAAAATATGAATGAAAATGATCCCCTCAAAACCGCTCGCTCTATTCAGGCCCGAAATTTCCCTCCCTGGGGTGTGTTTCGGGCGTCGACTAGATTATTAAGCCCGCCGAAAAACCGCCCCGTTTTAAATTAAGGATATTAGATCGGTCCTCCGATTAAGCGTTCAAAATCGAATCGGACCTGATGGTATTAGTTAATTAAGTTTTCATCGATGGTAGTTTTCGAGGCACTTCGTCCCTTCCCGACTTTCACATTGTTATACAAAGCGCTTCCCCGTATTGTGCGTACGGCGGCATTATAAAACGAAATTTTAGAACATATAAAAAGCAATTTTTCCTGCCGCCGCTCCAGCTCCTGGGTAATAAATATTTCATGGACGTTTCGGCTTTGAATCGAACGAGCCCTCCTTTATGCGGTTATTATTTAAGAAGCCGTCGGTTGCAAATTGCCGTCTCAAATTGGAAAATCAACAAGAAAGCTCGATCCGAAATCTATGAATAGTTTTCCGAATCTAACGAGAAAATCACGACCTCACGACCCTCCTTTGAGCCGCCGCCGCACACACATCACATCGCCCCCCGAGTATCGATTCCCGATGCATCTGGAAACGTCCCTCGTCCGTAAAAACCGATGCAAAAACAAATTAACCCAATTACTGCATCCATTATCGGGAGCAATAAAGCGAGAGCGCGGATGCCTTTATAAAACCAGAAAGGACTCATAATTGGAACTCCTTCCACTCCTTCGATGCACTCGACTTTCCGTACGTCTCAGCAATATCCGGAGCCCTCTCGACGGAGACGGCCAAATGCACACGCAAATTGATTCGCGCTCTCGTCGCAAGTGGCCCTTCACCTTCAGTTTCAAATTCCGTCGCTCCTGGAGGGTCATAAACTCCCTCTGCACGGTGGGTCCATTTTTCCCTCAAGACGCGAAGTCCGCGACCTTTCGGAAAACGCGTCCGGAATTTAAATCCGGTGCCGTTCAATCGAGGACTTAACAGTCCTGCGACGTTGCCGGACCCAGGATAATTGGGTCCCGCTTGTTTGATTAATCGATCAAGCGCACAATGGGTTAATCAAACGGTCGAGTTCGATCTGTTTGTTCGGCTCGTTACATTTTTACTCACGAATTTTGTCTATAAATAAACAATAATTGAGTTGCGTTTATCAAACGTTTCATTATCCTTTTAGCGGCAATTACCGCAGCTACTACAACTTCGACGCTATAACGGCTCGCTTTTTCCGCACGACGATGACTCGGCTAGGGTATAAATATTGACCTAATCGCTGCTGCTGCTGCACTTCCCCCCATTAAAATATCCTAGATTAAAGCGCCGACGTACCCTATTAATTCGATCCAATTTTGTTTACCCTTCTCCGTCCAATCAAAAATTAATAACAGCCGAATCCCCCAACGAAACTTTTTTTCTTTGCCCACGCCCTCGTCCAAATTGCTCTTCAAGATTCGTTTAAATTAATTAGCTTCGTTTCTGCAAAAGAAAAAAACCGAAAAAGTCCTGAACTTAATCCGTTTCAGATTAATTACGGATCAATTTAATCAGAGATTTATTCTTTCCACGAGGTCTTGATTCTTGGCCCGCCGACCGACACAAACAAAAAAAAAAACAACTTCCGGCGACGCGACCGTGTATTTGACAACCTCGTACAAATAACGACAGCGTCATAATTTAATCCCATTATATGCCTTAACGAGCGCCGATTCCTGATTAGTGACGTAATAAAGTCGGACGGAAGCCCATGGGATTAAATTGATTGGGGCTTAAAATGAATCCGGAGCTGTGGGAAGCTGGGCCGGTTTCGGTTTATGACCGCCGACAGCTGGCCCGGATTATTATTGCTGCAACACTTAATAACAAGCAAGTCGATGGTGGTGACCCCGTAATTGGGACCGCGATCCCGGCCCGCAATTTCCTCGAATCAAAAAAGACAAACTACTTTCGTTGTGCGATCGCCGGAAAATGGGAATTGCGGTTACGTGCATCCGAACCCTTCGGACGTCTTTGTTTTGAAATCTCGGAGCTTTTCACCTTCTTTCTCGATTCGCTTATGCTAATGCCCCCTCGAGAAATGGCATAATAAGCAGGGAAGCGTCAGTTGTTCCGGCAAAAAAACTGTGCACCACTTCTGTCGTTACTTCGAATAAAAGCATTGTTGTTCCGTTCCCCGGCGCCAAATGAAATTATCTTAGCGGAAACCCATACAAATTAGAGATGCTGTGCTGTAAAAGCTGCTCTCGAACCACAACGCCGGGATTTTTAATTAAACGTATTCCGCTGTGATCACACGCGTGCACGTGTATCCGTCAAACAAGAATGCCGGTTTAATGCGACATTTCTTTCAGGTTACTTTCCCCTGCCTTCGATCTACTGCCTCGCTTGGATATGTCTAGACGTGTTGTTCTGCACGGCCTCGATAATGCATCTGTGCACCATCAGCGTCGACCGATACCTGTCCCTCAGCTACCCGATGAAGTTCGGCAGGAACAAATCCAGACGCCGCGTCATCCTCAAAATCGTCTTCGTCTGGCTGCTGTCGATAGCGATGAGCCTACCCCTGAGCCTCATGTACTCCCAGGTACTGAATCCTCGTAGTTTATTCACGTGAGTTTTACGGTCGTCGTGCTGCAGGACCAGGACTCCCTCATCATCGACGGCACGTGCCAGATCCCCGATCCGCTGTACAAGCTCATCGGCTCCATTATCTGCTTCTACATCCCGCTGCTGGTGATGCTCGTCACTTACGCCCTCACGGTCCGTCTTCTCGCCCAGCAGCGCCAGAACCTCGGGACTCCGGACTGGTCCAGCAACTGGATGGGTGGACCGACGACGGCCCTAGGTGAGACAGACGACTCTCTAATGTCACTACTTGAAGGTACATCGGTGGTGTTTCCAGAGCGTCGATGCACCTGGAGGAAGCTCCTTAACGCCACCAAGGCCAGCAAGCAGTCGACTCCGCAGCACGCCCACCACTCGGCCGCCTCGACCGACACCGAGCTCACCACCATAGACACCCACGAGCTCTGGATCCAGGAAACCGAACCCACGCCGTGCACCATGTCGGCGCTGGGTCAATTCGGGGCCGAGATGCTCAAGCTATCCCGGGGTCTCGAAGCGGCGTCGCACCTCGGGGCTTCCCCCAAAGCCGCACCTTCGTTGAAAATCAGGTAACTGGGTCTCACTCCGGGGGTCCACGTTCGATTATTCATGTTGCAATAACGTTAAAAATTGCTTCCGCGGCGACAGTCCCACAAAAGAAAGCAATTCCGTCCGCTTTCGTTATTCCTATTGCGAGTGGCACCTTCCCTCGTTCCGCAGGCACATTAAGCCGTTCGGTTCGCATCCTTTGTTCCGCGGATGCGGCGATGTTTACCTCGGGCTCATCGGGTAATTACCGCACCGAATCAAAACACAATTAGTCGCTTGATAGCTCCAAAATCCGGCACAGAAATGCACCGCACAATCGAATATTCAAATGGACTACTCCGACACGGTCGTTATTAACCGAACGAGCGGTTTTATTATTAAACAAATCGTTACTCTCCCTGCGTCGTCCGTCGTTAATCGAGCAAAAACCGCTCGTTCTGCATCGTCTGAAACACTATACACGACAATCTAAAATTAATACAACCTAGAAAGCCGTATCTGAAAGTCAAATTAACTCTGTCATTCAAGAGCATATAGGAACTCCGCGCTCCCTTTCCCGAATAAAATTAACTCGAGGAGCCCGAAATCGATACCCCGCGAGCGATCCCGGTCAAAAAACAATTTTATTACGAAACAAATCACCGCTTCCTCCAGATACCTATCTCTGCCGTACGACGGACCCCTCATTATGCAATTAAAAACCCGAGACACGCGAACTCAAAATTAATGCAACGGTGATTTATCAGCTCGGGCGAACGCAGCACCGACAGCCTGGCCGACTCCCACTCGTCGCTATTAACGCCGGAAGGCTCCCCGTGGACGTCGAAGCGGCGCCGAGCCTCCACCTTCCACGAGGGCGACACGCGCGACGAGAGCCCCTCGCCGAGATGGCGCAAGCGGGGCTCGAGCTTCCACGACGTGCGCTCGTCGGACGCCTCCTCCGAGCTGTCGTCCGAACCCACGGAGAGCTCGCCGTTCCCGCTGCCGCCGCCGTGCACCTGCCCCTACTTCGGCGACAAGCAATCCGACAAGTCGCCGCCTCCGAAACCCGCCGAAGTCAAGATCATCCCGACGACGGGCAAGCTCACCCTCGACGTGGACAAGCCGGCGGCCTCGCCGCTCAAGAAGTCCATCCGCAGCCGCGGCAGCAAGGGCAGCGCCGACTCCTCCCCGAACAACATCGTGGTGACGTGGGAGTCGCGGAGGAGCCATCGCAGAGGTGAGAGAAACCGAGCTTCGCGGTCCCGACCCGTGTTTACCGCGTACGAGCGTACGCGGTTAGGCGCAGCTTACGCTTCTCACGCGCTTTGTTCGCAGGGTCCAGCTTCGGGAACACGAAAACCACGATCCTGAGCGGCGCGGGGTCGACCCAGAGGACTCCGCTTCTGCTGAGGCGGTCGGCGACGTTGCGCCAGAACGGCCACAGCGTGTCGACTTTGAAGGACAAGGGGAAGAACCCGTCGTCGCCGTGTCTGCTCCAGAGGTACAACTGCAACAACGTTTCGACCACGGCGAAGAGCGTCCGCTCGCACCACTCGCGCAACTCCAGCGTGATCTCGAGGAACTCGTCGCGTCACGGCCGGATCATCCGCCTGGAGCAGAAGGCCACCAAGGTGCTGGGTGTGGTGTTTTTCACGTTCGTGATCCTGTGGGCGCCGTTTTTCATACTGAACCTTCTGCCGGCGTTCTGTTCCGAGTGCGACAAGAATTTAGACAACTGGGTGGTGCAGCTGGTGACGTGGCTGGGGTACGCCAGTTCGATGGTGAATCCGATTTTCTACACGATTTTCAACAAGGTCTTCCGGCAGGCCTTCAAGAAGGTGCTTACGTGCAAATACCGCAAAACCGCCTGGAGACCGCACAGGTGACAGGTGAAAGTGCCGAAATGAGTGGGTGTCGGGGACACGTTTCTCTGACGCGGACGGGTCAAAGTTGACGCTTCTCGAGCCACATTGCACTGATCTTATTGTGATAAAATTAGTGTTAAGTTAACACGGTTCACCGAACCGGAAATGGGGGAAAAAATGCTTTCAATCAGTATCTAATACTTAAATGAAATGTTTATATGTTGTGTAATATAAGTGTAGCTAGTTGAGACCGAGGATTCCTACCGACTGTAGCTCTCCATCGTAGCAAAATAAATTGTTGGCAGAAAATCCCGCTTTCGCCGACCCTCACCACTTCCTCCCTCCGAATTATGCACGTTCACGATAATTGAATAAGATATTCGCGAAACCGTAGTTATACCGACCGAATTAGGCCGTGATTTTAAGGAGATTTCCCCGCGGATTCGTCTGGACACAAAACTGCTTCCTCTTGTTTAACGGCGCAAAATCCAAAATTCATCAAGAAATAAAACACGCGTCACACTCAACCCGTTTATTCTGCAGAACGCCACGAGATTACTTGTCTAAGCCCGATTTTTAAGGGTATTACCTACCGCAGACGATATTATTCGATCTCGTCACACCTACGGGCTCCTGCGATGGATTACATGTCGCGACCCACATCAAACGCTTCAGCCCCACGAAACGTTCGCATTCGACTAATACTTCAAAAGAACAGTAAGTTGTTTTCGTAAACAACTCCGAAACGTGTGTAGTCGTAGCGGGGCTTCTGGTCCACCGTTTGATCGTACGATCCAGGACGGAGTGGCGTGGCAAAAAAGGGGCGGCGTAATGGCTTCGGCGTGACTCCGGCGCGGTTAATTGTTGACAAACTAGCGTGCAAACTTCGCTAATAAACCACATGAAGTTCGGTAATTTACCTAATGTGCGAAATTATTTCGGAAAATTGTATTCTAAGTATAACAAACGGTGTTTTCTGGCGAAATGAAGCCCGCGCGAATTCCGAACTTGGAGTAAATTAAAGCAGTGATATAAATGTCAGCGATAAAATTATGTACGACACTTATGGCGAAACAAGTTCTCGCCATCTGCTGGCAGAAACCGCTCGACCCGAACCCCAAATTCTGGATCGGAAACTCTCGCAACTTTTCCATTATCGGCACCGAGCGGCTTACTTCGCGTACCGAAACTCGAGGCAATTAAAAAGAGTCGGGAGTAATACCTCGTAAGGCCCTTTATCTCCCAACTATTCTCTGGAAAAAACGAAACTTGGGTCGGAAGCGCGCCGTTTGGAAAAAGCTTAGAGCACGTCGAATGCCTTTGTTCGCGTTAATTGACACAATTTAGCTAATTGACGGTAATTTCGCTCGAAATCAGTGACAGGAGGAAGCCGTCGTGTGTAATAATGTGATTATATAATGGCGTCAAAGACGACGTTCTCGCTTGGGAAAAATTCGGGGTGATGCCGGGCTCCCGCTGCGACCCGTAACATTTCGGGAATTTCCAAACGACCGAAAGGGAGCGAATCGATAGCTTTCCCATCAATAATACATTCCTTTGTTGTATCTGATGCTCCGGAAAGAATCCACGATTACGCGATAATGGTAATTAAACGCCGCCCCGGGAACCGCTGCATCCTGCACAATTGATTGATGCCGCCTCCGCGCCTGAAAAAAATCGCCGCCGCCGGGCTCCCGTGAGAGCCCCTAATAAAATAACACGACTCCGGGAGAAGTATCAACAGACATTTATCAGGCCGCACTTAGTGGACGTAATAAACATTTTTCCCTCGAGTCTTCCACGATAAAAGTAGATAATTCCAGACGTTGCGAACAAACAGAAAGAAGAGCAAACAACGAGACTGCCATATTTTCGTCCGTTTACCGGAAGTTTAATAAGCCATAATCACGTCCGAACTTTTGTTATCTGGCGAGTGGATCCGAGCCACGCAATTTTTTCTTCCCTTTCCCGGACCGTGGCCGCCACGTTTTCTATTAAGTCGAGGCGCGGATTACGTCCTGGATTTCGTAATGCGCATTTTAGGAGCGGCGGGAGTGTCGTTACACGGCGCAGATACTGGAAACGACGGGAAAAAAATCATATTTCCAGTTGTACATTTCCGATACAATAAGTTCGTCGTCTTGCGAACGACCGATCAGAAGCGAATGCGTAATTCCGAGCACTCGAAAAAAATGTCATATCGTAAATGTCTTTGAGACGAGAGGATGAATCCGGAGAATGGGCTCGTTTTTGCGGGGGAGACAGCGCGAGAGGTACACAAAGAACACTCTGAGAAAAATTAAGAGACATCTTCGCAAAGATTACACACACAATTCAGACCGAGAAATCTGCAAACGCTTCGAATTAAAAACAATCTTTCACGATCCTCTTTCATTAAAACTTTGGTTAAATAAAGTAAACAAGTTGACGAGGGAACAAATCCCGGCGCATCCACCAAATTTAGCTTATTGCGTCAGCACCCTTAATTTTTTTATCAAGTCCAAATTACATTACTCCTGAATCTGAAAACCAATTTTAACTACACTCACACAAACATTGTCGTCAAATTCGCACAAAATAACGCCCACCCACACCGAAATTGTCTCTCCACGCCGAAAAACCGAAACCGCGCTTCCATAACAACCGCCACTCACTTAAAATTAATTTCTTTTTTTTTTTTTGAAAATACCTCCGCTCAATTCCGCAACACGCCGAGATGAGAGTCCTCGAACCCCTACAAGAGCACAATTCCACCCTAAAATATCAAGAAAACCTTGTACACACATTATATTCTGCGACCGCAGCCTCTCCGGATATTATTTGTTCAAGTCGGGTGGATCCGACCCGCCGCCCCCGGCCGGACCGGACGAGCGTTTTAAATAATTTCGTCGTGATCTTGCCTCGATTCCAGTTAAAACCGCCCCCGACTGTTAATTAGTTTGCCGTAGATCTCCACATTTTTCATTATTCAACGGGCAGACCCGAGGCGGCAGTCGAGACTCGAATAGTAACGTTTTAAAAAAAAGCGACATGTCTTATTGGAGTCTAATCTTAGACCCGCCGCAGGTATAAATATAATTAGCAGAGGCGTCTCGGCGGCAGGTGAGGCGGTTCCAATTTCGCCCTGTCATCTTGGTTTACATTCGATTCCGACACGATACGGACGCTCGACATCATCCACTTTGTGATGTGCGAGAGCGAAGGGGGCACATTGAAATTGGGTTTTTGTCCGGTCTTCGGGGGTGGGTTCGGGGGTGGGAATCGACGCTATATTACACACCGACACGACCGCCGACGTTGCATTAACAATGAGGGGAGATATTAGACGCTTTTACGGCGCCATCTATCTGCATTTAACACCTAGTGATAGTAATAGGTCGGAACGGAGGGTGACGAAGTCTGTGATTTAGGGTGACTTCGGCGCACCGATACATAATTTTGTTAATTCCGAGTCGGCGTGGGCGGGAGGAACGGTTCGGGGATGATTCGTCCAATTGGGGTGGGAAAAACGAGACGCTCACCATTGGCCGACTAAGGGAAGTATTGCACTCGAGTTTCGCGTTCTGTTGTCGTCGATTTGTCTCTTCTTGGCAGTTTTATTACAAATAACTTCGGAAACATCGATTAGTTTGAAATTTCGAGTGGACTTTAAGGTTGGAAAGTTGAACCGAAATCGGCTCACTGCTCCCCACCAGACAACTGATGACGTCATCGCAAAATACGGCTACATTAGTCTTATTTGAAACGCGCTTGTTTGCTTGCGGCTTTACATCGATAGCTACATGCTGACCACGCCCACCACTCTCCACGAAATTTAATACAGGAGTGGGAGGTCGTTTCCATTAAAGACACAATTTTCGAATATTTCTACAACGAAACTTCTAAACCACTTAAGAGTTGCTCATGGTCTTCCTACATGCTTCGTAACAATTGTCCGTTGAACTGAAAAATCTCGTGAAAATTATTTCGTGATATATATTATATATTGCGGTTTCTCCTTTCGGCTCAGATTGGAGTACGCCTTAAAAAAACGAAAAGATTTCCGCTCCCTCGCATAAAACTTCTTAACACTTTCTGACGCAACGCACGTCCTGTGGTCAAACTTAATGTCTATGGATAAAGTAATAAATAAAATTTACATTTTTATTAAGTTATGTTGCGACGGCAGTTGCGACGGCACTTAATTTTGTCGTGTCAATAAAAATTCAAAGTCATCGTTTTCCGAAAAGGTTACGTGCGAATAAAAAAACCGGTTTAGAACTCTGCTAGTATATTTATACGTGCTTCCTACGAAGAGCGGACTTATGCAATCCAGACCCTTTTATATTTGTTCGAATACGTCAGTGATTCCATAACGACACAAATTACGAACTTTGCGTAGGCAGTGTGGATAATTGTACATCGACTGGGATAACGCAGACACGATGACCCTCTTGCACAACCCAAATCGATACTTCGCGTTCAATTAACACCGAATTAAATCCTATTTTATAACAAATCCATAAAGTTAAACCACCGCGCAGAATGTGGGTCAGCAAACAGACTCAGTTCTGACCTTTCACCTAATAAACGTGACGTGGAAACTTAAATCCCGGCGCATCCACCAATTTTTAATATCGCCCGCCGCCACTTCCAATACAACCAGAAACGATATATCTTGACAGGAAAATTTGTAATAAATCTCCGACAGACGCATCCTCGTGACCGATCCCATTGTCCCAGATCTCCCCACTTTTTGCATACAACGATTCTGTTATTAACAAAACACACAATATTATTATTTCCGCCACTCCATTGTTCCCGCAGTTGCCATAGTTTCCTTTTTGCGCCCAACAATGTGCTCAAAATCGGGTCTCGAACAAAGCACTAATGATCGCCCCCCAAAAAAAAGAAACGCACGACCCCTTGGAAATCCCCGAGTTTCTGAAACAATCACACGTGGCCGACACCGACAACCATCAATGCAAAGTCGGACGGGGTGCTTTTATTAAAAAATTATGCGTAGGTCGCAGCGTTTGATCTTTAATAAATGTTATGAGAAGCTACAAAGCGAACGTTCATTTTTCCATGAAGGCGATTGGATTCTCGTCTGGATAGAAGCACCTGTGGAATTGCAGCCAAGGGTAATTTTTATTCGTTCTAGAGTTAATGTGGGACGAAATCGAAAATACGTGGCTGCGATTTTCAAACAGAATTGATTTTCTAACGCACACTAGGTCGCACGATTTATTTACTTTTGATAAGGGAGTGTTGTGGCGGCACGTCGTGCCAAATTCGACCCACAACAAAAACAGAAGTTGAACAATTTGTTTTTCTAGAAAATATTGCCTGTATTAGACGCCCAGATGTCTGAGGTATTGTTTACCGTGGGCGTTTTCGAACTGTTTAGATTCCCCGAGGGCGCACAAAGTTTTCGTTTATTATTGTTTGCTCTTCAGCGGTGTTAGAATCGTGATGGACAAGTTATTATTGAAATTATGCTTAAATATATTTCGAGGTAAGTACGGAAATAATTCTCCCTCCCAAAACCCTTTCGTTTTTCTCTCGGAGGCCGAAACCCATCACTCCCGCGACCTAAAAGGCCACGGTGCAGCGTTCGGTCTGAAACTTCGGTTGTAAATTTGCGGATGCCAGTACTTAACCAGAAAACGTTCGAGGAATTTTATCGGCGCATTCCGAATTCCCGCTCCTCGTCGATACTGACGCCGAAAATGACGATTTTTCAACCCGCTCCTCGCTAATTCTTTCTTAATTGTGGGGCGCTCAACAAGTGGCGGCGAAATTTGCCAAAGGTCCTATCTATAATGGAATCGACATCGAATAAATGTGTGTGCACGACGCGTAAACATCGAACTGCCATCGCGTGTTCCGAGGGCGTAGCACGTCGCGAGCTACCCTTTATCGGATGACATGTGAGAGCACTAAACGTTTCGTACATCCGCGTTAAGCGTGCTGGGAATATTGCCGCCGCCGAATTCCAGCAGCCGGCGTGGAAGAAAAATTGGCGACTATCCCACCGACTGCGCCATTAATCGGGCGCACCTCCGCTACGGTTTACAACGTGACATTTAGTTTTTCTGTCGCTAATAAATTTCCAAAATAAATTAGGTCCGTTGATAATGGAGGCATTAACACCACGGGAGGTGGAAACGCTTCCGGCACAACTATCCCCGAGTTGTCGCGTTCGCTAATTAAACGAATTTTTAGGGTTTGAGCTTTGCGCTATTGCCGGCACTTGTTTCGCCTCGTATTTAAGCCGCGTACGTAAATTTTACGAGCCAGATGTCATATTTCACTCGTCCATTAGCGTTTAAATACGCCGTCGAAATACTGACATGTAAGTACCCACACCGGCTCTATTTTACGACCGGATTTGTGAATAATGGTATGAAATTGCGTTGTAAAAACTCATAATTAAGCCCGTTTTTGTTGGGAGCGGGCGTTTTCATTTCCTTCAGGTGGTCAACTTTGACGTATCATTCGAAATGACGGTGGTACACCATTTATCGGGTGTTTGTAAGCGGAATGGTCCATCTTTACGTCCCCCAATTATTTACTCGGACAGATAAATTGCTCAATACCGGGACCCTAAGAGGAAACTTCCAATTTATGTTATGGCCAAGTACGAACCTTTCCAACTTCCGGCTCCGTTCTTGGCCGAAAACCACATCAAATGAAAGTTTACTCTAATTTCACCACCGCCGGGAAAAAGTTTAACGCTTATTGGAGCAGTTTCGAAGTAAAGATCGGTCATAAAGATAACATCCACAAAGAAACGACCGAGAGAAAAAAACCCGTGCACAACACGGGTCGAAATCGATACAACACGTTGCAAGTAGCGTATGTGCACGATAACGACCGCCACAACACTCCCCGCCAAAAAGTAAATCAAGTGCAGAGAACTTCGACTCGATTGCCTCTGTTCGTGCCGAAAGTGCTAAAACAGGGCAAAGCGATTGTTCATAACCCGTTTCGACTTGAAAAAAGAAAAATGAGTCGCCACCGCACCCGTGCCGGTTTTTATTCCTGATTAATGCTCGCTTGCAATTTGTACCCGTATTCAGGCCGAATCCGGGAATGTTAAAACCGGGCCCTTAATCCCGGGGATTCGGACTGGATCTATAAGAAAAATATCATCCGACACACGTACTTACGTCCTCCGATTTATTATAAACCGGCTCGCCGTACAAACACAAAGAACTCATAACCGATGCTCATCTTTACCGATAAATTACATTCTCCCCCTTTTTTCCGGCTATCCTCCAATCGGGTCACGCTCCCGCTAAATGAGTTACGGCAAAAACAACTATACCGGCATTTATCACTGATTGGAACCGTCCCTCAATTTCCTCTCGGCCGAATATTCGGTGGAGACGCACGTATTGCCGACGGAAATCACTAAAACGACATTAATCACTCCGAGAAAATCACGACCTCTATGTACAATCGCACGCAAAAGTTTTGAGCCTATGGGCGGATCGTTTTTGCCTGCCCTCACCGAAGAAGGCGGTCCAAATCCTTCAAGGGCAGAATTTGTAGGTAGGCTCAAACTACAACGAAATTCACATTTTACCCTATAAAATTTTATTGACAATAACGGGACGGACAGTAGTTATATATACATTTGGTAAGAAATATTTATGGCTCACACCAGTTCTCTCGAATTTGTCGGAGAAGATTTAGCAGGTAGTTGTTCCCATAAAATAATGGTCACTTTCGTGCCATTTTTGTTAACTGATATTTTTTTCATAAATGTCGCAAAATTATTAAATTTGTCTAATCATCCCCACCAATAATGTGATGACGTCACTTCAAATTTATCCATAGTAAATGGGTTTTAAATTGTATACAGTAACATAGTCCTACACATGTAGTTTATGACTCCGTGTTGAGTTTTTATCCAAAACGTCCAGATTTTTGGAAAAAAATTCAAAATTATAAAACAATATTTTGCAATTTAATTTTGAATTTGCAAAATCGAATTCTTTGAAATCTTGCAGATGTTTTAAAATCATGATAAACATGATACATTTTTAATTAAAATATATTTGCTTATCCCCTCTAAAAAATTTATGACGTCACCTCAAAATTTTGCAGAATAAATCCTATCTTAAATGTATAAAATATGATGAGTTTTATAGTTGTGATTTATCACTGCATTCATATTTTTTAGATTTGGTTATACAGGGTGTCTCAAAAAAGTTAATGACTGAGTCAATTTATTTTATTGAAGAAATCAAGAATAGCAAAACTGAATACTTTGAAATATTGTAGATGTTTTGAAGTTTTTGTAAGCATGGTAACTTTTTCGAAAATTTGATTAATCAAATATGCAAAAAACAGAAAATCGAAAAACACAAATCGTAAAAATCGAAAATCTGAAAATGGCTAATCAAAAAATCGAAAACTCAATGAATCAAATACCTAGGTCCATCGAAAAGTGGAAATTCACAAACCTCAAAAATCGAAAAATCGAAAATTGATAAACGGGAAAACCAAAAAATCGAAAAGTCAAAAATTTGTAATGTTGAAAATTAAAAAAATCAAAAACAAAAATTAAAAAAATCGGAAATTAAAATAATCAAAATCGAAAAAGCAAAAAATTGGAAAAACAAAAATTCGAAAAATCTAAAATCGAAAAAGTGGAATATGGAAAATCTGAATAAAGAAACTTGAAAATTCTGAAAATTGAAAAATCGAAAACCAAAAAATCGGAAAGTAACAAAATGGAAGTCTAACAGTTGAGAATGGAAAAATTGAAAAACCGAAAATTCTAAAAATCGACAATGGACAAATTGAAAATCGCAAAATTTAAATTGAAAAATCGAAAATTCGACTACTCAAATTTTCTACAAATCGAAAAATCATAAAACTGAAAAATCCAAAATTCTAATCATCGAAAGTCTGAAAACTGAAAATCGAAAATTCTGAAAAGCGGAAAATAGAATATCGAAAAATTTAAAAGAAAGAAAATTGAAGTCTAAAAACCGAAGAATGGAAAAATTAGAAATCATAAATTCGAAAAATCGAAACCGAAAAATTCAAAGATTTAAAAAGAAAATCGAAAAATCAAAAATCTGAAAATTGAAACTCGAAAATTTGGAAAATCGAAAAGTAAAAAAATTGAAGTCTAAAAGCTGAAAAATGGAAAACTGAACAATCGAAAATTCGAAAATCAAATATCGAAAAATCGAAAAGCCGAAAAATCGAAAATTTGATAAATCAGATATGCGAAAAACAGAAAATCTAAAAATGGACAAACCGAAAATCGAAAATTCAATGAATCTAATACGTAGGTCGATCGAAAAACTGGAAATTCACAAATCTGAAAAATCGAAAATTTGCAAGACTGAAAAACCGAGAATTGAAAAATCAAAAAACCGAAAAATGGAAAAATCAAAAATCGAAAAATAGGAAAACCGAATTCGAAAATTCATAATATTGAAAACTGTAAAAGTCGACAATTCAAAAATCAAAAAACTGGAAAGTAAAATAATTGAAAAATCGAAAAGTAAACAAATTGCAAAGCCTAAAAACTGACGAACTGAAAAATCAAAAAATCGTAAAATCAAAAAGTGGAATATCGAGAATCAAAACAAATTAACAAACCGAAAAATCGAAAAATGAAAAAATCGGAAATCGGAAAATGAAAAAAAAAAAGAAAATTCAAAAATCGAATAATCCGAAACTAAAATAATAGAAAAGTGGAAAAGTAAAAATTGCAAAGTCTCAAAACTGACGAACAGAACAATCGAAAAATATGTAAACATGGAAAACCGAAAAATCGAAAATCGGAAAATGGAAAAACCGAAAAATCGAAAATCAAATACAAATCGTAAAAATCGAAATACTAAAAATGGCTAATCAAAAAATCGAAAACTCAATGAATCAAATACCTTGGTCGATCGAAAAGTGGAAATTCACAAACCTCAAAAATCGAAAAATCGAAAATTGAAAAACGGGAAAATGAAAAAATCGAAAAGTCAAAAATTTGTAATGTTGAAAATTAAAAAAATCAAAAACAAAAATAAAAAAAATCGGAAATTAAAATAATCAAAATATATAAAGTAAAAAAAATTGCAAAGCCTAAAAACTGAAACGAACAGAAAAATCGAAAAAGCAAAAAATTGGAAAAACAAAAATTCGAAAAATCTAAAATCGAAAAAGTGGAAAATGGAAAATCTGAATAAAGAAACTTGAAAATTCTGCAAATTGGAAAATCGAAAACCAAAAAATCGGAAAGTAACAAAATTGAAGTCTAACAGTTGAGAATGGAAAAATTGAAAAACCGAAAATTCTAAAAATCGACAATGGACAAATTGAAAATCGCAAAATTTAAATTGAAAAATCGAAAATTCGACTACTCAAATTTTCTACAAATCGAAAAATCATAAAACTGAAAAATCCAAAATTCTAATCATCGAAAGTCTGAAAACTGGAAATCGAAAATTCTGAAAAGCGGAAAATAGAATATCGAAAAATTTAAAAGAAAGAAAATTGAAGTCTAAAAATAGAAGAATGGATAAATTAAAAATCATAAATTCGAAATCTCGAAACCGAAAAATTCAAAGATTTAAAAAGAAAATCGAAAAATCAAAAATCTGAAAATTGAAACTCGAAAATTTGGAAAATCGAAAAGTAAAAAAATTGAAGTCTAAAAGCTGAAAAATGGAAAACTGAACAATCGAAAATTCGAAAATCAAATACCGAAAAATCGAAAATTTGATAAATCCGATATGCGAAAAACAGAAAATCTGAAAATGCAAAACTGGAAAATCAAAAATCTAAAAATGGAAAAACCGAAACTCGAAAATTCAATGAATCTAATACGTAGGTCGATCGAAAAACTGGAAATTCACAAATCTGAAAAATCGAAAATTTGCAAGACTGAAAAACCGAGAATTGAAAAATCAAAAAACCGAAAAATGGAAAAATCAAAAATCGAAAAATAGGAAAACCGAAAATTCGAAAATTCATAATATTGAAAACTCTAAAAGTCGACAATTCAAACATCAAAAAACTGGAAAGTAAAATAATCGAAAAATCGAAAAGTAAACAAATTGCAAAGCCTAAAAACTGACGAACAGAAAAATCGAAAAATCGTAAAATCAAAAAGTGGAAAATCGAAAACTGGAAATAGAAAAATCGAAGATTGGAAAATCGAAAAATCGAAAATCGGAATATCGAGAATCAACAAATTAAAAAACCGAAAAATCGAAAAATTAAAAAATCGGAAATCGAAAAATGAAAAAAAAAAAACCGAAAATTCAAAAATCGAATAACCTGAAACTAAAATAATAGAAAAGTGGAAAAGTAAAAATTGCAAAGTCTCAAAACTGACGAACAGAACAATCGAAAAATAAAAAAAAAATCGAAAAATATCAAAACATGGAAAATCGAAAAATCGAAAATCGGAAAATGGAAAAACCGAAAAATCGAAAATCGCAAATTCGATGAAACAAATACTCAAAAAAGCGAAAAGTAAAAAAATTGCAAGGCCCAAAAATTGAAAAATCAAAAAATCGAAAAAATGAAAATCGAAAAAACGACGATCGAAAAAAAATCAAAAAATCGAAAAGTGGAAAATCGGAAAGTAACAAAATTGAAATCTAAAAGCTGCAAATTGCAGAACCATAAAAACTGAAACAAACAGAAAAATCGAAAAATCGTAAAATCAGAAAATGGAAAATCGAATAATCGAAAGTTGAAAAATCGAAGGTCCAAAAATAAAACAACCGAAAAATCGAAAAATTTTATGATTAATAGAAAATCGAAAAATCGAGAATAGAAGAATTAAAAAACCGGAAAATTGAAAAATCGGAAATCGAAGAATTAAAAACGTAAAATCGAGAATTCAAAAATCAAAAAAATCGGAAAGTAAAATATAATCGAAAAATGCAAAAAAAAGTCTAAAAACTGACGAACAGAAAAATCAAAAAATCTAAAAATGGAAAGACGAAAAATCGAAAATTGAAAGAATGGCAAATTAAAAAATCGAAACATCGAAAACTCAAAAAAACGAAAAATTAAAAAATCGAAAAACGAAAAAACTGAAAACTCGAAAAATCAAAATACCGCAAATTTGAAAAATCAGAAAATTAGAAAGTAATAAAATCGAAAAGTTGATAGAAAAATGGAAACTGAAAAATCTAATTCGATGAAACTGTTGGTCGAAAAAACGAAAAATCGAAAATCGAAGTGACCTTTTTTTGAGACAGGCTGTATAAGTAAATCTAAAAAATATTACTGCAATGATAAATCACACGTATAGACTCATCATATCAAATTTTACGATGACGTCATGCATTTTTTGGCGAAGATAAGCAAATACATTTTGATCGTGGCTTTGAAAGTATTCTTCGACTTGTAGTACACTTCAAAAAATGTCCGTGACTTACTTTAATGTGAATTTTATAACTATGGTCGATACAATTAGACCTAATATTAGTGTGATTTTGAGCATATTCTCGATGTTATTAGAGCAGGACAGGTTTTTTTTTCTAACTAATTGACAAGATTTCAAAGTATTCAGTTTTGCAATTCTTGATTTCTTCAATAAAATAAATTGACTCAGTCATTATTTTTTTTGAGTCACCCTGTATGTATAAATAAATCCAAAAAATATTAATGGAATGGTAAATCACAAGTATTGACTCATCGTATTCTGAACATTTTAGACAGGGTATTTATAAAATTAAAACTAATTCAGGGTAAGAATTTGGTCAACACGTAAATTTGCGGCCGGCGCTTCCGACGTAAAAACCCGATTTGAAATTAAAATTGCGCCAATAGTCGATCCAAGATCATCAGCGTCCCTTGTTCGGCGATCCGCCCCGACGTGATTAATCAATCCGGCTCCAATTCATAATAACACCATCATAATAATCATAAATAAATCATCCCCGAATATTCATCACCGGCACGAATTTAAGCGATCCATAATCAGGAGACGCCGCGCTGAAAAACTCGAATCGTACGTGCCTCAAAATCCCATTTCCGATAAAATTTCTTTTCCAAAAATCAACCCTTTGGTCCTTATTTTTGGCGGTCAGTGTACGCCGCCGCCGTATTGACCACCCTCGAGACGGTAATAAATGGCGTCGGAAGGTTTCTTCGGTGCAAGTCGGCCGTGCACAATGGACCGAGATGGGGTCACGTCAAATTTGTTAAAGTAATGAAGACGGATCGGCGTTCCGCTCCGTTTACGGCGGTGCACTCGCAAAGGTGGCGCCGAATCGCGTGCCGCGGACCGCGGCGCTCCGACCAATCGGGTGCGTCCACGCGTCGCGCCGGGAATGAAACAAATTCGCGATCAAAAATCCGGGATTAGCCCGGCGGCACATTATTTCGCTGCAGTGGCCCCAAATCCTCACGTACAAACAAACCGAGCAACAAGTCTCCGGTTTCCTTATATAGACGCGTCCGCAATAATTTAGTCCCCGAGCGAGTTCGTGCTTCTGACGGCTACGTACAAACCGTCCATAGAAGCTTTTCTTATTATTACATGCCTCGTCAGTTTCTTTCACTATTAACATCTTCCCCCGGACCTGGAACCGACGCGATTCACCCAACACGAGCAGATGTGTGGGTTTTCTCCGAGCGAGTGAATAGCGCTTCGAGCACCCTTTGGGTCGCCCATTGATTAAATACATATAGATAGACCCATGCTATTGTTTGGAGCGAACAGGCCAACAGCCGGCGAACAAGAGATGGCGCACCAACAGTCGGCCGTCAAACGCCGGCGAAAAGCTTGGACACCAATCGCGCGCGTAGATAACCCAAATCGCAGCAACAATACATTTAATAAAGCTACCACTCGACAGAGGGCGACGAAAACAATGTGTAAAAATCTCATAGTAAGCATTTATATAATTTGCAACGTTGCCAGATGAGCCTAGCACAACTTTGCCGTTATTTCTAGTCGATTAGATTTTATTTCGTTTAAAAGTTTCTGGTGAATAAATGGAATTATTATAATGAATAAACAATACAAACAAATTATTACTTGTTATTTTAAATACTTGTTAGTGTTGATGAAAACATAAATGGTAATTAAAGTTATTCTAAATACGGTCCGGTCCGGTAGCTCAAATTTTACAGTACGAGTGATATGTTTCAGGACGAGTAGGTAGCCGAGTCTTTAATTTCGAAACGAGTACTGCGAAAAGAGTTACCGGACGTATGTTGTTATGTATTTTATTTCATACTGTCAACATACTTTTTTATTCGATAAAATTATTATTATTTTGAGAAAAAATCCAAATCGAGTCACTTTTTCTGACATCGTTAGCAACCGCTCTTTGGTAAATGTTTTAATTTGTTTATTCGTACAAATCAGCATCATATGTTTAAACACATAGTACTTATAACACTTTACAGGACTTATTGTTTTGTATAATCCGACTCGATGGACGAATGTTTTGTGCAATCCGTCTCGAAGGACCAATGTTTGTGCAACTCGGCTCGTCCTACCAGTATTTTTTGTAATCTGGTTGATACGACAATGTGATACCGAATTGTACTTTGATATTGCTCCAAGGACCTTTGTTTTCTTGCGTGCGAGATAATAGACAGCGTTCGGTTTCGATGTTTACAGGACGGTTACAGAAGTACTAAATTTATAATTTACATTTGTATTTACAATAACAGGTAAAGCAGAAGAGACCCAAAAGGGTCAGTGGCCGCTTCCGGAAATGGAAGACTTGTCCTTTTTGGCTCAATTTTATCGGACTTGTCCGTTTTTTTTTATTTTACCGGAATAGTTCGATCCAGTAAAACGTCAAACTTGACATAGTGTGAAGTAAAATAAATAAATTTTATGATGTAAATACAATTAAGTATATCGATAATTCGCTACTAAAAATTTATTGAAATATAATTTGTGTTAAAAAAAAAAATTTGTGGTTTTATGGTTTATTAAATGTAATTAAAATAAATAATATCAAGAACTTGTATTATATATTAAAAACATTCATTGTAAATAAGAAAATTATGTAAATAAACCATAAAACCAAACAAAATTTTCCTGCGACCTCTATTCAAAATCCCAGTTTACCAATAGGAATTAAGGCGCAAAGATCTTTCACTGAATTTATTACCGATTTTTCAAGAAAAGTATGCTTATAAGCCTATAAGCGTCTAATGGGTTAAAACAACAAATAATAATCACAATTTATTTGTTTTATGTGTTCATTACAATAATCCCATTTATTTACCAGAAACTTCTAAATGAAATAATATCTGGTTGACGAGAAATATCCGCAAATTTGCGTTAGGCTCACCTGGTCATCTGGCAACGTTTTCGGTAGGTAGGTATCAATGGAATAATGCGATTAGGTATACTGACCGTTTTAAGGAGTACTCGTCCAATAGTGCGTAAACTAAAAGATTTGGTAAATTTTCTTGGAAGAGTTTGTTTCTTCAATGAAAATTTATGGTTTTTAACTCTTCGGCCGCTTGAAAGTCTCGCCATGTGAAAATAGATTATTTGATAACCTGTTTCGTAATAATTGTAAATACGAGCAAAAGCATATTTGCATATTCTAAACAACTGGCCATATCGATTCCAAACTTGTACAGATATGTTTTTTATAGTTTCTGTTTTCAATGAAATAAATTTTATTTGCAAAATACTTAATGTCTAACGATATATCACGCATACATACTACCCCATTTACTATATTTTCAATCTGTGCATTTTTCGCTTCATTCGTAGGAGCCAAGTAAGAAGTATCAGTGAGACCGGCGGTCTTTCAATAGCTCGTAAATGAAAAGATTTAGTAAAGTTTCCTAGAACAGTCTGTCTCTTCATAAAAAAATTTAGACATTTTTACTATGAAATATAGGTACAATACGCTATATTCCACTGTTTGTTTTCTTTGAGATACGACTAGTTCTTGTGCCGAAGTGAAACACCAAAAAGTCTAAAGTCCGGAAATCAGAGTGAATTTTAAAACACATAAAACGAGTTCTTTATTTATTTAAATATTGTCCTGTAACGTCCTGTGACGTGGAATGGAGTTTCTTAATGTACAAAAGTATGTTAGATAATAACCGAAAAATTTTCTTGATTAAAACTAAAGGAAACACAATTATTACTTGGAATAAAAATAAAGAATATCAAGAACTTGTGCTATGTATTAAAAATATTTAATTTCAAATAAGTAAATTATGTTAATAAACCATAAAACCACAAAAATCTTTTTTTAACACAAATTATATTTCAATAAATTTTCAGTAGCGAATTATCGATATACTTAATTGTATTTACGTCATAATAGTTATTTATTATACAAGCGGATAAAGTGAATGTTTAATGAGCGGTCAGTTTAAGGCGAGAGCGGCGTATGCCGCGAGCGCCTTAGACCGCGAGTTACACATTCATTTTAACCGCGAGTGTAATACAAAATTTTATTCAATTTTGACAACCCCAAGTCCCAAATTGTGAAAAAATTGGTGATTCAAAGTTCACATTCGAGAAACGTCAGAATTGACAGCGACCAAATAAAAGTTTTATATGCGTAGAATTTAGGTTACAATATCAGGTGTGTGTGTGTAGTATGTGACTCTGGCGACGGTGTTTGTTTATTTTAAACAAACTAAAATTATCGAAAAATTGCAAAATCATGCAAGATTCCAACGGCAAAACTTGCTCCCAAAAAAGAGCAAATCAGAAAGTGTATCAAAAGTTCCTTAGATGGAAAGAGCAGCAAGGCATTGGAGAAATTACAGAAATGGTAACCATGGTTTTAAAACAGCAAAATAAAAATTTTATTTCGCTAGCGGTTTAAAAATTTTATGGTGCTACCGGATAAACCAAAGCTTAAGTGGCCTACTGACGGCAAAATAAACGTTTGTTTACATGTCAAAATTGAATAAAATTTATTCGCTCATTAAACATTCACTTTAACCGCTTGTATAATAAATAACTATTATTTTACTTTATACTATGTCAAGTTTGACGTTTTACTGAATCGAACGATTCCGGTAAAATCAAAAAAACGGACAAGTCCGATAAAATTGAGCCAAAAAAGACAAGTGTTCCATTTCCGGAAGCGGCCACTGACCCTTTTGGGTCTCTTTTGCTTTACCTGTTATTGTAAATACAAATGTAAATTTAGTATTTCTGTAACCGTCCTGTATTAAACATCGAAACCGAACGCTGTCTATTATCTCGCACGCAAGAAAACAAAGGTCCTTGGAGCAATATCAAAGTACAATTCGGTATCACATTGTCGTATCAACCAGATTACAAAAAATACTGGTAGGACGAGCCGAGTTGCACAAACATTGGTCCTTCGAGACGGATTGCACAAAACATTCGTCCATCGAGTCGGATTATACAAAACAATAAGTCCTGTAAAGTGTTATAAGTACTATGTGTTTAAACATATGATGCTGATTTGCACGAATAAACAAATTAAAACATTTACCAAAGAGCGGTTGCTAACGATGTCAGAAAAAGTGACTCGATTTGGATTTTTTCTCAAAATAATAATAATTTTATCGAATAAAAAAGTATGTTGACAGTATGAAATAAAATACATAACAACATACGTCCGGTAACTCTTTTCGCAGTACTCGTTTCGAAATTAAAGACTCTGCTACCTACTCGTCCTGAAACATACCACTCGTACTGTAAAATTTGAGCTACCGGACCGGACCGTATTTAGAATAACTTTAATTACCATTTATGTTTTCATCAACACTAACAAGTATTTAAAATAACAAGTAATAATTTGATTGTATTGTTTATTCATTATAATAATTCCATTTATTCACCAGAAACTTTTAAACGAAATAAAATCTAATCGACTAGAAATAACGGCAAAGTTGTGCTAGGCTCATCTGGCAACGTTGCAAATTATATAAATGCTTACTATGAGATTTTTACACATTGTTTTCGTCGCCCTCTGTCGAGTGGTAACTTTATTAAATGTATTGTTGCTGTGATTTGGGTTATCTACGCGCGCGATTGGTGTCCAAGCTTTTCGCCGGCGTTTGACGGACGACTGTTGGTGCGCCATCTCTTGTTCGCCGGCCGTTGGCCTGTTCGCTCCAAACAATAGCATGGGTCTATCTATATGTATTTAATCAATGGGTCGCCGGACCAGAACGCAAATAAAACCCCCGAATGGAGCGTCGGTCCCGGCGTGCGCTTTTCCGCTGCAGTCCTGGGGCGAATTCAAACTCGTTCGGTTTTTCTCCGCCTTGTTTACCGAATCGACGGCCCCAACAAAAGAAAATATTTTCTCGGAAAATATATCCGGCCGGTTCGGCGTTTTCGAGTGGGTGACGTTTGTTGCCTTTATTTAAATTAACTTCAGCGCCGTGCTGCGCCGGCTTTGCGCCAAGATCCGCCAGCAATAATTCGCATTTGCGGTAACCGATATGGATCGCTGCGCCTCCAAATTAGACAACTATGTAAATAGATACTCGGCGTGATGAGAATTGATTTCGGGACGTGCACCGCTGGGCCGGTTTTGCATTCGCGCGATATTTATTTACTTTTGGTGGGGGGGTGTTGTGGCGGCATGTCGTGCGAAACTCGGCCCGGCAACAACAAAAACCGAAATTGAACAATTGGATCGTGTCGGAGGTGGCGGCTCGAGCCGTCAAACTTCGACTATCTGTTACGTCCAGCGGCTCAATCTACGGCACGATTAATTTGTTGGGTCGGTTAATTGATGGATGTTCGGTTCAACCGCTGTATATGCTACACGAAACGTGCGTGTCGGTTTTCGGAGCAATTCCTATTGAAATTAATTCCGAGTGAGGGCCAAGGACACGTTTCCCGGCGTCACCGGGCGATAAGGGAAATCCGTCCCGGACCGATCCCGGCTTATGTTCTTAGTTCGTGGCATCTCACCTATGCCCGACCTCTGTAACAACATCAGAAATTGATTCGATCGAGGCGTTACTCAAAAATTTACGACGTCTTTTCCGAGTCCAGCTATTTTTAGCTGGAATTAGCCGATTAGCTTGATTAGTGAAATAACCGAGGAGCGATAAACAGGATCAAAAGCACTCCACTATCGTATGCAAACGAGGGAATTGGGAGATTCGCCGACGTTCGCAAACACGCATTTATGTCATATTTTTCAATCAATGTCGGGGCAAATACGGATTGAATTTTTCATGGATTTGGAGCGGATTTACGAGCTACATTATCATAATTTTGTTGTTTTGTCACGGGCGAGGCTCATGGACCAACGGCACACAGGCGAAAAATTAACGGTTAGACGAAAATCGACCAAATCCTGCAACATTCAAATTAAAAATCGCAGCCTGCATCCCTGCTGGCTACCACAAAGAGTTATTTCGTTTGTTTCCAGTCGGCGCATAAATGAAAGGAATCTCGAAAATTTGTTTATGGAAATATCACAAAGTGGGTTACAAGCCGTTTGCACTCGAGTATGAAAATAAAGATAACATTCCTTCCATACTCCGGGTTTGTGCAGAAGGAAAAAATTAGCAAGACAAAGCCGCCTAGAATGTACATTCTCCGTCACGACGTTCTCGGGAATCGCGAGCTTCGCTCGCTCTCGTGTGTATAAAAATCATAACAATATAATTAAAACTGATAACTTATCTGTTATAACAAATCACGCCAGGCGACATCTGTTTCTCTAATTGCGCTAATCTAATAAAGCCGACGTTTAGATAGTACTTCCCCCGCTTTTTTTTTCTCATTAATTTCTGTAGCGGAGCATTTTAAAAAAAATTTGCCATGACGTCATCAACATTTTTGCAAGGACACGTATATCAGTGTGGATAGATGTAGTGTAATACTTAAAAAACAAAATTGTTCAAAAAAAAAAAAAATTTAAAAATTTTCTTAGAAAATGACTGTGCTTTCAAATCTTGCAAAAGTTAACGAAATTGTGGTCAATCGAGAATCAAAATTTATCTGCTTCCCCTTCCAAAAATTAGATCTCAAAATTTTACCAAATAAATTGAGCTTCAGTTTTACAAAATAATACGGACTTGTGGTTTATTAATTTGTTTTTATGATATACATCGGATTTTGGATTTTTAGAAAGGAATTCAAAATTAAAAAAATATTTTACTTACTCTCTAAGAAAAGAGAGTGGGTGGGCGGGGCTGCTATTTGCTAAGATAAAACTGATTTTAGCAGGTACTAGCCCCGCCCGCCCGCCCACCCTCTCTTTTCTTAGAGGATATCTCATCTGCCAAAATCAGTCTTATCCAAACAGGTATTAGCCCCGCCCACCCGCCCTCGCTTTTCTTAGAGGATATCTCATCTGCCAAAATCAGTCTTATCCAAACAGGTATTAGCCCCGCCCACCCGCCCTCGCTTTCCTTAGAGGATATCTCATCTGCCAAAATCAGTCTTATCCAAACAGGTATTAGCCCCGCCCACCCGCCCTCGCTTTTCTTAGAGGGTATCTCATTTGCCAAAATCAGTCTTATCCTATCTAGTAGCTGCTAAGATAAAACTGAATTTGGCAAATGACACACCCTCTAAGTAAAGAGAGGGTGGGTGGGTGGGGCTAGTACCTGTTAAGATAAAGCTGATTTTGGCAAATAACATCCCTCTAAGAAACGAGAGGGTGGGTGGGTGGGGCTAGTACTTGCTAAGAATGACTGATTTTTGCAGCTAACATACCCTGTAAGACAAAAGAGGGTGGGTGGGTGGGTGGGGCTAGTACCTGATAAGATAAGGCTGATTTTGGCAAATAACATACCTTCTAAGAAAAGTGGGTGGGTGGGGCTAGCAGATTTTAGCAAATGACGTATTCTCTAAGAAACTTAATTAAATTATTATAAGAAAATACACTAGAGGCTCCAAAGCACTTTCAAATTCTTTCCTAACTGTCTTTGTTAAAAATGTAAAACCTTCTTGGGGGTCCCAACTGTCCTTTTTAAAAATGTAACACCTTCAAAATTGTAAAATTAAAAAATCAAAATAAAAACGAATAAGTATAAGACGAAAACTTTGAAAAATCTGAAAATTGGAAATGAACAACTTGAAAAATTGGAAAAACGACAAATTGAAAAATGAAAAGATTAAAAACTGACAAAATTAAAAATGGAAAGAGTGCGAAATGTTGTAAAATCAAAATATTGAAAATTAAAGAAATTGGAAAATCGAACAACTGAGAAATCCAAAAACTTTTTGAATTAAATTATTAAAATTTAGAAAAATGTAGTAAACTTAGTATAAACAAAGGAAATGGAGAAACGAAGAATTATTATTAAAAAAGGGAAAAAACGGAAATAAAAAATTAGGGAAATGAAAAATAAAAATCAAGAACAAAACGAAACGAAAAACTGAAAAATCGAAAAATCAAGAAACGAAAAACTGACAAATTTGGAAGTCGAGAAATTGAAAAGTTGAAAATTTAAAGTCGAAAAAACGAAAAATTAGGAAATGTGGAAAAATTGAAAAATTAAATACACGAAAAAGCGAGAAATTACGATATCAAAAAATTGTAAAATCGAAGAAGGAAGGACGAATATTTTAGAGGGTATGTCACTTGCCAAAATCAGTCAGATATCAATTTTGGCAAATAAGATATGGTGTACGAAAACAGAGGGTGGGTGGGTGGGGCTAGCACCTGCTAAGGCAAGACTAATTTTGGCAAATGAGATATCTTGTAAGAAAACAGAGGGTGGGTGGGTGGGGCTAATACCTGTTAGAATAAGGCTGATTTTGGCAAATGAGATACCTTGTAAGAAAAGAGAGGGTGGGTGGGCGGGTCTAGTACCTGCTAAGATACAACGACGTCGTAAACACTTAGGGTGGGTTTTTCCATCTCTAGTTAACTTACGGTTTAACATAACTTACAGTTAACTAGGCCTGCAGTGTTTTTCCATTTTCGTTAACTAACGGTTTAAAGTTAACTACTAATTTCATTTAACCAGAACTCAAAGTATCAGTTAACTAGTAGTTTCATATTTTGACGTTTGATTTTATAAAACTGTCGTCAGTAAAATGATGGATTTCGTCGATATTAACGTTTATAGCGACGATGAAGAGGTGCCTGTACGAAAACAAAGAGTTTTAAGGGAACGTATAAACCATTTTGAAAAATGGGATAGAAAAGAATTCTTACAAAGATTTAGGTTATCTCCTCAAACAGTATTAAATATAGCGGATGAGATACAAGAAGACATTCACCACAAAACAAATAGGTTAGTCTTACTAGTAAATAATATATCTAAATTTCACATCAGTAAAATTTTTGTGATCACTTCAGAAACGCTGCATTGTCACCAACCGATCAATTGCTTCTAACACTGTCTTTTTATGCTACTGGCTCGTTCCTACGTGTTGCTGGAGACTTCATTGGAGTGCATAAATCGACAGCCTCAAAAACAGTGAAGAGAGTTAGCGAAGCATTGGCTTCTTTGAGACCTGTATGTATACGTATGCCTGAGACAAATGAAGAGATCTCAGAGTGTAAGGCAGGTTTTTACAGGATCGCTAGATTTCCTCTATGTATTGGGTCTATTGACTGTAGCCACGTGAAAATTATATCCCCCGGTGGTGAAAATGCAGAGATTTATAGAAATCGCAAGCAATATTTTTCGTTCAATGTTCAAACCGTTGCAGACTCCGATTTAAAAATAAGAGACATAGTTGCTCGTTGGCCAGGCTCTGCCCACGATGCCCACATTTTTAGAAGTTCCGCCATTGGCCACAAATTTGAAAACAAACACTACGGAAACTGTATAATAGTTGGCGACAGCGGATACCCGGTTAAACCGTATTTAATGACACCTTTGCGTCAAACCCGAAACTTACCGGAAAATTTATATAATGAATCCCTAATAAGAACCAGAAATGTGGTGGAAAGATCTTACGGAGTGTGGAAAAAAAGGTTTCCCGGTTTAGCCTTGGGACTCAGACTGAAAAAAGAAACTGTACAAGCTGTAATCGTGGCAACTGCAGTTTTACACAATATTGCTTGCGAAGAACGAGAAGATATCCCACAGATAAATGTTGAAGAAGTAGTAGCAATTGATCTTGTAAACAATAATCCTCCAGAAAATAATCCTCAACTAATAGAAAGACCAAACAATGTTAGGCAGAGATTAATTTTTGATTACTTTGCGAGATTGTAACAAAAAAAATTTGGACATAGTCTGATAATTATTTATTTGATAACATGATAACTTTCATAAGTTCACAAGAACGCAAAACAAACTAATTTTTTATTTCTGCGTTACGTAATTTTTTATCAAGCAGTAACTTTTTTTTTTGAAGAATTTCCATTTTCAATTTATGTTCCTCTTCAAAACATTCTTTTTGTATCCTTATGAATTCTAATTTGGCTTCCAATAGTTTTTCATTTGTATTTTTTTTGAAGGCCAACGATTTTTTGTTATTTTGTCCTGGAAACAAGAACTTCATTTGTATCTGTATTTATAAAAAAATAAATTATTAATACTTAAAGTCTGAAGTTTTTTATGTGGTGGATTTTTTAACATTTTGGAGCTGTATCCATTCCAGTTCTCAGTAGAATTATCCAGTACATTAATTGTGTCTAAATTATTTTGTTGATTTACAGCTTCTATTTCATCTATAAGAGTTATTAAAGTAATTTGCGAAAAAAGTTTAGAATTAGGATTACCTTCAGATTCAGTCAAATTGTATTTGTCACCAATAACTTGTATGTTTTGCGGTAACTCTTTTTCGTGGGTGCTGGGCACAGCGAGGCCACTTCCTCCTATGTCAAAAAATTAATACAAATACTTTAAGGTAGATAAATACGAAAATATAGACAAAATGGATGAAATTTATGGCGTTTGTAAAAATTCTAAAAAATGAGTTAAATTCTTATTAAAAAAAAATGAAGCAAAAATTTTTATAAGTATACATTAAAATATCTCGCACCTGGTAAAGAATTTGCAAAGTCTGCATCACTGTCGAAAGCGCTTGGCAGACCATCAATCTGTGCTCCTAGAATATCGTGGATTGTAGAATCCACATCGTCAATTTCTGTTAAATTTCCACTACCTCCACCAGTTTTAACAATCGTGGCCTTGTTCGTTGCAAACTTTCGTTTGCAACTTTTTTTTAAATTGGCGTACTTACATTTTAAAATTTGAACCCCTTTAAATTCCCCCCCAACAGTAGAATTGAATTCGTCTGCAATGGTACGCCAGGTGTTTGTCTTCTGTTCCCATGTTACCTGGCCGCTTTTTTTGCATTCAATTATATTTCTGTTTTTATGAACCAATTGGGTCAAAATCCTTTCCTCTTCTTTCGTAAAGTTAGAACACCGCTTTGTTTTCTCTGTGTTACTCATTTTTGTACAAAATAATCACACCAGAAGAATTTGAATGACATTTATCAGAATAAACAACAGATTTGTGAAACGTTGCCATAGATACCAAATATAAATCATAGTTAACTGTTAGTTTTCTAACCAAATTTACAAATTTGTTGGAAAAACGCATTCAAAATTAACTGCTAGTTAACTTGGAGTTAAAGTTAACTAAAAGTTACGAAACCAGAGGTTAACTAAATTTTGGAAAAACCCACCCTTAGCAATTTGGCGTTTCCGTGCTAGGCTACCGTGAATGAAAGAATGTCACGTAGACATTTGATTGATTTGAATGAGTTTATCGCCCCGAAACAGATGACTAAAATTATTCATAAGCCTCCATTGAACAAAATATTCTGAATGTTATTATTATAATTCTTACCTTATAATTATTTTATTGTTATAAAGACAAGCGTATTCTCACATTTTCCAGAAAATGGGGTGGCTCGTTCTTAATTTGATGAATAATAAATTGACTGATTCATTAATTTTTTTGAGTCACCTGTTTAAGCAAATCTAAAAAATACGAATGCAATGATTAAAAGTCTGTTCATATTTTGCACACAATTTATTCGAGAAAATATTGAGGTGCCGTAATCAATTTTTTGGGGTTTCGGGTAAAATCTCAATTCGGAGTCATAAACTACATGTGTAAGACTATGTTATTTGATACAATTTAAAATCTATTTTTGACCTTCTACATGATATACCTAGTATAAATACAAAATTTGAGAACAATCGGCCCAGTACTTTCAGAGATTATCTGTCTAATAAAAATCCGGGACGACAGACAGACGGAAACGTCCTTTTGGGGTCATGATAGGTCGAAAAAGTGCAAAAGTAGAAAGTCGGCCGACGGACTTGCTTACGCTCGGGAAGTAAAAACAACACAAATAAGCACTTGGACCGAATTAACTTCGTGTCCAGCTTATGTAACAACGGTTCATTAAAATGTAACCTGAGCCTCTGCGAATTTTTGCCTCCACACTCGAGTTAATACAGCCATAAAAGCCAAAACATGCTCCTCCGACAACCCAAACAGGCGAATCTAGTTTGTTTTATCTGAGTAGCGCCGACTTGTGATTTTATTGTTTATAAAAGCGCCGAGTTCCACACTCCCTTTAATAATACATCCAATTAGAGGAGCTCCCAGACTCCAGTCGAGCTCTTTAATAAAATCTTTGCGCTCTTGGGGTGCATCAGTTCGTCTGTATGCAAAAACTGCACGAAAATATCAATCGAGCCTTACCCTTTGAGTTTTCTGCGCACGCTGCCACTTTGTTCCGCCAGCTGTGTATAATTAACTTACAATCCATCTAGTCGCTAACTCGATTATCTTGATTATGCCGAGAAAAGGGCACCATATATGGCTTTTAATATAATAACATCTACGAGTTTACACCGTTGCACAAATCGAATCTGCGAGTTTGGCACAACTCCATCCATTGAACACTTCTTCAAATAAAACGATGATGTAAAGGCGCGCCACATTTTCTCAGAAGTTTAGTAAATATGGAACGTGAAATTGAATTCAACTTAAGAAAATACGCTGAATATGAGCTTCTTGTGTAAACAAGTTTTGCTGTGTGTAGAAGACTTCGACTTGAAAAGCACACACACAGAGAAAGGCCGTTCCAACCCCAAATAACATGCCTGGCAAACTTGCAACCCTATTTATATAACCGTCTACATAATCTCATTATAGTCGCGGGGTAACGTAACGCACGAAGAAAAGAAAGCGCGAACTAAATTACCTCCGCAACCCCGGCCAACAGGTCGCCGATTAATCATCCAATGGCCTTAGGCCCCCCTATCAATTAACTAAATGAAAGCTCAAAAGCCCGCCTCCAGACACGTAGCCGTCATCTGCACTCGAACGCGTCAAAAACGACCAAAAGACACTTGCATCCATCAACCGGCGGAAGTCGGCGCCCTAATGAATGGATGTAGATTGATGTCGCCACAGTAAATAATTTAATAAACGAAATGTTCCGATTCGATCAATTAACAGCGCCGATTTGACGCTCGACGAGCCGCTCTTTGACGGCGCGTTAGCGGTTCCCCACACCGGGGACGATGATTCGGTCCCATTTCACCACCTTTCGCTAAATTAACTCGATCGTCTGCGAGGTCTTACGAGGTCTTATCGCTCCCGGCCACGCTCACCTCTCATCGTTCGATCTAATTGGCTGCCCCCGAACCTGGAATACGAGCCAAGAGGCCGCGAATACGCCACAAATCAAACAAATTCGTAGGCGCATTCACTTTTGGGTAGGGAGTATTGTGGCGAGCAAAAACACGAATGGACGAAGTGCTAAACCACCGGACGGTTAATTTGTTAGCCCGATTTTTTTCATAACCGACTGTTGGTTACTCGGGTCCATGTTCACGTTTGGTAAACAAGCACAAAGTTCTCACGCCTCGTTACTGTATATAACGTCTTGGCTAAACAGACTGACTGAGTTTGAACAAGCTGTTTTGCAATGATTCATAAAAACGCGTCGCCCGTCTCCTTTATGTCCTGTTGCTTCCTGAATTTTAACGAAGTTAATCTAGATTTAAGCGCGAATTTCTTTTACTGCGATTTTATGGTCGTCCCATCGTCAACACCGCGATTTTTAAATACCGCTATTCTCGCGCTTCCGCCTAATCACGTTATTGCGTTCCGTACGCATACAGCAGGCGGCCGTCGCCCGCCCCCGGCGCCATTTGCATGACAATGGCGGCGTAATTACAATTGTTCGTCGGAAAAAAGCGCCACTTTCCTTTGTCGCGGCGCCGCCGCCCCGGAAAAAAACTAAAACTTGTTGAATCCGACATGCAGCTCGCGTCCCGATTTAACGCTGCAAACTCCAACAATGTTAATTAAACCTGAGCAGTCGCTCCCGTAATCAACGAGCGAGACGTGTCGGGCTCGCGTCGCTCGCGACGTTGAGAAACGATCCGTCAATAAAATGCAACAACGGGCTTGTTTAATTAAAGTTTTGGCGTGCGAGCGGAAAAGTGCCTCGTAAATCCCCCGGCCTGTACCGGGGAACGGTAATAATTGCTCAAGAAAATGCGGAGAAAAGTTTGCGGCGGGAATTTCGTTCGCCATACGAGCTAAAATGTAAAACTAACAAAAGGAAATTTCGCCGGCGTCCCGAGGAGACCGGACGGGAAAGCGAAACCGGAATCTTGAATTCAAATTTGAGGAAAAGTATTAATTGTTCTGGGAATCAAAAGATATGAATTTTACATAATCGGCGCGAAAAGGCGGCGCGGGGGTCGGGATCGGTTTAATTTATACTTTAAGGGGGATCGCTAGACGAGAGACAATTCTTTTGACGTATTAATTTTAATATTCGAGATAATTATTATATTATTCATACACAATTTAGACACTGTAGAGCAAACAAGGCTTATCAAGCCCGTCTATTAGTTTATTCGTCTAAATGTTTTATTAATACCGTTTTCAAATTACACCAAAATTGAAAAATCGAAAACTTAATAATTGAAAAATTGAAACATTTTAAATGAAAAAAATCGGTAAACCGAAAAATTGAAAAATCTATAAATCGAGAAATTGAACAATCTAAAAATTAAACAATTTACAAATCGAAGAATTGGAAAACCAAAAAATCTAAACCGAGAACTTGAAAAATCGAACAATCGAGAAATCAAAACATCAAGGAAAACAATAAAATTAACGGAAAATCTAGAACTTAAAAATCGAAAAATTAAAATACCTATCGAAAGATTGAAAAACCGAGAAATCGAAACATCAAAAAATGGAAAAATGGAAGAACCGAAACATTGCAAAACCTCAGAACTGAAATATTGAAAAACTGAAAAATGGAAGGAAAATTGAAAAATCGAAAAAGTGAAAAAATTCAAAACTGAAATCTTGAAAAACTGAAAAATGGAAAGAAAATTGAAGAACCGGAAAAGTGAAAAAATCCAAAACTGAAACACTGAAAAATCCAGAAATCGAAAAATTGAAAAATCACAATTGAAGAAAGAATTGAAAAATCAAGAAATAGAGAAATGGGAAAATCAAAAAATCAGTTAATCGAAAAATTGAAAAATCGAAAAATTTAGAAACGTCAAAAATTGAAAACTGAAAAATAAAAAAATTTAAAAATCGTAAAACTGAAATATCGTAAAGTTAATAAATTGAAAAACTGACAATTTTTGAAAAAAAAATCGTATCAAAAACTAAAAATTCAAAAAATCGAGAAATTGAACAATCAAAAAATCAAAACATTGAAATCCCAGTAAGTTGATAAATTTGGAAAATTTAAAAAACAAAAATTTTAAAAATCCAAGACTTGAACAACAAAAAAAATCTGAGCCTGAAAACTCAGAAAATTGAATGATCGAGAACAAAAAATCTAAAATTTAAAAATTCGACAAATTGAAAAGTCATGGAACTGAAAAATCGAAAAGTCGAGATAGTGAGAAATCTAAAAACCTAAAACTTTAAAAACTGAAAAATTAAATAAAATATCGAAAAATTTAAAAACCGAGGAAACACAATATCAAAAATTTGAAAAATTGAAGAAACGAAATATTGCAAAATTCCAAAACTGAAATATTGAAAAACCTAAAAATGGGAGGAAAATTAAAGAATCGAAACAGTGAAAAAATCCCAAACTGAAACATTGAAAAATTGAGAAATGGAAAAATGGGTCTAAAGAGTTTAGACAGTACTTCCCTCGCTATTGGAAACGTGACGACTGCATGCCTATTATGTTTTTTTTCACATTATATTTCAAAGCATTCGGTTTTGTAGTTCCTGATTAAATCAATAAAATAAATTTGCGCCTTCATTAAATTTTTTGAGTCACCTTGTATATCCGAATCCAAAAAATATGAATGGAATGATAAATTACAAGAAGAGACTCATTATATTTTGTAAACTTTAAATAGGATTATACGGCAAACTTTTGAGCTGACGTCATCAATTTTTTGGAGGGGATAAGCAAATATATTTTGACTAAAAATTTATTATGCTCTTTATAACCTTAAAACATTTGCAAGATTTCAAAGCATTGGGTTCTGTAGTTCCTGATTAAATCAATAAAATAAATTTACGCATTCATTAATTTTTGGGGTCATCCTGTATATGCAAATCCAAAAAACATGAATGGAATGATAAATCACAAGAAGAGACTCATCATATTTTATACAATTTAGATAGGATTTATTCAGCAAAATTTTGGTTTAATAACAAAAAAATATTGTTCGTCTATAAAACAAGCTCGTCTTAGACAAAGTATTCATAAAAAAATATGTCGTAAAAAAATGTATGTATGCCGGTTCCGACTGCGATTATGGTTTAAATATTTTTTAGAAAATCCTGTCATGGATGTAGAAACATTTGTGACAGCCAAAGAGGTTTTTTTGAGAAAATTATCTTTGAATTTAGACCAAATTGAAATAGACACTAGGCAACAGGCACATTTGGGCAAAAGAGAGAAATTAGGGTTACGGCTTCAAATTTTGGACGTATTTACAAACTTAGACCGACTACAGCAATAGCTAAAACTGTGGAGTCTTTGTTGTACAGTGCATTTAGAGGTAACAGTCATACATACTATGGACAGCAAAGTGAGGAAAAAGCTGTCAAGTATTTTGAAATAAATAAAAATATAAAAACTGAACGGTGTGGCTTGTTTATTTCAAAACAATTTCCTTACTTGGCTGCTAGTCCAGACAGGGTTCTAGAGGACAGGAGGGCATTAGTCGAAATTAAATGCCCTTCAAAATCGCAAGATTTGTCTCCCGAAGAAGCGGTTAGAAAAAAAATAGTCAAATTTTGTACATTGACAGACAGAGAATTGAAACTAAAAAAATAATCATGATTACTACTTTCAAGTCCAGGGACAAATGCTTGTTACGGGTATTTCACAAGTTTATTTTGTTGTATGGACACCCAATGGAATAAATATAGAAAAAATTTATAAAGACGAAGAAATATATGTAAAAAGATGGCAGATAAACTTGGCAGATTTTGATTTGGCGCTTTATTGCCCGAAATAATTGATTCAAGAAGAAAGAGGAACCTGCCTTTGCAAGATTTTTTTAAAATAAATACAATTTGTTTCTATTTTTTTATGTACTTTAATAATCTATTAGTACATTTTTCATCACCAAGACTTGCATATTTTTATTATAAATATATTTTGAAAATGATCTCTCGACAAATGAAAACATACGAGCACTTTTTTCGAGTAAACATTGAAGGGAGAAGTTACTGGGCGTAGGGCTTTTTTAAAACACCTCCTTTCTGGGATATGTAGTAGATACACTTAGCTGCTTATACGTGTTAAACAAAAGCTGTATTTTATATATTTTTTATTATTATTATAAATATGTTTATTAGTTTTATTAATTAAGAAAGCAAAATATATATTAACAATAATATTACAACGAATCTTTAGTAATCATGTGTGTTGAATTCAGGATCCTGAGTGGAGTAAAAATATTGTAGTTCCCCAGTTTTAATTCGGTTTTATGATAGTACCTCATTGCGTAAAAGTTAATTTCCTTAACAATAGATTACTACGGCCGGTCCTGGCGGCTTGTTATAAAACTGAGTTCCTTGCCATAAATTAGAAAAATCAGCTGAGAACTCTAACAATCGGCTTATGGTCAAGCAGGTGATAAGATTACCTGGAAAGTCGCTTCCGTAAATTTTAGTGGCGCTCCTATCGGCAAAGTACTGAACTAACTGCTCAAATTCTGTCGAATTGATACCCATTTTTTTCAATAATTGTTAGTTTTTGTTAAAAACTCTGCTAACCAATAGATCATTAATTTTCGTCTGATATTCCTGTTAAAATTATTCGACGTATTTTGCATTAATTTGTGGTATTTTTTTATTTTAATGAACACATTATTATTTAAACAAATTGTACCACTAACAAACATTTAATGACTCTGCGCCCTGTAAAAAGTGATGTTTTATCCATGTGCGAATTTTCAAGCGATTCTATGATGGTTATGACTCACAAAACTTGAAAAGAAAACATACAATGGTGCTTTTTTTACGATATTTCTCAGCCATATTTTTTTAGTTGATTCAACTGGTCTCTGCGCTCTAGAATATGAAAAAAGCTGCAGTTTGATGTATGATACATCTATATTAATATAATTTTTTCATACAAAAAAACAAAAAAATGTTATACTTCGTCTAGCGATTCCCCTTAAGGAGCGGGATTATGGCTGGGGGTATTGGATGTGACACTGTAATTCGGCGGCACGCTGAGGAGCGCGGAAGTCGGCTTTTAGCGGTGTAAATAAGTGGCGATATTAATGCCGAAGTCGTGTAAACGCTAATGCTCGGTGTGAAATTCCGGGAAAGCATTTGCATACATGATTTTCTATGGAAAATTAAAAGTTACACTCAAACATTAACCAGGACTTCGTTCTGTCGTTGCTTCACGACATCACGTAATTACAAAGAGAGCAAAGACAGAACACCACAGCCGACTGGAAAAATCGTGTAGTCGTGAGAGCACAAATTACAAAGCAGCTACTCCAGACCGTAGCTCAAGGGCAACATAAAATTGATAGAAAAGGGAACAGAAGAGTTGAAATGTTTCCAGCTTTTTTTTCGTTCATGTAGAACGCCAAGTGCAGCAAGCTGAAACACAAGCACAAACTCGGCAATAAGAAATCAAGTCGAGGGGAAACTCTTCGCTTCATTATCGCGCGATTTGCTGATCCTCGATGCAAGTTGCTGAAATCGACCAATTAAAATTTTAACGACGTTTGAACAGGACGAAAAGCGGCCACCACAGCCGAAAGTGCGCAATTGAACTGGATTAAATATTAAACCGGCAGACGAAAGGTCGAACCGATTACGTGCACATCACTTCCCACGACGCCCCAAAAATCGACCGACTAATTCGGACCCTAGGAGTCGCCGTACGTGTCATCGAGTAACCCCGACGATAAAAATTCTCTCCGCATTGATTTCGCCGAAAAAACAATACGTCGCATGTTTGATTTGCTTAAGTTATAAGTTTTTCCGCTCCCCTAATGGCCGAATAAATACAGAAAGAACCCTCTTCGCGGTAACGACGTCTCGAGCCGGTCCTCGCGGGACACTCGTCGATGCTTCCTCCGGGCGGGTATTATTCTAGACGAAAGAACACGTAACTTTTCCGACGTAAGCCAATTCGGACTGGCATTAATTTGTATAAACGTCGTTTAATGGGTTAACGCGATCGGTTAAAAGGAACTTTTCTCCAATCGATCGAGCCCGACTTTCCCGGATGGGCTTTCTTTCTGGTCGGGCGTAATCACGTTACCTTATGGATATGCAAACAATGGAAATCGCTTACCTGAACAGAAGGAATCCGAGGGCGGTGACGGCGGCGCGTCGGACGTCGTCGTTCACGTCGGACACCTGCGATTAAAATTTTAATTAAAAATCGACCCAATTTTTCGCACACATCAAAGATGATTTATGGCGAGGTATCGACGCTAAACGCCGATTCTAAAGCGCTCTCGCCATTTTTTTTTTTTTGGTTCAATACAACGCACAATGCTTTCTTAATGATCGACGTGTTTACGGGGGCTATTTTTACTACAAACATGTCAATTTGCGCCCGTCATGCTTGACGATTAAAGCTCGTCGATGCATTACATTCAAAAGCACGAAAAACACCCGGATCGGGCGCAAATTCGAGCTCCCGGACCTTCACACAACCATTGATTAAATACATATAGATAGACCCATGCTATTGTTTGGAGCGAACAGGCCAACGGCCGGCGAACAAGAGATGGCGCACCAACAGTCGGCCGTCAAACGCCGGCGAAAAGCTTGGACACCAATCGCGCGCGTAGATAACCCAAATCGCAGCAACAATACATTTAATAAAGCTACCACTCGACAGAGGGCGACGAAAACAATGTGTAAAAATCTCATAGTAACCATTTATATAATTTGCAACGTTGCCAGATGAGCCTAGCACAACTTTGCCGTTATTTCTAGTCGATTAGATTTTATTTCGTTTAAAAGTTTCTGGTGAATAAATGGAATTATTATAATGAATAAACAATACAAACAAATTATTACTTGTTATTTTAAATATTTGTTAGTGTTGATGAAAACATAAATGGTAATTAAAGTTATTCTAAATACGGTCCGGTCCGGTAGCTCAAATTTTACAGTACGAGTAATATGTTTCAGGACGAGTAGGTAGCCGAGTCTTTAATTTCGAAACGAGTACTGCGAAAAGAGTTACCGGACGTATGTTGTTATGTATTTTATTTCATACTGTCAACATACTTTTTTATTCGATAATATTATTATTATTTTGAGAAAAAATCCAAATCGAGTCACTTTTTCTGACATCGTTAGCAACCGCTCTTTGGTAAATGTTTTAATTTGTTTATTCGTTCAAATCAGCATCATATGTTTAAACACATAGTACTTATAACACTTTACAGGACTTATTGTTTTGTATAATCCGACTCGATGGACGAATGTTTTGTGCAATCCGTCTCGAAGGACCAATGTTTGTGCAACTCGGCTCGTCCTACCAGTATTTTTTGTAATCTGGTTGATACGACAATGTGATACCGAATTGTACTTTGATATTGCTCCAAGGACCTTTGTTTTCTTGCGTGCGAGATAATAGACAGCGTTCGGTTTCGATGTTTAATACAGGACGGTTACAGAAGTACTAAATTTACATTTGTATTTACAATAACAGGTAAAGCAAAAGAGACCCAAAAGGGTCAGTGGCCGCTTCCGGAAATGGAAGACTTGTCCTTTTTGGCCACGGAGGTAGAAGAGTGTCTCTTCTACCTCCGTGTTTTTGGCTCAATTTTATCGGACTTGTCCGTTTTTTTGATTTTACCGGAATAGTTCGATCCAGTAAAACGTCAAACTTGACATAGTATGAAGTAAAATAAATAAATTTTATGATGTAAATACAATTAAGTGTATCGATAATAATTCGCTACTGAAAATTTATTGAAATATAATTTGTGTTAAAAAAAGATTTTTGTGGTTTTATGGTTTATTAAATGTAATTAAAATAAATAATATCAAGAACTTGTATTATATATCAAAAACATTCATTGTAAATAAGAAAATTATGTAAATAAACCATAAAACCATACAAAATTTTCCTGCGACCTCTATTCAAAATCCCAGTTTACCAATAGGAATTAAGGCACAAAGATGTTTCACTGAAGAAGAAAAGTATGCTTATAAGCCTATAAGCGTCTAATGGGTTAAAACAACAAATAATAATCACAATTTATTTGTTTTATATGTTCATTACAATAATCCCATTTATTTACCAGAAACTTCTAAATGAAATAATATCTGGTTGACGAGAAATATCCGCAAATTTGTGTTAGGCTCATCTGGCAACGTTTTCGGTAGGTAGGTATCAATGGAATAATGCGATTAGGTATACTGACCGTTTTAAGGAGTGCTCGTCCAATAGTGCGTAAACTAAAAGATTTGGTAATTTTCTTGGAAGAGTTTGTTTCTTCAATGAAAATTTATGGTTTTTAATTCTTCGGCCGCTTGAAAGTCTCGCCATGTGAAAATAGATTATTTGATAACCTGTTTCGTAATAATTGTAAATACGAACAAAAGCATATTTGCATATTCTAAACAACTGGCCATATCGATTCCAAACTTGTACAGATATGTTTTTTATTGTTTCTGTTTTCAATGAAATAAATTTTATTTGCAAAATACCTAATGTCTAACGACATATCACGCATACATACTACCCCATTTACTATATTTTCAATCTGTGCATTTTTCGCTTCATTCGTAGGAGCCAAGTAAGAAGTATCAGTGAGACCGGCGGACTTTCAATAGCTCGTAAATGAAAAGATTTAGTAAAGTTTCCTAGAACAGTCTGTCTCTTCATAAAAAAATTTAGACATTTTTACTATGAAATATAGGTACAATACGGTATATTCCACTGTTTGTTTTCTTTGAGATACGACTAGTTCTTGTGCCGAAGTGAAACACCAAAAAGTCTAAAGTCCGGAAATCAGAGTGAATTTTAAAACACATAAAACGACTTCTTTATTTATTTAAATATTGTCCTGTAACGTCCTGTGACGTGGAATGGAGTTTCTTAATGTACAAAAGTATGTTAGATAATAACCGAAAAATTTTCTTGATTAAAACTAAAGGAAACACAATTATTACTTGGAATAAAAATAAAGAATATCAAGAACTTGTGCTATGTATTAAAAATATTTAATTTCAAATAAGTAAATTATGTTAATAAACCATAAAACCACAAAAATCTTTTTTTAACACAAATTATATTTCAATAAATTTTCAGTAGCGAATTATCGATATACTCAATTGTATTTACATCATAATAGTTATTTATTATACAAGCGGTTAAAGTGAATGTTTAATGAGCGGCCAGTTTAAGGCGAGAGCGGCGTATGCCGCGAGCGCCTTAAGACCACGAGTTACACATTCATTTTAATCGCGAGTGTAATACAAACTTTTATTCAATTTTGACAACCCCAAGTCCCAAATTGTGAAAAAATTGGTGATTCAAAGTTCACATTCGAGAAACGTCAGAATTGACAGCGACCAAATAAAAGTTTTATATGCGTAGAATTTAGGTTACAATATCAGGTGTGTGTGTGTAGTATGTGACTCTGGCGACGGTGTTTGTTTATTTTAAGCAAACTAAAATTATCGAAAAATTGCAAAATCATGCAAGATTCCAACGGCAAAACTTGCTCCCAAAAAAGAGCAAATCAGAAAGTGTATCAAAAGTTCCTTAGATGGAAAGAGCAGCAAGGCATTGGAGAAATTACAGAAATGGTAACCATGGTTTTAAAACAGCAAAATAAAAATTTTATTTCGCTAGCGGTTTAAAAATTTTATGGTGCTACCGGATAAACCAAAGCTTTAGTGGCCTACTGACGGCAAAATAAACGTTTGTTTACATGTCAAAATTGAATAAAATTTATTTATTTTACTTTATACTATGTCAAGTTTGACGTTTTTCTGGATCGAACGATTCCGGTAAAATCAAAAAAACGGACAAGTCCGATAAAATTGAGCCAAAAAGGACAAGTGTTCCATTTCCGGAAGCGGCCACTGACCCTTTTGGGTCTCTTTTGCTTTACCTGTTATTGTAAATACAAATGTAAATTTAGTATTTCTGTAACCGTCCTGTATTAAACATCGAAACCGAACGCTGTCTATTATCTCGCACGCAAGAAAACAAAGGTCCTTGGAGCAATATCAAAGTACAGTTCGGTATCACATTGTCGTATCAACCAGATTACAAAAAATACTGGTAGGACGAGCCGAGTTGCACAAACATTGGTCCTTCGAGACGGATTGCACAAAACATTCGTCCATCGAGTCGGATTATACAAAACAATAAGTCCTGTAAAGTGTTATAAGTACTATGTGTTTAAACATATGATGCTGATTTGCACGAATAAACAAATTAAAACATTTACCAAAGAGCGGTTGCTAACGATGTCAGAAAAAGTGACTCGATTTGGATTTTTTCTCAAAATAATAATAATATTATCGAATAAAAAAGTATGTTGACAGTATGAAATAAAATACATAACAACATACGTCCGGTAACTCTTTTCGCAGTACTCGTTTCGAAATTAAAGACTCGGCTACCTACTCGTCCTGAAACATATCACTCGTACTGTAAAATTTGAGCTACCGGACCGGACCGTATTTAGAATAACTTTAATTACCATTTATGTTTTCATCAACACTAACAAGTATTTAAAATAACAAGTAATAATTTGTTTGTATTGTTTATTCATTATAATAATTCCATTTATTCACCAGAAACTTTTAAACGAAATAAAATCTAATCGACTAGAAATAACGGCAAAGTTGTGCTAGGCTCATCTGGCAACGTTGCAAATTATATAAATGGTTACTATGAGATTTTTACACATTGTTTTCGTCGCCCTCTGTCGAGTGGTAGCTTTATTAAATGTATTGTTGCTGCGATTTGGGTTATCTACGCGCGCGATTGGTGTCCAAGCTTTTCGCCGGCGTTTGACGGCCGACTGTTGGTGCGCCATCTCTTGTTCGCCGGCCGTTGGCCTGTTCGCTCCAAACAATAGCATGGGTCTATCTATATGTATTTAATCAATGACACAACGTTACATGGATTTTTTAAAATGTGGCCAAATCCGAGCCGCTTTGATCTCGCGTTCTTAAAAACCCCACAGTCCACTTTGAGACGAATATAGAAAAAATATGTCTCGATCACCTGCCGCCCTACCGCGACGTCACAAATTCGCCACGTACGCACTCCCCCAGCTTCCTCCCACCTTACATGCACACTCCACAGTCCGGAAACGTACATTTTAAACATTCATCGGCGTTCTCGCCATATTTAATTTAGCTCGAATGAACGATGTGACATCCGCATCAATATTTGAGCACATTTTACCCGAAAAAAAAATTATGGATTTGAACCCATCGCGTCGTCTATTTCTAAAGCGACGTTTATTTTTCGTTGGGTACCTGCCGAAAACTCTTTATTGCGTTTTCAAAATAATCACATTTTATTAAAGCGTAATGAGCTCCCACGTGAAAAATCCTCCCACGTGCCAGCTCGGCGAAAAAAGCTCCCGACAAATCTCGAGGTTTAAAGCGACGCTCGTTTCACCCCAACGTGGAGCTTAAAGCGGCATTTAAGCATCAAATATTTTTCAGGACTAATCTAGCGGGTTGCAAGAACTGAAAAATGGTCGTGTGGGGAAAATAATGATTAAAATTTTACGCCGAATTTAATAAACAGTCGCTTCTTTCATGTACCGAAACTATTTCTAGTCCGATCGCGAAGGAACGGATTATTTTTGGACCCATAATTCTTTCTTTAAAAGTAAATGTTTTATCTATTGTAAAGTCTGGACACCACGGAACCATTCGTTACGCTCAGGAAAAACTTTCGTGCATAAAAAACTTCTGAATATTCCCACTCTGGCAGTTCCTATAAAAAATAGCGTCTCCCTCGGCTCAACTCTAATTACGGGCAACAAGACGGGCCGGCAACGGTTTATGTTTATTCTTCTTTAACGCCTGGAATTAAATTTTCATACCCACTTGTAAAAACGGGGACTCCGGGTCTCCCTTTTTGCTAAGCCAACATTTTGCCCACTTACGAAACGTGGATCCCGAGAGACAAGACGTCTCGATTGCAAACACGTGCAATTAAAAACAATACATAATACATTACATCGGAAGAATGTCACGCAGACAGTTGTTTGATTTCAATGAGTTTATCATTATTTTATTGTTATAAAGACGAGCGTATTCTCACATTTTCCAGAAAATGGGGTGGCTCGTTCTTAATTTGATCAATAATAAATTGAGTGATTCATTAATTTTTTTGAGTCACCTGTATATGCAACTCCAAAAAATATGCATGGAATGATAAATTACAAGTACATACTCATCAAATTTTTTACATTTTAGATAGGATTTATTCGGCAAACTTTTAAGCTGACGTCATCAATTTTTTGAAGTAAATATATTTTGAATAAAAACTTATCATGCTTATCATAACTGTAAACCATCTGCAAGATTTCAAAACATTCGGTTTTACAGATTCCAAATTAAATGTGAAAATGTTGTTTCCTAATTTTGATTTTTTTTTCCAAAAATCTGGACGTTTCGGGTAAAATCTCAATTCGGAGTCATAAACTACAAGTGTACACCTTATTGACATTGGAATTCGCAAGCGCCAAATTTAAATACTCGATGCCAATAAAAAAAAACTTGATTCACTACAACTCGTCGCCTGAGAACTTGTTTGATTTACAGACCAGAGAGCGGTCAGGCCAATTTCGACTCTAAGCGTTCAGAAGCGATTTGGTTGGTTTGGACTAAGTGATTTTTGGTACATATTTTGTTTAACTAAAAATTAATTCTTTATTTGTGTTTCATACTAGCAAAACGTCTTAAACTAAGAATATTGTTGAAATCGTAATAACCCAATCGATTTTTTTCGGGAAAACGTTTTGAAACACTGTGTTCTATTTTGTATGAATTTTTTTTTTAATATTTTTAGTGACAATTTTTGTGGTTGTTTTCGACACACTGTATCATATTAAGAGTGAGAAAAAAAATGAACAATTAAAATAATCGAAAATTCGAAAAATCGAGAAGTCTAATAATCGAAAAATCGAAACCTTAAAAAATCGTAAAACCGAAAAAAAAGATCAAGAAATCGTGGAGTCGAAAAGTTTAAAATTGAACAACTTATAAATTGACAAATTGACAATCAAAATGTCGAAAAATCCAAATCTCGATAAATCGAGAAATCAAAAAACTTAAAAATTCGAAAAATTGAAAAATTGAAAGATCAAAAGAACGAGAAATCGAAAAGTGATGACGTCGAAAAACAGAGAAATCGACAAACAAAAAGTTAAAAGTTGAAAAACTGGAAAAGCGGAAAAATCAAAACACGAAAAATTGGAAAACTAGAAAAACTGAGATACCGAAATAGGCCAAAATAAAAAATTGAAAAACTTATACATTGAAAACCTGAACAATCAAACCGAAAAATTGAAAAACTGAACATCTAAAACCAGGAAGTCGAAAAATCAAAGATTAAGAAATATTGAAATATTTAAAAATCCAAAAATTGAAAAATCGAAAAAGTAAAAAGGTAGACACATCAAAAAATTCAGAAGTCAAAAATAGAAAAGCGAAAAAATTGAAATATTGAAAAATCCTAAAACTGAAATATCTAAAAACTGAAAAATCGAAAAATCAAAAAACTGAAATCGAAAAATAGAAACCTTAACTGAAATCGAAAAATAGAAACCTTAAAAAATCGAAAAATTGAAAAATCAAAAACCTAAAAAATCAAAAAATTAAAGAATTGAGGAACAGGAAAATCGAAACATCGATTAAATGAAAAATCGAAAAATTGAGAGTTAATAAAAGTCAAATTTAAAAAATTAAAAAATTGAAAATTTGGCAAAATGACAATTGAAAAACAGAAAATCTAAAACTGGGAAGTCGATAAAAAAAAGATCAAGAAATCGTGGAGTCGAAAACTTTAAAATTGAACAACTTATAAATTGAGAAATTGACAATCAAAATATCGAAAAATCCAAATCTCGATAAATCGAGAAATCAAAAAACTTAAAAATTCGAAAAATTGAAAAATTGAGCGATTGAAAGATCAAAAGAACGAGAAATCGAAAAGTGATGACGTCGAAAAACAGAGAAATCGACAAACAAAAAGTTAAAAGTTGAAAAACTGGAAAAGCGGAAAAATCAAAAAACGAAAAATTGGAAAACTAGAAAAACTGAGATACCGAAATAGGCCAAAATAAAAAATTGAAAAACTTATACATCGAACAACTTAACAATCAAATCGAGAAATTGAGAAATTAAAATATCAAAAGATTGAAAAATCTAAAATTTTAATTATTGAAAAATTTAAATATCAAAAAACTGAAAAATCTAAAATTTAGAAATCGCAAAGTTGAAAAACAGAAAATCGAAAACCGGGAAGTCGGAAAATCGAAAGATTAAGAAATCGAAACATTTGAAAATTGAAATATGGAAGAGCTGAAATGAAAAACTGAACATCTAAAACCAGGAAGTCGAAAAATCGAAAGATTAAGAAATATTGAAAAATTAAAATATCAAAAGATTGAAAAATCTAAAATTTTAAATATTGAAAAATTAAAATATCAAAAAACTGAAAAATCTAAAATTTAGAAATCGCAAAATTGAAAAACAGAAAATCGAAAACCGGGAAGTCGGAAAATCGAAAGATTAAGAAATCGAAACATTTGAAAATTGAAATGCTGAAATGAAAAATCGAGAAATCGAAAAATCTAAGATGATAAAATATTGAAATCGAAAACGAAGAATCAAATCTCGATAAATCGGAAATGAAAAATTAACAAATCGAAAAATTGAAAAGCAGACTAAAACCAGGAAGTCGAAAAATCGAAAGATTAAGAAATATTGAAAAATTTAAAAATCCAAAAATTGAAAAATCGAAAAAGTAAAAAGGTAGACACATCAAAAAATCCAGAAGTCAAAAATAGAAAAGCGAAAAAATTGAAATATTGAAAAATCCTAAAACTGAAATATCTAAAAACTGAATAATCGAAAAATCGAAAAACTGAAATCGAAAAATAGAAACCTTAAAAAATCGAAAAATTGAAAAATCAAAAACCTAAAAAATCAAAAAATTAAAGAATTGAGGAACAGGAAAATCGAAAAATTGAGAGTTAATAAAAGTCAAATTTAAAAAATTAAAAAATCGAAAATTTGGCAAAATGAAAATCTAAAACTGGGAAGTCGAAAAATCGAAAGATTAAGCAATCGAAAAATTAAAAAAATTGACACATCGAAAACTCCAGAAGCCAAAAATCGAAAAGTCGAAGAATCGAAATACTGAAAAATCCCAAAACTAAAATATCGAAAAACTGAAAAATGAAAGAAAAACTAAAAATGGGAAACTAAATCGGGAAATCAAAACATTGAAAAATCGAAAAATTTAAAACGACAATTGAAAACAGAAAATCTAAAACCGGGGAGTAGAAAAATCGAAAGATTAAGTAATCGAAAAATTGAAAAATCGAAAAAGTAAAAAAATCGGGACATCGAAAACTCCAGACGCCAAAAATCGAAAAGTCGAAGAATCAAAATACTGAAAAATCCCAAAACTGAAAAATGGAAAACCTGAAAAATCCGAAAACTGAAATATCCAAAAACTGAGAACCTAAAAAATCGTCAAATTGAGCAATAGAAAAATCCAAAAAGTGAAGTCGAAAAATTAAAGAATTGAAGAACAGGAATATCGAAACCCTCTAAAGTCAAGAAATGGGAAAATCAAAACATCGATTAATTGAAAAATCAAAAAATTGACAGTTTATAAATGTCAAATTCGAAAAATGGAAAAATCAAAATTTGAAAAAACGACAACTAAAAAACAGAAAATATAAAATCGGGAAGTCGAAAAATCGAAAAATTAAGAAATCGAAACATTTGAAAAATTGAAATATGGAAGAGCTGAAATGAAAAATCGAGAAATCGAAAAATCAAAAATTTAAAAATCGAAAAAGTAAAAAGTCGACACATCGAAAAATCCAGAAGTCAAAAATGGAAAAGTCGAAGAACAGAAATATTAAAAAGTCCCAAAACTGATGTATCGAAAAACTGAAAAATGAAAGAAAAACTGACGAATCAAAAAACTGAAAAATCGAAAAATCAAGAAAGTGAAGTCGAAATATTGAAACCTTAAAAAAATCGAAAAATTGAAAAATCAAAAACCTGCAAAATCATAAGATCGAAAAATTGAATACTAAGTAAACTGAAAAATCCCAAAACTGAAATGTCCAAATACTGAGAAATTAAAAAATTGAAAAATCGACAAATAAAGAGTTTATAAAAGTCAAAAATTGAAAAATCGAAATATTTAAAAATCGTAAAATTGAAGAGAAAAACTGAAAACCGAGAAATTGAAAAATTGAGAAATTGTAAAATCTAAAAATTGACAGTTTATAAATGTCAAATTAGAAAAATTGAAAAATCGAAAATTTGAAAAAACGACAAGTAAAAAACAGAAAATCTAAAATCGAGAAGTCGAAAAATCGAGAAATCGAAAAATCTAAAATTTTAAATATTGAAAAATTAAAATATCAGAAAACTGAAAAATCGAAAAATTGAAAAACAGAAAATCTAAAACCGGGTAGTCGAAAAATCGAAAGATTAAGAAATCGAAACATTTGAAAAATTGAAATATGGAAGAGCTGAAATGAAAAATCGAGAAATCGAAAAATCAAAAATTTTAAATATTGAAAAATTAAAATACCAAAAAATTGAGAAACCTAAAATTTAAAAATCGAAAAAGTAAAAAGTCAAAAATGGAAAAGTCGAAGAACAGAAATATTGAAAAGTCCCAAAACTGATGTATCGAAAAACTGAAAAATGAAAGAAAAACTGACGAATCAAAAAACTGAAAAATCGAAAAATCAAGAAAGTGAAGTCGAAATATCGAAACCTTGAAAAAGTCGAAAAATTGAAAAATCAAAAACCTGCAAAATCGTAAGATCGGAAAATTGAATACAAAGTAAACTGAAAATTCCCAAAACTGAAATGTCCAAATACTGAGAAATTAAAAAATTGAAAAATCGACAAATAAAGAGTTTACAAAAGTCAAAAATTGAAAAATCGCAATATTTAAAAATCCTAAAATTGAAGAAAAAAACTGAAAACCGAGAAATCGAAAAACTGAAAAATCGAAAAAGTAATAAAATCGACACATCGAAAACTCCAGAAGCCAAAAATCGAAAAGTCGAAGAATCAAAATATTGAAAAATCCCGAAACTGAAATATCGAAAAACTGAAAAATGGAAAACCTGAAAAATCCGATAACTGAGAACCTAAAAAATCGGAAAATTGAGCAATAGAAAAATCCAAAGAGTGAAGTCGAAAAATTAAAGAATTGAAGAACAGGAATATCGAAACCCTCGAAAGTCAAGAAATGGGAAAATCAAAACATCGATTAATTGAAAAATCAAAAAATTGACAGTTTATAAATGTCAAATTCGAAAAATTGAAAAATCGAAAAATTGAAAAAACGACAATTAAAAAAAAGAAAATCTAAAATCGGGAAGTCGAAAAATCGATTGATTAAGAAATCAAAACATTTGAAAAATTCGAAAACTTGAAAAGCTGAAATGAAAAATCGAGAAATCGAAATCTAAAATTTTAAATATTGAAAAATTAAAATATCAAAAAACTGAAAAATCGAAAAATTGAAAAACAGAAAATCTAAAATCGGGAAGTCGAAAAATCGAAAGATTAAGAAATCGAAACATTTGAAAAATTGAAATATGGAAGAGCTGAAATGAAAAATCGAGAAATCGAAAAATCTAAAATTTTAAATATTGAAAAATTAAAATATCAAAAAATTGAGAAACCTAGAATTTAAAAATCGAAAAAGTAAAAAGTCGACACATCGAAAAATCCAGAAGTCAAAAATGGAAAAGTCGAAGAACAGAAATATTGAAAAGCCCCAAAACTGATGTATCGAAAAACTGAAAAATGAAATAAAAGCTGACGAATCAAAAAACTGAAAAATCGAAAAATCAAGAAAGTGAAGTCGAAATATCGAAACCTTAAAAAAATCCTGCAAAATCATAAGATCGAAAAATTGAATACAAAGTAAACTGAAAATTCCCAAAACTGAAATGTCCAAATACTGAGAAATTAAAAAATTTAATAATCGACAAAAGTCAAAAATTGAAAAATCGTAATATTTAAAAATCGTAAAATTGAAGAGAAAAACTGAAAACCGAGAAATTGAGAAATTGTAAAATCCAAAAATTGAAAAATAAATAAGAGTAAACTAAAATTTCGAAAAACTGAGAATTCGAAAGTTGAAACAGCAGAAATTATGTTCGGAACCAGTTAGGATGTGTATGAGACCACGGCTTATAATCGTTTCCGAACGCTTAGAGTCGACATTGGCCTGCGTGCGCTCTGGTCTGTAGATCAAACAAGTTCTCAGACGACGAACTGTAATTCGTGTGACCTGAATTAAAGTGAAGGAAACAGTAAGCAGCTTGTAATATATAAAACGCGTCGTTAAAAATATTATGACATTTTTTCTAGTTAATTTTATTCATAGTTGGAAACAAACACTGTTGCCAAAATAAATCGAAGAGTCCTCAGACGAAAACGTCCTTTAGGGGTCATGATAGGTCGAGAAAATGCAAAAATAGAGAGTCGGCCGACGGACACGATTACAATACTTCCCTTGCTTACGCTCGCGAAGTAAAAAATAACCTTTTCAACGTCCTTACTCGCTTAACCAACAATAAATTAATAAATCGAGCCACAAATACCTCCGACGCCGAAAAAATTAACTCTCCAAAGGCCACCATTCCTTGTTCGATCCCCTCGGACCGTCCACGTCTTCATCGTCACCCGAACACACTCGGCCTTATTGTATCCCTGAATATTTCATGCCTTTGTTACCGCGTTGATGTCAGAACCCGATAAACGCGACATTATTAAAGTGTCCCTCTACGACAAACAAACGAAAAACGCTGCCGTAAAAAATAGTGTCGCCTTAATTACTCGAGACACCTCTTTGAAAACTCCACGACTTTAATAAACGTCAGACGTCGCGCTTTGTATTTCTAAATGTAGCCGAGCAGTTGCTTATTTAGGATTCATTTATTCAATAACGCCGTGTTTGCGTTATCGAAAGAGAACGACTTCCTGTCGCTGGAAGAAAAAAATCGTAACGACGGCTCTATTTTCTCGAAACTAAGACAACTAATTAATAAAAATTGGAAAATCGCGACGAGATACCAAGACATCAAAGTTGATTAATGAATTAATTAAGAAAGTTGGGGTTAAAATCCGATGGCGGGGTTGTGCGTGCAATAAATACGGCGTCAGCTGGGGCCAACGGTCTCGGACACGATATTAGCTCAAAACGAGTGAAAAGGGGTACATAAATATAGCCAGACTTGTTTTTTAGCGGATATAATTAAACGAATCCTACCGACTGCGCCACTTTCGCAACCGTTTCCACAATTTTTGCTTTTCGCGTCCAGAAATCATCATTTATGACTTGCATACGTCATATTAAAACGTAATAATACGTTTCAGACGTTTGTAATATCAGCGACTTGACGTTTCGAACATAATGTGACGTTCCTCATTCAATTGCTGGCGTTTCGGTTGTTGTTTTAATATTACTGTCACTGGCAGACGAGTTTAACCAACGCCCAAGGGGAACGCGCGAGTCTCTATCCTACTTGTGAAAATTTTCCAGCTAACTAAAAAACGACTTCTGACATCCTTCACCCGTTTTATTATTAATAAAGAAGTGATGTTTAGAACCCTAGTTTTTCCTTTTGCTCGTATACTCACTGCAACATGTAGGAGCTTCCTGATGGCCTGATTGTGCCCCGTTCCGCAGTAAGCCATAGCTAGCGTGTACATGCCCGACCTTCTTAAGATGGGATCCTTGTCGGAGGTGAGTTGTTCGATCAAAGGATCGGCTTCCTCGAGCCGACCGTACATGGTGAAAGCTATGCCGACCGCCAATCCTCTGAGGATCTTCTCATGCTGACTCTCCTGGGCGTACTATAAAGAAAAACACAACATAAATTTCGTTACGAGCCGCCCGTAAAATTACAAGGTGTAGACACCTTCTCGCGTTATGGGTTTTAAAACTGTATTCAGCCTTAAAAAAAGATACGACCTGACGCGCTTAAGCTGTTGAAATTCGAGCGTTAAAGGCTGCATGGCGGTCTAAAAATAAATCGCTTCTGGATGCGTGATTACACGAGATTTAATGTTCTCTTAAATCATTCGGTAGTGAGATTTAAAGTTAATTCCGGTCGGAGGTTCTCATTTCGGAGGGTATTAGCGTGACGTCTGCGACAAGCAAGAGCGACCATTCCTTATCGGACAGGTACGTCGCCTCAGATAACGTTTCCAACTACAATACACCGGTATTATTTTCGGAATTAAAATCGGTTCGGATTACCTCAAAGAAGATTGAAAACTGATGAACGCGTTCCATCATCGAATTAGTTCGTGCCCTATTCTATTCTAACCGCTTTAATGAGGTTCGGTTTATCCCACCGACTGCGCCAATTTTTCCTTCTATTTCTTATCGAATTCATTATTTGCGTCGTTTTTCCGCGTGTTTATAATCATTATCTTAAGTCGGAACAAGAAAAACAATCCATACTCGAATATTCACAACGAGTTTATTTTAATTTTGCGCTTCCAAAATTGAATAGCAAGTCGCCCGGGGCCATAATAAAAGAAAAAGTTAATTATTGCTCCCCTGCGCGCGTTTATTTCGCCTTTTTATTCCGCCCTCTTCCGTTTTAATTTATTGTTTTTCGTAATTCAATCAATTCTGAAATTAACCCGGAGCAAAAAAAGCCCATCACTGAATCTAGTAATCCGTCACGCTAGTTATTTTTTTGATTCGGATCAGATAAAATCCGCGCTTCTAATTGAGCGCGATGGAATGTAAAAATCATTAGCTTATAGTGGTGTATTTTTAGACCTCGCTGCTTTAATACCAGGGTTGCAATTATCGGAGATATAGGCTCATGTCGAGTAGTGATCGATACAATTCGGTATTCATTAATTTATGTAAATGAATCCAGAGTAGTAATGCAGCTGATTATGAATTTCCGGGATGGTTTCCGGGATTACTGTTACCCCGTCAGGGAAAAAACCGATACCGACCGGAAGGTTACGACGAATGATACAATTACAAAATAAACGGAGACTTGAGAAGCTTGTAAATATTACAAAGTGCTTACTAATTCCTACCAAAGTCAATTATACTCCACCGGCATTGCCGCCCACGGCGCCATGACTGAAAATAAGCCGAAGGGCTACACCTTGAATGCAAAATTGATACTCTGACGAATCGAGTTTCGTAAATAAATCAGTATTCCGCACCCAAAGTAAATTACTTTAGCGTCATATCCAGTGGCGGCTCGTCAGGGGGGGCCAGTTAGGCCAGGCCGAGTCTGTCACCGAACTTGTCAATTTGCGAGATTCATTTTTATTTTAAACGCAAGAATATAATTTAAAGCTATTTTGAAATCACCTGATTTTACTGTTGTTATTATTTTTTTAATTACAAAAAGCGTTATCTAATTTATTCACTTGCGTTCGGAAGCACAAATCGTGCCGGGAAGTTTAAATATTTTTACTGCGAGGAGCAGCAGCTGAGGCCGGCCGACTACAAGAATAAACGTCGAATAATGTCATATCTGCTATCGCTCTCTGTTTAGCGGAATTAAAGAGAAATAGCTATAAAGACTGATACGTGTCTGATACCCTCTGATTAACGCGCCTGCAGCAGTGATTGGTCAAATGTCTGCTAAAATCGGCCGGCCTTTTGGCAGTACATCAAGTTGTTATAGCGCTATCACCTTCTGTTTGTATAAGTTAGAAGGCAATAGCGATGAAACCGTACAATATTACGTTTCATCACTCCACTTCTGCCGTGCACTTTTCCATGCGGTTCCCCACTACCAGCACCGGCCGGCCGCTGTCTGTATATTGTGAATTTCTGCAGTCTTCACGTGGATGAAATTGGTTTAGGTTTGTTTCTAATTTCAGTAACAATGACAACAGTTAGTAAGAGCATTAGTAACTGATTTAAATTTTGATGCTGTTACACATCTATTAAATAATGACTTTCGACTTTTAACGTACGATGATCAATTCCTGGGATATAAAAGAAATGACCCGTTCGGAGCCGCGCATGCAACATTTAATCGAAGCACGGAGCAATAATAACGTCAGCTCCGGTGCAATAGCATATTAATAATTAATAATTAATACAGCATGGTATGAAAATTATGAATGGCTGACGGGGAGCAAGTCAAAAAACAAACTATTTTGTTGATATTGTTTAATTTTTGAATATGATGTTGACAATAAATTCAAAAAAACTTCAGAAAAAGAGTTTTGCCTCTGGTCGTCTGGTACGATTGACATATTGAGTTACCGTGCTCTTTTGCCATCTTCCTAATTTCTCAACCCTGCTCCTGATGATGCTACTTACGAAAATGTAGAAGCCTCCGAAATTATTTCTGTCTTTAATTTTAATCATATACCTACCATCCACATCAGCATATGTTGAACGCAGTTTTTCAGCTTTAAAGCGAATTACAAATTTTACTAGAAACTCCATTAGTCAAAATCGATTATCCAAATTATTCGTTTTAGCAATAGAAAAAGAAGTGCTTACAAACTTAACGGAAGATCAAAAGTTCTATAATCAAGTAATTGACCACTTTGCCAATACAAAACAAAGACGCATTGAATTGGTTTATAAAAATTTCTAATTTACTTTTTTAATTTTGTTTTTTACTAATAAATAGTTGTTGACGTTTCATGTTATATTTTTTGTTAGAATGTGTTACTTTATAACTTGAATGTTATTTTCATTTTTATTTGAGCTTATTGTCGTTATTTTATTATTATAGATGGCTTATATTGTATAAGTATATGCTTTACTTTATACCTATTTGAAGAATATTTTTTATTTTGTTTTACCAAGTTGTTAGGACTATATGAATTAACACCATACAGGAAGCAAATTATAGATAATGACTGACTTGAGGTCCCTGGTTCTTGTATTCTATGTCTTAAAACTTTGGGTTACTCACTGCTGGCCGACCCAACCAAAATAGTCACGAGCCGCCACTGGTCATATCCTACCGACTGCGCCATTTCGCTACGCATTTTTTAACCAATTATAAACACGTCCATTATACGACCCGCACGTCGCCCCTAAACCCGATCCGTTTAAAGTAAACGCAACTTTAAACTTAACTAAACGTCCGGAATTCAATTAACGCTTCCATAAGTTGCTCGGAAGCTCGTCTTTTTTCCCACCGATATGAGGTTATTGTTTGTTCGGCGAGTATCGCGCTCGAATTAAGTTTTCCGGGGGTATTTTAATATTGCATGGTGTTTCGGTCAACATGAATGCTTTATTTTGCGGGGCGTCGATTCTCTCGAGTGGATTATCGAATAAAAAGCGCCCATCAAGAGCGATTTATTAACGTGGAGTAAGAGTCCTTTTTTCGGAAAGCCCGAGGCTTCGATTTTCGCTTTCGAGCGAGCATAAAGACGGAAGGATTACATTAACAATTTCATTAAGTGGGTAGGGATGGGAGGGCGTTAAATATGCAACGTTTAGGGGGTTGTTTATGTTTGCATATTTTCATTAATTCTGGCCGGATGCATTGTTCTGCAGCGGGTTTACACCGGCGAACAATGGAGAAAACGAAAATGGAAACTTACTTCGGGCGGGGTTTGTCTTGTCGTTTTAGAGAAATATTAATAGAATGGAGGGTTTTTTGTTGACGTTTTATTAGTTAGGCGAATAATTTCTGTTCGCTTCATTACATTATTTCTATGTAATATTCATTAAATAATGCCCGAGGGAGACAACTTTTATCGGGTAAACGAAAGTTGAATTTTAACACGCACAAAATCAACACTCGCCTAATTTCGGGTGGAAGTTTTAAATTAATGATAGCGGTGAAAGGACATTAATTTTTATGCAAAGAGGGGTCACTGACAGCTCCTCAACGGATACGAAATCCTACGAATACGTAAAAATAACGGCCGAAAATTAAAAAACTTAAAATTCAAACATTTTCGACGAGCTAAAAGCAACAAAAATATTGACCCTGAGAATGAAGAGAATGAAATTAAAAAAAAGTACACTGAAATTTCATCAGTTTTAACATAATCTCAAATAATTAATGGAGGACACAAAAAAGGTGACGTTAAAACAAGAAAGACGAAAAACCAAGATTACAAAACACGACAAAAACAGGCGACAGAAAAAGGCAACAAAAAAGGCACAAGAGAAAAATTGGATACTTTTATTCTAGATAAAATTACGTGCCTAAAAAAGCGCATCTAATTTTTTGGCGTTTTTTTTTTATCTTTTTGAGTGTGTCGCTGTTTCTTTGTCGTCTTCTTTTTGGCTTTTTTTATGGGTCTTTTTTTGTTTCCTATTTCTTGTCCACTTTTTTGTGGCCTCTATTTGTTATCCTTTCTTTGTGCCTGTTACTGTCACATTTTTTAGTGACTTCTTTTTGTCACCTCTTTTAGTACCCTTTTTTCTTGATTTTTCTTGTCGCCCTTTTTTCCGCTTTTTTGCCTTTCTTGGGCACCTCATTCTCGGAGCCTCTTTCTTGGCGCCTAGCCTTTTTTTCTTGGCGCCTTTTTTATGGTCTTTTCTCTTGTCGCCTTTTGTTGTCGCATTTTTCTGTCCTCTTTTTTATAGCCTCTTTTTGTTACGCTTTTTTGTCCTTTTTGCAGCTTTTTTTCGTCACTTCTTTTTATCCCTGTTTTGTGTCGTCCCTTTTTTGCCGGCTTTTTTCGCCTCTTTGTTGTCTGTAGCCTCTTTTTTGTCCCCTTCATTTGTCGTCCTTTCTTTATCGTCTTCTTTTTACAGCCTTGTTTTCAGCTTTTCTTGTCGCTCCTTTCTTGTCTTTTTTGTCGGCTTTCTCTATCGTCGTTTCTTTGTTAGTCGCCTTTTTTGTCTCTTTATTTTCACCTCTTTCTTATTGTCTCTTTATTCTTCCCTTTTTCTTATTGCTTCTTTCTTATCGCCTCTTTTTTGTCGTAGTTTTCTTGTCGCATTCTTTTGTCGTCCTTTCTCCGCCGCCTTTGTTTGAAGCCTTGTTTTCACGCGTTTTTTTCGCCTCTTTCTTTGTCGCACTTTTTCAATTTTTTTTGTTGCGTTTTTCTTGTCGCTTTTTACTTGTTGCCTTTTTATCGCTTTTTTTTCACCTTCCTCTGTCATCCTTTCTTTGTCGCCTTTTTTTGAGTCGCATTTTTAGTTGATTTATTTGTCGTTGCATTTAGCGACTTTTTTGGCACCTTTTTCTGGTCACCTTTTTTTTCCTCTTTGTTCTCACCCCTTTCATCTTGCCTCTTTCTTGTCGCTTTCTTTTGTTGTCTTTTCTTTATCGTCTTTGTTTTCACCTTTTTGGTCGTCTCTTTTTCGTTGCCTCTTGTCGCCTTTTTATCGCCTCTTTTTTTCCTCTTTTTCTTGCGTTTTTTTGGGTCATTTTTTGTCGCTTTTTTTTGTTACCTCTTTTTATCTCTATATTATATCATTGTTTTTTGTCGCTTTTTTTCGTCTCTTTGGGGTTGCCTCTTTTTAGTAGTTTTTTTTTTGTTTCCTTTCTTTGTCGCCTTTATTTCTCGTTTGTTTTCATCTTTTTTGTCACTCCTTTCTTGACACATTTTTTTTTCCTCTTTTTTCTTCTCACCGTCATTTGTCGTTTTTTTTGTCGCCTTTTTCTGTCGTCCTTTCTTTGTTTCAATTTCTTTATCTCTTTGTTATCGTCTCTTTCTTCTTGCCTCTTTCATGCTGTCCTGTTCTTGTTGCTTCTTTCTTATTGCCTCTTTTTTGTTGTCTTTTTTTGTCGCTTTCCTTTGTCGTCCTTTCTTCGCCGCTTTTTTTTTTGAAGCCTTATTTGTCACCTTTTTCTTGTCACCTTCTTTTGTCATTCTTTCTTTGTCGCCTTTTTTACCGCATTGTTTACAATTTTTTTGTTGCCGTTTTCTAGTCGCCCCTTTCTTGTCACTTTTTTATCCCTTTTTTTATCATTTCTCTGTCATCCTCAAACAATCAATCAATCAATGCTTTATTGGTGTTAAAAGCTTGCAACTAGAGTTTTTCACAAGTCAAATACAATAAATCCAAATCAATAAACTATTAAAATTTCTATTTTTTTTCCTTTTTTGTCGACTTTTTGTCGCTTTTTTTAAGCGTCTTGTCGCCTTCCTTGCCGCCTTTTTCTTTTCACCTTTTTATTCCCTTTTTTGTCTCTTTGTTGTCGCATCTTTCCTCATGCCTCTTTCTTATCGCTTCTTGCATGTCGCTTTATTTTGTTGTATTTTTTTATCGTCTTTGTTTTCACCTTTTCAGTCGCCTCTTTTTTGGATATTGCTTTTTGATTCTCTCTTTCGTCGTCTCTTTTTCGTTGTCTCTTGTCGCCTTTTTATCGCCTCTTGTTTTCCACTTTTTGTTGCGTTTTTTGGGTCATTTTTTGTCGCTTTTTTTCGTCACCTCTTTTTATCTCTATCTTATATCATTGTTTTTTTGTCGCCCTTTTTCGTCTCTTTGCTGTCGCCTCTTTTTGATCGTCTTTTTTGTCCCCTTTCTTTGTCGCCTTTATTTCTCGTTTGTTTTTATCTTTTTTTGTCACCCCTTTCTTGCACATTTTATTTGTCGTCATTTTTTTCCTCATCGTCATTTGTCGGTTTTTTTGTCGCCCTTTCTTTGATTCAATTTCTTTGTCTCTTTGTTATCGCCTCTTCCTTCTTGCCTTTTTCATCTTGCCTTGTTCTTGTTGCTTCTTTCTTATCGCCTCTTTTTTGTTGTCTTTTTTTCTTGCTTTCCTTTGTCGTCCTTCCTTCGCTGCCTTTTTCTGAAAAGCCTTATTTTCACGTTTTTTTTGTCGCCTCTTTCTAATCGCCTCTTATTTGTCGCCTTTTTCTTGGCATCTTCTTTTGACATCCTTTCTTTGTCGCCTTTTTTACCGCATTGTTTTCTTTTTTTTTGTTGCCTTTTTCCTGTCGCGTTTTTCTTGTCACCTTTTTATCCCTTTTTTTCCCTTCTCTGTCATCCTCAATCAATCAATGCTTTATTGGTGTTAAAAACTTACAGCTACAGTTTTACACAAGTCAAATACAATAAATTAAATCAATAAACTATTAAAATTTCAATTTTCTTTCCTTTTTTTGTCGATTTTTTTATGTCTTGTCGCCTCTTCCTTGCCGCCTTTTTCTTTTCGCCTTTTTATTCCCTTTTTGTCACCTTCTTTTGGTCCCCTTTTTTGTCTCTTTGTTCTCGCCCCTTTCCTCATGCCTCTTTTTTGTCGCCTTTTTTATCACTTTCTTTTGTTGCCTTTTTTTATCGTCTTTGTCGCCTCTTTCGTCATTTATTTCGTCGTCTCTTTTTCGTTGCCTCTTGCCGCTTTTTCTTTTAGTCGCCTCTTCTTTTGCCTCTTTCTTATGGCCTTTTTTCTTCGTGTTTTTTTTTCTTGTCACTTTTGTGTTTCTTGTCATTGTCTTTTGTCGGCTTTTTCTATCGTCCTTTCTTTGTTGCTTTTTTGGTCGCTTCCTTTTTTGCTTCTTTGTTCTCGCCTCTTTCTTCTTGGCTTTTTCTTATTGTTTCTTTCTTATGGCCTTTTTTTGTCTTTTTCTTATCGCTTTCTTTTGTACATTTTTCTTCGCAGCCTTTTATTGGAGCCTTGTTTTCACGCTTTTTTTTGTCGCCTCTTTCTAATCGCCTCTTATTTGTAGCCTTCTTTTGTCATCCTTTCTATGTCACGTCCTTCGTTTCATCTCTTTCTTGTTGCCTTTTTATCGCATTTTTTATCAGTTTCCTCTGTCATCCTCAATTAATCAATACTTTATTGGTATTAAAAATTTACAAACATAGTTTTACACAAGTCAAATAAAATAAATTAAATCAATAAACTATTAAAATTTCTACTTTTTTTTCTCTTCTTTGTAGTCTTTTTGTAGCCTTTTTTTGATGCGTCTTGTCGCCTTTTTTTGATGCGTCTTGTCGCCTCTTCCTTGCCACCTTTTTTTTTTCGCCTTTTTATCCCCTCTTTTTTGTCACCGTCCTCTGTCGTCCTAGATTTGTCACCTTTTTTGGTCGCCTTTTTTTACCTCTTTGTTCTCTCCCGTTCCTCATGCCTTTTTCTTGACGCCTTTTTTGTGGCTTTTTTTGTTGTCTTCTTTTATACTCTTTGTTTTAACACTTTGTTTTCGCCTTTTTTGTCGCCTCTTTCGGGGTGCCGCTTTTTGATCGTGCCTTTTTCGTTGCTTTTTGTCGCCTTTTTTTTTAGTCGCCTCTTTTTTTTGCCTCTTTTCTTTCTTATCGCCTTTCTCCTTGTCGTCTTTTTTCTTGACAATTTTTTTTCTTGTCGCATTCTTTCTTCGCGCTTTTTTTTCTTGTCCGCTTTTTTTTGTCAATGTCTTCTGTCGGCTTTTTTGACGCCTTTCTCTATCGTCCTTTCTTTGTTGCCTTTTTTTTGATAGCCTTCTTTTTTGTCTCTTTCTTATCGCCTCATTTTTGTTGTCTTTTTTTTTGTTGCTTTCCTTTGTCGTCCTTTCTTCGCCACCTTTTTTTGAAGCTTTATTTTCACGTTTTTTGTCGCCCTTTCTAATCGCCTCTTATTTGTCTTGTCACCTTCTTTTGTCATCTTTTTTTTGCCTCTTTGTTCTCGCCCATTTCCACATGCCTCTTTCTTGACGCCTTTTTTATTGCTTTCTTTCGTTATCTTTTTTTATCTTTTTCGATTTAACACTTTGTTTTTGTTTTTTTTTGTTGCCTTTTTCGGGATGCCGCTTTATGGTGTCTCTTTTCCATTGCCTCTTGTCGTCTTTTTATTAGTCGCCTCTTTTTTGCCTCTTTCTTATCGCCTTTCTTCTTCTCGCCTTTTTTTCTTCGCGCTTATTTTTCTTGTCTTTTTCTTATCGCTTTCTTTTGTAGACTTTTCTTCGCCGCCTTTTTTTTGAAGCCTTGTTTCCACGGTTTTTTGTCGCCTCTTATTTGTCGCCTTTTTATCCTCTTTTTTTGTCACCTTCCTCTGTCGTCCTTTCTTTCGTCGCCTTTTTTTTGTCGCATTTTTTAGTTAATTTGTTTGTCGTATTTGATGCTTTTTTTGTCATCTTTTTTGGTCGCCTTTTTTTGGCTAGTTGTGCTCGCCCCTTTCTTCATGCCTCTTTCTTGTCGCCTTTTTGTCGCCTCTTTCTGGATGCCGCTTTTTGGTCGTCTTTTTCGTCTTCTTTTTTTTAAGTCGTCTCGTTTTTTGTCGCTTTTTTTTCCGCTTTTTTAATAATAATTATATAATTTAATACTTTTGAATGTAAAAAATTAGGCAATCCATAAAATTTTTAAACCGTGAAAATTAATATACAAAAATGCAAAATTAAGAAAAATTTAAATGAAACCTTCGCCGAGTTCTCCCTTTAATAAAAAGCCCCATTTCACATATTTACACTAAAAAAACTACCACTACTCAACTCATCAACTCAATATTCACCGCATCCCCATATTTCCAGCAAACAACAACCCCAGTCCCCAGGAAAAAACTCCGCTACACCGCCATCCGCAAACAGCATATTTGCGCTTAAATCACATCTCCGACAAAGCCCAGAGCCCGCGCTCCCAACTAACCCATTTTTTGCTTTTATCATTGCCTCCGCCCAGCGACTCAAGCCCCCGCTCACCTGCCCGAACGTGACTCCATTCCCCCCCGGAAACGCTTTATTACCTCCTCACCCTCCCGTGGGACCTCGAACAAGCATCATAATTTCTCCTTTGTGCATGCACCCGTTGTATCCGAACATGTAGATACATGTATATGACATCTCCGACAATATGGCATTCACGTGTCATCCAATTTTCTCCAAATGCAAAAGCTTTCGCAGATACGCCATCATATGAGATTTTAAGTGCCACCTCTTCACCGTTCCTTTTCAGCTGGTGTCAGCTCCTTTATGAAAGCCGACGCGAATCGGAATGCTTTCACAAGGACCGGCTCAACAACGCACACGTCGATAGTTTCGGCCTTTGTACGCGGCCCGATGATTAATTGCGAGCCGTTTTTGCGTGCGGAAATTGCCAACTTTCCGAACGACAATTATTATTGGCGCGGCGACAATGAAGAAGTTCGCGGGGGTAAGAGTGCGTAGGTTTTGGGCGCCACGGAAAAAGTGAAAATTTTTTATTACATGTGAATGTAATAATAATAAGAATAATGATTGAAAAAAGTCTTGTCTGAATGCCCGGCATTTCCGAAGTGGTGGTCAATCTAAAAATAATCATGTGTGTTTGTGCTATTAGATCAAATCTTAATGAAATTTGAAACTTTCATTTTCATTATAGATAAAAAATATATTATATATTAAAATTATTTTCAAGAAATTCCTCTACAGAATAAATATTTTATTTATGAAATAATTGTCAACACGATTCAACTTTTATTTTCATTATGTATATAAAAAAATATATATTAAAATTATTTTCAAGAAATTCCTCCACAGAATCAAATATTTTATTTATGAAATAATTCTCAGCATAATTCTGAGCTCTTATTTTCTAAATGTACAAAGCAAAACAAGTATAATACAATTTGTTTCTTGACGCTGTCGTCATCTTCCCCCTCATCTGAAGCCCGTTTTATTACATTTTTGCAAAATTTCTGGCATAAAAAAACCCTTCATTCAATTTTGAGGAAATTAGTAAACCAGCACATTCTTTACTTCATTTTAGCATTTTTATTTATTTTTTTATATATATATATATATATTTTCCGTTTTATCGGCTACATAAGTAACAAAAATAAGCTGGCAGCAAATTTTTGAAAAAGTTTTCCTTTTTTTTTGTTATTTCAAGAATTATTGTAAAAAAAAAATGACTTCAGTTTCGTAATTAACGAGAAATTTTCTATGACCCTTTTTTCCACTGAAATAAAATTCACTTTAATTTTTTTGTTTTGACAATTTTTTGATAAAAAAAAATTTTTAGTTTTATTACTTTTTTGGAAAATTTGGGAATTTACTTTTCCATTTTTCTTGGTTACTTCAAGAATGATTACAAAAATGACTTCAGTTTCGTAAATAGCAAAGAATTCTCTATGTGGTGATATTTTTTTGTAAAAAAAAAAAATTTTTAATTTTAATGGAAATCTGGCTAAAATGATTCTCCATTCATATGCAATTTATAGACAATATTTAGTAATTTTGCATTTCTTTTCTTTCAAATAAAGCTCATTTTTTTATTTTTGGATTTTTTTTTTGAAAATATTTTTCCGTTTTAACGGCTACGCAAGGAACTAAATCAAAAATAAGCTCAGATTCTCAATATTCGAAAAAAAATCTTGACCACATCGTCCTCTTTCTCGGGTGATCTGGCCTTCGTTTTAATACCTTTTTTTTTGGAAAATTTTGGAAATTATTTTCCCATTTCACGCAGTTACTTAAAGACTTATTGTAAAAATCACACCACTTTCGTAATCAACGAATAATTCTCCATGTGGTGATCCTTTTTTTCACGGAAATAGAGCTCACATTAACTTTTTTTGGAAATTTTTTTATAAAAAAAAAACATTTTTAATTTTAATGGAAATCTGGCTAAAATGATTCTCCATTCATTTGCAACAATTTATAGAGAATGTTTAGTAATTTCGCATTCCCTTTATTTTGAATAAAGCTCATTTTTATATTTTTGGATTTTTTTTTGAAAATATTTTTCCGTTTTAACGGCTACGCAAGGAACTAAATAAAAAATAAGCTCAGATTCTCAATATTCGAAAAAAAATCTTGACCACATCGTCCTCTTTCTCGGGTGATCTGGCCTTCGTTTTATTACTTTTTTTTTGGAAAATTTTGGAAATTATTTTCCCATTTCACGCAGTTACTCAAAGGCTTATTGCAAAAATCACACCACTTTCGTAATCAACGAATAATTCTCCATGTGGTGATTCTTCTTTTCACGGAAATAGAGCTCACATTAACTTTTTTTGGAAATTTTTTTGTAAAAAAAAACATATTTTTAATTTTAATGGAAATCTGGCTAAAATGATTCTCCATTCATTTGTAATTTATAGAGAATATTTAGTAATTTCGCATTTCCTTTCTTTCGAATAAAGCTCATTTTTATATTTTTGGATTTTTTTGAAAATATTTTTCCGTTCTAACGGCTACACAAGGAACTAAATCAAAAATAAGCTAAGATTCTCAATATTCGAAAAAAAATCTTGACCACAGCGTCCTCTTTCTCGGGTGATCTGGCCTTGATTTTATTACTTTTTTTTGGAAAATTTTGGAAATTATTTTCCCATTTCACGCAGTTACTCAAAGGCCTATTGTAAAAATCACACCACTTTCGTAATCAACGAATAATTTTCCATGTTGTGATCCTTTTTTTCACGGAAATAGAGCTCATATTAGCTTTTTTTGGAAAATTTTTATAAAAAAAGAATCATATTTTTAATTTTTGAGGAAATCGGGCTAAAATGATTCTAGATTCAGTTGTAATTTTGCACTTCGTTCCTTTCAAATAAAGTTCAATTTAGTATTTTTTTGAAAATTTTTTGGGAAGTATTTTTCCGTTTTATGAGCTACGTAAGGAACAAAATCAAAAATAATCTGAGATTCTTAATGTTCGAAAAAAATTCTTGACCACGTCGTCCTCTTTCTGGGTGATCTAGAGCCGTTTTTATTATTTTGGAAATTATTTTTCCATTTTATTCATTTACTCTAAGGCTTATTGTAAAAATGACTCCAGTTTCGTAATCAACGAATAATTCTCCATCTGCTGATCCTTTTTTTCAAAGAAATACGTCGCACATTAACTTTTTTTTGGAAAATTTTTGTAAAAAAAATCATTATTTTTAATTTTTGAGGAAATCGGGCTAAAATGATTCTCCATTCATTTGTAATTTGTAGGGAATATTTAGTAATTTCGCACTTACTTTCTTCCAAATAAAGCTCATAATTATATTTTTTGAATTTTTTTTGGAAAATATTTTTCCGTTTTTTCGGCTACGCAAGGAACTAAATATAAAATAAACTCAGATATTTAATGTTTGCAAGAAATTTTTAACCAAATCGCCGCCTTTCTCCGTGATCTGGAGCCGGTTTTATTACTTTTTTGGAAAATTTTGGAAATTACTTTCCCATTTTTCTCGGTTACTTTATATGAGCTACGTAAGGACCAAAACCAAAAATAATCTGAGATTCTTAATGTTCGAAAAAAATTCTTGACCACATTATCCTCTTTCTGGGTGATCTAGATCCGGTTTTATTATTTTGGAAAATTTTGGAAATTATTTTTCCATTTTCCTCAGTGACTCAAAGGCTTATTGTAAAAATCACTCCAGTTTCGTAATTAACGAATAATTATCCATGTGCTGATCCTTTTTTTCACCGAAATACACCTCACATTAACTTTTTTTTTGGAAAATTTTTGTGAAAAAAAAATCATATTTTTAATTTTTGAGGAAATCGGGCTAAAATGATTCTCCATTCATTTGTAATTTGTAGAGAATATTTAGTAATTTCGAACTTACGTTCTTCCAAATAAAGCTCATAATTATATTTTTTTGAATTTTTTTTGGAAAATATTTTTCCGTTTTATCGGCTACGCAAGAAACTCAATATAAAATAAACTCAGATATTTAATGTTTGCAAGAAATTTTTAACCAAATCGCCTTCTTTCTGCGTGATCTGGAGCCGGTTTTATTACTTTTTTGGAAAATTTTGAAAATTACTTTCCCATTTTTCTCGGTTACTTTGAAAATCATTCCTAAAATGACTTCAGTTACGTAAATAACGAATAATTCTAAATGTGGTGATCTTTTTTTTCACGGAAATAGAGCTCACATTAACTTTTTTTGGAACATTTTTATAAAAAAAAATCATGTTTTTAATTTTTGAGAAAATCGGGCTAAAATGATCCTAGATTCAGTTGTAATTTTGCACATCCTTCCTTTCAAATAAAGCTCACAGTTATATTTTCTGAATTTTCTTTGGAAAATATTTTTCCGTTTTTTCGGGTACGCAAGGAATTAGATATAAAATAAACGCAGATATTTAATGTTTGCAAGAAAATTTTAACCAAATTGCCGTCTTTCTCCGTGATCTGGAGCCGGTTTTACTACTCTTTTGGAAAATTTTGGAAATTACTTTCCCATTTTTCTCGGTTACTTTAAAAATCATCCCTAAAATGACTTCAGTTACGTAAATAACGAATAATTCTCTATGTGGTGATCCTTTTTTTCACGGAAATAGAGCTCACATAAACTTTTTTTGGAAAATTTTTATAAAAAAAAAATATCATATTTTTAATTTTTGAGGAAATCAGGCTCAAATGATTCTAGATTCAGTTGTAATTTTGCACTTCCTTCCTTTCAAATAAAGTTCATTCTAGTATTTTTTTGGAAATTTTTTTGAAAGTATTTTTCCGTTTTAAGGAACAAAATCAAAAATAATCTGAGATTCTTAATGTTCGAAAAACTTCTTGACAACATCGTCCTCTTTCTGGGTGATCTAGAGCCCGTTTTATTATTTTGTAAAATTTTGGAAATTATTTTTCCATTTTACTCAGTTACTCAAAGGCTTATTGTAAAAATTACTCCAGTTTCGTAATTAACGAATAATTCTCCATCTGCTCATCCTTTTTTTTCACAGAAATACGTCTCACATTAACTTACTTTTGGCAAATTTTTGTAAAAAAAAAATCATATTTTTAATTTTTTTGGAAAAATTTTGGAAATTATTTTCTTATTTTTCTCGGTTACTCCAAGATTTATTGTAAAACTAACTTCAGTTTCATTATCAACGTAAAATTTTCTATGGGGTAGTCCCCTTTTCCCACGGGAATAGAGCTCACATTAACTTTTTTTGGAAAATTTTTGGAATAAAAAAAGTGCTTTTAATTTTTGAGGAAGTCGGGCTAAAATGATTCTAAATTCGTTTGTAATCTGTAGAGAATACTTTGAAATTTCGCACTTCCTTCCTTAAGAATAAAGGTCATTTTTGTATTTTTCGGATTTTTTTTTTTAATATTTTTCCATTTTATCGGCCACTCCAGAAACTAAATCAATACTAAGCCAAGATTTTTAATGTTCAAAAAAAATCTTTACCACATCGTCCTCTTTCCCGGTGATCCAGAGCCGGTTTTATTTTGGAAAACTTTGGAAATTATTTTCCCATTTTACATTTTAGTATTTTTTGGATTTTTTTTTTATATTTTTCCGTTTTATCGGCCACACAAGAAACTAAATAAAAAATAAGCCCAGATTCTTAATCTTCGAGAAGCATTCTTGACCATATCGTTCTCTTTTCCGTTGATCTGAAGCCTTTTTTATTATTTTAGAAAATTTTGAAAATTATTTTCCTACTTTACGAGATTAATCCAAGAAAGTTTGTAAAAATGAATTCAGTATCGTAATTAACGAGACATTCTCTATGTGGTGGTCGGTCCTTTTTTCCACCGGAATGGAACTTGGTTAACTTTTTTTGGAAAATTTTTTGAATAAAAACACTCTGTTTTTAATTTTTGAGGAAGTCTGGCTAAAATGATTCTAATAATCTGTAGAGAATTCTTTGTAAACTAGAACTTCCTTCCTTTCGAATAAAGCTCATTTCAGCACTTTTTGGATATTTTTTTTTTGAAAATATTTTTCTGGTTTATCGGCTACGCAAGGAACTAAATCAAAAATAGGCTGATTCTCAATGTCCGAAAAAAAATTCTTGCTTATATCGTTTTCTTTCCGCTGATCCGGAGCCCGTTTTTTACTTTTTTGGAAAATTTTGGAAAATACTTTCCTATTTTACTCGGTTACTTAAAGATTTTTTGTAACAATTACTTCAGTTTCGTAATTAACGAGAAATTCTCTATGTGGTGGTCGTTTTTTCCACCGGAATTCACATTAACTTTTTTTGGAAAATTTTTGGAATAAAAAAAGAGTGGTTTTAATTTTTGAGGAAGTCGGACTAAAATGATTTTAAATTCGGTTGTAATCTGTAGAGAATACTTTGCAATTTCGCACTTCCTTTCGAATAAAGCTCATTTTAGTATTTTTTGGATTTTTTTTTTTTTTGAAAATATTTTTCCATTTTATCGGCTACGCAAGGAACTAAATCTAAGCTAAGATTCTTAATGTTTGAAAAAAATCTTGACCACATCGTCTTCTTTCTCCGGTGATCTCAAGCCGGTTTTATTATTTTGGAAAATTTTGGAAATTACTTTCCTATTTTACGCGGTTACTCAAAGGCTTATAGTAAAAATGACTCCAGTTCCGTAATCAACGAATAATTTTCCATGTGGTGGTCCTTTTTTCACCGAAATACACCTCACATTAACTTTTTTTTGGAAAATTTTTGTAAAAAAAAAATCATATTTTTAATTTTTGAGGAAATCGAGCTAAAATGATTCTCCATTCATTTGTAATTTGTAGAGAATATTTAGTAATTTCGCACTTCCTTTCTTTCGAATAAAGCTCATTTTTATATTTTTTGAATTTTATTTTGAAAATATTTTTCCATTTTAACGGCGACGCAAGGAACTGAATCTAAAATAAACCCAGATTCTTGACGTTCGAAAAACATTCTTGACCACATCGTTCTCTTTTCCGGTGATCTGGAGCCTTTTTTATTATTTTGGAATATTTAAAAAAATATTTTCCTATTTTACGCGGTTATTCCAAGAAAATTTGTAAAAATGAATTCAGTATCGTAATTAACGAGACATTCTCTATGTGGTGGTCGGTCCTTTTTTTCCACCGGAATGGAATTTGGTTAACTTTTTTTGGAAAATTTTTTGAATAAAAACACTCTGTTTTTAATTTTTGAGGAAGTCGGGCTAAAATGATTCTAAAGTCATTTATAATCAGTAGAGAATTCTTTGTAAACCAGAACTTCCTTCCTTTCGAATAAAGCTCATTTCAGCACTTTTTAGATTTTTTTTTTTTGAAAATATTTTTCTGGTTTATCGGCTACGCAAGGAACTAAATCAAAAATAGGCTGATTCTCAATGTCCGAAAAAAAAATCTTGCTCATATCGTTTTCTTTCGGCTGATCCGGAGCCCGTTTTTTACTTTTTTGGAAAATTTTGGAAAATACTTTCCTATTTTACTCGGTTACTTCAAGATTTTTTGTAACAATTATTTCAGTTTCGTAATTAACGAGAAATTCTCTGTGTGGTGGTCGTTTTTTCCACCGGAATTCACATTAACTTTTTTTGGAAAATTTTTGTAATAAAAAAACATATTTCTAACTTTTGGGGAAATCGGGCCAAAATGATTCTAGATTCATTTGTAATCTGTAGAGAATACTTCGCAGTTTTGTACTTTCTTCCTTTCGAATAAAGCTCATTTTAGTATGTTTTGGATTTTTTTTTGAAAATATTTTTGTGGATTATCGGCTACGCAAGGAACTAAATCAAAAATAGGCTGATTCTCAATGTCCGAAAAAAAATTCTTGCCCATATCGTTTTCTTTTCCGGTGATCTGGAGCCTTTTTTATTATTTTGGAAAATTTTGAAAATTATGTTCCTATTTTTCGCGGTTAATCCAATAATGTTTGTAAAAGTGAGTTCAGTTTCGTAATTAATGAGACATTCTCTATGTGGTGGTCGGTCCTTTTTTCCACCGGAATGGAGCTCACATTAACCTTTTTTTTTTGGAAAATTTTTGGAATAAAAAAACTCTTGTTCTTAATTTTTGAGGAAATCTCATTTCACCATTTTTTTGGATTTTTTTTTTTCAAAATATTTTTCCGTTTTATCGGCTACGCAAGCAACTAAATAAAAAATAAGCTCGGATTTTTAGTATTGGAAAAAAAAATCTTGCCCACGTGGTCTTCTTTCCGCTGATCTGGAGCCCGTTTTTTTATTTTTGGAACATTTTGTAAACTACTTTCCTATTTTACTCGTTTATTTCAAGATTTATTGTAAAAATAACTTCAGTTTCGTAATTAACGAGAAGTTCTATGTGTAGTGGTCTTTTTTTCCACCGGAATAGAGCTCCCATTAAGTTTTTTATTTTAGAAAATATTTAAAATACAAAAAAAAATGTTTAAGATTTTTGAAGAAATCGGGCTAAAATGAGTCTAGATTCATCTGTAGTTTGTAAATAAATAAAGCTAATTTTAAAATATTTTTGGAATTTTTTTGAAAATATTTTCCGTTTTCATCAGCTACGTAAGGAACTAAATCAAATATAAACTCCGATTCTTAATGTTCAAAAATAATTCTTGAACACATCGTCTTTTTTCGGTGATTTTGGAAATTATTTTCCTATTTTACTTGGTTATTGCAAGAATTTTTAATCTTTGTTTTTTTATGAATATACAGAGTTTTCTTTCAACAACAGGATAGCTAAAAATGTTTTCAGTTTCTTGTTGGAAAAAGAAGACTTCATATAATAAGAAAAAAATGGACAAAAATAAGCCCCGCCCACCCACCCCTTCTCAATTCTGATGAATGTTTTATTCATTGTGAGCTGAAGGGTGGAGTTTAGTTGCAAAATGCTGATTTCTCTACAAGAAAATATATGAAACTCATCACAATTGAGATTGGGGCGGGTGGGTGGTCCTTATTTTTTTTTTCTTTATGTACGTAGTTTTCTTTCAACAATTTTTTGAAAACTCGTGAAATTTCAATTCGGAAAACTGCAAAATCTAAAAATTTAAACGTTGAAAAGTTGCAAAAACGGAAAACTGGAAAATTAAATAATGAAAACTTGAAGAGATATCGTAAAACTAAAGAAAAAAAAAACGAAAAACGGAAAGATTGCAAATTGAAAAACTGATGAATAATAAAGAAAACAAAAAATTCGAACGAAAAATTGCAAAATGGAAAAACTGAAACTTGAAAGCTCGAAAAAATGAAGGAACAAAACAAAATGAAAAACTGAAGAAAATTTTTGGAGTTTCTCTGATTTTTCTTTAACCAATCTGTCAACGTTTGATGTTTATTACTGTAGTTGCAAACGATATTTCATTCTGGAAACGCTACAATGTAATTATACATTAAATTGTTTGTAAACACTGCGGATTTATCGTTCGAAGTTATGTCGGTATTTCTAAAAATTTCCACATTAAATCAAAGAAGCAAAATTTTCCTAAACTAGCAATTGATCGATTTATATTAATACCGCTTTATTAATAAATCTACTGAAATATTTTACATCTATACATTTGCAACCAAAGTCCATAACATATAGAGCTCGAGCGACGAGCGAGACGATCCACTCCGACATTTCAAACCCACCCACTCCCCTTCGTTAATTCCACACCCATAATCACGTTCGCCCGACTACGAAACAGTACAGAGACCGTAAAATTGGCCATTTCTCTAAGCGGATCGCTTTTTAAGCTCGCAATTAGAAAAATAATCGTCAAGACGGCCCCCGCTTAATTTTTCCCCTTAACGAGCGCTTTGTGGCGCGGAACATCGCTGCGAACATTTTCGACATTGTTGGCACGGCGTTGTGCGCTCCCGGGCGCAAATGTCTGAGTGAAAATATTTTGAATACCGTACTTTAATTATTGTGTTTGATACAATAATACTGTAAGGATCCCGACACGAGCGTTTGTTTACACTGTAGCGGCGCATCAATAAATCCACCGAGGCGGAAAAGCGACTCGGTTTTTTGGTTCGGCGTAAAGTATAGGTTTTGCTTTATTGCCCCGTTAATGTTTGTTAAAATGCAGGTAATAAAGGTTTATCGCTGAGACGCACATCATAAAACGTTATTGTTTTTACTTGGCTTCCTTTAATGTATAATTAGGAAGGTTACGAGGGGGAGAATTGACGGAGAAAAGCGGCACAGGTAAATTGTGGATGAGGCGTAATAATTTTCTCGTTAATAAAAATTGCCAGTGTGAGGAAAACAAGCGGGGTTTTGTTTTATGTTGATGAAGAAGTTCGGTTATGTCTTTTGTTTGAAATTTATCATTTTTAGCACTTCAAAGAAACAACAAAAATAAATTATATTTTTGTCTTGTTTAATACAAAAAAAATGTGGTACTCACCGCCACCATGTCTTCAATAGCTGACGGGTTTTTCGACCCCAACATGACCATACCCATCGCGATACCAGCGGCCTCGCCCGTGTTGGCGTCGTCTTGGTACAAATTGAACTTCAGTTGTTCATAGACGTCTTGTCTGTGGGTACCCATGGCCGCCAAACCCAGACCCAAACAACCCCCATGACGTACCATCTGCCAAAAAATCGTTTCAAATTCGACCAAAATTACCAAAAATCGCTGAAGTACCTCGTTTTGGGCGTCTTTAAGTTGGGTGAGGAGGTAGTCGATTATGTTGGCCCCGTGATTGGCGTGGATGAGCCCCAAAGCGTACAAACCGCCCCCTTCCGAGTACCCGGAACTGGGTGCCACTTCCTTGGGCAGGTAGCTTTGCATCAGAGTCAAAGCTTCCTGCTCATGCCCCCGGTGGATTACTCCTAGGGAGGCGGTGGCGGTGAGTTTAGCCCAGTTAGTAGCACGCGCTAACCACTCCAGGTTGTCTCTAAACGGGTGAAACCGGGTTGTAAAAACAATTATAAATTTATTAAAAAAAAACGTTTACCTCAAAAACTGGTCGCTCGTGGTCCCGCTATGCATAAACGCGTTCGCAATAACCGTCGCCGTGTGACATATACTGACCCTCACGGTCTCCTTCGTCTGTTTCAAAATCAGCAAATCGGCGTGATTCGACCGGATCAAAAACTGCAGGTGCAGCTCAATCGAGATCTCCCCCGACAAAATCGTGTGCAGCTTCTCCAGACACTCCTGGTGCTCCTTCTCCTTCTCGCTCAAGTTCTCCAGAGTGCGCTCCTCCTTGACCTCGGGTTTGGGTTCGGCGCTTTCCGTGGCTTCCGTCGAACTTTCCACGGTTTTCGGCTTCAGTTTGTCCTCGAGCAGGGACGGAATGGGGGCTGTCGCCCTCAGCGCCACCATCACGCGCTCCAAGAACTGCTGAGTGGCCGATTCGTACAAATCGAACGCGATTTGGTAGGCCATTAGCCGGTTTTCTTCTTCGCCTTGCACGAGTTTGTCGAGGATTTCGGCCACGGAGAGCGGGTCCTCGAGGAAGATCAAGCATTGACACATGTTGACGTAGTCGGGGACGGAGAGGCCGCGGTAGAGACCGACGAGGGAGCGGAGGACTGTGTTGCGAAAGCCGCGGTTTTGGATGAGGCTCATCGCCACCTATGCAATTAATAAAAATTACTAAAAATTACTATGAACGCACGAAAAGTACTTGGAATGCGTAGATCAGCATATTACTGATGTCATCAGACTGGGTGATTGAGGACTCGAAAATGTCCATGCGACGCGTTTCCAAGGCCAAACCCATAGCTTGTCGGTACTGGCCATCGTCCAGACAGCGCTGAAACATGCGATTGACGATGGCCTCAAGGCGAGGATCAATGGGTTTAGCGTCGGGGGTTCCATCAGCCAACGCGATGCGGTGTTGAGTATAATAATCGATACATTTAGCTAAAATAACCCGTCAGAATAAATTACAACGTGTTTTATTGTTACCTAGGATCGTCTCCACGTATTCAGTTCGAGCGTTGACGTCAAACAAATCGCCAGCCCCCAAAGCATAAGTTAGGGAGTCTTCAAAGGACCCCAAGTGGTAGTAGACTTTGCTAGCGACGAGAGCGGCCAGATGGTGTTGTTGGAAAATTTTGTCTTCGTGGAGAATCTCACTAAAGCGGGGGTTATTATTAAGACAGAGGAACAAGGGGGCACTTACATTTTCTCAATTGCTTCGGATATTTCCGGCCAGAATTCATCCACAATGCTGTCGAGCTTTCTCAAAGCGAAGACTTTCAACTCCGGTCGGGGCTCCTCAAGTAGGGAGATAATCCCCGCTGGAATTTACAAAAACTCAAAGTCACCAAAAGTGAGGTTATGACGACAAAAAACGTACAAATGAGTCATGTAATCTTTTTATTATGTCGAATAGTTGCATTTGGCTGTCGGAACATGCTACAAGGTGAGTTTTACCAAAGTACTCGTACGAATAATAAATTAAGGCCGCTTTGTTTGTAAACGCAAAAGTGAGGTTATGTTAACGAATTTATGAAAAATTGGCACATTTTGAGTCGTCGTGATTTAAAATCATCGAGGTGTGTGTTTTCTTGCTAATAATGAGTACATTTTTGTTGAAATTGTACTATAAACGGGTATTTTTGTCAAAATTTGTCATGTCCTGAATGACTTGCAAAACGCATGTGCAAATTCGGAAACTTTCAAACTATCAAAACCCCAAAAGTCTTTAAATAATTTCGTTGTAGCAAAATTCAAAGCTTTGTAAATACCTGCTGATGTAATATTCATAGTTTTTGCACTTGTGACACTCAAAAACTCTTTTTACTCGCACAGGAACAACTCTTTGAATGAAACGTCACAGACCGCCGTGAATTTTGACGTAGGACGGGCGCATGCGCAGAAATGGGGTCCCTGAAAGCTAGACAACCCACAATTCACCGGGACAACGTGGTTGCATAACAGCACAATTTCGACAAGTTTTTTTTCAAAATTTAACAACAATTGTGTTATAATACACAATCTAATTGTCTTTCTGTGACTAAAAAACGCTATTAACCGTAAAGCGTTATTTTGAACCGTTTTGAAATAGTTTTAATTGTATTCGTAAAATTTCATTACATTCGGAAGTGTTTTGTCTGTTATTTAAACAAATGCGGCAAAAAGCACGAATTCCTAATCCTGAGAAAATTTCCAATAAGAATGACCCCCTTTCGAAGCTATTTAATCAATTTTAAATTCTCTACAAAAATGGTGGAGGCGCCGGGATACTTTGAATAAAAATTTGATTTTAAAAGTTCTCAGGAAACTCTTTATATAAATGCGTTTTCATCTATAATTCCAAACAATACGTCAAAAATAGGCATGTAGAAGAATTAACAATTATTCAATGTAGCAATCACTTGGAGTTTCTGTTTTATTTAATTTAATAACGTCAAACTTTCTACAGATTCACAAAAATAAATTATCAAAAGAGGCATCTTATTTTAAACTAAACTAACAGAGTTATTGTGAATGGGACTTGAGAAAATGGTTAGACAGAGGTCCTTCATCGGCGTATCCGGCGATCTCTTGTGGAATTACGGCGCTCTCCTCCACTCCTGTGCAGGGGCGGCACATGCATTCTAAAGGCGCTTTCGTGGTGACCTGCAAAATCAACCCAAATACTACCCTGCTTCCAAATAAAAAAAATACAAATTACAGATCGCTGTTATACCGACATCGTTAGCCGCAAAATGCGATAATTACGAACAAAAATAACACAACAAAACCACATTTTATTCAATTTTGCGTAAACTTACGCACCCCTTTTAGTTAAAATAGATTCCGAATCGAGCGATACGACATAACCTCAAATCTTCAGTTGGTTATGTTGTGTGTAGTCCCTACCTTTATGAATTTGCGCTCCCCGGGCTTCGCCTTGGGGCAAAACAGCGACACGGACGCCTCTCTCTCGCCCGACTCTTGACAACACATGCAAGACCTCTCCATCTGCCAAATTTTGCTGCCTGAAACCTAAGCCCCCTTTATATTATTCCTGCTTTGGCAGCCCCCTTACTTGAATGTACGACGCACACCGGCCGATGCACGCGAAACTGGGTATGGGTTTAGGCACGCATCCTGGGTACTGCAAAACGTGGATTACTGGAGTCACCTGGCACTCGTCCGTCGTGCTTGCTGCAGTCGCTTTGATATTGCTAGACAACCGGGGGTCCATGCACATGCTGGACAGGACAGCACACGCGAAGAGGAGTTTCCATAACTTGTAGACCTCTAAAACAAAGAGTTAGTATGAGTTAGACAGTTTTGGTCTTACCTAAGTTTTCAAAGGGTTTCATTCCGGTGCTGTCTCGCCTAAGACTACGCTACCATTGCGATTCGCCCCTTTTATAAAACGTGGAAGAGGGTTGGTGGCGACGACTTGCTTTTTTCAAGGGTACGATATGTGAAACTCATGTCATGTTGATAGTAGATATGCGTGTAACGGCAGCGGGGGGCGGCTGGAAGGGTGCATGGGGTTGACGAACGGGGTGAGACTGGACTAGTTCGCAAATTACGAAACATTGCCGGAAGTAGAATTTTTCAAAACTAGTTTAAAAAATTGTAAAATGGCGCGAGTTGTACCTTCGTACCAACTACACCAGGTACAAAAATAAAAACCCTGCGGGAGCCTGCAGCTGCGATAACAGATTTTCAAAGTGATTAGAGTTGCACCAAGTGATACGGTGTTAATTTTGCGACAAAGTGGCCGCCTGATGTAAGTATTTACTCAAAGAAACGTATTTTCCACAATTTGTGGTTTTTCTGAGGTTATGTTTCGGGTGACAATTTTAATTCCCCGTGCTGTGTAACCGAATTTTAAAAGACATTACGTGGACTAAAACGAAAATCGATTTAGTCTCATTTGCGTTTTTTTCCTTAATCTGATTACAAATTAAAATCATTAAAATGGCAGCTCCCTGCTTTACCGACGTTGCCAATCAAAGAAAAATGGCAGGTTGTGTTTGTGGAGTACGTTTGACGTTTTTGTGATTTAGTGTTTTGGAGTTATAAAACCACCCATGTGGAAGTTTTCGGGTGGAAAAGGTGAGGGTTTTTGGTATCTCGTTGAGTAGTATTCGGGTTTAATTGGGGACGTCGTTTTTGTGGGGTTCTCACGCTTTCCCATATCGCTGTCGCTTTTGGAAAAGTTGGGAAATCAAAGCCACCATTTCGCCGAATCCATTAAGCAGAAGTCGAAAATTCGGGTTTTTAGCATGTCTGGGTGTTAATTGTTCGCTCAAGTAGCGGCCGCCGCTATTTTTAGCGTCAATGGGTCATGGTGTGCCAACCCCTTGGACAATGGTAGGGTCACATGTGGGTTTCAACGTGACTCGGACTCTGCTGGGTCCATGGATGAATTTCCTTGAAATCACCTATTATGAAAGGGGTGACTTTGGTTTATGCAAAAAACTTGTTCAGGCGGTAGGGGGTAGAACGGCCGGGAAAACAATATAGGGGGTGTTCTTAAATAATTGCAAAACACTGCAGACTACAGACTTTATAAAAATAAAGATTGTCATTAGAGGCAGTGACAGCGTAGAGGGTTTTGGGTACAGTTGCGTCAATAAAATGTTACTAAAACTTATTATTACGCAGTTGCGCTGAATTAGCCAATTTTGTCAATTAATACGCATGTTTTTGACATTTTGAGGTTAGTATTTTTGAAACTACCGCCTCCCAATATTTAAATCTTAATTTCAAACCAATTTTATAATTAAGAATTTAATTTAAGACGGACGGATTGCGTCCAAGGATGATTCTATTACAGGTTACCTCGACCTTTTTTATGCTGCTAACAAGGTGATGATTCAGGCGACACTTTTTCACATTTCGGATTTCTAATTTCCAATGTGATGTGACAATTCAGGTTAAATTAGGGGTTTAGGAAATAAATGGAAACACACAAAAGCAATATTGTAAATTTTGTGAAAGTTTATAAATAGAGAAAACTATCTACCACAATGGTGAAAATTTGTGCTATTAATATATTCATTGCAAGAATTAACATTGACTCACTTGCTGATATTCATGAATTAAATCATCGCACACTTTGCTCTGGTTGTTTTCCACATGTGTTTATTATCGTTATGACGAGTGTCCATTTCTAGTAATTTAACCCATCAAGCCTACAATTACCATCATTGAAAAAACTATATACATTTTCCAGACTTGTAAATGGAACAACCTCCTCAATCAAAATACGAATCTTTGCTCCACGAAAATGCAGAATTAAGTAAACAGATCGAGGCATTAAAATCCGAAGGCGCCACGACCGATCTGCAGCCCCAGATCGCAGCCCTCCATCGCTACAATGAAATGAAAGACTTGACCCAAGCGGTGATCGGCTACTTGGCGAACGCTGAACAAGTGTCAGTGGCTGAATTGCACGTGCGCTACAACCTCCCTACCGAGTAGAAGCGAGGTAAGAATCAACACGATAATTGATCATTCACTTTATTGTAAACTAAATCAATCACAAAGAACATTATCGGCTAAAATCCCCGCATTTGTAACATTTGCATTCGGCCGGCTCTCGCAGTTTCACGTCCATCGAGTTGGCGTTCTCGACGGTCAGACGGACACCATCGGGGTCGTAGCAGTGGGTCAGAGTGATGGTGCGTTCGCGGAGGAAGCTCTCGCGGCAGCAGTAGCACTCCTGAAAAAAACACATCTGAGTGAGGGAAAACGCGAAATCGTCGCGTACTTTGAGGAAGCCGGTCGGGGTTATGACGGAGGGTTGGACTTGGCTCTTGCAGGAACCTTCGCACTTGTTGACGGCGATCTCGCCATTGCAGACGCGTTGCAAGCGGCCCAGCTCGTCGAACTCCTCTGGAATCGAGTTATCGAAGTTAGTTTTTTGTTTAAGAAAAGCGCTATTTACCTTTGATCAGGTTTATGTCGGACATCAGGGTCTCGCACGTCTCCTCTGATATTTCCGAAACGGAATAGACGCTTGTGATGTAGACGACGAAGAGGATGAGCGAATACATCCTCGCGTTTTTCAGGGGTGTACTGTGGTGGCGGCTGGCGGCGGCCGGTTTTATACGGTCGCAAGGGGCAATTAATGCGCCGCCGGTTGCGATAGGGCGTGTATGGCGACCTTTAACGCCGCCCCCGACGGGGCCGACATGGTTATGTGCTTTGGGGGCTTAAGTCGGGTGGCTCCATCTAATTTTCTCGTTTTCAAAGACGATTTTTAATGGAGCGTCCGAATGGAATAAAAATACCCGGGTGAAGTTTTCCAGAGTCGGTAAATTTTCCGTGTTTATGATAATGGCGATTTAATCTAAACTGCTTGTCGTCTCCGGAACTCCGTTTAAAATAGATAACTCAAAACGTAAAAATGTTACACGCGTCGATTTTAAACAGTATTCTGTTGTTAGAGCACGGTACAGTCCGCCCGAACCGCCTCATCTCTAAAAACCCACATTGCCTTTTCAGGTTTGCGCGCTCTTAATGTATTTATTTTTTCGTTCCAAACAAAATGTCCGATACCTCTGAAGACAAAAACGATCGACAAACAGACAAAGAAGACAAAGACAGCATCTGCCGCGACTTCGTCCGTGGCATTTGTGAACGAAAGTACTGCAAATACAAGCACGAATTCGAAATGAAGCAGTTAAACTTCTGCCACGACTTCCAGAACAACATCTGTCCTAGGAACAACTGCAAGTGAGTACGGGTTGGTTGTAATTCGTTCGTGCGTTAGACGGCGGTTCCAGGTTCATCCATTGCACTCCCGAGGAGGAGATCGAGTACAAGAACACCGGGATCATGTCGAACCACATCCTGGCGGAGGCCACCCGCAAGAACCAGCTGCCGGGGGCGCAGCCCATCTGCAACCAGTTCAGGAAGGGGTTGTGCAGACGCAACTACTGCAAGTACCGCCACCTGACGAGGGAGGAGGAAGAAGCCGAGATTCTGGAGCTGATTCACAACAATAACAAGAAGAACATGATTTGTATTAGTGCTCCGGGACCGCTGACCGAGTCCCAGGTGATGAACACCTCGAGCGCTTTACACAGAAGGGGGACCATCGGGTTTGACGAGTTCGAAGAGTGCGGGATACAATTGCCGAAGCGCCGATTCATTACTCCCCCGGAGCCGGAGATTATCACTAACGGGGATTTGCACCCGGTGGACGCCAACAGGATGAGGCCACAGGTGTTCAAGGGGTACTTCGCCGGGAACCCGCCGCCGCCGATTTTGAGCCGAGCGGACGCAAGGTACCCACTCGAAACTATTATCATTGTTTAAGTATATTATAGTTGGACAAGCCATTGATTAAATACATATAGATAGACCCATGCTATTGTTTGGAGCGAACAAGCCAACGGCCGGCGAACAAGAGATGGCGCACCAACAGTCGGCCGTCAAACGCCGACGAAAAGCTTGGACACCAATCGCGCGCGTAGATAACCCAAATCGCAGCAACAATACATTTAATAAAGCTACCACTCGACAGAGGGCGACGAAAACAATGTGTAAAAATCTCATAGTAACCATTTATATAATTTGCAACGTTGCCAGATGAGCCTAGCACAACTTTGCCGTTATTTCTAGTCGATTAGATTTTATTTCGTTTAAAAGTTTCTGGTGAATAAATGGAATTATTATAATGAATAAACAATACAAACAAATTATTACTTGTTATTTTAAATACTTGTTAGTGTTGATGAAAACATAAATGGTAATTAAAGTTATTCTAAATACGGTCCGGTAGCTCAAATTTTACAGTACGAGTGATATGTTTCAGGACGAGTAGGTAGCCGAGTCTTTAATTTCGAAACGAGTACTGCGAAAAGAGTTACCGGACGTATGTTGTTATGTATTTTATTTCATACTGTCAACATACTTTTTTATTCGATAATATTATTATTATTTTGAGAAAAAATCCAAATCGAGTCACTTTTTCTGACATCGTTAGCAACCGCTCTTTGGTAAATGTTTTAATTTGTTTATTCGTGCAAATCAGCATCATATGTTTAAACACATAGTACTTATAACACTTTACAGGACTTATTGTTTTGTATAATCCGACTCGATGGACGAATGTTTTGTGCAATCCGTCTCGAAGGACCAATGTTTGTGCAACTCGGCTCGTCCTACCAGTATTTTTTGTAATCTGGTTGATACGACAATGTGATACCGAATTGTACTTTGATATTGCTCCAAGGACCTTTGTTTTCTTGCGTGCGAGATAATAGACAGCGTTCGGTTTCGATGTTTAATACAGGACGGTTACAGAAGTACTAAATTTACATTTGTATTTACAATAACAGGTAAAGCAGAAGAGACCCAAAAGGGTCAGTGGCCGCTTCCGGAAATGGAAGACTTGTCCTTTTTGGCTCAATTTTATCGGACTTGTCCGTTTTTTTTGATTTTATCGGAATAGTTCGATCCAGTAAAACGTCAAACTTGACATAGTATGAAGTAAAATAAATAAATTTTATGATGTAAATACAATTAAGTATATCGATAATTCGCTACTAAAAATTTATTGAAATATAATTTGTGTTAAAAAAAAAATTTGTGGTTTTATGGTTTATTAAATGTAATTAAAATAAATAATATCAAGAACTTGTATTATATATTAAAAACATTCATTGTAAATAAGAAAATTATGTAAATAAACCATAAAACCATACAAAATTTTCCTGCGACCTCTATTCAAAATCCCAGTTTACCAATAGGAATTAAGGCACAAAGATGTTTCACTGAATTTATTACCGATTTTTCAAGAAAAGTATGCTTATAAGCCTATAAGCGTCTAATGGGTTAAAACAACAAATAATAATCACAATTTATTTGTTTTATGTGTTCATTACAATAATCCCATTTATTTACCAGAAACTTCTAAATGAAATAATATCTGGTTGACGAGAAATATCCGCAAATTTGTGTTAGGCTCATCTGGAAACGTTTTCGGTAGGTAGGTATCAATGGAATAATGCGATTAGGTATAATGACCGTTTTAAGGAGTGCTCGTCCAATAGTGCGTAAACTAAAAGATTTGGTAATTTTCTTGGAAGAGTTTGTTTCTTCAATGAAAATTTATGGTTTTTAATTCTTCGGCCGCTTGAAAGTCTCGCCATGTGAAAATAGATTATTTGATAACCTGTTTCGTAATAATTGTAAATACGAACAAAAGCATATTTGCATATTCTAAACAACTGGCCATATCGATTCCAAACTTGTACAGATATGTTTTTTATTGTTTCTGTTTTCAATGAAATAAATTTTATTTGCAAAATACCTAATGTCTAACGACATATCACGCATACATACTACCCCATTTACTATATTTTCAATCTGTGCATTTTTCGCTTCATTCGTAGGAGCCAAGTAAGAAGTATCAGTGAGACCGGCGGACTTTCAATAGCGCGTAAATGAAAAGATTTAGTAAAGTTTCCTAGAACAGTCTGTCTCTTCATAAAAAAATTTAGACATTTTTACTATGAAATATAGGTACAATACGGTATATTCCACTGTTTGTTTTCTTTGAGATACGACTAGTTCTTGTGCCGAAGTGAAACACCAAAAAGTCTAAAGTCCGGAAATCAGAGTGAATTTTAAAACACATAAAACGACTTCTTTATTTATTTAAATATTGTCCTGTAACGTCCTGTGACGTGGAATGGAGTTTCTTAATGTACAAAAGTATGTTAGATAATAACCGAAAAATTTTCTTGATTAAAACTAAAGGAAACACAATTATTACTTGGAATAAAAATAAAGAATATCAAGAACTTGTGCTATGTATTAAAAATATTTAATTTCAAATAAGTAAATTATGTTAATAAACCATAAAACCACAAAAATCTTTTTTTAACACAAATTATATTTCAATAAATTTTCAGTAGCGAATTATCGATATACTCAATTGTATTTACATCATAATAGTTATTTATTATACAAGCGGTTAAAGTGAATGTTTAATGAGCGGCCAGTTTAAGGCGAGAGCGGCGTATGCCGCGAGCGCCTTAAGACCGCGAGTTACACATTCATTTTAACCGCGAGTGTAATACAAACTTTTATTCAATTTTGACAACCCCAAGTCCCAAATTGTGAAAAAATTGGTGATTCAAAGTTCACATTCGAGAAACGTCAGAATTGACAGCGACCAAATAAAAGTTTTATATGCGTAGAATTTAGGTTACAATATCAGGTGTGTGTGTGTAGTATGTGACTCTGGCGACGGTGTTTGTTTATTTTAAACAAACTAAAATTATCGAAAAATTGCAAAATCATGCAAGATTCCAACGGCAAAACTTGCTCCCAAAAAAGAGCAAATCAGAAAGTGTATCAAAAGTTCCTTAGATGGAAAGAGCAGCAAGGCATTGGAGAAATTACAGAAATGGTAACCATGGTTTTAAAACAGCAAAATAAAAATTTTATTTCGCTAGCCGTTTAAAAATTTTATGGTGCTACCGGATAAACCAAAGCTTTACTGGCCTACTGACGGCAAAATAAACGTTTGTTTACATGTCAAAATTGAATAAAATTTATTTATTTTACTTTATACTATGTCAAGTTTGACGTTTTACTGGATCGAACGATTCCGGTAAAATCAAAAAAACGGACAAGTCCGATAAAATTGAGCCAAAAAAGACAAGTGTTCCATTTCCGGAAGCGGCCACTGACCCTTTTGGGTCTCTTTTGCTTTACCTGTTATTGTAAATACAAATGTAAATTTAGTACTTCTGTAACCGTCCTGTATTAAACATCGAAACCGAACGCTGTCTATTATCTCGCACGCAAGAAAACAAAGGTCCTTGGAGCAATATCAAAGTACAATTCGGTATCACATTGTCGTATCAACCAGATTACAAAAAATACTGGTAGGACGAGCCGAGTTGCACAAACATTGGTCCTTCGAGACGGATTGCACAAAACATTCGTCCATCGAGTCGGATTATACAAAACAATAAGTCCTGTAAAGTGTTATAAGTACTATGTGTTTAAACATATGATGCTGATTTGCACGAATAAACAAATTAAAACATTTACCAAAGAGCGGTTGCTAACGATGTCAGAAAAAGTGACTCGATTTGGATTTTTTCTCAAAATAATAATAATATTATCGAATAAAAAAGTATGTTGACAGTATGAAATAAAATACATAACAACATACGTCCGGTAACTCTTTTCGCAGTACTCGTTTCGAAATCAAAGACTCGGCTACCTACTCGTCCTGAAACATATCACTCGTACTGTAAAATTTGAGCTACCGGACCGGACCGTATTTAGAATAACTTTAATTACCATTTATGTTTTCATCAACACTAACAAGTATTTAAAATAACAAGTAATAATTTGTTTGTATTGTTTATTCATTATAATAATTCCATTTATTCACCAGAAACTTTTAAACGAAATAAAATCTAATCGACTAGAAATAACGGCAAAGTTGTGCTAGGCTCATCTGGCAACGTTGCAAATTATATAAATGGTTACTATGAGATTTTTACACATTGTTTTCGTCGCCCTCTGTCGAGTGGTAGCTTTATTAAATGTATTGTTGCTGCGATTTGGGTTATCTACGCGCGCGATTGGTGTCCAAGCTTTTCGCCGGCGTTTGACGGCCGACTGTTGGTGCGCCATCTCTTGTTCGCCGGCCGTTGGCCTGTTCGCTCCAAACAATAGCATGGGTCTATCTATATGTATTTAATCAATGGACAAGCTAAACGGAGAATCACTTTCCCATGTAGAAAAGAATGAACATACATTTTACATCTCACTCGCTTCACCGTGAAGTGGCGGTACCTTACGAAAGGAGGTAAAAATAGTCTGTAAGCACGTGATGTCGATAAGGTAGTAAACGGACGTATTAGTCAGTACGTTGTACGGGGAGCAGTCACAAAATAAGCGAACGTACGTGTTGAAGACTACATATATGTAGTGCATACCTGTTTCATGTGTGTGGTAGCACGTATATTTGCACAAAAACAAATAAAGGTTAAGGTAACAAAAATTTAATATTATCGCAGTATATTGTCCATGAACACCACTACTTTAATTAATAAGTAACAAGTCATCTAATTTGCTTCCAGAATAACTATGGGTTATCATCAAACTATGAACACCAAATTAATTCAGTATGAACATCTTACGTATTTTTTTTTATTAACAGTAGTCAAATCACTAAATACATATTATCGTTGAAACTAAAATGCATTGTATCACAAAATATTTACCACCATTTAAATATATACGATTTAGACATCAAGAAATAAATTTAAAATCGCAAAAATTAAATGTAGCAGACTTAAAACAGCCTTAAATGCGTCTTGTATGCACGTGCATATCAGTATGTAGGCATTTGAACGCACAGCAATAATCGTTCTTGATGAGTGATGACTACTGTAACACAGTAAATTCTCGAAATCGAAAATTTAAATCATTGAAAAATTCAAATATGGGAAAATTGTAAAATCGAGAAATCGAAACATAAAAAAATAAAAAAAATAAAAATTGGAAAATCTAAAATTTAAAAATCGAGAAATTGAACAATCGGTTAATTCAAAAATCGAACAATTGGAAAATCGAAAAATAAAAAAAAATTGGACAATCGAAAATTTAAATATTCCGAAAATTGAAAAATTAAAATATAGAAGAACTGAAAACTCGAAAAATCGAAAAAACTAATAATTTAAAAATTGAAAAGTTAAAATTGAGAAATCGAAAAACTGAAATATCCAAAAATTAGGAAATTAAAAAATTGAGAAACAGAAAAGTCAAAAAAGCAGAGTCAAAAAATCGCAAACTTAAAAAATCGAAAAATTGAAAAATCAAAAATTGAAGAACTGAAGAACTGAAATATCGAGAAACCGAAAAATCTGGAAATTTAAAAATTAAAATATGGAAAAGTTGAAAAATTGAGAAATTGAAATATAAAACAATCGAAAAATTGAAAAATTTAATGTGTAAAAAACGAAAAACTGAAAACCCAAAAATAAAAAATCGAAACATCTAGAGGTCGAAAAATCAAAGAATCGAAGTATTGAAAAATATCAAAACTGAAGGAAATATCCAAAAATTCAGAAATCGAAAAACCGATAAAGCGAAGTCGAAAAATTGAAGAATTGAAAAACTGAAAAATCGAAACTTTGAGAAGTGGGAAAATCAAAAATAGATTAATTGAGAAATCAAAAAATTGAAAATTTAACGTCAACATTTTTTCATTGAAAAATTTAAATACTGAAGAACTGAGAAGTCAAAAAATCGAGAAATCGAAAAATCTAAGATTTAAAACATTGAACAATTAAAATATCGCAAAATTGAAGAATCGAGAAATCCAATTCGATTTAAAAAATTGAAAAATCGGAACATTAAAAAATTGGAAAATCAAAAATCGAAACATCGAAAAATTCAAAAACTCAGACATCGAGAAATCGAAAAATCGACGGATCGAGAAATTGAGGAGTCGTAAGTCGAAAAGGAAAGTTAAAAATTGAAAAATTGATAAATTGAGAAACTGAACAATCAAAACAACGAAACATCTGAATTCGATAAATTGAGAAATTAAAAAATTGAGTAATCGAAAAGTCTTTTCTTATCAAATACTAGCCCCGCCCACCCACCCTCTATTTTCTTGGAAAGTATGCGATTTGCAAAAATCCGTCTTATCTTGCCAAGTACTAGCCCCGCCCACCCCCTCTCTTCTCGTTCTAACGACTAACTTAATTTCTGTTCAATATAAGATCATTGACTTCAATCACATCAGTTAAAATTAATCACTGAAATGAGACAGGGTGGGTGGGCGGTTCTAATCATGTTCTTATGTTTAGTGGGAGTGGCACTAGTAATAGAACCTAGAATTTCAAACATTTCTGTGAATATATAAAAACCACAAAGTACATTTTCAAAATAATTGTATTCTGTGAAACAAAAATGAATAAAAATTTCCCTTTTTATCTACAAACATTTTATACAGAGCGATTTTGACGCCACTGTAAAAATTGGTATAGTTCAGTTAGCGATTTTAGTAAAACGGTAGAAATCTCCGAAGAAACGAAGCCGAAAATGACTTCTAGATATCGAAATCTAGAAGAAAATGTATTGAACTAATTTTCGAAAATAGTTAAAAAATGTCAAAAGTGCCAAAATCAGTCTTTTCTTATCAAATACTAGCTCCGCCCACCCACCCTCTATTTTCTTGGAAAGTATGTGATTTGCCAAAATCCGTCTTATCTTACCAAATACTAGCCCCGCCCACCCCCTCTCTTCTCATTCTAACGACTAACTTAATTTCTGTTCAGTATAAAATCATTCATTTCAATCACATCTCACATCAGTTAAAATTAATCACTGAAATGAGACAGGGTGGGTGGGCGGGGCTAATCATGTGCTTCTGTTAAGTGGGAATGGCACTAGTAATAGAACCTAGGATTTTAAGCATTTTTGTGAATACATAAAAACCAGAAAGTACATTTTCAAAATAATTGTATTTTGCGAAACAAAAATTAATAAAAATTTCTTCTTTTATCTACAAAAATTTTATACCGAGCGATTTTGAGGCAACTGTAAAAATTGCTATATTTGAATTAGCGATTTTCGAAAAACGGTAGGAATTTCTTAAGAAATGAAGCCGAAAATGACATCTGGATATCGAAAGCTAGAAGAAAATGTACTGAACTATTTTCAAAAATAGTTGAAAAACGGAAAATGTTAAAAGTGCCAAAATCAGTCTTACCTTATCAAATACTAGCCCCGCCCAAATTGAAAAGTTGATAAATTGAGAAACTGAACAATCAAAACAACGAAACATCTGAATTCGATAAATTGAGAAATTAAAAAATTGAGTAATCGAAAAATTTTAAAAAGAAAAACTGGAAACTCGAAAATTAAAATTAAAAATTGGAAAAATTGAAAAATTTAAATACTCGAGATATCGAAAAACCTAGAATTTTAAAAAATGAAATATTAAAACATCGAAAAAAAATCGAAATATAAAACAGTCGAAGAATTGAAAAATCTAAAGTTTAACAATAAATTGAAAATCGAGAAATGGAAAATTTGAAGAATGGAAGAATTGGAAAAGCCCAAAATTGAAATATTGAAAAATTGAGACATTTAAAGTTGAAAAATCGAGAAATCGAAAAGCCTAAAAGTCTCAATAGCGTATTTATAAATCACAAGATCAGAACTATGCTATTTTTTAAAATTTAAATAACATTATAAATTGGAAAATGTTCATTTTTTTCCAAAAATCTTGACGTCCAAGGTCAAAAAACTCAACACGGATGCGTAAACCGTAAACGGAGGATATAGTATTGTAAAATTTGGAGATTGCGTCATCTCATTGTTGGTGACAAATTTTGATGAGTGTTTTACCATTTGATAAGACAATTTGATATGTAAATTTTGTCATTCGGAAACATCATGTATTAAGTCGTTAAGATGTTCAAGAACTTTGTTCACTTATTCGTTGTACAGTCCAATGGTCGAAACGGGTTAGTTCTTCGTAGTGGATGTGTATTTTGACCTTATTCTAGATTTTATTACAGCAGAATGGCGTATCCTTTTTAAATTTTAAAAGTTACGGAAACTAGTTCAAGAAACAATTAGTTATCTCGTATTTTTGGAACAAAATCTACCAAAACGTCGGATTTCATCAATTGTTTTTCATAGAAACAAACAGTCTTCAAAGCAGCCTTTAACAACCCCGTATTACAAACATGCGTTTTCTCTTTCTGTCTTGTAATTATTTGTAATGTCAACGCTGAAAGTTTATATCATTCTATTATTTACTTTGAATATATATTTTCATTTTGTGTTAATATTTTTGTAACACCACGAATCAAAATTTTACTAAATCTTGTAAAACTAAACAATTATACCAGTTTAAAAACCCTTTTTAAAGTTTCTGTCAGTCTTCAGATATAGTCAAATAAAAATAGGCGTCAAATTAATTTAAATACAATTCTTTCGTATTACGCTACAACGCGTTGCTTCATATTTTTTATGTCAAGTATATTTTCATATTTTGTACATATATGTTTATACACATTACTGTTTACGGAACAATGTTGATTATGGATTTATGGATAACTCCTCGTATAAGCGCAGAGTGAAGGGTGTTTGCCTTTGCTAATGTTTGATGGCGCCATCTGAAGTAGAGTAAAATAAACCTAATACGTTCGCTCACTGTAGTGAAAATGCGCGTTGACGAAAAATTTGTCCCACGCCCCCTGGATTCCTTGTCCGAAAGCTCACTATTTAGGCGAAGTAAAATTTGTATTAGGTTGTCCAACTATAATATACTTAAACAATGCTATTATTATTATGATTGTTACTATTGTGGAGTTTATTGTTGTAGGACCTTGATGCTCGAGGAAGAGAACACCATGCTCCACAAAGAAATCGCTCAGCTGAAGCGGCAGGTCTCGGACTTGACCGCCACCAACGAGTTTCTCCTTGATCAGAACGCCAACTTGCGCGTGTCCAGCAAGCGCAACGAAGCCGTGACCGTGCCTGCCGTCATCACCACGAATACTAACACGCCCCAGGTGATCCGGACGGTCACGGCGAGCGTGGCCACGGTCCCCGTGTCCCTAGCCACAGTGTCCACCTGCAACCCAGTGAACGTATCAATCGCAGGCTGTCCTACTGTCAGTATGGCGTCGCCGGCGCAAATTTTGGCCCCCAGTCAGCAGATACTCGGTATGCCGTTCAGACCCGAGTCCGCAAACAAGTCTAGAATTTTTCTTGCAGTCACTACGAATCCGCCGCCGCAGGTGGCCATCGCCAATAGTTCGCAAGCCCAGTTGGCTATAGCGCAGCAGAGTCTGGCTAACAACTTGGCGCAGCAAGCGCAGCCGCAACTTACGTCGCAAGCGCAACAACTGGCTTTGGCCACTACCACGCAGCTGACGCTGGCTAACACGCCTCAGCAGCAGCAGCTGACGTCGCTGGCCAATCCCCCGCCGCAACTGACGTCGCAGGCGCAGCAGATCGCCATCGCAAACGTGCCGCAGCAGCTGATTGCGCAGCCGAGTCAACAAATCGAGATTCACAGGAATGGGATCAACACCTCGCAGGCGATCGCCATGTCCAATACCACGCAGCCGATGATGTCGTACCCGATCATGACCCAGAGCATCAACCATGCGCTCACGCATTAAAACTTTTACTACGTGTTTTTAGTGTAGAGTTTATTCCATTTTCAAGGAGAATTAATTAAGTGGTAGTTGAGTTAAGGGTGAGACTGAAGATAGGGTAATTTTGTGTTGTTATGGCTTGTATATAGTAGTTACGGTCTGCAACGAAGACGTATTTAGTTGAGTGTTTTTTTTGATAAGTGGTGATCGTAAACTGGTATTCCTGAAGTTGTACAAAAGTTAGAGGATTTAGTTAGGTTAGGATAAGGTTCTGTCTTACTTTAATGTAAATATACTTAAAATAAATACTTATTTATGTCGTATGTTACGGAGCGGTGGCGTTTTCTTCGCGACTTACCTATAGGCGGCGACGGAGGAGTGACTTGTGACCAGTTAGAGACAGATTTTGTAAGATAATTTATTTATGTAATGTTTAAATATAACGTATACTTAATATAAGCTATAACATGCTAAACTTGACGAAGAACCTCACGATTATGTACGCCGTGAGTAGAATCGCCAGAACGAGCGCGAAGATTCCGAGGTATTCGACGAACGAGATGTCTTGGTCCTCCGGTCGGCAGTGATTGCTCAGTCCAGTCTGCAACAATAAAAAAAAACGTGAAAGAGTCTACTTCCGGTGTACATCTGACACTTGTATTCTTAGGTTCAAACTTAGTATATAATAAACCATTTCAGAAGTCGACCAAATCGCTGACTCTCCACCTACCCATCCTCCATTAGCCGCCACCCACATCGCCATCCTGTCCTCCAGCAGCTCCCCCATCCCGTCCAGCAAGTCGTGCAGGTTCTCAGGGTGTCCCAGCCGCACGCAGTCAACGGCGAGCCCGCCCGCCACGCTGAACACGGCCACCACCTTGCCCCACGTGGGGTCGCACCGCAGCAGCTGGTGCCCGATCGCCGCCAGCAACCCTCCGACGCCGGCGTCCGAGCCCACCCCCGTCTGGCGCGCGATGTTGAGGTAGAGCCTCGGGTGCGCCCGCTCCAGCTCCATGCACGCGCACGACAAACCCGGGAACACGTCCCTGACCATGACGCCGCCGCCGCCGGGGACGGCGCTCACGGTGCTCCGCACTCTGGTCAGTCCCAGCTTACGGTTGAACAGCCCCGCGCGCTTGAGCCGACTGCGGATGTACAGCGCGCACAGAGCGCGCCCCACGGCTACCACCTCCTCGGGCGGCCGCCTCCAGCCGATGGTGGAGAGCTTGCGGGTGACGGCGTCGCCCACGTTGCTGAAGCGCCGCTTGGTGAGGGACTGCGCCGGGCCGCCGGGGTCCGTGGACACGGTGAGGGCGGCCGGGAAGCTGAACTTGCGCCGGGGGGGCGGTGGGCCGCGGGGGCGAGGGGCGCCGCCCTCCATGGGCCGCTCGGCGGTGACCATGCATCAAGGTATACCCTGAAACGATCAAAACTATAACGCCTCTGCATTATTAATAGGTGCCTTGGGATAATTCATTCATAAAGAATGCTTCCTGCGTTAATTTTCGATGATTTATTTCGCGGAATCACCCGGTAGGTATGTTATGATAATGCATAATTGAGCTTAATCTGGGTTGGTTAAACCACGCACTATTTTTAAACGGGATGAATTATTAGTTATTTCAACATGTTTTATCTATCGTGAGGCATTAAGCACGTTTTTAAGGCAGCGGCGGCGACGGGTTTCAGTTCGGATCTGGGATAATGCGATGTCGTAAAATTTCAATTAAATTTGATGGAAAGTTTTTATTGGAAAATTATTGTTTACGGTTCGACTTGCCTGGACAGTTAACAAAGCGGAACACAGGCTTCGTAAAACGCTTAGAAATTGGCTTTTTTTCGACGCGGAGTAATGTCTTTAATTAAAGGAAGTTGAGCGTGTGATGAATGTTTACGTTTGCATTGAAATATTCAGTGGTGGTTGTTTAACAGAACAAACGTTCTCGATATTTACCTAGTGCTGTATACACCTAATCGTAATTCAAGCGGTGTTGCGTATGCTTTGGGGATTACGAAATTGTTGTTTGGAGATTAGATGTTTAGGAAGGGGGAAATAATGGCAAATTTACGCGAGTGGCTTGAATAACTGAGAAAATTATTTTCAAGATTTTATCACTTGAGTTTCAATCAAGGATACGGTTGCAGTTTTCCAATCAAATCGGACCAAAATATCGCGCTGACGTGGCCAAGTTGGTGGTCTTTGCATAATGTAACCCTAAATCGAACAATAATTGTCATAGGTGGTGTTTTCTTTATTATTTTTCTTACATGTAATTTAGTTATTATATTTCCTGTATTTAGGCTTAGCCGTTAGAATAAAGAACTTATTACTATATAACTACACCTTCATGACACGCTAATAGCATTAAAAAACGATTCACGACCAATGTTAATTTGTTTAGGTAAAGATAAAGTGTTATCTCAAATGTCAGTTGACAAAGTTAATATTACCTGTTTTATGCCAAATTATTGATTAATTTCGTAAATCATGAGGGATTAGCGCGAGCCGTCACTATTTATGTTCCTTTTGTTAACATCAGAGCTTATCTGCGGCTCAAAGTGGATCAAGTGCCAGAACCAGAGAACCAAATCCGCGATTTTTATTCGAACTTACAGGTTTTATAACGCTGTTGCTACTTTCTTTTGTGCTAGAATTATCCATGTTGAGGACGTCATCATAAATTTTTTGTTTTGTTAATAATTTTAGTCCTGTTTTGAGAAGACAAACTCATTCAAATGAAACTAATTTCTGCGTGACATTCTTGCGATGTATAAACATAAATAAACACTTGAGCTCAGATTGCTGTTACCTAGTGCTCAAGGACAAGGGGTGTTATTTATGCCTTGTTGGATTATACATAGCGTTCGAGCAATTTTGTTACTGGTCAAATTAAGAACCCCATTTTTTAGCTTTGCTTATACAGACTCGCATAAAAAAAATTAATGAATCAGTCAATTTATTTTACTGAATACTTAGAAAAATCTTGCAGACGTTTTAAAGTTATTATAAGCATGGTAAATTGTTAATCAAATCTATCTGTTTATTCCTCCCCAAAAATTGATGACGTCATCTCAAAATTTTGCCGAATAAATTCTACCCAAAATGTGCAAAATATGATGAATATTTTACTTGTGATTTATCATTGCATTCATATTTTTTAGATTTGCTTAAAGAGATGACTCAAAAAAATTGTTATTTTTAGTTCAGGTGTCCCAAATGTCTTTTAAAAATATTATTACGTTGAACGGGTGAATAAAATCGGCGTGGGTTAAACTCAACAATTTCTTTCTTACTAACTAGAATTTACACGACTAACTATTCTTAGAGGATATGTCATTTGCCAAAATAAGTTTTACCTTAGCAAGTACTAGCCTCTGAGAAAATAAAGGGCGGGTGGGCGGGGCTAGTACTTGGTTAGATAAGACGGGTTTTGGCTAGTACTTGCTAACATAAGTCTTATTTTGGCAAATGACATATCTTCTGAAAAAACAGGGGGTGGGTGGGCGGGGCTAGTATTTGGTAAGATAAGACGCATTTTGGCTAGTACTTGCTAACATAAGTCTTATTTTGGCAAATGACATATCCTCTGAAAAAACAGGGGGCGGGTGGGCGGGGCTCGTATTTGGTAAAATAAGACTGAATTTGGCTAGTACTTGCTAACATATAAGTCTTATTTTGGCAAATGACATATCCTCTGGGAAAACAGGGGGCGGGTGGGCGGGGCTAGTACTTGGTTAGATAAGACAGGTTTTGGCTAGTACTTGCTAACATAAGTCTTATTTTAGCCTAGTACTTGTTAAGATAAAACTAATTTTACCCCTATTAAGCTTGTAAAAACTTGAGAAATTTAAAGGTGTTAAGTTGCAAATTTCCATATTAACGAGTTAAATTCTGTGCAAAATATCATGAATTTTTACTTGGGAATTATCATTGCAGTCATATTTTTAGATTTCCTTATACAGGTGTGAAAAAAATTAATGAATATATGAATTTATTTTATTTATAATCAGGAATGGCTCACTTCATTTTCCCAGAAAATTTTGGAAAACAATACTGTTATTTTTAGTATTACAGTGCGCCAATCCAAAAAATATTGAAAATTCTGTAAAGTAAAAACTCAACTAAAAATGCTGGATATGTTTCATGTACTTTAGGTGCGAGAGAAGTTCTGTCGAAACAGCTTTCGATCATTTTTTTTTTAAATCGACCCAAATGTATCTTTTTAACAATGGGAAACCTCGGGGGTCCCAATTGTTTTTTTTTTAAATGTAAAACCTCCTCAGGGGCGCTAAATGTTTTTTTTAGAATATGAAACTTTCCTGAAGGTCCCAACTGTTCTTTTTAAGAATGAAAAACCTTCTCGGGGGCGCCAAATCTATTTTTTTTTTAAGAATGTGTAACCTTCTCGGGGGTCCCAACTATCTGTTTTTAAAAATGTAAAACCTTCTCGGGGGCGCCAAATCTATTTTTTTAAGAATGTGAAACCTTCTCGGGGGTCCCAACTATCTGTTTTAAAAATGTAAAACCTTCTCGGGGGCGCCAAATCTATTTTTTTAAGAATGTGAAACCTTCTCGGGGGTCCCAACTATCTGTTTTTAAAAATGTAAAACCTTCTCGGGGGCGCCAAATCTATTTTTTTAAGAATGTGAAACCTTCTCGGGGGTCCCAACTATCTGTTTTAAAAATGTAAAACCTTCTCGGGGGCGCCAAATCTATTTTTTTAAGAATGTGAAACCTTCTCGGGGGTCCCAACTATCTGTTTTTAAAAATGTAAAACCTTCTCGGGGGCGCCAAATCTATTTTTTTAAGAATGTGAAACCTTCTCGGGGGTCCCAACTATCTGTTTTAAAAATGTAAAACCTTCTCGGGGGCGCCAAATCTATTTTTTTAAGAATGTGAAACCTTCTCGGGGGTCCCAACTATCTGTTTTAAAAATGTAAAACCTTCTCGGGGGCACTAAATGTTTTTTTAGAATATGAAACCTTCTTGGGGGGTCCCAAATGTCCTTTTTAAAAATGTAAAACCTTCTCGAGAGTCCTAGCTGCCTTTTAAAAAATGCAAAACCTTCTCTGGGATCCCAACTTTCTTTCTTAAAAATGTAAAACCTTCTCGAGGATCCCAACTGTCCTATTTAAAAATGTAAAACCTTCTCGGGGGCGCCAAATCTATTTTTTTAAGAATGTGAAACCTTCTCGGGGGACCCAAATGAATTTTTTTTACAATAGGAAACCTTCTCGGGGTCCCAACTGTCATTTTTTAAAATCTAAAACCTCCTCAGGGGCGCTAAATGTTTTTTTTTTAGAATATGAAACCTTCCTGGAGGTCCCAACTGTCCTTTTTAATAATGTAAAACCTTCTCGGGAGCGCCAAACCTATTTTTTTAAGAATGTGAAACCTTCTCGGGGGTCCCAACTATCTGTTTTAAAAATGTAAAACCTTCTCGGGGGCACTAAATGTTTTTTTTTAGAATATGAAACCTTCTTGGGGGGTCCCAAATGTCCTTTTTAAAAATATAAAACCTTCTCGGGTGTCTGAACTGTTTTTTTTTTTAATGTAAAACCTTCTCGAGAGTCCTAGCTGCCTTTTAAAAAATGCAAAACTTTCTCTGGGATCCCAACTTTCTTTCTTAAAAATGTAAAACCTTCTCGAGGGTCCCAACTGTCCTACTTAAAAATGTAAAACCTTCTCGGGGGCGCCAAATCTATTTTTTTAAGAATGTGAAACCTTCTCGGGGGTCCCAATTATCTTTTTTTTAAATGTAAAACCTTCTCGGGGGTCCCAATTATCTTCTTTAAAAATGTAAAACCTTCTCGGGAGCGCTAGATTTTTTTTAGAACATGAAACCTTCTTGGGGGGTCCCAAATGTCCTTTTTAAAAATGTAAAACCTTCTCGGGGGTCTGAACTGTTTTTTTTAGTGTAAAACCTTCTCGAGAGTCCTAGCTGCCTTTTAAAAAATGCAAAACCTTCTCTGGGATCCCAACTTTCTTTCTTAAAAATGTAAAACCTTCTCGAGGGTCCCAACTGTCCTATTTAAAAATGTAAAACCTTCTCGGGGGCGCCAAATCTATTTTTTTAAGAATGTGAAACCTTCTCGGGGGTCCCAATTATCTTTTTTTAAAATGTAAAACCTTCTCGGGGGTCCCAATTATCTTTTTTAAAAATGTAAAACCTTCTCGGGGGCGCTAGATTTTTTTTAGAACATGAAACCTTCTTGGGGGGTCCCAAATGTCCTTTTTAAAAATGTAAAACCTTCTCGGGGGTCCCAACTTTTTTTTTAATGTAAAACCTTCTCGATAGCCCAAACTGTCTTTTAAAAAATGTAAAACATTCTCGGGGATCCCAACTGTCTTTTTTAAGAATGTGAAACCTTCTCGGGGGTTCCAACTGTTTTTTTTTGTTAATGTAAAACCTTCTAGGGAGCCCCAAATGTCTTTTTTTTAATGTGATTTTTTTAATAATAATATGAAACCTTCCCTACTGTCCTTTTTTAAAGAAGGTGAAAACTTTTTTTTATTACACTGACTCGTACCTTCTATATTGTTTTTACTCCATAGAGGTTATCACAAAAAAAGTAAAAATAAAAATTGTTGGATTGTACTTCAGAAGCGAGGGAGCTTCTGTCGAAATAATTTTCGATTAAATTTTTTTTCTAATAACAATTACCTACTACGTAAATCCAGCTCCCATTATTCTCCTATTAATATTATTATTATTATTATTATTATTAATGTTTCATGACGATTAACTTACATTTTGGTTTAGTTCCTTGATGTGAAATACAGCACCAATTATTTATTATTACTATTATTATTAAAAACCAATTACATTTATTTCTACAAACTGATTCCACGTGTTGAATTTGTCCCTACCATCCATTAACACCCATTACCTCAAATCCAGTTTCGCTAAAAACCACCTAGCTCCAACCAACAACAAAACTAATCACTCGAAACGCATTTCCTTCCAACTTAACCCACATTCGCTCATCAAAATTTCACAACCAGGCTCGAATTCTGGGCCGAACATGTCCCATGCTTGTCCGGCTACCACACAAATCAATAAAACCCATTATGCACGTCCATAAAACAACAGATTAAACACCGAATTCGAGAATGAGTGCACCCGAATCTCAGATCACGACTCCTCAAAAACCGTACTATAAGAACGCCGCATGCCACCATTAGCCCATTTCGGGAAACCATGTGTCGAGAAACAATGTCCACCTACGTCTACACTCTTATCGTACTCCTGGGGGCGGCAGCCGCTGCCGCCGCCGCCGGCTACTCCTACCCCGTGCCGCCGCCGCCGCTCTTCGACGAGCCGGCGTACCTGCCGCCGCCCGTCGCCGACGACGTCCCCCAGGTAAGTCTCACGAATTATCATCATCAGTCATGTTAAACTGTGATTAGATCATCCCGGCGTACCCGCCCGTCGGCACGCCGCCGCCGCCGCTCCACGACGAGATCCTGCCGCCGCTGGACGACGGCGTGGTGATCCCGGCCCCCGGGCAGTACTTGCCGCCGACAAAACAGGCTCCTTTGCACGTCTTGAACATGTCCTGTTGGGACTCCCAGGACGGCGGCGGCTACTTCCGGGCGCTGTTCCGAGTGGGGGCGGCTGGTAGGGGGTTTCCGGTGATGGAGGGAACCGATTGTGTGGTGGCTTCCGAGAGGGACGTGTTCAGGATAGAGCTGGAAGGACAGAGAATGGCGGATTGCGGGATACGGGCTTGTGGGGGCAGAATGTGCGTGGTTGTGAGGATGGCGGCGGTTCCGGGACTCCGGTTGGCGGAAGATTCGTTGGTGACGTTGCAGTGCGTGCCCCAGGAGGCGGTGGTGTCGCAGACGAAGCATTTGAGGCTGAGCGCTCAAAACGAGTGAGTTGACTATTTATAACGAGGCATATTTGCCACGCCCCTTTCCCCCACTCACCGAAAGTGTTTTTATTACGTAGCTACCACTTGATTTAATCAACTGTGTCGTTTATCATAAAAAAAAAAATAGTGTGAAAATCGCTGGAGTGTTATTAAAGAGTTTATTTCCAAATAAAACTGCGATTCCGAGGGGAATAATGTGAGATAACAGAGCGTGCGGCATATGAGGGAAACTTTCAGATTTATGGCCAAAGTTTGATAAATATTGGTTGGCAAAGTACTTAATCGCCAAACAGAACGATCCTTATTACACTGAAACTTTGAAATAGGATGCATTAATGTTTCAAGAAACTATTACTAGCCTCATATTTTATCAAACTTTGAAACGTGCACCACTGACTTAAGTGTTTCTGTTTAATCAAATTTACAGGCAGGGTCGCTCCAGCGCCCGGTCCATCCCGGTGGCCTCTGGAGGCAGCCAGCGCAGATTCGACTCCACGGTCACCCTTTTGCGTAAAAGCAATGGCGTTTTCGACCAGCCGGTCCAGCAAGGCAGCGCCGTTCGTCTCGGGGACGAGCTCCTGCTGAGGAGTTCCGTGCGCGAGGGAGACGGTGAGTAAACAGTAAATGTTCGGTTATTTGCGCCCCCCGGGGGAAATTCGGGAGATGAAAGCGATGGGTCTCCAGCGGCCGTTAAGCAACATGTTCGGATAGCTATCATTAATTATACAATTTGAAAAGCCCTCTGACGTCTCAACTTTGTTCTCTGACAAACTTTCAACGCGTAAACAGATTACTGGGTATTTATAGGGGGTGAATCGATATGTGCGTCGACGGAGGGTGGGATTTGGATGTTTCGGTTTGAAATGAGTAGGCAGATATTTGTTTCAGAGAGATATTTTATTTTATTGGGCTGCGAAGTTGAAGACGAGGATGCTTTGATCTTGGCCGCGAGGCGGAGAAGTGATTGAAGTTGGAGATGGTGGTAATTGTGTAAAGAGAGGCTAAATGACACTGTGTGAGTAACGGGAAGATTCCTTGCCAGGAATGTCTTTTTAACATTTTAATGTGCCATTAAACACTGAAAATCAGCTTTTTCAAGTCGAATAATTTTAGGTTTTTTTTTTATATGCCAAATGTTCTTTTTTTCCTCCACTTTAATTTTTTCTCGTAACGGTGTTAAAAAATCTTGGGATTCCAGACGTATTGCTTCTGGTAGAAATTAAAAGAACCTCAGGAGCCCTGGTGCTTTTTTTTTAAGAAATCGAAAGGATCTTGGGAATCCCTGATGTTTTATTTATTTATTTTTTTAAGAGTTTAAAAGAATCTTGAGGACCCCTGATGTTAAGGTTAAAACGTTTGTTCTTATAATTGACACTTCACTAATTAAGTATAGTAATACATCTACATGAAAGTCTGGTCAGCTTAACTTAAGTCAAATTTGGATAAATCAGGTCAAATTTGGTCAAGTCAGCTCAAGTCAGGTCAAATCTGCTCATATCAGCTCAAATTTGGTCGGGGGGTGCCTAGTGTTTTTTTTTTTAACAACTAGACAGAACCTTGAGAACTCCTAGTTTTTATTTTTTTAAGAATTTAAAGGAATTTTGAACACCCGTGATGTTTTTTTAAGTAGTGGAAGGGATGTAGGGGGTCCCTAGTCTTTCATTTTTCTTAAAAACTAGAAATAATCTAGAAAGTCCCTGGTGTTTAATTTTTTCAAGAAATCGAAAGGATTTCTGGGATTCTGATGTTTATTTTTTTTGAGCAATCGCAAAAATTTCGGGGTCCCTTGCGTTTTATATATATTTTTTTAAAGAACTAGAACTAATCTAGAAGGTCCCTGATGTTTTAATTTTTTTGAAGAAATCGAAAGAATCTCGGAAATCTCTGGTGATCTATGAAGGATTGAAAGATAGAAAGTCCATAGTGTTCTATTTTCTTTTTAAACCAGAAAGAATCTTGGAGACTCTTGGTGTTTTATTTTTTAAAGAACTAGAAAGAATCTGAAGGGCCTCTGGCGTTTTATTTTTTTTTAAGTCGAAAGAACTTTTCTCAGGTGTCTAATGTTTCTAAAGAAATAAAAAAAATCTCGGGGGTCGCTAGTGTTTTATTTATTTATTTTTTTAATAAATTAAAAGATTCTTGAGAACCCCTGATGTTTTCTTTTGGAATTGAAGGATCCCGTGGGTCTCTAGTGTTTTATTTTTTAAAACAACTAGATGAAATCTAGAGGCCCCTGGTGTTTTATATTTTGAAGAAATCCAAAGAATTGCGGCAATCTCTGGTCTTTAATTTTTTTTAAGATATCGAAAGGATCTCGGGTGTGTCGTGAATCTGGTGTTTTATTTTTTGGAGAAGTCGAAAAAGTGTTGTCATTCTCTAGTGTTTAATTTTTTTGAACATCTAGAAAGAATCTAGAGGGCCTCTGGTGTTTTATATTTTCAGTAACTGCAAAAAATTTCGGCATTCTCTAGTGTTTAATTTTTTTAAAGAAATCGAAAGGATCTCGGGGGTCCCTAGTGTTTCATTTTTTGAAGAATTTAAAAGCATCTTGAGGACCCCTGATGTTTGTTTAAGAAGTGGAACAAATCTAGGGGGTTCCCAGTGTTTTATTTTTTTAAAGAGCTAGAAAGAGTCTAGGGGACTCTTGGCAATCTCTAGCGTTTATTTTTTTTAAGAAATCGAAAAAATCTCGGGATCCTTGGTGTTTTATTTTTTTAAAGAACTAGAAATAATCTAGAAGGTCATTGGTGTTTTAATTTTCGAAAAAATCGAAGGAATCTCGGCAATTTTTGGTGTTTAATTTTTTTAAAGAAATCGAAAAGGTCACGAGTTCCTAGTGTTTTTAACTAGAAAGAATCTTGGAGAGGAATTTTATTTTTTAAAGAACTAGAAAGAATCTAAAAGCCCCCTGGCGTTTTATTTTTTTTTTTTAAGTCGAAATAATTTCGGCGTTCTCTGGTGTTTAATTTTTCTAAAGAAATATAAAAAATCTCGGATATCCCTAGTGTTTTTTTTTTTTTTAATTTAAAAGAATCTTAAGAACCCCTGATGTTTTTTTTTTGGAATCGAAAAGATCCCGTGGGTCTCTAGTGTTCTATTATTTTAAACAATTAGAAGAAATCTAGAAGCCCCTGGCCGAAAAAGTCCAAATGATTTCGACATCCTCTGGTGTTTAATTTCTTTAAGGAAATGAAAAGGATCTCGGAGGTCCTTGGTGTTTTATTTTTTTAAGAATTTAAAATTATCTCAAGACCCTTGATGTTTTTTTTTAAGAGTCGAAAGGATCTCGGGGGCCACAAGTGTTTTAATTTTTTAAACAACTAGAAGGAATCTAGAGGCCCCTTGGTGTTTTATATTTTGAAGAAATCCAAAGAATTTCGACATTCTCTGGTGTTTAATTTTTTTAATTTTCCCATTGCTTGACTTCTCGAACTTTCTATTTTTCAGTTCTTTAATTCTAAGATTTTTCGACTTTGCTTTTTCGATTTCTCAATTTTCGAATTTTTTAATTTCTAACAAGTGTTTTAATTTTTTAAACAACTAGAAGGAATCTAGAGGCCCCTTGGTGTTTTATATTTTGAAGAAATCCAAAGAATTTCGACATTCTCTGGTGTTTAATTTTTTTAATTTTCCCATTGCTTGACTTCTCGAACTTTCTATTTTTCAGTTCTTTAATTCTAAGATTTTTCGACTTTGCTTTTTCGATTTCTCAATTTTCGAATTTTTTAATTTCTAACTTCTTGAATATTTCTTTCAGTTTTTAGGATTTTCCAGTACTTTGATTCTTTGACTTTTCGATTTTTCGGCTTCTTGACTTTTCTTCTCCTCGATTTCCCGATATTTTAATTTTTCGATTTTGTCGGTTTTTCGAGTTTTTACTTTTCAGCTTTTCGATTTTTCGATGTTTCGATTTTTGAATTATCCGATTTTTCAATTTAACAGTTTTTTAAAGTTTCGAGCTTCGATTTCCCGATTTGTTGATTTTTCAGTTTTTCGATTTTTAAATTTTAGATTTTCGAATTTTTATTTTTTTGATTTTTGATGCTTCGATTCCTCCATTTTTCAATTTTTCGATATTTTAATTTTTGAAATTTTGATGTTTCTGAATTTTCACTTTTCCGATTTCTCAATTAATCTATTTTTTGGTTTTCCCATTTCTCGACTCCCCAAAGTTTCGATTTTTCAGCTCTTCAATTTTTCCATATTTCAGTTTTGGGACTTTATTGTATTTCGACTTTTCCATTTCTCGATTTTTACCTTTTGGATTTTCAATTTTTCGTTTTTTAAACTTTAGATTTTTCAATTCTTCGACTGTTTTATTCTTCGATTTCTCAATTTTTCAACATTTGGAAATTTTTAACTTTTCAATTTTTAAAATTTTAGGTTTTCCGATCATTCGAGTTTTCAGTTCAGTTTTTCAATTTTCGGAGTTTTTAAATTTTCAATGTTTCGATTTTTCAATTAGCCGATTGTTCAATTTACTGAATTTGGTGTATTGAGAATTTTGATGGTTTGAGGACTTGGAGCTTTGATGATTTGAAAATTTGGTGATTTAAAGATTTAAGAATTTGATGATTTGACGATTTGAAAATTTTGTGATTTAAAGATTTGATAATTTGATGACTTGACGATTTGAAAATTTGAAGATGGGTAATTTGAGGATTTTTAGAATTTGAGGATTTAGTAATGTCAAGATTTAGGGATTGCAGAATAAGGTAATTTGAAGATTTGTGGATTTGAGGTTTTGGTGATTTGAGGATTTTGAGGGGAGATTTTGATAATTTGAGGATTTAGTAAATTGAGGATTTTGATGATTTGAGGATTTGGTAATTTGAAGATGTGAGGATTTGATGATTTGAGCACTTGAAGGATAGAGAATTTTGATAATTTAGAGCTTTGATGATTTGAAAATTTTGTGATTTAAAATTTTGAGAATTTAATGATTTGACGATTTGGTTATTTGAGGATTTTTAGAATTTGAGGATTTAGTAATTTAAAGATTTGAGGACTTGAAGGATAGAGAATTTTGATGATTTGGAGCTTTGATGATTTGAAAATTTTGTGATTTAAAGATTTAAGAATTTGATTATTTGACGATTTGAAAATTTGAAGACGGGTAATTTGAGGATTTTTAGAATTTGAGGATTTAGTAATGTCAAGATTTAGAGATTGGAGGATAGGGTAATTTGAAGATTTGTGGATTTGAGGTTTTGGTGATTTGAGGATTTTGAGGGGAGATTTTGATAATTTGAGGATTTAGTAAATTGAGGATTTTGATGATTTGAGGATTTGGTAATTTGAAGATGAGAGGATTTGATGATTTGAGCACTTGAAGGATAGAGAATTTTGATAATTTAGAGCTTTGATGATTTGAAAATTTTGTGATTTAAAATTTTGAGAATTTAATGATTTGACGAGATTTTTAGAATTTGATGATTTAGTAATTTAAAGATTTGAGGACTTGAAGGATAGAGAATTTTGATGATTTGGAGCTTTGATGATTTGAAAATGTTGTAACTTAAAGATTTGATAATTTGATGATTTGACGATTTGAAAATTTGAAGACGGGTAATTTGAGGATTTTTAGAATTTGAGGATTTAGTAATGTCAAGATTTAGGGATTGGAGGATAAGGTAATTTGAAGATTTGTGAATTTGAGGTTTTGGTGATTTGAGGATTTGATGATTTGAGCACTTAAAGGATAGAGAATTTTGATAATTTAGAGCTTCGATGATTTGAAAATTTTGTGATTTAAAATTTTGAGAATTTAATGATTTGACGATTTGGTTAGTTGAGGATTTTTAGAATTTGAGGATTTAGTAATTTAAAGATTTGAGGACTTGAAGGATAGAGAATTTTGATGATTTGGAGCTTTGATGATTTGAAAATGTTGTAACTTAAAGATTTGATAATTTGATGATTTGACGATTTGAAAATTTGAAGACGGGTAATTTGAGGATTTTTAGAATTTGAGGATTTAGTAATGTCAAGATTTAGGGATTGGAGGATAGGGTAATTTGAAGATTTGTGAATTTGAGGTTTTGGTGATTTGAGGATTTTGAGGGGAGATTTTGATAATTTGAGGATTTAGTAAATTGAGGATTTTGATGATTTGAGGATTTGGTAATTTGAAGATGTGAGGATTTGATGATTTGAAGACTTGAAAGATAGAGAATTTTGATGATTTGAAAATTTTGTGATTTAAAATTTTGAGAATTTAATGATTTGACGATTTGGTTATTTGAGGATTTTTAGAATTTGAGGATTTAGTCATTTAAAGATTTGAGGATTTGGTAATTTGCAGATGTGAGGACTTGATGATTTGAGGACTTGAAGGATAGAGAATTTTGATGATTTGGAGCTTTCATGATTTGAAAATTTTGTGATTTAAAGATTTGAGAATTTGACGATTTGAAAATTTGAAGACGGGTAATTTGAGGATTTTTAGAATTTGAGGATTTAGTAATGTCAAGATTTAGGGATTGGAGGATAGGGTAATTTGAAGATTTATGGATTTGAGGTTTTGGTGATTTGAGGATTTTGAGGGGAGATTTTGATAATTTGAGGATTTAGTAAATTGAGGATTTTGATGATTTGAGGATTTAGTAATTTGAAGATGTGGGGATTTGATGATTTGAGGACTTGAAGGATAGAGAATTTTGATGATTTGAAAATTTTGTGATTTAAAGATTTGAGAATTTAATGATTTGACGATTTGGTTATTTGAGGATTTTTAGAATTTGAGGATTTAGTAATTTGAAGATTTGAGGATTTTGGGGTTCTGAGGATTTGGTGAATTGAGAATTTTAATGATTTGGTGAATTGAAGATTTTGATGATTTGAGGATTTTTAAAATTTGAGGACTTTGGTGATTCGACGATTTGATGATTTGGAAATTTGAAGACTTGAGAGCTTGAAGAATTGAAGATTTTGATGATTTGAGGATTTGGTGAATTGAGAATTTTGATGATTTGAGGATTGGAAGTTTTGACGATTTGAAAATCTCGGGGGGTCCTTAGTGTTTTTTTAATTTAAAAAAATCTTGAGAATCCCTGACGGTTTTTTTCGAGTAGAAAGGATCCCGTGGGTTTCTAGAGTTTTATTTTTTAGACGACTAGAAGAAATCTAGAGGCCCCCTAATGTTTTATATTTTGAAGAATTTAAAAGAACCTTAAGAACCCTTGATGATTTTTAAGAGTCGAAAGGATCTCAAGGGCCCCAAGTGTTTAAATTTTTTAAATAACTAGAAAGAATCTAGAAGGCCTCTGGTGTTTGACATTTTGAAAAAGTCCAAAGAATTTCGGCATTCTCGAGTGTTTAATTTTTCTAAAGAAATTAAAAAATCTCGGGGCTCCCTAGTGTTTTATTTTTTTTAATTAAAGAATCTTGAGAACCCCTGATTTTTTCTGGAGTCGAAAGGATTTCGTGGGATTCTAGTGTTTTAATTTTTTAAAGAACTAGAAGAAATCTAGAGGCCTCCTGGTGTTTTATATTTGGAAGAAATCCAAAGAATTTCGACATTCTCTGGTATTTATTTTTTGAAGAATTTAAAAGAATCTTAAGAACCCTTGATATTTTTTTAAGAGTTGAAAGGATCTCAGGGGACACAAGTGTTTTAATTTTTTAAACAACTAGAAGGAATCTAGAAGACTCCTGTTGTTTGACATTTTGAAGAAATCTAAGGAATTTCGGCATTCTCAAGTGGTTAATTTTTTTTAAGAAATCGAAAAAATCTCGGGGGTCCCTAGTGTTTTATTTTTTTTTCCGGCATTCTCGAGTGTTTCGTTTTTTTAAAGAAATCGAAAGTATCTCGGGGTTCTTAGTGTTTTATTTTTTTTTAAGAACTAGAAAGACTCTTGGGGATTTCTGGTTTTAACAGTATTCTTTTTAAGAACTAAATCTGATAAAACCTAGTCAGTCAGAGAATTAATCCAACAAATATTTTCCGAATTGAGTCGTCGTCAGTTGAAAAAAGCAAAACATGAGTAACCAAATTTAATTTTTTTTTTTTCTCAATTAGGGTGGAAATCTGGTCGTATGGGGTCTGTTATCATCAGGAGCGCCTCCTCTCAAAAGTCCGCAGTCCTAGTGGACGAGCACGGATGCCGCAACCCCACCATGCGTGCCGTGTGCCCCCAGCAACCCCAACAAGTCACCCCTTTAACCGTCCAGTTCCCGTTTCGTGCTTTCCTTTTCCAGGGGGCGGCGCCCGCCGACGATCTCCTATTATCTGTGAGAATGTCGGCATGTTTGCGTCCACGCGACTGTTACCAGGTGAAACTTAATTAATTATTATTATTTAGTGTAATACACTATCTGCATACTTGTCTAGAGTACAGCCTGCGAGGACGCCCCCAGGACCCGCGCCGCCAGAGCCGCCAACGCCACCGAAGACCTAGTAACCGACTGGGAATCCCAAATCCAGTTCCGGGTGCTACCCCCAGAAGCCAAACCTTCTCGGACTACCACCCCATGGACAATCATCCCCCTAGCTACAATCTCAATCCTCCTCGTCTGCGCCGTCCTAGCGCTCTTCAAAGCCCGAACCAAAACCCACCAGTGAACTCCGCTACGCCACTGCCTTTTATTACGTCCCACAACGCAATCTATTTTAAGTATCGATACCCATTACGCATTCAAGAGCTACTTCCACCGCTCAAATTAATAATGATATCGATTCCACGACAGAACGAAACAAGACTTTGTATGGATGTCAACAATTAATTGACATCAATGAGGAAAACAAACGTTTTATAATCCGGCAAAGCGAAAATCGCTCTTTAATTGCTTCGCTAATTGCTTGTAATTGTTTTTGTTGTTGCTGCTAATAAATCGAAAGGGAACAGAGGTTTTCGATGAGTTTCTTATTTGTGTTTCAAGGACGGCGGGTAATCGCGGTGATAAGGGTGTTAGAGCGGCAGATGGGCTTTTATAACGCGAATTAGAGTGTCAATCATTCGGTTTCCGGGCTGGGATTGGGTCCGGGTGGCTCCGGTTTATTCAGTTTGGGTGTTTGGGTTAGAGGGGGTTAGTGCACCTGTTGCCAGTAAGCAACACTGAGTAATTCAGGAGTCGTGCAGTGTTTCTAAACATGCCTGGAATGTCAAACAGATAATAACGAAATGGGTATGTTGGGCAAACAATTGAGAGAAATGGTGCTTTTGCAAGTGCAATTAATTGAGGAAAAACATTCCCAAAGAAAATAAACACACCGGTCCACGGTTATTGCAGTGGCCTGGAGTGAGTCTGGGGAATATTCGGCGTGTTTCTCAATCGGCTGTTGATAGAATTGGAAAAAATCAATGACCTAGGTACTCGTAATGAGGAGTGGATTAGGTGGTTATTATTCCAAGGTCGTGTATTTATAGAATTATCCTTTTCATTCTGGTTGTAGGCAAATGCATGAAAGTTGCATATAAATGTGTCCTGACAAAATTTTACTTTTTTCTGAATATTTTGTTTTGGGTAATTCTCGAAAAATGGTAGAAGAAATAATGCAGAAAGTAACTTCTGAAGGTCAGAGTCTACAAGAAAATGGCTTCAGTTGAATTAAAAAAATAGTGAAAAAATGCAGAAATTTTCATAACTTTTTGAAAAATATTATTTTTATTTTTTAAAAAGTCGCCCAATGTTTTTTTTTCAAATTTAAAACTCATATTATTATTTCGGTATTTCGGTCAGTGATTCTCGAAAAGTGCTAGGAGAAATGATACCGAAAACAATCTCTGCAGTTTAAAATCTCGTCCAGAGCGTACTCAGGCCAATATCGACTCTAAGCTATTTAAAGGTTAAAAAGTAGCGTAGTCCGGAACTTTCAATTTTGGGCTTTTTCAATTTTTCCATTTTTCAAATTTTCTCCTCTTCAATTTTACGATTTTCAAATATTTCGATTTTTCAAATTTTGACGTTTCTAAATTTTCAGTTTCCTGATATCTGAACTAATCTGTTTTTTATTTACCTATTTCTCGACTTCCTAAAGTTTCGATTTTTTTTCAGTTCTTTAATTTTTCGATTTTTCAGGTTTTCTGATTTTTCAATTTTTCGATTTTTTAAGATTTCGATTTTCGATTTTTGGACTCCTGGATTTTTACTTTTTGGATTTTCAATTTATTGTTAAACTTTAGATTTTTCAATTTTTCGACTTTTCGATGTTTTAAACTTTCAATTTTTAAAATTCTAGGTTTTTCGATTTCTCCAGTGTCCTTCTGTATTTCAATATTTCAATTTTCTGAATTTTTAAAATTTCGATTTTTCCAATTTTTCGTTCAAATATTTTTCGTTTTTTCAATTTTTTGATTTCTCGATTTATCGAATTCAAATGTTTCGATGTTTTGAGTGTTCAATTTCTCAATTTAGTAATTTTTCAATTTTTCTCTCTGATTTTTCGATTTCTCGATGTCTCACTTTTTAAATTTTTCGATGTTTCGATTTTCGGATTTCTCGGTTTTTCGGTTTTTTAGTTTTGAGCTTTTCAATTTTTCGATTTTTCAGTTATCCGATTTTTCAATTTTTAAACTCTGGAGTTTCGATTTGTCGTTTTTCGAGTTTTAAATTTTAGATTTTCGAATTTTTACTTTTTAATTTTTTGATTTTTTAAATTTCGACGTTGCTAAATTTTCAATTTTCCGATTTCTCAATTAATCTATTTTTGATTTTCCCATTTCTTGACTTCTCGAACTTTCTATTTTTCAGTTCTTTAATTCTCCGATTTTTCGACTTTGCTTTATGGATTTCTCAATTTTCGAATTTTTTAATTTATCACTTCTTGGATATTCCTTTCAGTTTTTGGAAATTCCAGTATTTTGATTCTTTGACTTTTCGATTTTTGACTTCTTGATTTTTAGACTCCTGGATTTTTCGATCTTTTAATTTTTCGATTTGTCGGTTTTTCGTTTTTTTGCTTTTCAGCTTTTCGATTTTTGAATTATCCCATTTTTTAAATTTTCGAATTTTGATTTCTCGAAATGTTGCTTTTTCAGTTTTTCGATTTCTAAATTATAGATTTTCGATTTTTTTTTTTTTTTTGATTTTTGATGTTTCGATTCCTTCATTTTCGAGTTCTTTAATATTTTTTAATTTTTTAAATTTTGACGTTTCTGAATTTTCAATTTTCCGATTTCTCAATTAATCCATTTTTTGATTTTCCCCTTTCTCGACTTCCCAAAGTTTCGGTTTTTCAGTTCTTCAATTTTTCGATTTTTCAGGTTTTTGATTTTTCAATTTTCCGGTTCTTGCGATTTTTCGATTTTGCTTTTTTGACTTTTCAATTTCCCAATTATTCAATTTTTTAATTTACCAATTTTCGTTCAATTTTGTGATTTTTCATTTTTTCGATTCTTCAATTTTTCTTCTATTTTTGAATTTTTCGATATTTCAGTTTCTGGATTTTTTGCCATTTCGACTTTTCGATTTCTCGATTTTTTACGTTTCGGATTTTCAATTTTTCGTTTTTAAAACTTTAGATTTTTCAATTTTTCGACTGGTTTATACTTCGATTTCTCAATTTTTCAACAATTCAATATTTTCAACTTTTCAATTTTCAAACTTTTGAGTTTTTCGATTTTTCGAGTTTTCAGCTCAATTTTTCAATTTTCGAAATTTTTAAATTTTCGATGTTTCGATTTTTCAGTTCGCCGATTGTCCAATTTATTAAATTTGGTGAATTGAGAATTCTGATGATTTGAGGAATTGGAGCTGTGATGATTTGAAAATTCGGTGATTTAAAGATTTGCGAATTTGACGATTTGGTGGTTTGAAAATTTGAAGACTGGTAATTTGAGGATTTGGTTATTTGAGGATATGGTAATTTGAGGATTTGAGGTTTTGGTGATTTGAGAATTTTGAAATTCTGAGGATTTGGTGATTTGAGGACTTGAAAATTTGAGGATTTGTGAATTGAGGATTTTGGTGATTTGGTGGTTTGAGAATTTTTAAAATTTGAGGACTTTGGTGATTCGACGATTTGATGATTTGGGAATTTGAAGATTTGAGGACTTGAAGAATTGAGGATTCGGTGAAGTGAAGATTTTGATGATTTGGCTAATTGGGATTTTTGATGATTTGAGGATTTGGAGCTTTGATGATTTGAAAATTTAGCGAATTAAAGATTTGAGAATTTGATGATTTGACGATTTGGTGATTTGAAAATTTGAAAACTAAGGTGATTTGAAGATTCGGTTATTTAAGAATTTTTAGAATTTGAGTATTTCGTAATTTGAAGATTTAAGGATTTCGGAATATGGTAATTTGAAGATTTGGGGATTTGAAGATTTGGTGGTTTGAGGATTTTGAGGTTTTGAGGATTTGGTGATTTAAGGACTTGAAAATTTGGGGATTTTGATAAATTGATGATTTAGTAAATTTAGGATTTTGATGATTCGGTGATTTGAGGATTTTTAAAACTTGAGGACTTTGGTGATTCGACGATTTGAGGATTTGGTAATAAGATATGATATAGGTGATGATGATATATGATGAGATATGAGGATTTGCTGATTTGAAGCCTTGAAAAATTGAAAATTTTGATGATTTGGAGCATTGATGATTTGAAAATTTGGTGGTTAAAAGTTTTGAGAATTTGATGATTTGACCATTTGGTGGTTTGAAAATTTGAAGACTTTGGTAATTTGAGTATTTGGTAATTTGAGGATTTAGTAATTTCAAGATTTAACGATTTGAGGATATGGTAATTTGAAGATTTGAGGTTCTGAGGATTTGGTGATTTGAGGACTTGAAAATTTGGGGATTTTGATAATTTGTGGATTTAGTAAATTGAGGATTTGGTAATTTGAAGATTTGAGGATATGCTGATTTAAGGACTTGAAGAATTGAGAATTTTGATGATTTGAAAATTTGGTGATTTAAAAATTTGAGAATTTAATGATTTGACGATTTGGTTATTTGAGGATTTTTAGAATTTGAGGATTTAGTAATTTGAAGATTTAAGGATTTGAGGATATGATAATTTGAAGATTTGAATATTTGAGGATTTTGGGGTTCTGAGGATTTGGTGAATTGAGGACTTGAAAATTTGAGGATTTGATGAATTGAGGATATTTATGATTTGGTGATTTGAGGATTTTTAAAACTTGAGGACTTTGGTGATTCGACAATTTTATGATTTGGAAATTTGAAGATTTGAGAGCATGAAGAATTGAGGATTTGGTGAATTGAAGATTTTGATGATTTGAGGATTTGGTGAATTGAGAATTTTGATGATTTGAGAATTTGGAGCTTCGATGATTTGAGAATTTGGTGATTTAAAGATTTGAAAATTTGAAGACGGTAAGTTGAGGATTTGGTTATTTGAGGATATGGTAATATGAAGATTTGAGGATTTTGAGGGAGGATTTTGATAATTTGAAGATTTTGATGATTTCAGGATTTGGTAATTTGAAGATTTGAGGATTTGCTGATTTGGGGACTTGAAGAATTGAGAATTTTGATGATTTGAAAATTTGGTGATTTAAAGAATTGAGTATTTGATGATTTGGTGATTTGGTTATTTGAGGATTTTTGGAATTTGAGGATTTAGTAATTTGAAGGTTTAAGGATTTGAGAATATGATGATTTGAGGATTTTGATAATTTGGTGATTTGAGGATTTTTAAAACTTGAGGACTTTGGTGATTCGACGATTTGATGATTTGGTCATTTGAAGAATTTAGGATTTGATGAATTGAAAATTCGAAAACTAAGGTGATTTGAGGGTTTGGTTATTTGAGAATTTTTAGAATTTGAGGATTTCGTAATTTGAAGATTTAAGGATTTGAGGATATGGTAATTTGAAGATTTGAGGTTTTGGTGATTTGGGGATTTAAGGGTTCTGAGGATTTGATGATTTGAGGACTTGAAAATTTAAGGATTTAGTGAACTGAGGATTTTGATAAGACGAGGATTTAGTGAATTGAGGATTTTGGTGATTCGGTGAGTTGAGGTTTTTTAAAACCCTCAATTTTTGGATATTTGTTTCAGATTTGGAATTTTTCAGTATTTTGATTCTTCGACTTTTCGATTATTCTTTCGACTCCTCGATTTCACGATCTTCTGATTTCTCGATTTCTCAGTTCTTGAATTTTTCGATGTTTCTATTTTTCTATTTGTCGGTTTTTCGATCTTGTACTTTTCGGCTCTTCAATGTTTCAATTTTTGAAATATCCGATTTTTCAAATTTTTGAGTTTCGATTTCTCGATTTGTTAATTTTTCGTTTTTCGATTTTTAAACTCTAGATTTTCGAATTTTCAATTTTACGATACTTCAATTTTTCAATATTTTAAATTTTAGATTTTTCGATTTTTCAGTTCTTCATTTTTTTTATTTTCTTCAGTTTTCCGATTTCTCAATTAATCTATTTTTTGAGTTTCTCATTTCTCGACTTCCCAAAGTTTAGATTTTTCAGTTCTTCAGTTCTTCAATCTTGCGATTTTTCGACTTTGCTTTTTTGACTTCTCGATTTCCCAGATTTTCAATTTATTAATTTCCCAATTTTTGGAGATTTCGTTCAATTTTATGATCTTTCAGTTTTTCGATTCTTTAATTTTTCTTCTATTTTTCAATTTTTCGTTTGTTAAACTTTAGACTTTTCAATTTTTCGACTGTTTTATACTTCGATTTCTCAATTTTTCGAGTTTTCACTTCAATTTTCGGAATTTTTACAATAAGTAAAGAATTAATTCTTAGTTAAACAATGTAAACGTAAATAAACGCGTCTAAATAATTCTATTTCCCGCAGAAATTCTACACGTTTAGAGTCGACTTTGGCCTGACCCCGCTCCGGTCTATGGCTCAAACAAGTTCTCAGGCCACGATCTACAAGAAATGCCTTCAATTCAATTTCGCAAATGGTCAAAAAATGCTGAAATTTTCATAAAATTCTACTTTTGACCTTGATTAAAATTTATTTATCCTAAATCTTGCCTACTTTGCCATTCAAAGTTAAGTCATGGACGAAAACCGCTCGTCTTCCATTACAACAATTATTTATTGAATGTCAAACTGACACGAGAACTGTTGTTTATTAGCGTCGGCCGCAATTAGCAGCATTATTTTCACTTATGTTAATGCGATCAATTGAATCGAAGACCTTCAATGTTCTCTCGCAATCACCTCACACGTCCATTGTTTTTCCAACACCACGAGTAATTCCAGCACGCATCGCCGCCCCAACTTCGAAACTCGAGTTAAAGCGATGCGATCCCTAAAGTTTATAATTTTCTATTAGCATTCCCGTCCGTCCCGGGGACTTTCCTCTACACGTACCGAACAATGTTTAGAAAGTAGAATCGTTATTGAGGCTAATTTAAATAATGATACACGTCCATGCGGTCCCATTTAAATTCATGGCGGTGTCGGGCCGCCAAAATCGGCCCGACTCACCGCATGCGAGTCGCAGACAAAGAGTTCGTTCTTGCAGACTTCCCCAAGATAAGGACACGGTTGAGGTGATCAATAATTCAGGACAGGTTGCGAAACGGCGAGGGGCTCATCTATCAATGTTGGGGGCGGCGGAGGGGGCAGGGTTTGATGCAAGAGTAATTGTGTGTGGTGTTTTCGCCGGAGGAAAGGACAGAGCAGTTGGGGAATTTTTTGCCTGGAAGTTGCTTCACTTGTAGCGAAATATTTTTTTTATTGTGTTAAGCGAGACTACTACACTTAAAACGTTCACTTTTATAGGTAGCACTTCACTAATTCGGTATAGTAATAATATTGGTTCTTAGAAAATATACTCAAATCTAAAATTAACAGACGTTGGTTTCTCAAAATAGTGTAATTATTAATTATTTATTATTAATATCCTCAAGGTCAGATTGGGTGGATCAGGTTTGATCAAGTCAGGTTAGATGATGTTAGGTCAGGTCAAGTCTGATCAGATCCGCTTAAGTCAGGTTAAGTGATATATGGTCAGGTCAGCTCAAGTCAGGTCAAGTTTGGTCAGATCAGCTGAAGTTAAATGTGGTCAAGTTAAGTCAAATTTTTAAATCCTCATATGCTTAAATCTTTAAATTACCAAACCCTCAAATGATTAATTCCAGGATTTTGATGATTGGAGAATCTGAAGATGTGGTGATTTCACGATTTGAGGATTTGGTGATTTGGGGATCTGAATATTGGAGGAGTTCGTGATTTGAGAATTTTGAAGACTTGAGGATTTGAGGAATTTTGTGATTTAAGAATTTGGTGACTTGTGAATTTTGAGGATTTAGTGATTTGAAAGTTTAAGGATTTGGTAAATTGAAGATTTTGATGGTTTTAAGATTTGGTGAATTAAGAATTTTGATGATTAGAGGATTTGGTGCTTTGAAATTTTGAAGACTTTGGTTATTTGAGGATTTTTAGAATTTGGGGATTTTGGGATTCTGAGGATTTGGTGATATGAGAACTAGAAATATAAGAATTTGGTGAATTGAGGATTTTGATAATTTGGGGATTTTGCTGATTTGGTGATTTGAAGATTTGAGGAATGTACTGATTTGAGGGTTTTGTTTTGTACGATAAGATAAACGGAAACTGATTTATAAAAACTAGTCTAATATTATATCACGCTTCCGTATGTAAAATATTTGAGGATTTGGTGATTTGAGGATTTGGTGAATTGAGAATGTTGATTATTTGAGGATTTGGTGATTTGAAAATTTGAAGAATTAGGTGATTCAAGGATTTGGTTATTTGAGTATTTTTAGAATTTGAGGATTTAGTAATTTGAAGATTGAAGGATCTGAGAATATGGTAATTTGAATATTTGAGGATTTGAGGATTTTGGGGTTTTGAGGATTTGTTTTAAAACTTGAGGACTTTGGTGATTCGAGGATTTGATGATCTGAGGATTTGGTGATTTGAGAATTTCATGATTTGACGATTTGGTGGTTTGAAATTTGAAGACTGGTAATTTCAGGATTTGGTTTTTTGAGGATTTTTAGAATTTGAGGATTTAGTAATTTGAAGATTTAAGGATTTCACGATACAGTGATTTGAAGATTTTGATGATTTGAGGATTTGGAGCTTTGATGATTTGAAAATATGGTGATTCGAAATTTTGAAGACTTTGGTGATCTGAAGAATTGGTTATTTGAGGATTTAGTAATTTGAAGATTTAAGGATTTGAGGATATAGTAATTTGAAGATTTGAGGATTTGCGGTTTTGGTGATTTGAGAGTTTGGTTATTTCAGGATTTCGTAATTTGAGGATATGGTAATTTGAAGATTTGAGGGTTTGGTGATTTGACGATTTTAGGGTTTTGAGGATTTCGTGATTTGCGGACTTGAAAATTTGAGGATTTGTTGAATTGAGGATATCTAAAACTTGACTACTTTGATGATTCAAGGATTTAAGAATTTGGTAATTTGAATATTTGAGGATTGGAAGATTTGGATGATTTGAGGATTTGGTAAATTGAGAATTTTGATGATTTAAAGATTTGAGAATTTGATGATTTGACGATTTAGTGGTTTGAAAATTTGAAGACTTCAGTAATTTGAAGACTGGTGATTTGACTTTTGGCTATTTGAGGAATTTTAGAATTTGAAGATTTGAGGATTTGAGGTTTTGGTGATTTGAGGTTCTAGGGATTTGGTTATTGAGGACTTCAAAATTTGAGGATTTGGTGAAATGAGGATTTTGATAGATTGAGGATTTAGTAAATTGAGGATTTTGATGATTCGGCGATTTGACGACTTTTAAAATTTGAGGACTTTGGAGATTCGACGATTTGATTATTTGAGGATTTGGTAATTCAAAGATTTGAGGACTTTCAGAATTTTGATGATTTGAAGCTTTGATGATTTGAAAATTCGGTGAATTAAAAATTTGATGATTTGAGGATTTGGTGACTTCAAAATTTGAAGATTGGTGATTTGACTTTTGGTTATTTCAGGATTTTTAGAATTTGAGGATTCACTAATTTGACGATTTAAGGATTTGAGAATATGATAATTTGAAGACTTGAGGATTTGAGGTTTTGGTGATTTGAGGATTTTGGGGTTCTGAGGATTTGGTGATTTGAGGATTTTTAAAACTTGAGGACATTGGTGATTCGACGACTTGAGGTTTGGGTAATTTGAAGATTTGAGGATTTGAAGAATTAAGAATTTTGATGATTTGGAGTTTTGATTATTTGAAACCAAGTTTTAAAGATTTGTGAATTTGATGATTTGAGGATTTGGTGATTCAAAATTTGAAAACTTCGATGATTTGACGATTTGGTTATTTGAGGATTTTTAGAATTTGAGGATTTTGTAATTTGTATATTTAAGGATTTGAGGATACGGTAATTTGAGGATTTGAGGTTTTGTTGATTTGAGGATTTTGAGGTTCTGAGGATTTGGTGATTTGAGGATTTAGTAAATTGAAGATTTTGATGACTTGGTTATTTGAGGATTTTTAAAACTTGAGGAATTTGGTGATTCGACGATTTGATGATTTGAGGATTTGGTAATTTGAAGATTTGAGGATTTGCTGATTTGAGGACTTGAAGAATTGAGAATTTTGATGATTTGGAGCTTTGATTATTTGAAAACTCGGTGATTTAAAGATTTCTGAATTTGATGATTTGAGGATTTGGGGTTTTACTGATTTGAGAATTTTGGGGTTCTGAGGATTTGGTGATTTGACTGTTGAAAATTTGAGGATTTGATAAATGAAGGATTTTGATGATTCGACGACTTGATGATTTGGTGATTTGGGATCTGAATATTTGATGATTTAGTGATTTGAGAATTTTGAAGACTTGGGGATTTTGAGGATTTGAGGATTTAGTGATATGAGGGGTTGAGGAATTTTGTGATTTGAGAATTTGGTGTTTGTGAATTTTGAGGATTTAGTGATTTGAAGATTTGCTGATTTGAGCCTTGAAGAAATGAGAATGTGGTAAATTGAAGATTTTGATGATTTTAAGATTCGAAGATCTGACAAGTTGATGATTTGACGATTTGGTGGTTTGAAAATTTGAAGACTTTGGTAATTTTAGGATTTAGTAATTTGAAGATTTGAGGATTTGAGGATCTGGTAATTTGAAGATTTGAGGATTTGAAGTTTTGGTGATTTGAGGCTTTTGAGGTTCTGAGAACTTGGTGATTAAGGACTTGAAAATTTGGGGATTTTGATAATTTGAGGATTTAGTAAAATGAGGATTTTGATGACTTGGTTATTTGAGGATTTTTAAAACTTGAGGAATTTGCTGATTCGACGATTTGAGTATTTGGTAATTTGAAGATTTGAGGATTTGCTGATTTGAGGACTTGAAGAATTGAGAATTTTGATGATTTGGAGCTTTGATTATTTGAAACCGAGTTTTAAAGATTTGTGAATTTGATGATTTGAGGATTTGGTGATTTCAAAATGTGAAAACTTCGGTGATTTGACGATTTTTAGAATTTGAGGATTTAGTAATTTGAAGATTTGGGGATATGATAATTTGAGGATTTGAGGATTTAGTGATTTGAGAATTTTGGGTTCTGGGGATTTGGTGATTTGAGGACTTGAAAATTTGAGGATTTGGTAAATGAAGGATTCTAATGATTTGATGATTTGAGGATGGGGTAACTTGAAGATCTTACAATTTGATGATTTGACGATTTGGTGGTTTGAAAATTTCAAGACTTTGGTAATTTGAGGATTTAATAATTTGAAGATTTACGGATTTGAGGATATGGTAATCTGAAGATTTGAGGATTTTGGGGTTCTGAGGATTTGGTCATTTAAGGACTTCAAAATTTGGGGATTTTGATAATTTGAGGATTTAGTAAATTTAGGATTTTGATGATTCGGTGATTTGAGTATTTTTAAAACTTGAGGACTTTGGTAATTTGACGATTTGATGATTTGAGGATTTGATAATTCGAAAATTTGAGGATTTGCTGATGTGAAGACTTGAAGAGTTGAAAATTTTTATTATTTGCAGCATTGATGATTTGAAAATTTGGTGATTTAAAGAAGATTTGAGAATTTGATGATTTGAGGATTTGGTGATTTCAAAATTTAAAGACTTTTGTGATTTGAGGATTTTGGGGTTCTGAGCATTTGCTGATTTGAGGATTTTGATGATTTTTAAAACTGAGGACTTTGGTAATTTGAAGATTTGAGGACTTGAAGAATTGAGAATTTGGTGAATTGAAGATTTTGATGATTTCAGGATTTGGCGAATTGAGAATTTTGTTGATTTGAGGATTTGGTGAATTGAGAATTTTGTTGATTTGAGGATTTGGAGTTTTGATGATTTGAAAATTTGGTGATATAAAGATTTGAGAATTTGATGATTTCAGGATTTGGTGATTTGAAGATTTTTAGAATCTGAAGATTTAAGGATTTCAGGATGTGGTAATTTGAAAATTTGAGAACTTAAGGTTTTAGTGATTTGCGGATTTGGAGATTTGATTATTTGAAAATTTTAAGGTTAATTTTGAGGATTTTGGGGTTCTGAGGATTTGGTGTTTTAAGGATTTTTAAAACTTGAGGATTTTAGTGATTCGACGATTTGATGATTTGAGGATTTGGTGATTTGTAAATTTGAAGACTAAGGTGACTTGAGGATTTTTAGAATATGAGGATTTAGTAATTTGAAGATTTGAGGATATGGTAATTTGAAGATTCGAGGATTTGAGGTTTTGGTGATTTGAGGACTTGAAAATTTGAGGATCAGGTGAATTGAAGATTTTGAGGATTAAGTGAATTGAGGATTTTGACGATTTGGTGATTTGAAGGTTTGAGAATTTGATGATTTGAGGATTTGGTGATTTGAAAATTTGAGGAATGTGGTGATTTGAGGATTTGGGGATTTGTCAATTTTTCCCCATCTTCTAAAAATATCAATTTTTCAGAAACAAATTTTTTGCGCTGCCATAGTTGTAATTGACATTTTACGTTGACACGTGGCGTGTCGCAATGGCAATGAAAAAGGATCTAGTGTTGCAAAATACAAACGAGGAATTTAAGCTTTGAAAAAATAAATTGATTATCACAAAGTAATTACTACTAATTGATAATCATGTATCTAAAGTTATTATAACAAAAAGTGGCTCGAAATTTAAAAAAAGTGCAATATAAGTTGTAATCTTAAATAGGGGAATTTGTTGATCAAAATTTAGATTTACAGTAATTTGACAGTTGACACTAATCGGTGGTTTGGTTTATGTTGTTGACAACTATTATGTTATTACTGTTTCTTAGTAGTTCTTGTTAATTAAAAAAACCGTTTAAACTTGACGTTATTCCCAACCACACGCTGAATCATAATCACAAGATTCTCTCTAATCTGGAGCCGTATATAAAAATGTTTCCACTGGTAAGTATTTCAAACTTCTTGGGCTTGTGTCATTCTGCCGCTTTAAAAACGCTGTTAATTTATAAAATTTCGAATGAAATCTAGCCCGGACAAATTGACAGATTGGTATTTGACGTATTTGGTGATAAATTCAATACCAACATAATTTCGGTTCAGTAATATTTATTCTTTTAGTGATTGAAAAATGTAATTTTTTCAAAAAGGCAGCGCAAAAAATATTGTATGATACTCGTGTGAAAACTCCATTGCATTACTCACTTACATACAGCGCTCGACTGCGTCTCGCGCCGTATTCCCGTTCGTAATGCAATGGACCATTTTCAACACTTGTAACATAAATAACTATTACAACTTATCCGGGCAAATACGTATTTGTGAATTTTGAAGATTTACTGATTTGAAAGTTTGAGGATTTGGTAAATTGAAGATTTTGATTATTTTAAGATTTGGTGAATTGAGAATTTTGATGATTTGAGGATTTGCTGATTTGAGGATTTTTAGAATTTGGGGATTTTGGGGTTCTGAGGATTTGGTGATATGAGGACTAGAAATCTGAGAATTTAGTGAATTGGGGATTTCGATAATTTGAGGATTTAGTGCATTAAGGATTTTGATGATTTGGTGATTTGAAGATTTGAGAATTTGATTATTTGATTTGGGGATTTGAAGGTTCGAGGAATTGAAGATTTGAGGAATGTGGTGATTTGAAGGTTTTTGTTTTGTTCGATAAGATAAACTGCAACTGATTTATAACAATTAGACTAATATTCTACCACGCTTCCGTATGTAAATTTGAGGATTTGAGAATTTAAATATTTGAGGTTTTAGTGATTTGGGGGTTTGAGAAATTTTGTGATTTGGGGATTTTTAAAACTTGCGGACTCTGGTTTGGTAACTTGAAAATTTGAGGATTTCCTGATTTGAGGACTCGAAGAATTGATGATTTGAGGATCTGGTGAATGAGAATTTTCATTATTTGAGGATTTGGAGCTTTGATGATTTGAAAATTTGGTGATTTAAAAATTTGAGAATTTGATTATTTGAGGATTTGGTGATTTGAAAATTTGAAGACTTAGATGATTTGAAGATTTTTAGAATCTGAGGACTTAATAATTTGAAGATTGAAGGATCTGAGAATGTGGTAATTTGAAGGTTTGAAGATTTGAGGTTTTGGTGATTTGAGGATTTGGAGCTTTGATAATTTGAAAATTTGGTGATTTAAATATTTGAGAATTTGACGATTTGAGGATTTGGTGATTTGAAAATTTGAAGACTTTGGTGATTTGAGGAATTGGAGCTTTGTTGATTAAAAAATTTGATGATTTAAACATCTGAGAATTTGGTTATTTGAGGATACGGTAATTTGAAGATTTGAGGATTTGAGGTTTTGATGATTTAAGGATTTTAGGGTTCTGAAGATTTGGTGATTTAAGGACTTGAAAATTTGATGATTTGAGGATTTAGTGATTTGAAAATTTGAAGGCTAAGGTAATTTGAGGATTTTGGGGTCCTGAGGATCTATTGATTTGAGGAGTTGAAAATTTGAGGATTTGGTGAATTGAGAATTTTTAAAAGTTGAGGACTTTGGTGATTCGACGATTTGATGATTTGAGAATTTGGTAATTTGAAGATCTAATAATAATAATTATAATAATAATAATGTATTTATTGTCTAACAGAACATAATTCATAGATTTGAGGACTTGAAGAATTGAGGTTTTGGTGAATTGAAGATTTTGATGATTTGACGTTTTGGTGAATTGAGAATTTGGTGATTCAAATATTCAAAGACTTTGGTGATTTGAGGATTTGGATATTTGAGAATTTTTAGAATTTGAGGATTTAGTAATTTGAAGATTTAGGAATTTGGGGATATGGTAATTTGCAAATTTGAGGATTTAAAATTTTGGTGATTTGAGGAATTGGAGCTTTGTTGATTTGAAAATTTGGTGATTTAAACATTTGAGAATTTGAGGATTTGAAGACTGAGGTGATTTGAGGGTTTGGTTATTTGAGGATTCACTAATTTGAGGATATGATAATTTGAAGATTTGAGGATTTGAGGTTTTGGTGATTTCAGGATTTTAGGGTTCTGAGGATTTGGTGATTTGCGGACTTGAAAATTTGATGATTTGTTAAATTGAGAATTTTTAAAACTTGAGGACTTTGGTGAATCGAGGAATGGACGATTTGAGGATTTGGTAATTTGAAGATTTGAGGGTTTGTTGATTTAACGATTTCAAGGACTGAGGTTTTGATGAATTGAAGATTTTGATGATTTGAGGATTTGGTGATCTGAGAATTTTGATGATTTTAGGATTTGGAGCTTTGATGATTTGCAAATTTGATGATTTAATTTGAGAATTTGATGATGTAAAGATTTGAAGACTAAGGTCATTTGAGAATTTGATTATACAGTAATGATCGCGTATAGCGAACCGGTTAAAGTGAACTTCCTGATATAACGAACCAACTTGCAAAGTACGAACTGAAGTCCCATAAGATACGTGTTATTTTTTTCCGGTTATAACGAATCCGCTTATAGCGAACTTTCGGATAAAACGAACCAAATTTTTAATATTGAAGAAAAAAAAATCGTTTACAACGAACTTTTTCACCAGTCAGCTTTATCTGCACTACAAAATTACAGCCTATGGATTAGGGTATAATACATAGTCTAAAGAACAATTATCGACGACTTCTTCTTTCGAAAATGATTGATTCTATCGACAACGATTAGGAACACTTGTGTGTGGATCTATTAGATGCTGTCAATTTTATCAGTATGGTATGGCAAAAAGTATCAGAACAAACAATTGCTAACTGTTTTCGACATGCTGGGTTTCTACATGTGTGATGAAAAATTTGAACCAGAAGACGAACTACTATTGGTTGAATGGCTGAGAAAACATGAAAGCAATTCTGACGATGAATTTGATATCGCTTCGAAAAATACGTCCATTTTGACGACATTTTAGTGAAGTCTGAAATTTTGGATGATATTGTTAAATCAGTTCAATGGAACATTCAAACAGAAGATGAGACTGAAGACGAAGAAGATAACGGATTAACGGAGAAGAAGAAAAAGAGGAAACGATCCCAAAACCCTCCCAAGCGGTTTAATACATTAGGGCCGTTCGTCATTTTCTTCAGGCGCGAAACACTCCACACGGTATTTTAAATAAATTAGGCGAAATAGAATTGTATATGAATGAAATTAATTTTTCTCACAAGAAGTAAAATTTGAGATTATTCTCAGTAACAACTTTTATTTTTAATCAACTTTTTATTAATCAAGTTTTTTTTTCTTATATGTACTACTGTATTATTATCGTTACATGTTTATATTTTTGGAATACTTTTAAATGTTGTATACCGAAATACATAGTTAAGTTTATGAAAGTATATATTGATTTTTTTGAGATCATTTATAACGAACTTCGGATATAACGAACTACTTTTACCAGTCCCATGAGGTTCGTTATAACCGAACATTACTGTATAAGGATTTTAAGAATTTGAGGATTTTGTAATTTGTAGATTTAAGCATTTGAGGATATGGTAATTTGGAGATTTGAGGATTTGAGGTTTTTGGTAATTTGAAAGTTTGATGATTTACAGATTTGAGAATTTGGTGATTTAAAAATTTGAAGACTGAGGTGATTTCAGGATTTTAGGGTTCTGAGGATTTGGTGATTTGCGGACTTGAAAGTTTGAAGATTTGTTAACTTAAGAATTTTTAAAACTTGAGGATTTTGGTGATTCGAGGAATTGACGATTTGAGGATTTGGTAATTTGAAGATTTGAGGATTTGCTGATTTAACGATTTGAAGGATTGAGGATTTGATGAACTGAAGATTTTGATGATGTGAGCATTTGGTGATCTGAGAATTTTGATGATTTGAGGATTTGGAGCTTTGATGATTTGCAAATTTGATGATTTAAAGATTTGAGAATTTGATGATGTGAAAAGACTAAGGTCATTTGAGGATTTAGTTATATAAGGATTTTTAGAATTTGAGGATTTTGTAATTTGTAGATTTAAGGATTTGCGGATATGGTAATTTGGAGATTTGAGGATCTGAGGTTTTGGTAATTTAAGGATTTTGAGGTTCTGAGGATTTGGTGCTTTGAGGACTTGAGAATTTGGGAATTTTGATAATTTGAGGATTTAGTAAATTGAGAATTTTGATGACTTGGTAATTTGAGGATTTTTAAAACTTTAGGAATTTGGTGATTTGACGATTTGGTTATTTGGGGATTTCGGGATTTAGTAGTTTGAAGTTTTAAGGATTTGAGGATATGATAATTTGAAGAATTAAGGATTTGAAGATATGATAATTTCAAGATTTAAGGATTTGGTGATTTGATGATTTTGGGGTTCTAAGGATTTGCTGATTTGAGGGCTTGAAGAATTGAGAATTTTGATGATTTGAAGCTTTGATGATTTGAAAATTTGGCGATTTAAAGATTTGAGAATTTCATGATTTGAGGATTTGCTGATTTCAAAATTTCAAGACTAATTTGGTGATTTGACGATTTGGTTATTTGAAGATTTTTAGAATTTCAGGATTTAGTATTTTGAAGATTTAAGGATTTGAGGACATGATAATTTGAGATTTGAGGTTTTGATGATTTCTGAGTATTTGGTGATTTGAGGACTTGAAAATATCAGCATTTGGAGAATTGAGGATTTAGTGAATTGAAGATTCTAATGATTTGGTGATTTAACCATTTTTAAAACTAGAGGACTTTGATGATTCGAGCGTTTGATAATTTGAGTATTTGGTAAGTTGAAAATTTGAAGATTTGCTGATTTGAGTACTTGAAGATTTTCATAATTTGAGGATTTGATGAACTGAGAATTGTGTTGATTTGAGGATTTGATGAATTGTGTTGATTTGACGATTTGGAGTTTTGATGGTCTGAAAATTTGGTGATTTAAAGATTTGAGAATTTGATGTCAGGATTTGGTGATTTGAAAATTTGAAGACTTTGGTGATTTGAGGATTTGGTTATTTGAGGATTTTTAGAATTTGAAGATTTAAGGATTTGAGTATATGGTAATTGGAAAATTTGAGGATTTGGAGCTTTCATTATTTGAAAATTTTGTGATTCAAAGATTTGAGGATTCAGTGATTTGAAAATTTTAAGGTCAAGGTAATTTGAGGATTTTGGGGTTCTGAAAGATTTGGTGATTTGAGGACTTGAAAATTTGATGATTTGAGGATTTAGTGATTTGAAAATTTGAAGGCTAAGGTAACTTGAGGATTTTTGGGTTCTGAGGATTTGTTGATTTGAGGACTTAAAAATTTGAGGATTTGGTGAATCGAGGTTTTTGATAATTTGAGGGTTTAATCAATTGAGGATTTTGATGATTTGAAGGTTTGAGGAGTTGGTGATTTGAAGATCTGAGGAATTGAAGATTTGAGAAATGCGGTGATTTGAAGACTTTGTCTTCTACGATAAGTGACACTGAAACGGATTTATAAAAACTAGTCTAATATTCTACTACGTTTGCGTATGTAAATTTGAGATTTTGAGAATTTGAAGATATGGTGATTTGAGGATTTTGAGCATATGGGGATTTGTCAATTTTTCCCCATCTTATAAAACTTGTTCTAAAGGTATAAATTATTTTTAGAAACAAATTTTACAACTTATCCGGGCAAATATTTGTCAAATTTCTTAAAGTTAAAGCCTTAAGATTTCTTGGTATTTACCATATGACAGAAAAAAAAATCCTTTAGTACGCCGTAATGTTGGTATTGCAAACTGAATAAGGCACGTGTGGGTGTTGCCAACATCATTATTTCAAAACCAAATTGGACGGCCCACTAGAGCAGTGTTTTCGATTATATGGACAATGAAAAAACCTACTGAACAGAGAATTAAAAAAACTTATTGTATTAAGTGATACACAAAATCATATAATAATTTTTACCCAAAAAAATCACACGCAAAAAAACGAATCAGTTTTACGTCAAACGTTGGGAATTTTTTTTATATACCTACTTAAACATACATACATTTGGCAACATTTTACGAGTGATGTTTTAGAATTGACTCAGTTGGCGTAATTATATTCCCCTAGATGTAAATGTCATATGTATATGCGTCAGAGTTCTTTAGGTTATAAAAACGTCACACTTTTGACACTTCATCAACTGTCATTGACAAGAGTGTGAGGTTTTTATAACGTCACTGAATTGTCATCACATTAAGAAAATCTAGATTAAGTTTACATTACCAGAGATAGTCCGTCCAACGTCATCCATAAATATTTTAAATGGAAACCCCGTTCTCGACTAAACATCCCGCCACACATTAATCAAAAACTGCCCATTCCCCGACCTTGAACCACCCGAAATCCTACACCCAGCCCCGGCCGCGCTGCACCCCATCGCCCCCCGCCCCCGCCAAACATTGCACACGACCACCTCACCTCCGCCGCAAACAATCGCTCTCATCTCACTAAAAAATTGTATACACACGAGCACGCGGTAGTCAGTGCTTCTGTTGTGATAATAGTTCCAATGTCAACAAGCCGATAATTCCCATTGAACATAAAAGCGGGCCGGCGACCGCCGCGAAAAAACGCGTATTAGAACCTCCGCAAAAAATAATAATAATTAGAGTGTCCGCCAAGGTAACCCGAAGACGTCAAACGGCAAAGCGCCGCAGGTGCCGATTACGGTGTCGACAGTGTCAACTCACCTCGGCGAAGTCGTCCTCCGGGAAGCCCCACATCACCTGCACGTGCACTGCACCGGCCGACCTGGGGTTCGCGCGACCTGGCTTGACGCGGCGGGAATCACGAGGAAGTGGTGCTAAAGTCGGGCTGTCGACGACGCGAACGCAACATGTGATATGAAACGGTTTTTGGCGCGCCGGTCAACTCCAATTAAACTTGACGGTTCGCGCGATGATGCACGACGGAGCACGCAAGGTGCGCGTCTTGGGGGGCGGGGGCGGGAGGAAGCGGTGGGTGCTGCGGTCGCCGGTGACGGCGGAGTGAGAGCGAAGGAGCACGAGGAGTTTCAGCAGGTTGGAAACTGAAGTCCGGCGGTCTGTCTGTAGTCGGTCCGTTTGACGGCTGCCTCGTTTCAGTGGAACGTTTCTTAAAATATCTAGACTCTCAAGGAGCTCTCTCTTGTCTAAAAATTATGAAAACATTCAAGGACGTAGATATCGACATGCTGATTCCAAAAATATAGCATGTTGATGGTCACGAAGCAACATTTTCGAAAAAATCCCTGCGAAAAGCGAATTTTTGAAAATTTCAAAAATTTTGATATTTGAACGGTCGATTCTGGAAAAACGGTACCAATTATCAAAAAACCAAGGACGGATTTGAGTTCCAGAGCTCGAAATCTACAAGAAAATGTACTTACTTGAGTTTCGAAAATGTCAAAATTTTTGCGAAATTTGAAGAAGGGGGGACCGTTAAAAAATTTCAATTTTAAAAAAGTTGTCTAAAAATTATGAAAAAATTCAGGGACGTAGATCTCGACATGCTGATTCCAAAAATATAGCATGTTGATGGTCACGAAGCAACATTTTCGAATAAATCGCTGCGAAATTCTAATTTTTGAAAATTTCAAAAATTTCGATATTTTAACGGTCGATTCTGGAAAAACGGTTACAGTTATCAAAAAACCGAGGCCGGATTTAAGTTTTAGAGCTCGAAATCTACAAGAAAATCTACTTAGTTGAGTTTCGAAAATGTCAAAATTTTTGCGAAATTTGAAGAAGGGGGGACCGTTAAAAGATTTCAATTTTAAAAAAGTTGGCTAAAAATTATGAAAAAATTCAGGGACGTAGATCTCGACACGCTGATTCCAAAAATATAGCATGTTGATGGTCACGAAGCAACATTTTCGAAAAAATCGCCGCGAAATGCGAATTTTTGAAAATTTCAAAAATTTCGATATTTTAACGGTGGATTCTGGAAAAACGGTTACAGTTATCAAAAAATCGAGGCTGGATTTGAGTTCTAGAGCTCGAAATGTACAAGAAAATGTATTCAGTTGAGTTTCGAAAATGTCAAAATTTTTGCGAAATTTGAAGAAGGGGGGACCGTTAAAAAATTTCAATTTTAAAAAAGTTGTCTAAAAATTCTGAAAAAATTCAGGGACGTAGATCTCGACGTGCTGATTCCAAAAATATAGCCTACTGATGGTCGCGGAGCGACATTTTCGAAGAAATTGGTACGAAATGCCTAATTTATGGAAATTTCAAAAATTTCGATATTTCAACCGTCGATTCTGGAAAAACGGTTGCAGCTATCAAAGAATCGAGGCCGGAAGTGAGTTCTACGGCTCGAAATCTACAAGAAAATGTACTCAGTTAGGTTTCGAAAATGTCAAAATTTCGGCGAAATTTGAAGAAGGGGGGACCATTGGAAAATTTTCACTTTTAAAAAAGTCGTCTAAAAATTCTGAAAAAATTCAGGGACGTAGATCTCGACGTGCTGATTCCAAAAATATAGCTTGTTGATGGTCGCGGAGCGACATTTTCGAAGAAATCGCTACGAAATGACTAATTTATCGAAATTTCAAAAATTTCGAAATTTCAACCGTCGATTCTGGAAAAACGGTTGCAGCTATCAAAGAATCGAGGCCGGAAGTGAGTTCTACGGCTCGAAATCTACAAGAAAATATAGTCAGTTACGTTTCGAAAATGTAAAAATTTCGTCGAAATTTGAAGAAGGGGGGACCATTGGAAAATTTTCACTTTTAAAAAAGTCGTCTAAAAATTCTGAAAAAATTCAGGGACGTAGATCTCGACGTGCTGATTCCAAAAATATAGCTTGTTGATGGTCGCGGAGCGACATTTTCGAAGAAATCGCTACGAAATGCCTAATTTATGGAAATGTCAAAAATTTCGATATTTCAACCGTCGATACTGGAAAAACGGTTGCAGCTATCAAAGAATCGAGGCCGGAAGTGAGTTCTACGGCTCGAAATCTACAAGAAAATGTACTCAGTTAGGTTTCGAAAATGTCAAAATTTCGGCGAAATTTGAAGAAGGGGGCACCATTGGAAAATTTTCACTTTTAAAAAAGTCGTCTAAAAATTCTGAAAAAATTCAGGGACGTAGATCTCGACGTGCTGATTCCAAAAATATAGCCTGTTGATGGTCGCGGAGCGACATTTTCGAAGAAATCGGTACGAAAGGCCTAATTTATGGAAATTTCAAAAATTTCGATATTTCAACCGTCGATACTGGAAAAACGGTTGCAGCTATCAAAGAATCGAGGCCGGAAGTGTGTTCTACGGCTCGAAATCTACAAGAAAATGTACTCAGTTAGGTTTCGAAAATGTCAAAATTTCGGCGAAATTTGAAGAAGGGGGGACCATTGGAAAATTTTCACTTTTAAAAAAGTCGTCTGAAAATTCTGAAAAAATTCAGGGACGTAGATCTCGACGTGCTGATTCCAAAAATATAGCCTGTTGATGGTCGCGGAGCGACATTTTCGAAGAAATCGGTACGAAAGGCCTAATTTATCGAAATTTCAAAAATTTCGATAATTCAACCGTCGATTCTGGAGAAACGGTTGCAGCTATCAAAGAATCGAGGCCGGAAGTGAGTTCTGCGTCTCGAAATCTACAAGAAAATGTACTCAGTTAGGTTTCGAAAATGTCAAAATTTCGGCGAAATTTGAAGAAGGGGGCACCATTGGAAAATTTTCACTTTTAAAAAAGTCGTCTAAAAATTCTGAAAAAATTCAGGGACGTAGATCTCGACGTGCTGATTCCAAAAATATAGCCTGTTGATGGTCGCGGAGCGACATTTTCGAAGAAATCGGTACGAAAGGCCTAATTTATGGAAATATCAAAAATTTCGATATTTCAACCGTCGATACTGGAAAAACGGTTGCAGCTATCAAAGAATCGAGGCCGGAAGTGAGTTCTACGGCTCGAAATCTACAAGAAAATGTACTCAGTTAGGTTTCGAAAATGTCAAAATTTCGGCGAAATTTAAAGAAGGGGGGACCATTGGAAAATTTTCACTTTTGAAAAAGTCGTCTAAAAATTCTGAAAAAATTCAGGGACGTAGATCTCGACGTGCTGATTCCAAAAATATAGCTTGTTGATGGTCGCGGAGCGACATTTTCGAAGAAATCGGTACGAAATGCCTGATTTATGGAAATTTCAAAAATTTCGATATTTCAACCGTCGATTCTGGAAAAACGGTTGCAGCTATCAAAGATTCGAGGCCGGAAGTGAGTTCTACGGCTCGAAATCTACAAGAAAATGTACTCAGTTAGGTTTCGAAAATGTCAAAATTTCGGCGAAATTTGAAGAAGGGGGGACCATTGGAAAATTTTCATTTTTAAAAAAGTCGTCTAAAAATTCTGAAAAAATTCAGGGACGTAGATGTCGACGTGCTGATTCCAAAAATATAGCCTGTTGATGGTCGCGGAGCGACATTTTCGAAGAAATCGGTACAAAATGCCTGATTTATCGAAATTTCAAAAATTTCGATATTTCAACCGGCGACTCCGGAAAAACGGTTGCAGCTATCAAAGAATCGAGGCCGGAAGTGAGTTCTACGGCTCGAAATCTACAAGAAAATGTACTCAGTTAGGTTTCGAAAATGTCAAAATTTCGGCGAAATTTGAAGAAGGGAAATTTTCACTTTTAAAAAAGTCGTCTAAAAATTCTGAAAAAAAATCAAGGACGTAGATCTCGACGTGCTGATTTCAAAAATATAGCCTGTTGATGGTCGCGGAGCGACATTTTCGAAGAAATCGGTACAAAATGCCTAATTTATGGAAATTTCAATAATTTCGACAATTCAACCGTCGATTCTGGAAAAACGGTTGCAGCTATCAAAGAATCGAGGCCGGAAGTGAGTTCTACGGCTCGAAATCTACAAGAAAATGTACTCAGTTAGGTTTCGAAAATGTCAAAATTTCGGCGAAATTTGAAGAAGGGGGGACCATTGGAAAATTTTCACTTTTAAAAAAGTCGTCTAAAAATTCTGAAAAAATTCAGGGACGTAGATCTCGACGTGCTGATTCCAAAAATAGAGCATGTTGATGGTCACGAAGCAACATTTTCGAAAAAATCGCCGCGAAATGCGAATTTTTGAAAATTTCAAAAATTTCGATAATTTAACGGTGGATTCTGGAAAAACGGTTACAGTTATCAAAAAATCGAGGCCGGATTTGAGTTCTAGAGCTCGAAATCTACAAGAAAATGTATTCAGTTGAGTTTCGAAAATGTCAAAATTTTTGCGAAATTTGGGACCGTTAAAAAATTTCAATTTTAAAAAAGTTGTCTAAAAATTCTGAAAAAATTCAGGGACGTAGATCTCGACGTGCTGATTCCAAAAATATAGCTTGTTGGTGGTCGCGGAGCGACATTTTCGAAGTAATCGGTACGAAATGCCTAATTTATGGAAATTTCAAAAATTTCGATATTTCAAACGTCGATACTGGAAAAACGGTTGCATCTATCAAAGAATCGAGGCCGGAAGTGAGTTCTACGGCTCGAAATCTACAAGAAAATGTACTCAGTTAGGTTTCGAAAATGTCAAAATTTCGGCGAAATTTGAAGAAGGGGGGACCATTGGAAAATTTTCACTTTTGAAAAAGTCGTTTAAAAATTCTGAAAAAATTCAGGGACGTAGATTTCGACGTGCTGATTCCAAAAATATAGGCTGTTGATGGTCGCGGAGCGACATTTTCGAAAAAATCGGTACGAAATGCCTAATTTATGGAAATTTCAAAAATTTCGATATTTCAACCGTCGATACTGGAAAAACGGTTGCAGCTATCAAAGAATCGAGGCCGGAAGTGAGTTCTACGGCTCGAAATCTACAAGAAAATGTAGTCAGTTAGGTTTCGAAAATGTCAAAATTTCGGCGAAATTTGAAGAAGGGGGGACCATTGGAAAATTTTCACTTTTAAAAAAGTCGTCTAAAAATTCTGAAAAAATTCAGGGACGTAGATCTCGACGTGCTGATTCCAAAAATATAGCTTGTTGATGGTCACGGAGCGACATTTTCGAAGAAATCGGTACGAAAGCCTAATTTATCGAAATTTCAAAAATTTCGATATTTCAACCGTCGATTCTGGAGAAACGGTTGCAGCTATCAAAGAATCGAGGCCGGAAGTGAGTCCTACGTCTCGAAATCTACAAGAAAATGTACTCAGTTAGGTTTCGAAAATGTCAAAATTTCGGCGAAATTTGAAGAAGGGGGGACCATTGGAAAATTTTCACTTTTAAAAAAGTCGTCTAAAAATTCTGAAAAAATTCAGGGACGTAGATCTCGACGTGCTGATTCCAAAAATATAGCTTGTTGGTGGTCGCGGAGCCACATTTTCGAAGTAAACGGTACGAAATGCCTAATTTATGTAAATTTCAAAAATTTCTATATTTGAACCGTCGATACTGGAGAAACGGTTGCAGCTATCAAAGAATCGAGGCCGGAAGTGAGTTCTGCGGCTCGAAATCTACAAGAAAATGTACTCAGTTAGGTTTCGAAAATGTCAAAATTTCGGCGAAATTTGAAGAAGGGGTGACCATTGGAAAATTTTCACTTTTAAAAAAGTCGTCTAAAAATTCTGAAAAAATTCAGGGACGTAGATCTCGACGAGCTGGTTCCAAAAATATAGCTTGTTGATGGTCGCGGAGCGACATTTTCGAAGAAATCGCTACGAAATGCCTAATTTATGGAAATTTCAAAAATTTCGATATTTCAATCGTCGATATTGGAAAAACGGTTGCAGCTATCAAAGAATCGAGGCCGGAAGTGTGTTCTACGGCTCGAAATCTACAAGAAAATGTACTCAGTTAGGTTTAGAAAATGTCAAAATTTCGTCGAAATTTGAAGAAGGGGGGAACATTGGAAAATTTTCACTTTTAAAAAAGTCGTCTAAAAATTCTGAAAAAATTCAGGGACGTAGATCTCGACGTGCTGATTCCAAAAATATAGCCTATTGATGGTCGCGGAGCGACATTTTCGAAGAAATTGGTACGAAATACCTAATTTATGTAAATTTCAAAAATTTCGATATTTCAACCGTCGATACTGGAAAAACGGTTGCAGCTATCAAAGAATCGAGGCCGGAAGTGAGTTCTACGGCTCGAAATCTACAAGAAAATGTACTCAGTTAGGTTTCGAAAATGTCAAAATTTCGGCGAAATTTGAAGAAGGGGGGACCATTGGAAAATTTTCACTTTTAAAAAAGTCGTCTAAAAATTCTGAAAAAATTCAGGGACGTAGATCTCGACGTGCTGATTCCAAAAATATAGCCTGTTGATGGTCGCGGAGCGACATTTTCGAAGAAATCGGTACGAAAGGCCTAATTTATCGAAATTTGAAAAATTTCGATAATTCAACCGTCGATTCTGGAGAAACGGTTGCAGCTATCAAAGAATCGAGGCCGGAAGTGAGTTCTACGTCTCGAAATCTACAAGAAAATGTACTCAGTTAGGTTTCGAAAATGTCAAAATTTCGGCGAAATTTGAAGAAGGGGGCACCATTGGAAAATTTTCACTTTTAAAAAAGTCGTCTAAAAATTCTGAAAAAATTCAGGGACGTAGATCTCGACGTGCTGATTCCAAAAATATAGCCTGTTGATGGTCGCGGAGCGACATTTTCGAAGAAATCGGTACGAAAGGCCTAATTTATGGAAATTTCAAAAATTTCGATATTTCAACCGTCGATACTGGAAAAACGGTTGCAGCTATCAAAGAATCGAGGCCGGAAGTGAGTTCTACGGCTCGAAATCTACAAGAAAATGCACTCAGTTAGGTTTCGAAAATGTCAAAATTTCGGCGAAATTTGAAGAAGGGGGGACCATTGGAAAATTTTCACTTTTAAAAAAGTCGTCTAAAAATTCTGAAAAAATTCAGGGACGTAGATCTCGACGTGCTGATTCCAAAAATATAGCCTGTTGATGGTCGCGGAGCGACATTTTCGAAGAAATCGGTACGAAAGGCCTAATTTATCGAAATTTCAAAAATTTCGATAATTCAACCGTCGATTCTGGAGAAACGGTTGCAGCTATCAAAGAATCGAGGCCGGAAGTGAGTTCTGCGTCTCGAAATCTACAAGAAAATGTACTCAGTTAGGTTTCGAAAATGTCAAAATTTCGGCGAAATTTGAAGAAGGGGGCACCATTGGAAAATTTTCACTTTTAAAAAAGTCGTCTAAAAATTCTGAAAAAATTCAGGGACGTAGATCTCGACGTGCTGATTCCAAAAATATAGCCTGTTGATGGTCGCGGAGCGACATTTTCGAAGAAATCGGTACGAAAGGCCTAATTTATGGAAATTTCAAAAATTTCGATATTTCAACCGTCGATACTGGAAAAACGGTTGCAGCTATCAAAGAATCGAGGCCGGAAGTGAGTTCTACGGCTCGAAATCTACAAGAAAATGTACTCAGTTAGGTTTCGAAAATGTCAAAATTTCGGCGAAATTTGAAGAAGGGGGGACCATTGGAAAATTTTCACTTTTGAAAAAGTCGTCTAAAAATTCTGAAAAAATTCAGGGACGTAGATCTCGACGTGCTGATTCCAAAAATATAGCTTGTTGATGGTCGCGGAGCGACATTTTCGAAGAAATCGGTACGAAATGCCTGATTTATGGAAATTTCAAAAATTTCGATATTTCAACCGTCGATTCTGGAAAAACGGTTGCAGCTATCAAAGATTCGAGGCCGGAAGTGAGTTCTACGGCTCGAAATCTACAAGAAAATGTACTCAGTTAGGTTTCGAAAATGTCAAAATTTCGGCGAAATTTGAAGAAGGGGGGACCATTGGAAAATTTTCATTTTTAAAAAAGTCGTCTAAAAATTCTGAAAAAATTCAGGGACGTAGATCTCGACGTGCTGATTCCAAAAATATAGCCTGTTGATGGTCGCGGAGCGACATTTTCGAAGAAATCGGTACGAAAGGCCTAATTTATGGAAATTTCAAAAATTTCGATATTTCAACCGTCGATACTGGAAAAACGGTTGCAGCTATCAAAGAATTGAGGCCGGAAGTGTGTTCTACGGCTCGAAATCTACAAGAAAATGTACTCAGTTAGGTTTAGAAAATGTCAAAATTTCGGCGAAATTTGAAGAAGGGGGGACCATTGGAAAATTTTCACTTTTAAAAAAGTCGTCTGAAAATTCTGAAAAAATTCAGGGACGTAGATCTCGACGTGCTGATTCCAAAAATATAGCCTGTTGATGGTCGCGGAGCGACATTTTCGAAGAAATCGGTACGAAAGGCCTAATTTATCGAAATTTCAAAAATTTCGATAATTCAACCGTCGATTCTGGAGAAACGGTTGCAGCTATCAAAGAATCGAGGCCGGAAGTGAGTTCTGCGTCTCGAAATCTACAAGAAAATGTACTCAGTTAGGTTTCGAAAATGTAAAAATTTCGGCGAAATTTGAAGAAGGGGGCACCATTGGAAAATTTTCACTTTTAAAAAAGTCGTCTAAAAATTCTGAAAAAATTCAGGGACGTAGATCTCGACGTGCTGATTCCAAAAATATAGCCTGTTGATGGTCGCGGAGCGACATTTTCGAAGAAATCGGTACGAAAGGCCTAATTTATGGAAATTTCAAAAATTTCGATATTTCAACCGTCGATACTGGAAAAACGGTTGCAGCTATCAAAGAATCGAGGCCGGAAGTGAGTTCTACGGCTCGAAATCTACAAGAAAATGCACTCAGTTAGGTTTCGAAAATGTCAAAATTTCGGCGAAATTTGAAGAAGGGGGGACCATTGGAAAATTTTCACTTTTAAAAAAGTCGTCTAAAAATTCTGAAAAAATTCAGGGACGTAGATCTCGACGTGCTGGTTCCAAAAATATAGCTTGTTGATGGTCGCGGAGCGACATTTTCGAAGTAATCGGTACGAAATGCCTAATTTATGTAAATTTCAAAAATTTCGATATTTCAACCGTCGATACTGGAAAAACGGTTGCAGCTATCAAAGAATCGAGGCCGGAAGTGAGTTCTACGGCTCGAAATCTACAAGAAAATGTACTCAGTTAGGTTTAGAAAATGTCAAAATTTCGTCGAAATTTGAAGAAGGGGGGACCATTGGAAAATTTTCACTTTTAAAAAAGTCGTCAAAAAATTCTGAAAAAATTCAGGGACGTAGATCTCGACGTGCTGATTCCAAAAATATAGCCTGTTGATGGTCGCGGAGCGACATTTTCGAAGAAATCGGTACGAAAGGCCTAATTTATCGAAATTTCAAAAATTTCGATATTTCAACCGTCGATATTGGAAAAACGGTTGCAGCTATCAAAGAATCGAGGCCGGAAGTGAGTTCTACGGCTCGAAATCTACAAGAAAATGTAGCCAGTTACGTTTCGAAAATGTCAAAATTTCGGCGAAATTTGAAGAAGGGGGGACCATTGGAAAATTTTCACTTTTAAAAAAGTCGTCTAAAAATTCTGAAAAAATTCAGGGACGTAGATAGCACGTTGTTGATCACGAGGCAACATTTTCGAAAAAATCGGTACGAAATGCGAATTTTTCAAAATTTCTAAAAATTCTGGAAGAACGGTTCGAATTATCAAAGAAACAAGGCCAGAAGTGAGTTCTAGAGCTCAAAATCCACAAGAAAATGTGTTTAGTTAAGTTTCGAAAATGTCAAAAATTGGCCGAAATTTGAAGAACGGAAAAATTTCACTTTTAAAAAAGTTGTCTAAAAATTCTCAAAAAATTCAGGCACGTAGATCTCGACGTGCAGATACCAAAAATATAACATGTTTATATTCATCGCACGTTTTCAAAATATTAGGTTTCAAAGTCGAATTTTCCAAAATTCGAAAATTTTTTTCGGTGCAAACAATTTCAGACCAACTTAATTTCCGCAAAAAATTTAGTTTCGTTTATAAATATTTACCCTCTTTTGGAATTCATAGTAGTAATACTGTTTTAAGAATCACGAAACATTAATAAATAAAATTTACTTAGCTATCTCCTGGGGAAGTTGATGACGTCTCTCAAAAATGACCAAACCAATCTCTCTTGAAAAGTACGTTAAACAGCATTTTGTAAAATTAAAATGCCATTTGGTGTAACCCAGGGAATCCATCTTGGCTAATTGCTATTTAATCTACACATAAATGATGTTTCTGAGTAGGTTACTAATCCTTACATAGGACGTTCGATTATCTTAGAACCGGTTCATCGAATTTCGCTCAAATTACCGGAACACAGAAACGTTTTGATTAGTGTTACATTTGACGTGTCAAGGTGAGCATGTTTACCCCTACCAGAAAATAATGACGTCAATGGGTCTATTAACATACCAAGAAACTATTTCCGAAAACAAGCTAAATCGTGCTGTATAAATATGTATTAGGTTTGCTAAATTTTCTTATACAAATTGGGTACTAATTTATTTTAATCCGTAATTAATATATCTGTCACCGATCATCTAAATAATCGACCGGAAAAATGCTATGGGAAAATATACGAATGGCAAGGTCATGGCTTCTGAAACAGAGAGCAGCTGCAACAGTTTACAAAATAATCGTCTTATATAAACCAAATGTCACATAAAACTATAGAAATTGTCTAATTTTTTATTCTTGTTGCTATTCACAATGACGTAACATCATATTTGCGTTCTTAAGACACTCTTAATTGACCTACAGATCCCCCTATCACACTAATTAGAGGAAGGTCAGTCATATTTAATGGCAAATTCTGCGTAACTACGAAATTAATAATTATTTACACAAGACCGCCTGAAGCCGTACCTGAACAAAACAAAACTCAACCTACACTCAACTCATCAAAAAAATTTTAAAAACGCGTAAAAATATTTTCCCCAATCTTAAACATCCCGAACATTTAACTAAATCAATACAGAACCCACTCACACTAAAAATACACTGACCTTCACAACCGTCTATAAAATTTCACTTTTGAAATATTAATTGCATATCAATACACAAACAAATTGACAAATCAAAACCATCAGGATTTGCTCTATTTTTACCCAAATTATACGCTCTTGGTCTTGTCTTCCCAGTCCGCCCAGCCCCCAGCGTAATTCTTGGCATTCTTAAAACCTAACCGAGCCGCCGTCTGCTGAGCGCTAGCGCTCCGCTTCCCCATGTAACACGAAAAAATAATCGGCGTGGAAAAGTCCGGTTTCGGGGTGTTATAGCGCTTTTGAAACTCGTCGGGCGATAGACAACCCAAAACCGACTCGACTTCACCCAGCGGGATATTGATACTGTGGGGAAGGACCCCGGTTTCTTGGAGTTCAGAGGGCTCTCGAACGTCTATCAGGACAGTGTCTTTGAGATTCTTAACCGACTTTACGTCTTCAAAGGAGGCGATGGAGTTGGTGCGGAGGAGCGACGAAGTTGTTAATGGTCGGTTTACATGGTGCAGGGTGCGTGGGACCCGCGCCACGAGCGAGAAAAGGCGCCCCCCGATCGACATAACCTACAAATTGGAGGTTTTAAAAGTGACAATCGAAGTAAACAGGTGGGTTTAGGGTACTGTGGATGTGTTTTTACCACGTCTTTTAGGTTCAAATCGGAGTTTTTTTTTCTAAGATTTGTAAATTTTCATGGTTTTTAGTATAGTTGTCAAATTTGGTGACTTTTGCACAACAGTGCCAACCCCACTCATATAAAGTTTCGTGCAAAATTTCAATTTTGAGTTTGACATGGATTAATATAGATGCGACATACATGCAGATTTTGCAAAACCACCCTTATTGACATTGGAGTCCTCAAGCGGCAAAGGCAAGCGCCAAATTTAAATAGTCTAAAACTTTTTGTGATAATTTTTGTGGTTGTTCTCGATACACTGTATGATATGAAGAGTGAGAAAAAAAAATAATCGAAAAAACGAAACCTTAAAAAATCGTAAAACCGAAACATTGAAAAATCTAAAATTCAGCAATTTATAAATTGAGAAATTGACAATCAAAATATCGAAAAATCCAAATCTCGATAAATCGAGAAATCAAAAAACTTAAAAATTCGAAAAATTGAAAAATTGGGAGATTGAAAGATCAAAAGAACAAGAAATCGAAAGGGAATGAAGTGGAAAAATAAAAAAATAGAGAAATCGACAAACAAAAAGTTAAAAGTTGAAAAATTGGAAAAGCGGAAAAATCAAAAAACGAAAAATTGGAAAACTGGAAAAACTGAGAAACCGAAATAGGCCAAAAGAAAAAATTGAAAAACTTATAAATCGAAAACCTGAACAATCAAATCTCGATAAATCGGGAATGAAAAATTAACAAATCGAAAAATTGAAAAACAGAACATCTAAAACCAGGAAGTCGGAAAATCGAAAGATTAAGAAATATTAAAAAATTAAAATATCAAAATATTGAAAAATCTAAAAAAATAAAAAAATCGAAAATTTGGCAAAATGACAATTCAAAAACAGAAAATCTAAAACCGGGAAGTCGAAAAATCAAAAGATTAATAAATCGAAACATTTGAAAAATTCGAAAACTTCGAGAAAATTGAAATATCGAAGAACTGAAATGAAAAATCGAGAAACCGAAAAATCTAAAATTTTAAAAATAAAAAAATCTAAAATTGAAAAATTGAAAAATTGAAAAAGTAAAAAAATGGACACATCGAAAAATCCAGGAGTCAAAAATAGAAAAGTCCTAGAATTGAAATATTGAAAAATCCCAAAACTGAAATATTGAAAAACTAAAAATGAAAGAAAAACTAAAAATTGGGAAATCAAAACATTGAAAAATCGAAAAAAACCACGACAATTGAAAACAGAAAATCTAAAATCGAAAAGTCGAAGAATCAAAATATTGAAATATCGAAAAACTGAAAAATGAAAGAAAAACTGAAAAATTAAAAAATCCAAAAATTGAAAAATCGAAAAAGTAAAAAGGTAGACACATCGAAAAATCCAGAAGTCAAAAACAAAAAATAGAAAAGCCGAAGAATTGAAATATTGAAAAATTGAGAGATTGAAAGATCAAAAGAATGAGAAATTGAAAGGTGATGAAGTCGAAAAATCGAAAGATTAAGAAATATTGAAAAAATAAAATATCAAGATAGATTTTAAAAATTCAAAAATTAAAAAATCCAAAAAGTGAAAAGGTAGACAGAACGAAAACTCCAGAAGTCAAATATCTAAAATATCTAAAAACTGCAAAATCGAAAAATCAAAAAACTGAAGTTGAAAAATAGAAACCTTAAAAAATCGAAAAATTGAAAAATCAAAAACCTGAAAAATAAAAAAATTAAAGAATTGAAGAACAGGAAAATCGAAACACTCGAAGGTCAAGAAATAGGGAATTCAAAACATGGATTAATTGAAAAATCGAAAAATTCAGAGTTTATAAAAGTCAAATTTGAAAAATTTAAAAATCTAAAATTTGACAAAATGACAATTAAAAAATAGAAAATCTAAAACCGGGAAGTCGAAAAATCAAAAGCTTAAGAAATCGAAACATTTGAAAAATTCGAAAATTTTAAAAATGAAAAAAATCTAAAATTAAAAAATCGAAAAATTTAAAAATCGAAAAAGTAAAAAAATCGACACATCGAAAAATCCAGGAGTCAAAAATGGAGATATTGAAAAATTCCAAAACTGAAATATCGAAAAACTGAAAAATGAAAGAAAAACTAAAAATCTGGAAATCAAAACATTGAAAAATCGAAAAAAAACACGACAATTGAAAACAGAAAATCTAAAATCGAAAAGTCGAAGAATCAAAATATTGAAATATCGAAAAACTGAAAAATGAAAGAAAAACTGAAAAATGGAAAACCTGGAAAATCCGAAAACTGAAGTATCAAAAAACTGAGAACATAAAAAGTCGAAAAATTGAGCAAGCGAGAAATCCAAAAAGTGAACTCGAAAAATCGAAACCTTAAAAAAACTAAAAAATGAAAAATCAAAAACCTGAAAAATCGAAAAATTAAAGAATTGAAGAACAGGAATATCGAAACCCTCAGAAGTCAAAAAATGGGAAAATCAAAACATCGATTAATTGAAAAATCGAAAATTTGGAAAAACGACAATTGAAAAACAGAAAATCTAAAACCGAAAAGTCGAAAAATCGATAGATTAAGAAATTAAAGCATTGAAAAATTCGAAAACTTGAAAAACTGAAATATGGATGAACTGAAATGAAAAATCGAGAAATCGGAAAATCTATTTTAAATATTGAAAAATTAAAATATCAAAAAACTGAAAAATCTAAAATTTAAAAATCGAAAAATTGAAAAACAGAACATCTAAAACCAGGAAGTCCAAAAATCGAAAGATTAAGAAATATTGAAAAAGGAAAATATCAAAAGGTTGAAAAATCTAAAATTTAACAATCCAAAAATTGAAAAATCCAAAAAGTAAAAAGGTAGACACATCGAAAAATCCAGAAGTCAAAAATAGAAAAGGCGAAGAATTGAAATATTGAAAAATCCTAAAACTGAAATATCTAAAAACTGAAAAATCAAAAAATCAAAAAACTGAAATCGAAAATAGAAACCTTAAAAAATCGAAAAGTTGAAAAATCAAAAACCTGAAAAATCAAAAAATTAAAGAATTGAAGAACAGGAAAATCGAAACACTCGAAGGTCAAGAAATGGGAAAATCAAAACATCGATTAATTGAAAAATCGAAAAATTGAGAGTTTATAAAAGTCAAATTTGAAAAATTAAAAAATCGAAAATTTGACAAAATGACAATTGAAAAACAGAAAATCTAAAACCGGGAAGTCGAAAAATCAAAAGATGAAGAAATGGAAACATTTGAAAAATTCGAAAACTTGGAAAATTTTGAAATATCGATGAACTGAAATGAAAAATCGAGAAATCGGAAAATTAAAATTTTTAAATATTGAAAAATTAAAGTATCAAAAAACTGAAAAATCTAAAATTTCAAAACCGAAAAATTGAAAAAACGACAATTGGAAAGCAGAAAATCTAAAACCGGGAAGTCGAAAAATCGAAAGATCAAGAAATCGAAACATTTGAAAAATTGAAATACGCAAGAGATGAAATGAAAAATCGAGAAATCGAACAATCTAAAATTTTAAATATTGAAAAATTAAAATACCAAAAAATTGAGAATCTAATTTAAAAATCGAAAAGTCGAAGAATCGAAATATTGAAACATCCCAAAACTGAAATATCGAAAAACTGGAAAATGGAAAATCTGGAAAATCTGAAAACTGAAGTATCAAAAAACTGAGAACCTAAAAAGTCGAAAAATTGAGGAAGCGAGAAATCCAAAAAGTGAACTCAAAAAATCGAAACCTTAAAAAAACTAAAAAATGAAAAATCGAAAACCTGAAAAATCGAAAAAAATAAGAATTGAAGAACAGGAATATCGAAATCCTCAAAAGTCAAGAAATGGGAAAATCAAAACATCGATTAATTGAAAAATAGAAAAATTGACAGTTATAAATGTCAAATTTGAAAAATTGAAAAATCGAAAATTTGAAAAATTCGAAAACTTGAAAAACTGAAATATCGATGAACTGAAATGGAAAATCGAGAAATCGGAAAATCTAAAATTTTAAATATAGAAAAATTAAAACATCAAAAAACTGAAAAATCTAAAATTTAAAAATCGAAAAATTGAAAAAACGACAATTGAAAAACAGAAAATCTAAAACCGGAAAGTCGAAAAATCAAAAGATTAAGAAATCGAAATATTTGAAAAATTGAAATAATGGAAGAGATGAAATGAAAAATCGAGAAATCGAAAAGTCAAAAATTTTAAATATTAAAAAATTAAAATATGTACCAAAAAATTGAGAAATCAAAAAATCCAGAAGTCAAAACTGGAAAAGTCCAAGAACAGAAATACTGGGAAAAATTGGGAATAAAAAAAGTGAAGTCGAAATATCGAAACCTTAAAAAAATCGAAAAATTGAAAAATCAAAAACCTGTAAAATCCTAAGATCGAAAAATTGAATAACAAGTAAACTGAAAAATTCCAAAACTGAAATGTCCAAAAACTGAGAAATTAAAAAATTGAAAAATTGAGAAATCAAAAAATAAAAAAAGTGAAGTTGAAAAATCGAAACCTGAAAAAATAGAAAAATTGAAAAATCAAAAAACCTGAAAAATCAATTAATTGAAAAATTGACAAATAAAGAATTTATAAAAGTCAAAAATTGAAAAATCGAAATATTTAAAAATCGTAAAATTGAAGAGAATAACTGAAAACCGAGAAATTGAAAAATTGAGAAATTGTAAAATCCAAAAATTGAATAATAAATAGGAGTAAACGGAACAGTCCCCAAACTGAAATTTCGAAAAATTGAGAATTCCAAAGTTGAAACAGCAAGAAATTATGGTCGTTAAAAATATTATGACATTTTTTCTAGTTAATTTTATTCCTAGTTAGAAACAAACACTGCTGCCAACATAAGCCGCGGACTCCTGAACGTGCCTGAACCGTCATTTAATTTAAACTATGACGCTTGTCTATGTTCTCTGGTTCATCTTCAGTACGTGTGTTTCATAGTTTCGTCTGGTGTATTTCATCGCTTGCCGTTGGCGTCCTCACATCAACAAACATAACCTCACTTTCCGGTTTACCGACCCCCGATTTTTGGTTACCGTTTCGCAAAAATGGCCAACGCGAACACAGACTTGACCGAAGAAGACGCCGCGGACTTGCAGTTCCCCAAAGGTGAGGCTCCTTTTGACTTTGGCGCGTCTACCCATGTCTAATTTCAGACGAGGCCCCCTCTTCGCTTTTCAGTGAAAGCGACAGTGTGTGCGCGAATTGTGCGTCCGAGTTAGTGTGCCCCCATATATTTTGTGCGCTGTGTAAAATCGACATTTGCGTGGGGTGTTTTTCGCGCGGGGCGGAGTTCGGGGGCCACAAAAACGACCACGATTACCACATTCTCAGAGACAGTTTTAACTTGTTTGAAAATAGTGACTGGACGGCGAAAGAGGAGGAGGTGCTCCTGGAGGCTTTGCAGAGGTACGGGAACTGGAATTTAGTGGCGAAGGAGCTCCCGAATCGGACTATTCGGGAGATTAAAACCCACTATGATCAGTTTTATTTAGAGAGACGGGGGTCTGATAATTTACCAAAGATTAAAGAGACTGGGGCGTCGGTGTTTATAGAGCCGATTGTTCCGTATAGATTTAGGATCAATGATACGGAGGAGCCCCCTCGCTATTCTCCGAACACGGTGGGGTACAAGTCTTTGGCGGGTTATAACCCTGCTAGGTCCGACTTTGAATGTGAGTTTGACTCGACTGCTGAAGATTTATTGTCGAATTTAAAATCCACGGAACGCGATGACCCCCATTTTGAACTTATAACGAATTTGCAGTGTGGGATGATCGGGGCTTATAATAGGCGACTCGTGGAGCGCCAGCGCTGGAAAAAAATTATTCGAAGTCACGGGTTGATCGTCCCCCGGAAACTACAAGCCTGGTTGCACCGCTACGACGTCACTATCACTCGACCAGTGTACGAAAAGCTGATTCGTTTCATGCAATTTTGTACCCCCGTGCAGTTCGAGATGTTAATGGAGGGGCTGCACCGAAGCGGCGAGCTCAAGATACAAATAATAAGACTGTGCGAACTGCGGCAGAGGGGCATCACGTCTCTATCCGACGCCCGGTTGTACCTCAAGCTCAAACAAGTCCACGATCAGTGTGAAACTGAACTGAAATCGTTCCACTCCAACGCCCAATTCAACTGGAAACTCTCCAACCGCAACCTCCCCGTGGACCTCCCTTTCACCAAAAAGAAGTCCGGTTTCACCCCCATCGAGATCGTCGGGATGCCCGGCTACGAAAAGCTCACCCCCTCAGAGCGCGATTTATGCCGCACCGTGCGCCTCGTCCCCATCAGCTACCTCGAGCTCAAAGACATCCTGGTTTCCGAGAACAAGAAAATGGGCTCCATCAAGCTCAAAACCGCCCGCAAAATTCTCAAAATCGACGTGAATAAAACGCGCCGTTTGTACGATTTTCTGGTGCAAGAGGGTTACATTGTTAAGCCTGCGTCTTGATTAATATAGTTTTTGAATTGAGTCGTTTGTCGTTTTTGTTTAGTTTTAATGTTGGGACCTTGCAGAGTTTGAGAACGCGGAGACGCTGCTCATTTCGGAGGTGCACATGCTGCTGGAGCACCGGAAGGCGCAGAACGAGTCGGCGGAGGACGAGCAGGAGTTCTCGGACGTGTTCATGAAGACGCTGACGTACACGGATAGGTTTAGGAAGTTCAAGAACAAGGAGACGATCTCGGCGGTCCGGAAGTAAGTGGGGTGGGTGTTGTGGGGCTGTGGTTATGGTTTTGTTGTAGTTTGTTGATGCAGAAGAAGCTGCACAAGTTCGAGCTGGCGGCGATCGCGAATTTGTGCCCGGAGACGACCGAGGAGGCGAAGTCGCTGATTCCGTCGTTGGAGGGAAGGTTCGAGGATGAGGAGCTGCAGGCGGTGTTGGACGATATTCAGACCAAGAGGAGCATTCAGTACTGACGTGTGGAGATTGTTTTTTAATTTGTATTTTTTTACGATGGTTGTAGGATGATTTTTGGAAATAATAAAAATTTGTTTCATGAAAACAGAATTGTTTTATTTTGAAGGGCTTGCCACTAGAGTGGATATACTATGAGAAGAACGGGTTGAGTCATTATATAGGCTGTCACTTTGATTCTGACCAGTGGCGTATCATTAGTGTTATGAAATTGGGGCATCTTGAAAAATATAAAAATCATAAGCCACAAAAGGACGACGTAATACACTGTATGGTAAATCAGTAGTAATTATTGAATAGAATTACGAACGCCGCTGACGCTATGACCGGCACAGTTTACTCCCCCTAAAATTGTAAGTGGACTCGTCCGGACGTTTTTACGTCTACTGCCAGTGGCGTAGCTAACTTCCACTGCGCCCCCCCGCAGTTTATAGTAACGTCCCCATACACCAAATTTAAAAAGTAATATAAAATTAATATGAAATTACTGGTTTACCAGTAGTGGCGCCGAATAACACAGATTTACAAATAATAATAATTTATACACATAATAATTTTTAAAACTTGTCAATTGATTATACTGGCTTCATTCGACGTTGCCGAGAGTTCATAAATTCGCGTATGACACTGTCGAGATCTAATTTTTGGGATCGATCACACTCTCAAGACCTTTCTGCCGATAAAGAAGTCACTGGAAGTGTTAAAAATAGAAGTAATGCAGCGCAAATATCTGGTAAACTACTCGTTAAAAAATCATTGTCCATAAACAGAAACTTAGCAATATCTGTAATTTCAGTTATTTTTTGCTTTTTTTAATTTCACCGACAATAATGTTTTTAAAACTAACGATTTGCCCACAGATTGCACTAGAAATATCTTCTTCGTATTTATTTGCCAACTTTGATGCTGCCTCCACCAATTCTTCGTCTGTACTATTCAACATTTCCTGTGGTTCCAGAAAAGAAAAATAGTTTCTGACGTTTTTCATGCTTTCAAACCTATCTTTAATTTGAATGATTTAAAATATCAAGAGCAGGATAGAAAACGGTTGTTTTAAATTTTTCAGTGGGATCTTTAAAAACGTATCTTCACATAATTCGTCATGAAACAGTTTTACTTTTTTTATACGTCTATTTGAAAAATAATTGTTAATTTTCTAGGTATCAGCACATTTCCTTGATTCCTCCATTATTTGTTCAAAATTGTCACGTATACTTTGAAATTTGTCTTTTAGATGTTCCATCCATTTACAAGCCTCATCTAAAGTAATATTTGAACTCTGTAAAGTTTTTGAGACCAAATTAATATTTTCTAAAATTTTGCATTGAAATACTAATAGAGCAACAAATTCAAATAAATCCATTTTTTTACGAAGAGCTACAGTTTCATCTATTTCACTTTTCTTTTTTGATGTTAAAATAATTTCAGCTCATAACTGTTGAGAGATTATATCTAATGGCAATTAGAGAATCAAATCTCGATGACCATCTGGTGGGGCATAACTTTTTTAAAGTTTTTTTTATAACACACTTATCATTTTCTTTCATATCAATGTTGTTGTTGTTCAGTAAACTCTCACTGAAATAGACGTATATAGCATTTATTAAATAACAAAATGCGGAAATTCCTGGTACATTCTTAACAGAATCATCAAGGACTAAATTTAGGTTATGTGTAGCGCAATGAACATATTCGGCGTAATGATGTTCTTTCAAGTTCTTCATTTTTTTAAATATATTTTCCCGATTTTTTAATTTTCATTTTCTGGATTTTATATCACAATTTTTCGTTTATTCTATTTTTCACATTTTCAATTCCCCGATTTTCCAATTTTCAATATTAGATTTTACAATAATTTTCGTGTTTTCGACCGCAATTTTTCGATCTTTAAGTATCTCAATTTTTAATCCTTCGATTTTTGAATTTTCCGTTTCTTCAATTTCTCAAGTTTTTAGATTTCTCGAAGCTTTCATTTTATACTTTTGCGTTTTTTCATTTTGAGTTTTCAATTTTACAATTTTTCTATTTTATAACTTTTCCATTTTGTTAATTCGGAAAGTAGAAAATTCGAAAAATTGAAAAATCGGCAAATTAAAAAATTGGAAAAAATTGAAAAAACAAAAAATTGCAAAATCGATAAAACGGAAAATCGAATGGAATTTGTTTTTACGATTTTTTAACTTCGATTTTTTGAGTTTTTCGATTTTTCCGTTTATCTTTTTTTTAAGTAAATATTTCAATTTTGAATTTTCCGATTTCGGCCTATTTCGATTTCTCGATCTTTTGAAGTCTCAAGTTTTCGATTTCGATTTCTCGGTTTTTCGATTTTCAAAATTTTCGATTTTTCTAGTATATATTTTAAATTTTTCATTTTTCCCTTTTATAATCTTTGTTTCGATTTCCCGTTTTTAATTTTTTAATGTGTTTCAATTTTTCCATTTTTGGAATTTTCGATTTCTCATATCTCAATTTTCCAATTTTAAAATTTTTTCGATTTCTCGATTTTTAAGTTCCGCTATCTCAATTTTAATCATCGCAATTTTGGGAATTTTTTAATTTCTATATTTTTCAGATTTTTGACATTTCCATCTTCCCGATTTTGTAATTTTCATTTTCTTGATTTTATATCACAATTTTTCATTTTTCAATTACCTTTATTTTTTAAATGTTTCTTTGGATTTTATAATTTTTTGTTTATTCAATTTTTTACATTTTCAATCTTTGATTTTTTAAGTTCTTGATTTCCAATTTTTTTATTTTTCGAAGCTTTCATTTTGTACCTTTTCAGTTTTACAATTTTTCTATTTTATAATTTTTCGATTTTGTTTATTCGAAAAGTTAAAAACTCGAAAAAGTGAAAAATTGAAACAATGAAAAACTAAAAACCGAGAAACTTAAAAATCTAAAAAAAACTAATGAATCGAAGAATGGGAAAGAAGAAAAACCAGTCGAATTGAAAAATTGGAAAATCCAAAAATTGTAAAATCGAAAAGTTATAGAATCTTGAAAACTGTAAAGTCCAAAAACTGTGACATTCAAACACCGAAAAATTGAAAAACTCCAAAAACGAAAAACTGAAAAGTGAACAACTTTAAAAATAATAATTATTAGGAGTGTTACATAATTAAAATGAAAACTAGAAAAACTGCAAATGAAAAATTAAAGAAACGGAAAATTGAAAGCCGAAAATTGAAAAAATAAAGTAAATTAAAAACCCACACGAAAAATTGCAAATCGAAAAATTGACGAAATTAAAAACTGAAAACTCGTGAAATTTGCAAACTCTAAAATTTGAAACATCTAAAATTTGAAAAATCAAAAACTGAAAAATCGAGAAATCTAAAATTTTCAAAACTGAAAAGTCGAAAGATTGAAAAATCGAAATTTGGAAAATCGAAAAACCGAGGAATTCAAACTGAAAAAAGATGGAGAATTCAAGATGTCGAAAAATCTAAAAATCTAAAATTTAAAAAATAGAAAAATTACAATAACGAAAAATTTAATATTAAAAAAAAACACAAAATTAAAAAGTCGAAAAATCGAGAAATCGAGAAATGGAAAAATGAAAATTTAGAAAAACCAAAGATTGAAAAGCATAAAAAAAAATTAAAATCGGGAAATCGGAACGTAAAAAAATAAATTCGAAAAATTGAAAAATTTTGAATTCAAAAATTCGAAAACTTGAAAAACCGAAAAACTGAAGAAATGAAAAACTAAAAAATCGACAAATTGAAAAATCTTAAAACTGAAAAGTCGAAAAATTGAAAAACCCAAAAATCGATTTCCGGTAAGTCGAAAAATTAAAATTTAAAAAGTTGAAAAATGAAAATATCAAAAAACTGAAAAATATAAGACATTCTCAAAATTGAAATGTTGAAAAATTGAGAAATCGAAAACTTGAAAAATCCAGAAATGGAAAAAAAGAACGAAAAGTAAAAACATTTCAAAATCCAAAAAACGAATAACCGAGATGTAAGAAATCGAAAATTCCAAAATCGAAAAATTGGAATACACGTTAAAAAGGTTAAAATCGGGAGATCGAAGCATAACAAAACATAAATCGAAAAATGGAGAATTTTAAAAATCTAAAAACTTGAAGCAATAAAAAATTGAAAAATGGAAAAGCAGAGAAATCGAAACTAAAAAATTGAGACATCAAAAGATCCGAGAAATGGAGAAATCGAAATAGCCCGAAATCGAAAAACCGGAAAATTTAAACCTGAAATACATATTTAAACTTAAAAAAAATCGATAAATCAAAATATTCAAAATTCAAAAAATTAGAAATTTAAAAAATCGAAACATCGAGAAAAGACTACAGAGAAAAAAACAAAAATTGCTTAAAAAAAAGGAAACAAAGAAAAATGAAAAAAAAGACGACTATCAAAGAGACACAAAAAAAGATGTAAAAAAAATAAAAAATCCAATAAAAAAAACAAGAAAAGTGACAAAAGACAAAAAAAGGGGACAACAAATAAGTGAGAAAAAACTTCTACTTCAAGAAATTTATTGTTTACACATGATCTCTGAAATAAAGAATGAAATTTGAGAGTCAGGTCAAATCATGTCAAGTCAGGTCACAAAAAACACAAAAAAGACGTAAAAAGACGATTTTTTTCAGTTTCTCGAATTTCAACTTCAGGATTTTTTAGTCTTTTGATTCTTCAATTTTTCGATTGTCCAATTTCTCAATTTTTTTTCAATTTTTGTTTTTTTGATTTTTCGATTACTCAATAATAATAATAATAAGTACAAAAAAAATAATAGTCATAATCAAGGTAACAACAATTTTCCGATACTTCAGTTTTGGAATTTCTCAATATTTCAGTTCTTCGATTTTTTGATGTTTCGATTTCTCGATTTTTCAATTATTCGACGTTTTAATTTCTATATTTTTTAAAAGTTAGTTTTCGATTTCTCAATTTTTGAGTTCTTCGATTATACAGTTTTTCAATCCTTCGAATTTTTAAATTTTAGATTTTTTAGTTTCTCGATTTTTTTTTTCAATTTTCAATTTCCCGATTTTGGGATTATCCAGTTTTTCGATATTTCAAGTTACGAGTTTTTCAATATTTCAGTTCACGAGTTTTTAGTGCTTCGATTTCTCGATTTTTCAGTTTTTCGACTTCTCCTTTTAGATTTTACGGTTTTTCGGTTTTTAAAATATGTATTTGATTTTTCGTTTTTCAGTTTTTCGGTTTTTAAATTTTTCTATTTCTGGATTAATCGAGACTTTGATATTTTTTAATTTTTAGACAAAATTGTTCACAAAAAATTTACAAAAAACGGAAAAAGGACGGAAAAAAGGTGATAAAAATAGTATAAAAAAACGCATCCGAACAAAGCGATAAAAAAGGAGACGAAAAAATGTTACCAAAATAACGATTGAAAATCAAAAATGCGACGAAAGAATGCAATAATCTATAAATCAATAAATCTATAAAAAAGGGGAAAAGAGTCTATAGACAAAGCTACAAAAATAAAGTGACAGAAAGAGAGACAAAAATTGACAAAAAGTTTACAAAAAAATGCTAAAAGGGCTACAAAATGAGAACAAAAAGGTGCCAACGAAAGTAAAAAAAACTGGTAAGAAGACGAGAAAAAATCTGAAGAAATGCAATGAAAAAAGCGCTAAAAAAGGCAACACAAAGATGTTATAAAAAAGCAAAAAGTAACCAAAAAAGACGTCAAAAAAGGCAGCAAAAAACTGATCAAAAAAAGGATAAGAAAAATAAGATTAAAAAAAAACGCTTAAAAAGAAGACAACAAAAAATTTAATAAAAAAAAGGCGACACAAAAAAAGCTGCAAAAAAAGTCAACAAAAATAAAAAAACTGGGAAAAATGTAACGAAAAAAGCAACAGAAAAAGCAAGAAAAGTGGCAAATATGCAAACAAACAATGCGACAAAAAAATACAAAAACGGGCACAAAAAAGGGAGAAACAACTGCAGAAAAATGAGTGGAAAAACTAAAAAAAGGGAAAACTACAAACAGAAATTGAATATCATTTAGTTTAAGAAATTTAATGTTTACACAGTGTATCCACGACCTCTGAAATAAATTTCATAAAAAAAGTAAAAATTGAAATTTGATAGTCAGGTCAGGTCATGTTAAGTCAGGTTATGTTAAGTCAGCTAACGTCAAGTCAGGTCACAAAAAATATAAAAAAGCCAACAAAAAAGACGTAAAAAAAGGCGATTTTTTCAGTTTCTCGATATCTCAGTTTTAGTCTTTTTGAAGGATCAATTTTTCGATTTTCCAATTTCTCAATTTTTTTCAATTTTTTTTTGTGGTTTAAAATAATAGTCATAATCGAGGTAACAACAATTTTTCGATACTTCAGTTTTGGAATTTCTCAATATTTCAATTGTTCGATTTTTTGATGTTTCGATTTCTCGATTTTTCAATTTTTGACTTCTGGATTTAGATTTTATGGATTTTCGATTTTTAAAATACTTATTTGATTTTTCGTTTTTCAATTTTTCGTTTTTCAATTTTTCGTTTTTTAAAATTCTCTATTTTTGGATGAATCCAGATTTCGATGTTTTTTAATTTTTCGATTGTTCAATTTCCCTAGTTTTCAATTTTCCGATTTTTAGTTTCAAATAAATAAATAAATTAACGACAAAATTGTCCACAAAAAGCAACAAAAAACGGAAAAAAGACGGGAAAAGAGACGAAAAAAGTGTAACCAAAATAACGATTAAAAATGAAAAATGCGACGAAAGAATGCAATTAAAAGCTATAAAGGGAGACTAAGGTAAAAGCAAAAGCGACAAAAAGCCACAAAAAGGTAATTGAAAGAGGGACAAAAATTGACAAAAAGTTTACAAAAAAAAAAAAAATGCTAAAAGAGCTACAAAACGGGAACAAAAACACATCAAAGAAAGTCAAAAAAATTGCTTTAAGAAGGTGCCAAAAAATCTGAAGAAATGCAATGAAAGAAGCGCTTAAAAAAGCAACAAGAAAGTGTGACCAAAAAGACGCCAAAAAGGGAGCAAAAAAGTGATCAAAAGAAGGATAACAAAGAAAGTGAGAATAAAGTCTACGAGAAAAAAGGCGACCGAAAAAAGAAAAGTGGAAAAAAATAAATAAAAAGTCAAAAGACGCTTCGCAAAGTGACACAGAAAAGGTGCAAAAAAGCAAAAAAAGCAAACATTAATTAAAAAAAAAAAATGGGAAATGCTACGAAAACAGCAACAAAAAAAGCAAGAAAAGTGGCAGATACCCACAAAAAATGCGACAAGGAATAGACAAAAAGGGGCAACATAAAAACGAGAGAAACACAGAAAAATGAGTTAAAAAACTAAAAAAGAAGAGAAAACTATTAAAGTACGGAAAAAAGGAGAAAAACATGACAAACACAAACAAAAGTGGTAAAGAGAAAAGACAAAAAAGGCGACAAAAGAAATCCATTAAAAATTCATAAAAAAAGCGGACAAAAACGACTCTTAGGATACAATAAAAGGCGGAAAATAGCTATTAAAAAGGCCAAACACATTTAAAAAGATTGCTGAAAAAGCTGCAAAGAAAAACTACAGAGAAAAAACAAAAAAGAGTTCTAAAGACAACCGCTCAACAATGGTAACAAATGAAGATGTCAGAAAAAGACGACAAAAAAGTGATAAAAGAGGGCAACAAAAAACCGTGAAAAAGACGCCTAACAAAGCGATATAAAAAAACGACGAACAAAGCAACAAAAAAAGCAAGAAAAGTGACAAAAAATTGAAGAAAATATTTCACAAAAAATTAGTTCAAAAATTAAAAATGGGGAAAACAAATAAAATAAACAAAAGTGGACAATAGAAAAGAGGAAAAAATGCTCAAAAAAGCAGTAAGAAACCCAATAAAACATAAAAATGTGAAAAAGTGCTTAGAAAAGGCTACAAAAAAATTGAACAAAAAAAAAAAGATACCTAACAAAACGAAATAAAAAATGTGCATAAAAGCAATAAAGGCAACAAAAATTAGAAAAAAAAGACAATAAAAATACAACGAAAAAAGCAACAAAAAAAAACAAGAGAAGTGACCAAAAATCGAGAAAAAAATTTAGAAGGAATTATATAATAAAAACTAAAAAAGGGGGAAAACGACCTAAGTACGAAAAAAACGCGAAAACAGTACAAAAACAGACAAAAGTTGTCAATAGATACACAAAAAAGCCAACAAAAGAAGGTCAAAAAAATTGATTAGAAATGGGGACAAAACAGGGATCAAAAATGGGACAAAACACAAAAACGACAAAAAAGTGATTAAAAAAAGGGACAAAAACGATACTTTGGCTACAATAAAAGTCCGGAAATAGCTATAAAAAGGGACCAAAAACGCTCACAAAACTTTTGTAAAAAACCTGCAAAAGAGACTACAGAGAAAAAAAAAACAAAAAAAAAGGTAACAAAAATGATGGGGGAAAAGCGCTTAAAACGGTAAACAAAAGAAGACGTCAAAAAAAACACAAAAAGTGACAAAAAAAGTGCAACAAAAAAGCAGTAAGAAAGGCAACAAAAACACAAAAATGTGAAAAAAGTGCTTAAAAAGGCAACAAAAAAATCCAATAAAAAAAATCGTTCCACTCCAACGCCCAATTCAACTGGAAACTCTCCAACCGCAACCTCCCTGTCGACCTCCCTTTCACTAAAAAGAAGTCCGGTTTCACCCCCATCGAGATCGTCGGGATGCCCGGCTACGAAAAGCTCACCCCCTCCGAGCGCGACTTGTGCCGCACCGTGCGCCTCGTCCCCATCAGCTACCTCGAGCTCAAAGACATCCTGGTTTCCGAGAACAAGAAAATGGGCTCCATCAAGCTCAAAACCGCCCGCAAAATTCTCAAAATCGACGTGAATAAAACGCGCCGTTTGTACGACTTTCTGGTGCAAGAGGGTTACATTGTTAAGCCTGCGTCTTGATTAATATAGTTTTTGAATTGAGTCGTTTGTCGTTTTTGTTTAGTTTTAATGTTGGGACCTTGCAGAGTTTGAGAACGCGGAGACGCTGCTCATTTCGGAGGTGCACATGCTGCTGGAGCACCGGAAGGCGCAGAACGAGTCGGCGGAGGACGAGCAGGAGTTCTCGGACGTGTTCATGAAGACGCTGACGTACACGGATAGGTTTAGGAAGTTCAAGAACAAGGAGACGATCTCGGCGGTCCGGAAGTAAGTGGGGTGGGTGTTGTGGGGCGGTGGTTATGGTTTTGTTGTAGTTTGTTGATGCAGAAGAAGCTGCACAAGTTCGAGCTGGCGGCGATCGCGAATTTGTGCCCGGAGACGACCGAGGAGGCGAAGTCGCTGATTCCGTCGCTGGAGGGAAGGTTCGAGGATGAGGAGCTGCAGGCGGTGTTGGACGATATTCAGACCAAGAGGAGCATTCAGTACTGACGTGTGGAGTTTTGTTTTTAATTTGTATTTTTTTACGATGGTTGTAGGATGATTCTTGGAAATAATAAAAATTTGTTTCATGAAAACAGAATTGTTTTATTTTGAAGGGTTTGAACTAGAGTGGATATACTATGAGAAGAACGTGTTGAGTCATTATATAGGCTGTCACTTTGATTCTGACCAGTGGCGTATCATTAGTGTTATGAAATTGGGGCATCTTGAAAAATATAAAAATTATAAGCCACAAAAGGACGACAATAAAAGGCGAAAAATTGCCAAAGGGCCTAAAAACCCTCACAAAAATTGCGGAAAAAAGCTACAAAGAACGACTACTGAGAAAAAAACAAAAAAGGTCTAAAAAATGCGATTGAAAAAGCGCTAAAAATGATGACCAAAAAAATTTACAAAAAAAGTGACCAAAGGAAAAAAAAGGCAACAAAAAAGTGACAAAAATTGGGCAACAAAAGCACAGCAAGAAAGGCGGTAAAAACGTGAAAAAAGATTTAAAAATGGCTTAAGAAAGGGAAACAAAAAAAAAAAATAAAAAAAAAGACAAAAAGACGATTAGCAAAGAGACAAAAAAGATGTAAGAAAGTAAAAAAGCCAAGAAAAATAAAAGAAACGGGAAAAATATAACGAAAATAGGCAACAAAAAAAGCAAGAAAAGTGACAAAAGACAAAAAAAGGAGACAATAAAAAAGTGAGAAAAAACTTCTTCTAAAGACTAACTTTTGATTCTTCATTTTGTTGATTTTCCAATTTCAACATTTTTTTCAATTTTTATTTTTTTGATTTTTCGATTACTCATTAATAATAATAAGTACAAAAAAAATAATCATAATCAAGGTAACAACAATTTTCCGATACTTCGGTTTTAGAATTTCTCAATGTTTCAATTCTTTGATTTTTTGATGTTTCGATTTCTCTATTTTTTAAAAGCTAGTTTTCGATTTTTCATTTTTTCAGTTCTTCGATTTTTCCTCTTTTCAATCTTTCGAATTTTTAAATTTTACATTTTTCAATTGTTCGATTTTTTTCATTTTTTAATTACTCGATTTTTCGATTTTCGGCTACCGTAAAGTTTTTCAATTTTTCGCTTTTTAAAATTTTTCTATTCCTGGATTAATGGAGATTTCGATGTTTTTTAATTTTTCGACAAAATTGTCAACAAAAAAAAGTTACAAAAAACAAAAAAGGACGGAAAAAAAGATGATAAAATAATTTAAAAAAATGCATCCCAACAAACCGATAAAAAAAGAGACGAAAAAACGTTACTAAAATAACGATTGAAAATTAAAAATGCGACGAAAGAATGCAATAAAAATCTATAAAAGAAAAGGGGATAAGAGTAAATAGACAAAGCTACAAAAATAAAGTGACAGAAAGAGAGACAAAAATTGACAAAAAGTTTACAAAAAAATGCGAAAAGAGCTACAAAATGGGAACAAAAACGCGCTAAAATAAAGTAAAAAAAAAAAATGTGGTAAGAAGACGAGAAAAAACGCGCTAAAAAAGGCAACAAGAAAGTAAACACAATAATTTATAACAAACAACGACAAAAAGGACAACAAACATGCCTAAATTAACGAAAAAAAAGCAAAAAAAATACGACAAAAACAACAAAAATAATCAGCAATGAAACATAAAAAGTCGACAAAAGAATGCAATAAAAAACGATTAAAAATAGGCGAAAAATGGCCAAAGGGCCTAAAAACTTTCAAAAAAATTGAGGAAAAAAGCTGCAAAGAAAGACTACAGACAAAAACACAAAAAAAGGTCTGACAATGCGATGAAAAGAAAGTGACCAAAGGAAAAAGAAAGGTGAGAAAAAAGGGCAACAAAAAAGTGACAACAAATGGGCAACAAAAACACAACAAGAAAGCCCATAAAAAAGTGGAAGAAAAAGATTTAAAAATCGCTTCAAAAAAGGAAACAAAAAATTGAAAAAAAATAAACAAAAAAGACGACTAGCAAAGAGACACAAAAAGATATAAAATAAATAAAAAAGCCAACAAAAACAAAAGAAACGGGAAAAATATAACGGAAAAAGGCAGCAAAAAAAGCAAAAGTGACAAAAGACAAAAAAAGGGGACAACAAAAAAGTGACAAAAAACTTCTTCGAAAGACTAACTTTTGATTCTTCATTTTGTTGATTTTCCAATTTCAACATTTTTTTCAATTTTTATTTTTTCGATTTTTCGATTACTCAATAATAATAATAAGTACAAAAAAAAATAATCATAATCAAGGTAACAACAATTTTCCGATACTTCGGTTTTAGAATTTCTCAATGTTTCAATTCTTCGATTTTTTGATGTTTCGATTTCTCGATTTTTTAAAAGCTAGTTTTCGATTTTTCAATTTTTCAGTTCTTCGATTTTTCCGCTTTTCAATCCTTCGAATTTTTAAATTTTACATTTTCCAATTGCTCGATTTTTTTCATTTTTTAATTACTCGATTTTTCGATTTTCGACTTCTCGTTTTAGATTTTACGATTTTTCAATTTTTAAAATATTTAATTTTTCGTTTTTCAATTTTTCGCTTTTTAAAATTTTTCTATTCCTGGATTAATGGAGATTTCGATGTTTTTTAATTTTTCGACAAAATTGTCCACAAAAAAGTTACAAAAAACGGAAAAGGACGGAAAAAAAGATGATACAATAATTTAAAAAAATGCATCCGAACAAAGCGATAAAAAAAGAGACGAAAAACGATTGAAAATCAAAAACGCGACGAAAGAATGCAATAAAAATCTATAAAAGAAAAGAGGATAAGAGTAAATAGGCAAAGCTACAAAAATAAAGTGACAGAAAGAGAGACAAAAATTGACAAAAAGTTTTCAAAAAAATGCGAAAATGGGAAACAAAAACGCGCTAAAATAAAGTAAAAAAAAAAAAATGTGGTAAGAAGACGAGAAAAAAACGCGCTATTTTTAGCGCGTTTTTTTCAACAAGAAAGTGAACACAATAATGTTATAAAAAAGCAAAAAGTGACCAAAAAATACGTCAAAAAAAGGCAGCAATAAAAAAAGAAGAAACAATTACGAAAAAATTAGTTAAAAAACTAAAAAAAGGGGAAAACTACTGACAGAAATTAAATATCATTTAGTTTAAGAAATTTATTGTTTATACAGTGTATCCACGACCTCTGAAATAAATTCCATAAAAAAAAATAAAAAATGAAATTTGATAGTCAGGGGTCATGTCAAGTCAGGTTATGTCAAGTCAGCTAACGTCAAAAAAAATACAAAAAAGCCAACAAAAGAGACGTAAAAAAGGCGATTTTTTTCAGTTTCTCTATATCTCAGTTTTAGTCTTTTTGAAGAATCAATTTTTCGATTTTCCAATTTCTCATTTTTTTTTCAATTTTTATTTTTTTTTAATTTAAAATAATAGTCATAATCGAGGTAACAACAATTTTTCGATACGTCAGTTTTGGAATTTCTCAATATTTCAATTGTTCGATTTTTTGATGTTTCGATTTCTCAATTTTTCAGTTTTTCGATTTTTCAATTCTTCAAATTTTTAAATTTTAGATTTTTCAGTTTCTCGATTTTTTTCAATTTTTAATTTCACGATTTTTCGATTATCCAATTTTTCGATATTTCATATTTTGAGTTTTTCAATATATCAATTTACCAAATTTTGATGCTTCGATTTCTCGATTTTTCAATTTTTGACTTCTCGTTTTAGATTTTATGGATTTTCGATTTTTAAAATATTTGATTTTTCGTTTTTCAATTTTTAAAATTCTCTATTTTTGGATTAATCGAGATTTCGATGTTTTTTAATTATTCGATTGTTCAATTTCCCGAGTTTTCAATTTTCCGATTTTTAGTTTCAGTAAATAAATAAATAAATAAATAAATGACAAAATTGTCCACAAAAAGCAACAAAAAAGTTACAAAAAACGGAAAAAAGACGGAAAAAGAGACGAAAAAGTGTAACCAAAATAACGATTAAAAATCAAAAATGCGACGAAAGAATGCAATAAAAAGTTATAAAGAGAGACTAAAAGCAAAAGCGACAAAAAGCCACAAAAAAGGTAATTGAAAGAGGAATAAAAATTGACAAAAAATTTACAAAAAAATGCGAAAAGAGCTACAAAACGGGAACAAAAACACATCAAAGAAAGTAAAAAAAATTGGTTTAAGAAGGTGCCAAAAAATCTGAAGAAATGCAATGAAAGAAGCGCTTAAAAAAGCAACAAGAAAGTATGACCACAAGACGCCAAAAAAGGGAGCAAAAAAAGTGATGAAAAGAAGGATAACAAAGAAAGTGAAAATAAAGTCCACGAGAAAAAAGGCGACCGAAAAAAGAAAAGTGGAAAAAAGACAAAAATGTTCAAAAAATGGGCAACAAAAAAGTTGTAAGGAAGTCCGTAAAATGTGAAAAAAAGATTTAAAAAAAAAGGCAATAAAAAAAATAACAAATAAAAAGTCAAAAAATACACTTAGCAAAGCGACACAAAAAAGGTGCAAAAAAGCAAAAAAAGCAAACATTAATTAAAAAAAAAACGGGAAATGCTACGAAAACAGCAAGAAAAAAAGTGCCAGATACCCATAAAAAAAGCGACAAGGAATAGACAAAAAGGGGCAACATAAAAACGAGAGAAAAACACAAAAATGAGTTAAAAAACTAAAAAAAAAAGAAAACTATTAAAGTACTGAAAAAAGGAGAAAAACATGACAAACACAAACAAAAGTGGTAAATAGAAAAGACAAAAAAGGCGACAAAAGAAAGCCATTAAAAATTCATTAAAAAGCGGACAAAAACGACTCTTAGGATACAATAAAAGGCGGAAAATAGCTATTAAAAGAGGCCAAAGACATCTACAAAAATTGTTGAAAAAGCTGCAAAGAAAAACTACAGAGAAAAACTACAGAGAAAAACTACAGAGAAAAACTACAGAGAAAAACTACAGAGAAAAAACAAAAAAGAGTTCTAAAGACAAGCGCTCAAAAATGGTAACAAATGAAGATGTCAGAAAAAGACGACAAAAAGGTGATAAAAGAGGGCAACAAAAAACCGTAAGAAAACCAACAAAAACAAAAAACCGTGAAAAAGACGCCTAACAAGGCTATATAAAAAAACAACGAACAAAGCAACAAAAAAAGCAAGAAAAGTGACAAAAAATTGAAGAAAATATTTCACAAAAAATTAGTTCAAAAATTAAAAATGTTGAAAAACACGATAAAATAAACAAAAGTGGACATTAGAAAAGAGGAAAAAATGCTCAAAGAAGCAGTAAGAAACCCAAAAAAACACAAAAATGTGAAAGAGCGCTTAGAAAAGGCTACAAAAAAATTGAACAAAAAAAAGATACCTAACAAAACGAAATAAAAAATGTGCATAAAAGCAATAAAAGCAACAAAAATTAGAAAAAAAAAAAATAAAAATACAACGAAAAAAGCAAAAAAAAAACAAGAGAAGTGACCAAAAATCGAGAAAAAAATTTAGAAGGAATTATATAATTAAAAAACTAAAAAAGGGGGAAAACGACGTAAGTACGAAAAAAAGGCGAAAACAGGACAAAAACAGACAAAAGTTGTCAATAGAAACACAAAAAAGGCAACAAAAGAAGGCCAAAAAATTGATTAGAAATGGGGACAAAACGGGGATCAAAAATGGGACTAAACACAAAAACGACAAAAAAGTGATTAAAAAAAGGGCTCAATAAAAGGCCGAAAATAGCTATAAAAAGGGACCAAAAACGCTCACAAAGCTTTTGGAAAAAACCTGCACAAGAGACTACAGAGAAAAAAACAAAAAAAAAGTTCACAAAAATGATGGGGAAAAAGCGCTTAAAACGGTAAACAAAAGAAGACGTCAAAAAAACACAAAAAAGTGACAAAAATAGTGCAACAAAAAAGCAATAAGAAAGCCAACAAAAACACAAAAATGTGAAAACAGTGCTTAAAAAGGCAACAAAAAAATCCAATAAAAAAAAACACAAACAAGGTGCAAAAAAGTAATAAGGACAACAAAAATTAGAAAAAAACAAATAAAAATACAACAAAAGTAGTAAGAAAAGAAACAAAAATCAAGACAAAAATTTCACAAAAAAGAAGTTAAAAGCACTAAAAAAGGGGTAAAGCTACAAAAGTACGAAAAAGAAGCGAAAAAACACACCAAAAGAAGGGTGACAAAAAATAGACGACAAAAGAGGGCCGAAAAATCTATAAAAAGGAGAATAAAAAGCTGATAAAGAATAGGGGCCGTCTAAAAACAAAAGTGACAAAAAAGGGTACAAAACCTGAAATGACCCGACCTGACGTGACCTGACTTGATATGACCTGACCTGACCCGACCCGACCTGACCTAATCTGACGTCACGTGGGTAAAAGTTAGATATCAAAAAATACGGACGGTCCAATAAGCCTTATGTAAATTTAAATAGGATTTACTTTTCAAAATTTTAAAACGTCATCATTAAATTGTTGGTAGGGACGATAAAACAAATTTTTGTACGCGATTTTGTAAAATATACCTAAAATTTCATGCAATCGTCAAATGTATCGTACTATATTATTGCAGGATTTTTAAATATCTCACTGTTTTTTTTTTCTGTAGCACTTAATTAATTTCAATAATTCATACGGTAATGACACACTAAAACCATAATTACACTAATTACACCTCACTCATGACATTCGTCCACAATTACACACCGCAAATTCAAGCTACAAGTTAATTAGGCTCTATGTTAATGAGCAAATAAATTAGTACTTTTTGCAAATCCACAATTCCAAGTAAATTGCAAACATTATTAATGAACTATTTGAGCAAGATATGACACACGTCAATTTTTGTCACAAAGTGGGTCTTAATCGTGTCCTCAAACCACAACAACAAAAATGCTGCAGTCGTTCCATATTTGACAAATGTGTGTCTCATTTCACTTTCAAATCGTCAAGATTTTGTTTAATTAATTAGCAAAAGACGCATTTTTTGGAATCTATTAAGTATATAATGTCGCCAGTCAAGCGTAGAAGCAGTTCAGTTCCAGTACCGAAGTACCACCAAACATGTTAGGACAAGTAAGTACCGTTTTTATCACACCAAAATCAAATCAAAATAAAATTTCTTGTGGTACTTTCAGATCACCAGCTTAGCTATCCTCCTCGGAGTCGCCAGTGCCGGCGTGGTGCTCGGCGGAATCGGCGACGGCGTCGGCGTTGGCGTCGGAGTGGTCGACGGTGGCCACCGCGTCGTCGACGTCGTGGTAAGTACCCACACTCAGTACCAATATGCTACCCTAAAATCAGACGCCCCCTAGGTACGAGTTCAAGTACGGCGTGGAGGACCACAAGACCGGCGACAGGAAACAACAAGCCGAAGTCCGCGTCAACGACGTCGTCAAGGGCGAGTACTCTCTGGCGGAGCCCGATGGTACCGTCCGCGTCGTCAAGTACACCGCCGACGACCACAACGGCTTCAACGCAGTCGTCTCCAGAGTGGGACACGCAGTGCATCCCCAGGTTCTAGTAAGGAAAGCTGTAGTACCGGTGGCCCATAGCGTGGCAGTACCTGTTGCCACCCACGGCATCGCTGTTGGAGGGTACGGATTGGGAGGCGGGATCCTCGACGGACGCGGGATCCTCGACGGACGCGGGATCCTCGATGGGCGCGGAAGCATCTTGGACGGGCGCGGGTTGGGTCTGGAAGGAGGGATCTTAGGAAGACACGAAGGAATAGCACTTGGAGGGTACTAAAATTTTCCAGATTTGACTAATGATCTAGATGTCTTATTATGTATTGTTATTCGTTGCTCATCCTTTGTATATGTTGTTTATTATTTAGGTGAATGAACAATAAATGTTTAATTGCGACATTGTGGTTTGATTTATTAATAACAATTTTATTGTTGTGGGGAAAAAAGGTAATGAGATATGTACGGTTGTGGTGACCTGAAATTTCAAGTGGTTGCGTAAGGCGTAATTAATGCATGCAGATTTAGATATTTAGAGTCAATGTTGATGTAATTAGTTCTTGTATTTCTAAAGACTGTGATATTTAGTTTCGTTTCATGAAAAGTTTAAGTTTGTTTCACTTTCGTTTATTTGTTCGGTTTCGTGGTTTCAGAGTTACTATTTTCAAAAATTTCAAGGTTTATTGGTTATTTTCAGACAAGTTTTTCATTGTTTACGAAATACTTTATGAAGAATTTCTAAATAATTAAAAATCTCTACAACTTTCAGAGTTTTTGACGGATTTCTATATTTTGATAATTAATTAATCACACTTTTAAAAAATTCTGACGTCATAAATTTTATAAAAGAGATTTTTCATACTTTATATCTACTTTGAAAGTTTCATTCCTGAGCACTTTTTAGTCTATTGGGCAATAATTTGCAGAAATTGAATATCATTTACTTCAAGAAATTGACCTTAGAAATAAATTCTGTAAAAAAAAGAATGAAATTTGACAATTATGTTCTTCAGTCGAGTGGGAGTGGAAACTAATAATAGAATCTAGGATGTGAAAAGACTAAAAAAAAAAACGCTAATCTCTAAAAATAGCTGTATTTCGATTTTGGAAAAACGGTAGAAGTTTTCGAAGAAACGAAGCCGAAAATGATTCTCAGATATTTAAATCTACAAGAAAATGTCTTCAATTGATTTTTGGAAATGGTTAAAAATTGGTCGAAAAAGTCAAAAGTGCCAAAATCAGTCTTATCTGATCAAATACTAGCCCCACCCACCCACCCTCTATTTTCTTAGAAACCATGTCATTTGCCAAAATCAGTCTTATCTAATCAAATACTAGCCCCGCCCACCCGCCCCTATTTTCTCAGAGGATATGTCATTTGCCAAAATCAGTCTTTTTTTAGCAAGTAGCAGCCCCGCCCACTTTCCCTATTCTCATCTTAACGACTGACTTTTTTCCGTTTAGTATAAGATCATTCACTTTATTGAGATTGGATAAAATCAATCACTGAAAAGAAGACAGGGTGGGTGGGCGGGGCTAATTATGTTCATTAGTCGAGTGGGAGTGGAAATTAATGATAGAATGTAAAATGTGAAAAAACCAAAAAAAGCGCTAATCTTTAAAAATAGCTGGATTTCAATTGGCGATTTTGGAAAAACGTTGGAGTTTTCGATGAAACGAAGCCGAAAATGACTTCTAGATATTGAAATCTACAAGAAAATGTCTTCAATTAATTTTCGAAAATGGTTGAAAATATGGTCGAAAAAGTCAAAAGTGCCAAAATCAGTCTTATCTCGCAAATACTAGCCCCACCCACCCACCCTCTATTTTCTTAGAAACCATGTCATTTGCCAAAATCAGTCTTATCTAATCAAATACTAGCCCCGCCCACCCGCCCCTATTTTCTCAGAGGATATGTCATTTGCCAAAATCAGTCTTTTTTTAGCAAGTAGTAGCCCCGCCCACCTTCCCTATTCTCATTTTAACGACTGACTTTTTTTCCGTTTAGTATAAGATCATTCATTTTATTGAGATTGGTTAAAATCAATCACTGAAAAGAAGACAGGGTGGGTGGGCGGGGCTAATTATTTTATTAGTCGAGTGGGAGTGGAAATTAATGACAGAATGTAGGATGTGAAAAAACTAAAAAAAAAGCTAATCTTTAAAAATAGCTGTATTTCAATTGGCGATTTTGGAATAACGTTGGAGTTTTCGAAGAAACGAAGCCGAAAATGACTTCTAGATAGTGAAATCTACAAGAAAATGTCTTCAATTAATTTTCGAAAATAGTTGAAAAATGGTCGAAAAAGTCAAAAGTGCCAAAATCAGTCTTATCTCATCAAATACTAGCCCCGCCCACCCACCCTCTATTTTCTTAGAATCCATGTCATTTGCCAAAATCAGTTTTATCTAATCAAATACTAGCCCCGCCCACCCGCCCCTATTTTCTCAGAGGTTATGTCATTTGCCAAAATCAGTCTTTTTTTAGCAAGTAGCAGCCCCGCCCACTTTCCCTATTCTCATCTTAACGACTGACTTTTTTCCGTTTAGTATAAGATCATTCACTTTATTGAGATTGGATAAAATCAATCACTGAAAAGAAGACAGGGTGGGTGGGCGGGGCTAATTATGTTCATTAGTCGAGTGGGAGTGGAAATTAATGATAGAATGTAAAATGTGAAAAAACCAAAAAAAGCGCTAATCTTTAAAAATAGCTGGATTTCAATTGGCGATTTTGGAAAAACGTTGGAGTTTTCGATGAAACGAAGCCGAAAATGACTTCTAGATATTGAAATCTACAAGAAAATGTCTTCAATTAATTTTCGAAAATGGTTGAAAATATGGTCGAAAAAGTCAAAAGTGCCAAAATCAGTCTTATCTCGCAAATACTAGCCCCACCCACCCACCCTCTATTTTCTTAGAAACCATGTCATTTGCCAAAATCAGTCTTATCTAATCAAATACTAGCCCCGCCCACCCGCCCCTATTTTCTCAGAGGATATGTCATTTGCCAAAATCAGTCTTTTTTTAGCAAGTAGTAGCCCCGCCCACCTTCCCTATTCTCATTTTAACGACTGACTTTTTTTCCGTTTAGTATAAGATCATTCATTTTATTGAGATTGGTTAAAATCAATCACTGAAAAGAAGACAGGGTGGGTGGGCGGGGCTAATTATTTTATTAGTCGAGTGGGAGTGGAAATTAATGACAGAATGTAGGATGTGAAAAAACTAAAAAAAAAGCTAATCTTTAAAAATAGCTGTATTTCAATTGGCGATTTTGGAATAACGTTGGAGTTTTCGAAGAAACGAAGCCGAAAATGACTTCTAGATAGTGAAATCTACAAGAAAATGTCTTCAATTAATTTTCGAAAATAGTTGAAAAATGGTCGAAAAAGTCAAAAGTGCCAAAATCAGTCTTATCTCATCAAATACTAGCCCCGCCCACCCACCCTCTATTTTCTTAGAATCCATGTCATTTGCCAAAATCAGTTTTATCTAATCAAATACTAGCCCCGCCCACCCGCCCCTATTTTCTCAGAGGATATGTCATTTGCCAAAATCAGTCTTTTTTTAGCAAGTAGTAGCCCCGCCCACCTTCCCTATTCTCATTTTAACGACTGACTTTTTTTCCGTTTAGTATAAGATCATTCATTTTATTGAGATTGGATAAAATCAATCACTGAAAAGAAGACAGGGTGGGTGGGCAGGGCTAATTATGTTCATTATTCGAGTGGGAGTGGAAATTAATGATGGAATGTAGGATGTGAAAAAACTAAAAAAAGCGCTAATCTCTAAAATTAGCTGTATTTCAATTGGCGATTTTGGAAAAACGTTGGAGTTTTCGAAGAAACGAAGCCGAAAATGACTTCTAGATATTGAAATCTACAAGAAAATGTCTTCAATTAATTTTCGAAAATGGTTGAAAAATTTTCGAAAAAGTCAAAAGTGCCAAAATCAGTCTTATCTCATCAAATACTAGCCCCACCCACCCACCCTCTATTTTCTTAGAAACCATGTCATTTGCCAAAATCAGTCTTATCTAATCAAATACTAGCCCCGCCCAACCGCCCTATTTTCTCAGAGGATATGTCATGTGCCAAAATCAGTCTTTTTTTAGCAAGTAGTAGCCCCGCCCACTTTCCCTATTCTCATTTTAACGAATGACTTTTTTTCCGTTTAGTATAAGATCGTTCATTTTATTGAGATTGGATAAAATCAATCACTGAAAAGAAGACAGGGTGGGTGGGCGGGGCTAATTATGTTCATTAGTCGAGTGGGAGTGGAAATTAATGAAAGAATGTAGGATGTGAAAAAACTAAAAAAAGCGCTAATCTCTAAAAATAGCTGTATTTCAATTGGCGATTTTGGAAAAACGTTGGAGTTTTCGAAGAAACGAAGCCGAAAATGACTTCTAGATATTGAAATCTACAAGAAAATGTCTTCAATTAATTTTCGAAAATAGTTGAAAAATGGTCGAAAAAGTCAAAAGTGCCAAAATCATTCTTATCTCATCAAATACTAGCCCCGCCCACCCACCCTCTATTTTCATATAAACCATGTCATTTGCCAAAATCAGTCTTATCTAATCAAATACTAGCCCCGCCCACCCGCCCCTATTTTCTCAGAGGAAATGTCATTTGCCAAAATCAGTCTTTTTTTAGCAAGTAGTAGCCCCGCCCACCTTCCCTATTCTCATTTTAACGACTGACTTTTTTCCGTTTAGTATAAGATCATTCATTTTATTGAGATTGGATAAAATCAATCATTGAAAAGAAGACAGGGTGGGTGGGCGGGGCTAATTATGTTCATTAGTCAAGTGGGAGTGGACATTAATGATAGAATGTAGGATGTGAAAAAACTAAAAAAAGCGCTAATCTCTAAAAATAGCTGTATTTCAATTGGCGATTTTGGAAAAACGTTGGAATTTTCGAAGAAACGAAGCCGAAAATGACTTCTAGATATTGAAATCTACAAGAAAATGCCTTCAATTAATTTTCGAAAATGGTTGAAAATGGTCGAAAAAGTCAAAAGTGCCAAAATCAGTCTTATCTCATCAAATACTAGAACCGCCCACCCACCCTCTATTTTCTTAGAAACCATGTCAATTGCCAAAATCAGTCTTATCTAATCAAATACTAACCCCGCCCACCCGCCCCTATTTTCTCAGAGGATATGTAATTTGCCAAAATCAGTCTTTTTTTAGCAAGTAGCAGCCCCGCCCACCTTCCCTATTCTCATTTTAACGACTGACTTTTTTTCCGTTTAGTATAAGATCATTCACTTTACTGAGATTGGATAAAATCAATCACTCAAAAGAAGACAGGGTGGGTGGGCGGGGCTAATTATATTCATTAGTCGAGTGGGAGTGGAAATTAATGATAGAATGTAGGATGTGAAAAAACTAAAAAAAGCGCTAATCTCTAAAAATAGCTGTATTTCAATTGGCGATTTTGGAAAAACGTTGGAATTTTCGAAGAAACGAAGCCGAAAATGACTTCTAGATATTGAAATCTACAAGAAAATGTCTTCAATTAATTTTCGAAAATAGTTGAAAAATGGTCGAAAAAGTCAAAAGTGCCAAAATCACTCTTATCTCATCAAATACTAGCCCCGCCCACCCACCCTCTATTTTCATATAAACCATGTCATTTGCCAAAATCAGTCTTATCTAATCAAATACTAGCCCCGCCCACCCGCCCCTATTTTCTCAGAGGAAATGTCATTTGCCAAAATCAGTCTTTTTTTAGCAAGTAGTAGCCCCGCCCACCTTCCCTATTCTCATTTTAACGACTGACTTTTTTCCGTTTAGTATAAGATCATTCATTTTATTGAGATTGGATAAAATCAATCATTGAAAAGAAGACAGGGTGGGTGGGCGGGGCTAATTATGTTCATTAGTCAAGTGGGAGTGGACATTAATGATAGAATGTAGGATGTGAAAAAACTAAAAAAAGCGCTAATCTCTAAAAATAGCTGTATTTCAATTGGCGATTTTGGAAAAACGTTGGAATTTTCGAAGAAACGAAGCCGAAAATGACTTCTAGATATTGAAATCTACAAGAAAATGTCTTCAATTAATTTTCGAAAATGGTTGAAAAATGGTCGAAAAAGTCAAAAGTGCCAAAATCAGTCTTATCTCATCAAATACTAGCCCCGCCCACCCACCCTCTATTTTCTTAGAAACCATGTCATTTGCCAAAATCAGTTTTATGTAATCAAATACTAGCCCCGCCCACCCGCCCCTATTTTCTCAGAGGATATGTCATTTGCCAAAATCAGTCTTTTTTTAGCAAGTAGTAGCCCCGCCCACCTTCCCTATTCTCATTTTAACGACTGACTTTTTTTCCGTTTAGTATAAGATCATTCATTTTATTGAGATTGGATAAAATCAATCATTGAAAAGAAGACAGGGTGGGTGGGCGGGGCTAATTATGTTCATTATTCGAGTGGGAGTGGAAATTAATGACGGAATGTAGGATGTGAAAAAACTAAAAAAAGCGCTAATCTCTAAAATTAGCTGTATTTCAATTGGCGATTTTGGAAAAACGTTGGAGTTTTCGAAGAAACGAAGCCGAAAATGACTTCTAGATATTGAAATCTACAAGAAAATGTCTTCAATTAATTTTTGAAAATAGTTGAAAAATGGTCGAAGAAGTCAAAAGTGCCAAAATCAGTCTTTTCTCATCAAATACTAGCCCCGCCCACCCACCCTCTATTTTCTTAGAAACCATGTCATTTGCCAAAATCAGTTTTATGTAATCAAATACTAGCCCCTCCCACCCGCCCCTATTTTCTCAGAGGATATGTCATTTGCCAAAATCAGTCTTTTTTAGCAAGTAGTAGCCCCACCCACCTTCCCTATTCTCATTTTAACGACTGACTTTTTTTTCGTTTAGTATAAAATCATTCATTATATTGAGATTGGATAAAATCAATCATTGAAAAGAAGACAGGGTGGGTGGGCGGGGCTAATTATGTTCATTAGTCGAGTGGGAGTGGAAATTAATGATGGAATGTAGGATGTGAAAAAACTAAAAAAAGCGCTAATTTCTAAAAATAGCTGTATTTCAATTGGTGATTTTGAAAAAACGTTGGAGTTTTCGAAGAAACGAAGCCGAAAATGACTTCTAGATATTGAAATCTACAAGAAAATGTCTTCAATTAATTTTTGAAAATAGTTGAAAAATGGTCGAAGAAGTCAAAAGTGCCAAAATCAGTCTTATCTCATCAAATACTAGCCCCGCCCACCCACCCTCTATTTTCTTAGAAACCATGTCATTTGCCAAAATCAGTTTTATGTAATCAAATACTAGCCCCGCCCACCCGCCCCTATTTTCTCAGAGGATATGTCATTTGCCAAAATCAGTCTTTTTTTAGCAAGTAGTAGCCCCGCCCACCTTCCCTATTCTCATTTTAACGACTGACTTTTTTTCCGTTTAGTATAAGATCATTCATTTTATTGAGATTGGATAAAATCAATCATTGAAAAGAAGACAGGGTGGGTGGGCGGGGCTAATTATGTTCATTAGTCGAGTGGGAGTGGAAATTAATGATAGAATGTAGGATGTGAAAAAACTAAAAAAAAAGCGCTAATCTCTAAAAATAGCTGGATTTCAATTGGCGATTTTGGAAAAACGTTGGAGTTTTCGAAGAAACGAAGCCGAAAATGACTTCTAGATATTGAAATCTACAAGAAAATGTCTTCAATTAATTTTTGAAAATAGTTGAAAAATGGTCGAAAAAGTCAAAAGTGCCAAAATCAGTCTTATCTCATCAAATACTAGCCCCACCCACCCACCCTCTATTTTCTTAGAAACCATGTCATTTGCCAAAATCAGTCTTATCTAATCAAATACTAGCCCCGCCCACCCGCCCCTATTTTCTCAGAGGATATGTCATTTGCCAAAATCAGTCTTTTTTTAGCAAGTAGTAGTCCCGCCCACCTTCCCTATTCTCATTTTAACGACAGACTTTTTTTCCGTTTAGTATAAGATCATTCATTTTATTGAGATTGGATAAAATCAACCACTGAAAAGAAGACAGGGTGGGTGGGCGGGGCTAATTATGTTCATTAGTCGAGTGGGAGTGGAAATTAATGATAGAATGTAGGATGTGGAAAAACTAAAAAAGCGCTAATCTCTAAAAATAGCTGTATTTCAATTGGCGATTTTGGAAAAACGTTGGAGTTTTCGAAGAAACGAACCCGAAAATGACTTTTAGATATTGAAATCTACAAGAAAATGTCTTCAATTAATTTTCGGAAATATATAGTTGAAAAATGGTCGAAAATGATAAAAGTGCCAAAATTAGTCTCATTTCATCAAGTACTAGCCCCGCCCACCCACCCACCCTCTATTTTTAGACAATGTCATTTGCCAAAATCAGTCTTACCTTAGCAAGTACTAGCCCCGCCCACCCACCCTCTATTTTCTTAGAGAGTATGTACATTATTTGCCAAAATCACTCTTACCTTTGCAAGTACTAGCCCCGCCCACCCGCTCTCTATTTTTTTAGAGGGTAAAATGTGACAAAAATAACCATAAAATATCAAGAAGGCGACGAAAGAAGGCCATAAATATTTATAAAAAAAAGGAGAACGTTTTCTTTGAACAATACCATTATTTAAAAACATGTTTCAGATGGTAATTTCGTTTAGAAAAATAAGAATTTTTCAATTAGGCTCCGGCCTCAGCCTACGACGATTAAAAAAACACCATAATTGAGTTAGGGAGGGTGGGCGGGGCTTATATTTTGCTTTTTTTCCTTAATATACTTGTTCTTTTCACAATAAGAAATTTAAAACATATTTAAAATGGAAAATTTTTGTAGGAAAATATGGATTTTGGAATTATGCTCCGCCCCTCGGTCTGACAACGAATAAAAAATTTATTATAATTGAGATCGGGGCAGGTCTAGGTGGGGCGTAATCTTTGACTTCCTTTCTTACTTAATAATTGTAGTTTTCTTTGAACAAAATGAGTATTTAAGAACATGTAACATGTTTCAGATGGTAATTTTATGCAGAAATATAATAGTATAACAATAATAGGACATTTGTTAGATAATAATAGATAATAATAAGAAGATAATTCCAAATCCATACGGGAGCTGGTTGTCAAAATAGCCCATTTCTGATTAAAATTTTTTTAATCTCTCAAAATTTGTCCCTTTTTGTTTTGGCGATTTTGGAAAAAGTTGTATATAAATCAAGCCATAAAAAACTTCTGCAGTTCAAAATTAAGAGAAATTTTACACGAAAATGTCAAAGTAAAAAATTTATTTTTTAAGCATTTCAAAATTTGTCACGTTTCATTTTGGCGTTTCCAAAAAAATTGTAGAAAAAACGTTTCGAAAAAATAAAGCTTTAAACAAACTTCTGGTGTTTTAAATAAACAAATTAAAATTTTTCAAATTTAGAGACACCACACCAATAAATCACGTTCATACATAATACCACATGCTAATTACTCATTACCATACCGTCTAAGGCACATACCCACAATTTACTCCGCCACATTAATTTAACCCGAGCGACATTCATAATGCATTAACACCTCATAAATAAACCCATAAATCACCCCAGCGACCATCTGCCCCATAACCCGCAGCACCCGTAACCAGAAACGCAAAACTTTTGACACTTGCTCCACTTTATCACTAGATTTCTCCATACACACTTTCAAATTGCAAATACCCGCTTCAAACAACAACTTGTTGTTTACGCCGATTTTTCAAAAAATACCCAAAGTAAATGTGGCTCAACCAGTATAAAAGCGCCGAGGAACCGCCGAATAACCAGACCCAACCATCCACTCAACCAGAATGATCGCTCAAGTACTTAGTATAATCATAGTTTTGTAAAAATGGGTTCATTGTTTTGTTACAGGTATTCATCGTCGCCGCTTTGGCCGCCGCCGCCAGCGCTGGCATCGCCACCTCCTACGCCATCGGCGGCATCGGCCTGCGGGGGCTTGGGGGCATCGACGACGGGATAGGTCTCGAGGGGGGAAGACTCGGCGGACTGGGAATCGTGGGGCACGGGATTGGTCTCGAGGGGGGCAGACTCGGCGGACTAGGAATCGTGGGGCTTCGTGGAGGCGCTCTGGTCGGAGGGCACGAGCGCGTAGTCGACGTTTACGTGAGTACTTACCGTTTTTGGAAAATTTTGACTTATTTGTGTTTTTTTTTTTGGAAATTAGACTCCACCCAGGTACGAGTTCAAGTACGGAGTCGGGGACCCCAAGACTGGTGATCGTAAAGAGCAAGCCGAAGCTCGTGTTGGGGATGTGGTGAAAGGTGAGTACTCTCTCGCTGAGCCTGATGGTACCATTCGGGTGGTGAAGTACACCGCTGATGACCACAATGGGTTCAACGCGGTGGTGTCCAGGATCGGGCATGCGGCGCATCCTCAGGTTCTTCTAGCTAGAGGAGGGCTTGAGTTGGGGGGGATTGGGCTCAAGCGGTTGATTTAATGGTTGTTGTTGATTTTGTATTATACTAGTCTCTTGATTGGGCTCGACTTCAAGGGAGCTTTTGTTCTGTAGTGTAGTTGATGAGTCAATAAACAATAAATGTTTACCCAAAGTTGGTGTATGATTTACGTAACCAAAAAATTTTACTTTTGAAAAAAAGTGGTCTAAAAATCCCCAAAAAATTCCAAAAACATAGAGTGTTTTTTGAAATTTTTAAAAGTGCGATATTTCGCTGGGCGATTTTGGAAAAACCGTTGGAGTTATCGAAGAGATGAGGCCGGAAGTGACTTATGCAGCCCGCAATCCTCAAGAAAATGTATTTAGTTGAATTTCGAAAATCGTCGAAAATGGGTCGAAATTTACATAAAGACTTTAAGGGCCCGAGATACTTCCACATTAAAAAAAAAACACTAGGGAGCCCCAAGATTCTTTCACATTCTTAAAACAAAAAGCTAGAAACCCCTGGGACTATTTCTCATTTTTAACGAGATTTTGTTTCTATAACGATAAAATATCGGTACCGATAAAATGTGGTCGTCTTTTTTTTTCGCATCTGAAATTTATACTTTCGTCATTTATCGCTTCGTTATCGCTTCGTATTGTATCGGTAGAAACAAAATCCTACCCCTCAGGAGTCTCCAAAATTTTTCCACATTTTTAAAATAAAACCAACAGAGGCCTTCCAGATTCTTTCGCAATTTAGAAAAAAATTACTAGGAAGTCCCCAAAATTCTTTCAAATTCTTTAAAAAGGGGACACTTGGGGCCCCAAAGTACATTCATATTCTTAAAAAAAAAGCAGTAAAAGCACCAGAGATTTTTTCACATTCTTAAAACAAAAAACTAGGAACCCCAAGATTCTTTCTCATTCTTAACAAAAAAAAAGACCAGAGGGGCCCAAAATTCTTTCCAATTCTTAAAGACATTAAGCCTCTTCGAAGTTTTTCCACATTTTTTTAAAAAAAGGACACTAGGAGGCCCTCAAGATTCTTTACATTCTTAAACTAAAGATGTTAGAGGCCTTTGAGATTCTTCTAAATTCTTAAAAAAAAGACACTAGGTAGCCCAGGGATTCTTTGGCATAGAAAAAAGTCACTAGAAAGTCTCCAAGATTCTTTCACATTCTTAAAACAGAAGCTAGAAACCCCTGAGATTATTTCTCATTCTTAACGAAAAAAGACCAAGGATCCCCAAAATTCCTCCAAATTTTTAAAATAAAACCATTAGGGACCTTCGAGATTCTTTGGCAATTTAGAGAAAAATTACTAGGAAGTCCCCAAAATTCTTTCACATTCTTTAAAAAGGGGACACTAGGGGTCTCAAAGTCCATTAATATTCTTAAAAAAAAACATTAAAAGTACCCGAGATTTTTTCACATTCTTAAAACAAAAAACTAGGAATCCCAAGATTTTTTCCCATTCTTAACAAAAAAAGACCAGAGGGGCTCAAAAATATTTCCAGTTCTTAAAGACATTAGGACTCTTCGGAGTTCTTCCACATTTTTTTAAAAAAAGGACACTAGGAGGCCCTCAAGATTCTTTACATTCTTAAACTAAAGATGTTAGAGGCCTTGGAGATTCTTCCAAATTCTTAAAAAAAAGACACTAGGTAGCCCAGGGATTTTTTGGCATAGAAAAAAGTCACTGGAAAGTCTCCAAGATTCTTATTTTTCATTCTTAATGAAAAAAGACCAAGAATCCCCAAAATTCTTCCACATTTTTAAAATAAAACCATTAGGGGCCTTCGAGATTCTTTCGCAATTTATAAAAAAATTACTAGGAAGTCCCCAAAATTCTTTCACATTCTTTAAAAAGGAGATACTAGGGGCCCCAAAGTCTATTAATATTCTTAAAAAAAAAACAGTAAAAGCACCCAAGATTTGTTTACATTCTTAAAACAAAAAACTAGGAACCCCATGATTCTTCCCATTCTTAACAAAAAAAAGACCAGAGAGGCCCAAAATTCTTCCCAATTCTTAAAGACATTAGGACTCTGCGAAGTTCTTCCACATTTTTTACAAAAAGGACACTAGGAGGCCCTCAAGATTCTTTCACATTCTTAAACTAAAGATGTTAGAGGCCTTCGAGATTCTTCCAAATTCTTAAAAAAAAGACACTAGGTAGCCCAGGGATTCTTTGGCATAGAAAAAAGTCACTAGAAAGTCTCCAAGATTCTTTCACATTCTTAAAACAGAAGTTAGAAACCCCTGAGATTATTTCTCATTCTTAACGAAAATAGACCAAGAATCCCCAAAATTCTTCCACATTTTTAAAATAAAACCATTAGGGGCCTTCGAGATTCTTTCGCAATTTAGAAAAAAATTACTAGGAAGTCCCCAAAATTCGTTCACATTCTTTCAAAAGGAGACACTAGGGGCTCCAAAGTCCATTAATATTCTTAAAAAAAAAAACAGTGAAAGCACCCGAGATTTTTTTACATTCTTAGAACAAAAAACTAGGAACCCCAAGATTCTTCCCATTCTTAACAAAAAAAAAGACCAGAGGGGCCCAAAATTCTTCCCAATTCTTAAAAACATTAGGCCTCTTCGAAGTTCTTCCACATTTTTTAAAAAAAGGACACTAGGAGGCCCTCAAGATTCTTTCACATTCTTAAACTAAAGATGTTAGAGGCCTTCGAGATTCTTCCAAATTCTTAAAAAAAGACACTAGGTAGCCCAGGGATTCTTTGGCATAGAAAAAAGTCACTAGAAAGTCTCCAAGATTCTTTCACATTCTTAAAACAGAAGCTAGAAACCCCTGAGATTATTTCTCATTCTTAACGAAAAAAGAGCAAGAATCCCCAAAATTCTTCCACATTTTTAAAAAAGGAGACACTAGGGACCCCAAAGTCCATTAATATCCTTAAAAAAAAAAACAGTAAAAGCACCCAAGATTTTTTTACATTCTTAAAACAAAAAACTAGGAACCCCAAGATTCTTCCCATTCTTAACAAAAAAGAAGACCAGAGGGGCCAAAATTCTTCACAATTCTTAAAGACATTAGGACTCTTCGAAGTTCTTCCATATTTTTTAAAAAAAGGACACTAGGAGGCCCTCAAGATTCTTTCACATTCTTAAACTAAAGATGTTAGAGGCCTTCGAGATTCTTCCAAATTCTTAAAAAAAAGACACTAGGTAGCCCAGGGATTTTTTGGCATAGAAAAAAGTCACTAGAAAGTCTCCAAGATTCTTTCACATTCTTAAAACAGAAGCTAGAAACCCCTGAGATTATTTCACATTCTTAACGAAAAAAGACCAAGAATCCCCAAAATTCTTCCACATTTTTAATATAAAACCATTAGGGGCCTTCGAGATTCTTTCGCAATTTAGAAAAAAATTACTAGGAAGTCCCCAAAATTCTTTCACATTCTTTAAAAAGGGGACACTAGGGGCCCCAAAGTCCATTAATATTCTTAAAAAAAAAACAGTAAAAGCACCCGAGATTTTTTTACATTCTTAAAACAAAAAACTAGGAACCCCAAGCTTCTTCCCATTCTTAACAAAAAAAAGACTAGAGGGGCCCAAAATTCTTCCCAGTTCTTAAAGACAACAGGACTCTTCGAAGTTCTTCCACATTTTTTACAAAAAGGACACTAGGAGGCCCTCAAGATTCTTTCACATTCTTAAACTAAAGATGTTAGAGGCCTTCGAGATTCTTCCAAATTCTTAAAAAAAAGACACTAGGTAGCCCAGGGATTTTTTGGCATAGAAAAAAGTCACTAGAAAGTCTCCAAGATTCTTTCACATTCTTAAAACAGAAGCTAGAAACCCCTGAGATTATTTCACATTCTTAACGAAAAAAGACCAAGAATCCCCAAAATTCTTCCACATTTTTAATATAAAACCATTAGGGGCCTTCGAGATTCTTTCGCAATTTAGAAAAAAATTACTAGGAAGTCCCCAAAATTCTTTCACATTCTTTAAAAAGGAGACACTGGGTGCCCCAAAGTCCATTAATATTCTTAAAAAAAAACAGTAAAAGCACCCGAGATTTTTTCACATTCTTAAAACAAAAAACTAGGAACCCTAAGATTCTTCCCATTCATAACAAAAAAAAGACCAGAGGGGCCCAAAATTCTTCCCAATTCTTAAAGACATTAAGCCTCTTCGAAGTTTTTCCACATTTTTTTAAAAAAAGGACACTAGGAGGCCCTCAAGATTCTTTACATTCTTAAACTAAAGATGTTAGAGGGCTTTGAGATTCTTCTAAATTCTTAAAAAAAAGACAATAGGTAGCCCAGGGATTCTTTGGCATAGAAAAAAGTCACTAGAAAGTCTCCAAGATTCTTTCACATTCTTAAAACAGAAGCTAGAAACCCCTGAGATTATTTCTCATTCTTAACGAAAAAAGACCAAGGATCCCCAAAATTCCTCCAAATTTTTAAAATAAAACCATTAGGGACCTTCGAGATTCTTTGGCAATTTAGAGAAAAATTACTAGGAAGTCCCCAAAATTCTTTCACATTCTTTAAAAAGGGGACAGGGGACACTAGGGGTCTCAATGTCCATTAATATTCTTAAAAAAAAACATTAAAAGTACCCGAGATTTTTTCACATTCTTAAAACAAAAAACTAGGAATCCCAAGATTTTTTCCCATTCTTAACAAAAAAAGACCAGAGGGGCTCAAAAATATTTCCAGTTCTTAAAGACATTAGGACTCTTCGGAGTTCTTCCACATTTTTTTAAAAAAAGGACACTAGGAGGCCCTCAAGATTCTTTACATTCTTAAACTAAAGATGTTAGAGGCCTTGGAGATTCTTCCAAATTCTTAAAAAAAAGACACTAGGTAGCCCAGGGATTTTTTGGCATAGAAAAAAGTCACTGGAAAGTCTCCAAGATTCTTATTTTTCATTCTTAATGAAAAAAGACCAAGAATCCCCAAAATTCTTCCACATTTTTAAAATAAAACCATTAGGGGCCTTCGAGATTCTTTCGCAATTTATAAAAAAATTACTAGGAAGTCCCCAAAATTCTTTCACATTCTTTAAAAAGGAGATACTAGTGGCCCCAAAGTCTATTAATATTCTTAAAAAAAATAACAGTAAAAGCACCCAAGATTTGTTTACATTCTTAAAACAAAAAACTAGGAACCCCATGATTCTTCCCATTCTTAACAAAAAAAAGACCAGAGAGGCCCAAAATTCTTCCCAATTCTTAAAGACATTAGGACTCTGCGAAGTTCTTCCACATTTTTTACAAAAAGGACACTAGGAGGCCCTCAAGATTCTTTCACATTCTTAAACTAAAGATGTTAGAGGCCTTCGAGATTCTTCCAAATTCTTAAAAAAAAGACACTAGGTAGCCCAGGGATTCTTTGGCATAGAAAAAAGTCACTGGAAAGTCTCCAAGATTCTTTCACATTCTTAAAACAAAAAGCTAGAAACCCCTGAGATTATTTTTCATTCTTAATGAAAAAAGACCAAGAATCCTCAAAATTCTTCCACATTTTTAAAATAAAACCATTAGGGGCCTTCGAGATTCTTTCGCAATTTAGAAAAAAATTACTAGGAAGTCCCCAAAATTCTTTCACATTCTTTAAAAAGGAGACATTAGGGGCCCCAAAGTCCGTTAATATTCTTAAAAAAAAAAAAACAGTAAAAGCACCCGAGATTTTTTTACGTTCTTAAAAAAAACTAGGAACCCCAAGATTCTTCTTATTCTTAACAAAAAAAAAGACCAGAAGGGCCCAAAATTCTTCCCAATTCTTAAAGACATTAGGCCTCTTCGAAGTTCTTCCACATTTTTTACAAAAAGGACACTAGGAGGCCCTCAAGATTCTTCAAAATTCTTAAACTAAAGATGTTAGAGGCCTTCGAGATTCTTCCAAATTCTTAAAAAAAAGACACTAGGTAGCCCAGGGATTCTTTGGCATAGAAAAAAGTCACTGGAAAGTCTCCAAGATTCTTTCACATTCTTAAAACAAAAAGCTAGAAACCCCTGAGATTATTTCTCATTCTTAACGAAAAAAGACCAAGAATCCCCAAAATTCTTCCACATTTTTAAAATAAAACCATTAGGGGCCTTCGAGATTCTTTCGCAATTTAGAAAAAAATTACTAGGAAGTCCCCAAAATTCTTTCGCATTCTTTAGAAAGGGGACACTAGGGGCCCCAAAGTCCATTAATATTCTTAAAAAAAAAAAACAGTAAAAGCACCCGAGATTTTTTTACATTCATAAAACAAAAAACCAGGAACCCCAAGCTTCTTCCCATTCTTAACAAAAAAAAGACTAGAGGGGTCCAAAATTCTTCCCAATTCTTAAAGACATTAGGCCTCTTCGAAGTTCTTCCACATTTTTTAAAAAAAGGACACTAGGAGGCCCTCAAGATTCTTTCACATTCTTAAACTACAGATGTTAGAGGCCTTCGAGATTCTTCCAAATTCTTAAAAAAAAGACACGAAGTAGCCCAGGGATTCTTTGGCATAGGAAAAAGTCACTACAAAGTCTCCAAGATTCTTTTACATTCTTAAAATAGAAGCTAGAAACCCCTGAGATTATTTTTCATTCTTAATGAAAAAAGACCAAGAATCCCCAAAATTCTTCCACATTTTTAAAATAAAACCATTAGGGGCCTTCGAGATTCTTTCGCAATTTAGAAAAAAATTACTAGGAAGTCCCCAAAATTCTTTCAGATTCTTTAAAAAGGGAACACTAGGGGCCCCAAAGTCCATTAATATTCTTTAAAAAAAAAAACAGTAAAAGCACCCAAGATTTTTTTACATTCTTAAAACAAAAAACTAGGAACCCCAAGATTCTTCCCATTCTTAACAAAAAAAAAGACCAGAGGGGCCCAAAATTCTTCCCAATTCTTAAAGACATTAAGCCTCTTCGAAGTTTTTCCACATTTTTTAAAAAAAAGGACACTAGGAGGCCCGCAAGATTCTTTCACATTCTTAAACTAAAGATGTTAGAGGTCTTCGAGATTCTTCCAAATTCTTAAAAAAAAGACACTAGGTAGCCCAGGGATTCTTTGGCATAGAAAAAAGTCACTAGAAAGTCTCCAAGATTCTTTCACATTCTTAAAACAGAAGCTAGAAACCCCTGAGATTATTTTTCATTCTTAATGAAAAAAGACCAAGAATCCCCAGAATTCTTCCACATTTTCAAAATAAAACCATTACGGGCCTTCAAGATTCTTTCGCAATTTAGAAAAAAATTACTAGGAAGTCCCCAAAATTCTTTCACATTCTTTAAAAAGGGGACACTAGGGGAACCAAAGTCCATTAATATCTTAAAAAAAAAAACAGTAAAAGCACCCAAGATTTTTTTACATTCTTAAAACAAAAAACTAGGAACCCTAAGATTCTTCCCATTCATAACAAAAAAAGACCAGAGGGGTCCAAAATTCTTCCCAATTCTTAAAGACATTAGGACTCTTCGGAGTTCTTTCACATTCTTAAACTAAAGATGTTAAAGGCCTTCGAGATTCTTCCATATTCTTAAAAAAAAAGATACTAGATAGCCCAAGCACACTTTTGTATTAAAAAAAACACTAGAAAGCCTCCAAGATTCTGTCACAATCTTGAAATAAAAACATTTGGGGCCTTCGAGATTCTTCCCAATTCTTTTAAAAAAAGACACTAGGTAGCCCAAGGATTCTTTGCATACAAAAAAAAATCACTAGAAAATCTTCAAGATTCTTTTATATTCTTTAAAAAGATGACACTAGGGGCCCCGAGGTTCTTTCATATACTTAAAAAAAAAAAAAACTGTAAAGGCCCCCGAGATTTTTTCAAATTCTTAAAACAAAAAACTAAGAACTTCAAGATTCTTTCCCATTTTTAACAAAAAAAGGACCAGGAGGGCTCAAAATTCTTCTGAATTTTTAAAATAAAGAAACTAGGGGTTTCCGAAATTCTTCCACATTCTTTAAAGAGTGGATACTCGGAAGCCGCCAAGATTTTTTGACATTCTTCAGTATAAAAAGATAACACTAGGGGAAATGATATACATAGTGGAACATCTCTTTTTTGAAAAAGTCGTCTGAAAATTCTCAAAAAATTCAGGATCTTTCCCTTGCTGATTCCAAAAGTATAGCGTGTATAGGGTCACGGGTCGATATTTTCGAAATATTCTGTGGAAATTCGAATTTTCTAGAAAATTCTAGAAAAACGATTGGAGTTATCGAAGAAATGAGGCCGGAAGTGACTTCTGTTGCCCAAAATCCACAAAAAAATGTGTTAGTTAAATTTCGAAAATTGTAAAAATTTTACTTTTCAAAAAAGTTGTCTGAAAATCCCCAAAAAATTCTAAAACACAGATTTCGAAGTTCTCATTCCAAAAATATCTAGGTAGTACCTCATTAGCACTCGAACACACGATATGCTTTTGGTTAGTAAAATATTGCATCATTTCACTCACAAATAATCTATTCAAACAAATAAGTTGTTTACTTGAATTTTTCGAAAAATATCTAAAGTAAATGTAACTCAACCAGTATAAAAGCCCCGAGAAACTGCCAAATAACCAAACCCAAACATCCACTCAAGCCAGCAGAATGATCGCTCACGTAAGAAATCTTCACTGAACACCAACACGATTACCAATCACCACCATTCACAGGTGTTCATAATCGCCGCCGTCGCTGCCGCCGCCAGCGCCGGCATCGCCACCTCCTACGCCATCGGCGGCATCGGCCTCCGGGGGCTGGGAGGCATCGACGACGGTATAGGTCTAAGAAGACTGGAAGGTCTCGACGATGGTTTAGGCTTGAGAAGACTCGGCGGAGAGAGAATTGTGGATGTTTACGTAAGTACCACTTTTCCACAATTTTTCAAATCATTGTTTTTTGGAAAATAGGCGCCGCCTAGGTACGAGTTCAAGTACGGCGTGGGCGACCCGAAGACTGGCGACCGCAAAGAGCAGGCTGAAGCTCGCGTCGACGACGTGGTACGAGGAGAGTACTCGTTGGCCGAACCCGATGGTACCATAAGAGTGGTCAAGTACACCGCCGACGACAAGAATGGGTTCAACGCTGTGGTATCCAGGATTGGGAAAGCCGCACACCCTGAGATTATTTTGGCCAGGAGAGGAATCGAACTGGGGGGAATCGGACTCAAGCGTTGGTTGTAACTGGTGGTTCATCTTCGGGAGAGATTTTGTTGTATATATTGTAGTCGAGTAAAGGAACAATAAATGTTTACTTAAAAACCGTTGTTATTTTTTTATTTAAGAAAATCGTTTGGTACTTTTTTATTTAAAACGAAACTAAGTACTAACTGAGTTTGGGAATAGTGGGTCAGGAAATCCCCAGATTAGGATAATATATTTTATTTGAAGACTTAAAAAGCTTTTAAATGCTTAGATGTAACATAGTTACAATTCACACAAAAATATAGAGTATGCTACGGAATGAGTAATTTTTGGCTGTGGCTTCATCTTCACTGTAAAATAATATAGTACAGGTTTTTTTTTGGTACGTTGTTGCACTGATGTTTCTTAGGCCTTGAGGTTGAGAAATTATTTCAAAAATATTTTGAAAAACCACCAAAAATCAGTTTAGTTTTAGTCCAGAGCCGGCCGGCTGCGATGACTATCAGAAACAATTATTGCTGCATAATACATAATAATTAGGTAACATGTTAATACAAATTCATATTCATTATTGCAACTTCACTCGTAAAAAATCGCTTCGGAATTGGAGCAATATCACGACGTGGGCAGAACAAACCAAAAACGACCACCAAAAACGCAAAAATAACTAAACGAAAACCGGTCATCCCGGGAAACTTTCCTCTCCGTAAATCACCCGATTTTTAGCTCGACTTATCGCTAAAATATCCACAACAACCACGATTCTTAAAATCACTCAACCGTAAACTAAACCAGGCTATTACCGGCAAAAATGTCGCTTACGCAACAATCGCCCCCATTTCATCCCCCAAACCCTCCCAGAAAAATTAACCTCGCACCTAGTGGGGGTGAAAACGCGAACTTTCAGCGCAAACATTCAATGGGCGGCAGTTTTTTCGAAAACGGTTAAGGTGAAGGGGTTTTCACGATATATAACCAGCAACGCCGGTACTCCGGCAGTACTCAAGTCGCACCAATTCTTCCAGCATGCTTCCCCAAGTAAGTACCTTCCGGCTGTGACAACAACGATGTTACGCAAACCGGTACCACTTTCTGACGCAATTTAAGCGACGACGTGGTCATTGCAGGTTTTGGCTTTGGCGGTCCTGGTGGCCGGCGCCAGCGCCGGAGCGATCGGCCTGGGGCTGGGTGGTCTCGGCCTGGTGGCTCGCCACGATGTGGGGGTGGTGGATTATCACGTGAGAACCAGCGGTGTGGTGGTACCGGATTTGATTTTGTGATTTGCAGACTCCGGCCAGGTACGAGTTCAAGTACGGAGTGGGGGACCCGAAGACTGGCGACCGCAAGGAGCAGGCGGAAGTGCGGGTTGGGGATGTGGTCAAAGGGGAGTACTCTTTGGCGGAGCCTGATGGTACCATTCGGGTGGTGAAGTACACCGCTGATGACCACAACGGGTTCAATGCTGTGGTGTCGAGAGTGGGGCATGCGGTGCATCCGCAGCCCATTTTGGTGTCGAAAGGGCTGGCTCTGGGGGGCATCGGGCTTGGAGGACACATTTTGTAAGGAAAGGTCGGATTTGTGGGGCTGAAATGGATTATGGCAAGCGCTGCTCATCTCTTCTAGTGTTTTTTTGTAAATATGCTGCTCTATGTGTTATTTATCTATAATAAATAGTCGTTCTTAATCATGGGTGATTTTATTTGAAACTGCTACCACTTTACTACCATTAAAAAATTAAAATGCATGGGTTGGTTTTGAGCTATTTTCCCCAAAACCATTTCGGAATCGTTGCAGTGAGAACAGACTTCAAGTTTGCTACAATTCCTTTCTTGGCGCACTTATCCCTCGCGTCGAAAATTTCTTGAATCTTCGGCCCCATGTGCTTCAATTTGAAAAGTTTTTGAGCGTCATTGTGTACACTTTCGTCAGTGATCTTTTCTCCGCCTGGAAGTTTCTGCTTCTGGCCAAGAACCTTTATCAGTTCGTCGTGCTTTTTTAAAGCGTCGGTTAGATTCACGATAACTTTCATGTTGGCCTTCTTTCCAAGACTCTTCTGACTGAAAAGGCAATAGTTTTAGAAAAAACTGTTCTCAAATTCCTAGAACGTACCTTTCCAAATTTAAGTAGATGTACTCTCTGTAAGTGTCGTACGCCGACGTCATGGCATTATTCTGCAAATAATACGCAAACTTGGCTGCACAGTCACTTATGAACTTCCGTTCGTCCTCGAGTTCATTTCTTTCCTGTGTCAGCTTCTTGATTAGTCTGTCGAGCTTCTCGCGTTGTTTTTGTTCGCTCGTAATATTCGTCTGCACGCCTTCGTCCACGATCTGTTTTTCAACAATTCTAGTATCGTAGTAAATATTCATATGTTTCGAACCAGGACACTCGCAGTGTTTACAATTGAAACCCCAAGTCATCTGGCTGCATGCCCTCAGGCTCCAGTGGCCTAGTATTTCGTAATTCACTTTTCCTAGTACACAAGGATCATGGCATTTCGTTTTATACTGAAACTTTGTTGTGTTACCGACCTAGAAAAAGTGTTGCTTGTAAACACGGCAAGAAAGTACACCCAAAACAATTGTTTCTTACCTTGACGGGTTCCACACAACTTGCGTTGGTGCAGACCAAAACTGCGTGGTCGAGAGTGATTATTTCCAAGTCGATGGCCGACTTATACAGTTTCTTTTTCAGTTCTTCAATGCTCACACCTGCTTTCTTCGATTGTTCATCTTTTCCTTCTAGTTGGATGATCTTTTCTTGCAAGAGCTGCGAAATATCGGACAACGGTTTCGACAGCTGGAGAACCAAATCCTTCGTTTTGTTAATGCTGATGGTCTGCTTGAGGTTGTGCGGCTCCAGCTCTTTAATATATGCCATAAATCTAAAAAACCAGAGAAGAATTTTTCGTTGAGTTACTTAATTATGAATACCTCAGAATTTCTTCGCAAGAGATTTTCCAGCTCTCCTGACAGCTTCTGATCGTCATCTCTCGCAAAACCACCTTGTGTTCTAGCGCCAACAAGTGCTTGAAACTCTCATTATCGAGACAAAAAACGTTCTGCTTCGTTATGGGAATGACTATATCTTTATTCTCTTTGGTAATTTTCGCCGTCAGTTCCCTCAGGATAGGCAGCGTGGCACCTGCGGTGTAGTCACTGCCTTTGGCGTTCGTGAACAGGAAAACCACGTTCCTGCAGGCGCTTTTATGGAACTGCGACAAGACTCTCTGGACGCAGTAGCTGAACAACGTCGTGTTCCTGTCGTTCGTGGGCTTCATAAGCAGGCAGATGGCGTTGATCTTGTTCAGCTGAGCCAAGTAGGCCAAAATTTCTTCGCAGTTTTGGTTGTCCCTTTCCACGCCCTCGGTATCTCCAAGTCCTGGGGTGTCGATCAGGCGGATGAGTCTGTCCCCTCCGGCGGGGAAAACGTACGTTTTGACCGACTGGGTGGCTGACGAGCCCACTTCTTGTCTTTCGTTGCCGTCGTCACCCACCTTTATGGACTTGTCTTCTCCAGTTTTGGCGTCGTAGACTGTGACTCGGGTGGGTATGAGGACCACGGCTTTCGATTTTCGGGCAATATCGAAGGTTTTGCTGTTCACGTAGTTGGCGAAGGAGTTGATGAAGGTGGATTTGCCGACACCGGTTTCTCCGAGAAGAAGGATGTTGGTGATGTCGGGGGTGTCTTCAATGTGGAGACTGGCAGTGGAGACAGTAGGTTCCTGCGAATGATAAACTTCTTAGGTTTTTTTTTGGAATTTTAACTCCTTTCTTGTCGTATTATAGAACACGTATACGCGACGGAATAAGATGTGGAGTTCCAGCTACGAGCTTGGTGTCGGTGTCGGTGTCGAGGTGACCGACACCAAGCTTGTCGCTGAACCGAGTCTGAAGATCGGCGTATAACGCCGCGCAATAGAAAGAGAGAGAGAAAGAGAGGGAAAGAAAGAAGAAAAGAGAGAGAGAGAGAGAGAGAGAGAGAGAAAAATATACTATCAAACAGCATGTACATGAAACGCTTCATAAAGTGGTGCACCCCCAGGATGCTCAAAGAAAACACAACCTACCCCGATTGCCAAAATCCAAACAGTATGTAGACCACAATGATCCTCAAGATGCAGAAGTCATGCACAGCTAACTCGTGAAACTCTGTCTGAGTGCAGAGGTTGCTCGAAGAATTATTCTTGCATGAAAGTATATTGCGGTCAGGCCATTAGTGTGTGTACGCGTTGACGGGCAGCGCCTCCTGTTCGCGGCGGTAGTAACTAGCGACTCAAGCGACAAGAGCGAGAGTAGCGTGGGCGTCATCGAGAGGGTGCTACGGTCCATGCTATAACTATTTAATAAAATGTGTTCGTTTGACCAGAGATAATAGAGTTACGACAGCTTTTGAATTCTTCATAACAAATGCATGGGAATGAAGCGAACACGAAATATGACATAAAGGACCGGTGGGGGGTGCAAGATTTGTAGTGGTAAACCTAATATTACTAAACGTGACATAACGAACGAAAAACGCGAACTCTGAGACAACCTCAATTAAATATGATGCGATGGTTAAGAATTATATTTAACAAATAATATGTTGTTAGTAAGCACAGGGACAGTTTTATAAAAATAACACTGATAAGTAAACCGATGATTTTCTACACCTATAATTAATTATTAACTCATTGGAATTGGTAAATGCTCTATGAATGGGACAAAATGATTAATTTCCTCTGTTTTATAGGTTGCTTCTGTAGTTCCCTATTATGGAATTTCAATGTATAAAATATACTCAATCAAATGAATTAATGAAAGCATGAGAAAATTAATGACGTCGTATACGTGTTTAATTTATATAACTTGACAACGCAGAGTTAAAACTCCATCTGTGCGTCCCTGGGTCGACGCACTCCTTTTTTGTTCAAAGAAGTTAAAGGAATCCTGGGAACCATTGGTGTTTTGGTTTTGAAAGCATTTGAAATAATCTTGAGATCTCTAGATCCAATTGAATTGACGTAATAGTTTGATAAACTTAATGGCTTATTTTCATCCGTGCATCAAGTCACGTATGCTTCGCTGAATTCTCGTTCTTATCTTTGTTATCTGTTACAAACTGTCCACGTCGTTGGATCGGGGAGATACCCATTTCTGGATAAATAGACTGATCCATAAAGCAAAGGCAGGTAACAAATATTTCGTAACAAGGAATCAAGTGTATCCTTTCTGAGAGTACAGTAAATTTCAACAAGAAAAGACAACTCACCGACTTATCCACAGGATCTTCCCTCCTAGTCTCTTCCTTCCTAGTTTCTTCCTTCCTAGTCTCTTCCTTCCTAGTCTCTTCCTTCTTAGTCTCTTCCTTTTTTTCTTTGAAGGGCTTCGACGTCGCGCCGTCGGTCGTCTCAGAAATTTCGCTTTTAGCATCAGAGTTTGCTTTCACCTGTTTCAGCATCTCTATTTGATTACGTAATTGCTCGATCATCTCGTCTTTACTTTTAATCAAAAGATCCTTAACTTGTATAACTTCATCTTTCTGATTTAGAAGTAGCTGGTATTCCACTCCGGCCACATTCGTTGAGGGGTTTTTACACGACGTGCAAGTAAATGTCGAAGAGTTAACAGGCTTACCATCGTTCAGACTTTTGGCACACGTTGGGTGGAATCTACAGGAACACTGGACACATGTAATGGAGGTGAAAACTTTCTTGTTGCACTTTTTGCAGAGTGCATTACTCATCTTTGAGGTGGTCGGAGCCATTTTGGAGGGTCAGAGAAGGCAGAACCTTGTAGGAGCTTTCATCGTTGTTATCTTAAGATAAACTTGTTTACGGAGAGTTCGTTAGTTATCCGGAAAAAAATCTTGAAAAAATGCGATTCTTCGAATGGATTAGATTTCATTTATCTTCTTTTGCAATACGATCTAAAAACAGTTCTGTAAATCCCTGGCGTTCAAATAAGGAAATATTTTATCAAAAGATAAACACCTTCGATTCGCTTTTCCCCTCTAAGAGCGCATTATTTGTCCGTTGTAGTCAGTTCAAACGCGTCTTTCTAACCCAAAATGTTCGACAACTCCGAAATCGAGGATTCGCCCAACACGATCAACATCCTGTTGATGGGCGAAACCGGCGTCGGAAAATCAACGTTCATCAACTCGTTCGCCAACTACATCCGCACCAGCAACTTCGAGGAGGCCAAAAAAATGAAAACCCTCATGCTCATCCCCACCCGGATCACCGTCTACGACGCCAGCTCCATGGAGGACCGCAGCCTGACCATAGGTTCCGACAAGAACGAAAAGCAGGATGTGGGTTCCTCGGCCACGCAGGGCGTCAAAACCTACTTGTTTCCTCTAGAGGGCGAAAACTTGCTCCTGCGCTTCATCGACACGCCAGGGATCGGGGACACGGCGGGTCCTGACAAGGACGACCAAAACTGCGAAGGAATTTTGTCGTACTTGTCGCAGCTGAACAAGATTAACGCGATTTGTTTACTGATGAAGCCCACGAATGATCGAAACACGGTGCTTTTTAGCTACTGCGTGAGGAGGCTTTTGTCGCAGTTGCATAAGAGTGCGTGCGATAATGTCGTTTTTCTGTTTACTAATACCAAGGGGAGCGACTACAGGCCTGGGGCGACGTTTACTATATTGAAGAGTCTGGTAGAGGAAATAGCGACTGAACCGCCGTTTGTGAAAATCCCGATTAACAACACTAACGTTTTCTGCCTGGACAACGAGAGCTTTAAGTACTTGCTGGCTTTGGATTATGGCGTGGAGGTCAATGCACGCACGCTGGAAAGCTGCAAGACGAGCTGGCAGATTTCCTGCGAGGAGATTTTAAGGTAATTAGCTAATCGGTACCAACGTAAATAAAAACGTTACGTTTCAGATTTATCATCTACGTCAAGAATTTGCCTGCCCACAACGTGAAACAAACCATAAGCGTCAACGAAACTAGAGAATTTATTCTGAAACTGTCGAAGCCGCTATCCGACATCTGTCAGCTGTTGCAGGAAAACATCATCACTTTAAAAACGAAAGAAGAAGAATCGGCTAGAGCGAACCAGACGATCGATGAGCTTAAACGACATTTGTATAAACCGGGAGTCGATTTGAAGATTATAACCCTCGAGTATCCTGCTACGGTGTGCACAAACTTTAGCTGTGTTGACACAATAAAGGTGATCAAACATCGATTCGAACAATAGAATTTTTACAGTGGAACGATTTTAGGTGGGTCGGAGCATCAAGATCGTCTACAAAACGAGATGCCACGAGAGGTGCCTTCTGGGTGTCGTCACGTACGACGTCATAGGCCACTGGAGTCTTGTAACTTGCAGCGAGATGTCCAAATTCAAAATTCCGATTTCTTGCAAGCACTGCGGATGCTCCTACAAGGACCACATGACGATTTTCTACGACACGAGGGTCGTGGAGAAGCAAATGATCGATGAAGAAGTCGAATCCGAACTTCACAATGAAGAAAGGCAGCGCCAAAAAATTCTGGCGCTTGTCGAGGCAGTAAAAGTGGAAAAACGCGAACTCGAGAGAGAACTGGACTACATAAGCCAGTGTGCGGCGAAATTTGCCTACTTTCTTCAAAATAACGCTATAACGTCGTCGTACGACAACTTCAAGGAATACGTTTACTTGTCGCTGCAAAGGTAGAGAAAAGTTTTGTAAAAAAACACTTATTTAAATTTGTTTCAGGCAGAAAAGTCTTGGGGACAAAGCTAATCTGGACGTCGTGGCGAGTTTGACTGAGATTTTGACCAAACACGACAATTTGCTGGCGATATTGAAGGAGAAACGTTCGCTTGTCGATGGGAGAGAAGTGACGGAAGAAAGCATCTACAGAGATGCGGAAAGTCTGTTCAACTTGAAGCACGCGGGACCCAAAGTTAAGGAGATTTTTGATGCTAGAGCTGCCTGTGCGAAGAAAGGAGTCAAAGCTCATTTCAAAACTATCGTGTCGGAGAAAATCCCGAAGTGGTTTTTCGGACGTGCTTCCGAATAAATTGAAACATTTACATATTATGTAGTAATCAGTAGAATTGGTTGGGGGTACAAAAATTAACACGTGAAAATAAATTGTTGTAGTTTCAAGTGTAGCTGGATTAGTTTCATTAAAACTAGCTTTGACATGGCTTTGTTTTTTGTTCATATAAAACCACAAACGGAAACGAAACTATTTTGAAAACAATGCATATAATAAGTGTTAACAACATAACAATTGCACAAGAACAGCGGGGAAGACATTAATGGTAGTCGGGATAGATCGTAGATCCTCCATTCTCCAGTCGTGGAAATGCTTGCGTATCAAACTTCGATAATTCCGAAGCTTTGTTCTGAATATAAGATACCGCTTCCAAGGCTTTATTGAAAAACCAGGGCGGAATTTTTTTAGTGATAACAGACTTGAAGTTTGCTTTAATTCCATTCTGAACACACTCTGTTCTTGCATCGACAATTTCTTGAATCTTGGGCCCCATACGCTCCAGCTTAAAAAGTTTTTCAGTGTCATCTTCTATGCTTTTAGCAGTGATCTCTTCTCCGTCTTGAAGTTTCTTATTCTCCTTAAGAAACTTTATCAATTCATCGTGCTTTTCTAAAGCGCTCTGTAGATTGGTAACGACTTTGGAATTAGCTTCGCTTCCAAAACTCCTCTCTCTGAAAAGATGATTAATTAATAGTTTAAAAAAAAAATTGAACGGAAGTAATTTAGAGTGAACTTTCGGCGACATAGCGAAAATAAGACAAAAGACAGACGGTAGGAACGTAAGTACCTTTCAAGTGATAAGTTGAGGTACTCCCTGTAAATATCGTATGCAGTCGTGATGACATTGTTTTCTAAAAAATGCGCAAACTTCGCAGCACACTCGCTGATGAACTGCTCCTCCTTGATGAGTTCTTCCTTTTCCTGCACCAAGCTCTTGATGAGTTCGTTTAGCTCTTCGCGCTGTTCTTTTTCGCTCTTGATAGTCGTCTGCACACTTTCGTCTACGACCTGCTTTTCCACAATTTTAGTTTCGTAGTAGACATTCACGTGCTTCGAACCAGAACATTGGCAGTGTTTACAAATGAAATTAAAGAAACCGATTTGGTTGCAAAACCTGAGACTCCAGTGGCCCACTTTTTCATGGTTAATTTTTCCTATCCAACACCGATCCAGACATTTCGTTTGATGACAAAACTTTGTCTTGTTTTCGACCTGGAAAATGTGTTAGTTGTAGATAGAGTCAGAAGATGTAGCCAACAGAGATTTTTCTTACCTTTTCGAGCTTTGGACAACTCGAATTTGTACAAACCAAAACTGGATGTTTGAGACGAATTGTTTCCCAGTCGACGGTCGATTTATAAAGTTTTTTCTTCAGTTCATTGATGTTTAAGTCTGCTTTCTTCGATTCTTCCTCCTTTTTTTGGAGATCCATGATCTTTTGTTGTAAGAGCTGAAAAATGTCCGACAACGGTTTCGATAATTCAAGAACCAAATTCCTCGTTTTGTTAATGCTGACGGTGTGCCTTACATCATGAGGCTCCAGTGCTGTAACGTGATCCACGAATCTAAAAAATTAAGCCAGAGACGATTTTTTTATTATTACAGAGATAACTCAGTCATAAAAATGCGACTAGTGTGTCATTTAAAACAGCGACCAGGATAGATCTGATAGATGAATTTTATAAAAATAAAACTTGGCCTTCGGAAGAGCTAATGTGGATAATTTGGAAAAGTTATCAGGTTTATAAATCAGATTTGTATAAATACAATCTGGTGAAAATGAGGTGAACTTAAAAAAAATGGTTCTGTGGAACAACAGAACTTCCTTCGCCCCCGGAGTACATTCCAACAAAGCCTGCTTCTTTGAAAAATTATAAAAATTGTTTGCAATTTTTGTTTTCTCATAACCTCATCTAAATCGTAAATAACACCCCGCAACTTTTTTGCCTTGAATTGTTCAATTCTTTTTATTTTGCATTTTTTTTGTTTCTACAGTTTTTCGATTTACAGTTTCTCGAGTTTTTAATTTTTCATTTTTCAATTTTTCGATTCTTTAATTTTTCATTTCTTCAATTTTTCGATCTGCAGTTTTTCATTTTGGTTTTTTATTAATTTTTATTTTTACAATTTTTTATTTTTTCAGTTTCATTTTTTTCAATATTTCGTTGCTTCAATTTTTCGATTTGCAACTTTTCAATCTCCTAATGTTTCTTTTTCTTCAAATGTACAGTGTGTAACTTCGAGTTTTCCTTTTAAATTTTTAAATTTTTCGATAAGATAAATTCAGTGTAATACTAACAATAATTATACTATATTTACAAATTTTCGGAAAAGTGGAGAGAGTCCTCCTTGATTTTAACTAGTACAATAAATTTTCTGAATTGTTAATTTTTTTGGGCCACCTTGTATAAGAAGTTCTAAAATCTATGAGTGCATTGATAAACGACAATTATAGAGTTATATTTTGCATATTTCATTAGATGACGTCAGAAATTTTTTCAAAGGGGATAAACGAATAAATTTTGATTAAAAATCTACCATGCTTACGATAACCTTAAAACGCTTGTAAGATTTCGGAGCATTCGGTTTTGCGTTTTCAAAGTTAGACTACAAAATGTTAAAGAGTTTTGATTTTTTTTCCCAAAAATCTGGATATCTAGGGTAAAAACTGAACACGGATTTTAGTTAGCGCATTTTCGTCTACACGATGTTCCGAATACACAGTAGCAGACAAACAGACAGAAACGGGAAAACGGAGACCTATTTTTTCGTACTCTAGGGATCGTGAAACGTCGAGCAAACATAGAAATAGCTTACGCTCAGAAGGTAAACTTTTTATTAATTTAATCGAGTAGTTCTCATTAAGTATGAATAAATTATTATTAAGATGCATACCTCCGAATTTCTTGGGAAGAAAATTTCCAGCTGGTCCGACAGCTTTTCATCGTCGCCATCGACAAAGCTACCTTGTGCCCTAACGCCAGCAATTGTTTAAAAGGATCGTTGTCGAGACAAAAATAGTTCGTCTTCGATATGGAAATATTCTCCGTGATTTTTGTCGTCAAGTCTAACAAAATGGGCAGCGTGGAACCTGGAGTATAATCACTGCCTTTGGTATTCGTGAACAGAAAAACCACGTTCTTGCAAGCGCTCTTGTGAAACTGCGACAAGATCCGTTGGACGCAATATTGAAAAAATATCGTGTTCCTTTCGTTCGAAGGTTTCATTAATAAACAGATGGCGTTTATATGATTTAGTTGATCCAGATAAGCTAAAATTTCTTCGCAGTGTTGATCGTCTTTTTCCACACCCTCGGTGTCCCCAAGCCCCGGAGTGTCGATCAGGCGGATGTGTCTGTGGTCCGCTGGGAATACGTACGTTTTAACCGACTGGGTGGCCGACGAGCCCACTTGTTGTTCTTCGTTGTCATCTTTGCCCACTGTTATGGTTTTCATTTTTCCATTTGCGTCGTAGACTGTGACTTGTGTTGGTATAACGACAACGATTTTCTTATTTTTGGCCTCGTCGAAGGTTTTGCTGTTCACGTAGTTGGCGAAGGAGTTGATGAATGTGGATTTGCCTACGCCAGTTTCGCCAAGCAGAAGGATGTTAATGGTGTTGGAGTCATCTTCCGTGTAAAGATGGGGGATGCAGTCACTAAATCTCTCCTAAATAATTAAGTGTCTTTGATGCAAATAATGTAAGAACCATCCGAATTAAATAAGGGTTCAACGAAAAAAAGCCGCATTGGGATCGGTTCAAGCGTTTGCCAGCCTACAGATACACACATGGAGAGAGACAAAGCGGTCAAAGTTATAAACACACTTTTTTTCGTCGGGGTTAAAAAAACAACTTACCGAATCACTCTTACTGCCTTCATTCGCAGTCCCTTTCTTTTTTTCTTCAACGGTATTAGACGTCGCGCCGTGGGTCGTTTTAGAAACTTTGTTTCCAGCGTTAGGTTTGTTCTTTGATGGTTTTAGCTCACCATGGGCATCTTTCCGATTTGAGGCGCCGCGTTGGGTGGTAGGTACATTTTTTTTTACACTTTTTGGAATAAAACTTTTCTTTCGGGTGGTCGATGACATTTTGAAGGAATATTGAAGGTTCATAGAACATTTGAGGAATGTGCGTAGTCGTTATCTTAAGATAAAATTGCCCAAGGAGAATTCGTCAGCTATCCAGTTGTTTTTCTAACGGGAAAACCCATTTGCGTATATAGGTACTTATACATGAACAAGTAACCTCTTAAACTTTGAATTTGAAGAGTGAAAATCCTGACTATCATTTGTGTATTTACTGATTAGCGGCTGCCATTATTCTTCGCAAGAGATTATTTTTTGCAGAATTTGTTCTTGGCAAAAGAATGCTAAATATGTTTTTAATACGAGTAATACAGTTTCCGAATGAGTTGTAGACACCCCTAGACTTGTCAATTTTATTAATTTAATACGCCGTTCTGACTTGAAAAATAAAACTAATGAAATTTGTTTTTCGCACTTCCGGGAAAACTACTTCCTTCAGAGATTAAAATCTACACCATCGGAGCCAGGAGTACACGACGATGGCAAATATTTAAACCGACATTGTTAACTTGAGAAGACGCCTCAAAACCACATACAAATTTTCTGTAAACTTGTTCTACATACACAGGAGCAAAATACTCCGCAGAAATTAGCAATGTCTTCTTCACCTTGCTCATTCCTCTCCAAATATCAATTCGTCTAGACTAGCTTCATTCGTTTTCTTCTGTCGAACAAACTTGAGATCACTTGAGATACTCATCTTTACCTAACGTAAAACTATCGATATTCAAATAAATATTTTATCAAAAGATAAAACAAGTCGATTCGTTTTTTCCAACTTGCGTAGTAGTTGTCTGTTGTTTTTCAGGTTAAACCGTGTGTCCTCTGCAATTCAAAATGTTTAATCTCGCTGCTGTCGAGGATACGCCCAACACAGTCAACATACTGCTGATGGGCGAAACTGGCGTCGGAAAATCAACTTTCGTCAACTCCTTCGCCAACTACATTCGCACCGACGACTTCGAGAAGGCAAGAAAATTAACAACTCCTCTCGTGCTCATCCCCACCCGCTGCACCGTCTACGGCACGAACTCCATGGAAGGCCAAAACCTGACCGTCGGCTTCGACGAGAACGAAACCCAAGACGTAGGTTCCTCTGCCACGCAGTGCGTCAAAAACTATATGTTTCCTTTGGAAGGCGAAAACTTGCTTCTGCGCTTCATCGATACACCAGGACTCGGAGACACGGCGGGTCCTGACAAAGACGACAAACACTGCGAAGCAATTTTGTCGTATTTATCGCAGCTGGACAAGATTAACGCGATTTGTCTGGTGATGAAACCTTTGAACGATAGGAATACGGTGCATTTTAGCTACTGCGTGAGGAGGATTTTGTCGCAGTTGCACAAGAGCGCGTGCGACAACTTGATTTTTTTGTTCACTAATACCAAAGGCAGCGACTATACGCCCGGAAGCACTTTTGCTCTGCTGAAGGAGATGAAGGCAGAACTGGCGTCTAAACCGCCGTTTGTGAACATCCCGTTGGAAAAAAACAACGTCTTCTGCTTGGACAACGAGTGCTTTAAGCACTTGCTGGCTTTGAATTTTAAGATCGAGCTCTTTTCACGGACCCTGGAAAGCTGCGTGACGAGCTGGCAAATTTCCTGCGAGGAAATTGTGAGGTAACTAGATAATAATATAAATATAACAACCAGTTTTTGATCTAAATTAAATAACTATCTACCAGAGGTTTGACGTTTCAGATTTATCAGATATGTCCAGAATTTGCCGGCCCACAATGTGAAACGGACTATAAGCATCAACGAAACTAAAGAACTTATTCTGAAATTGTCGAAACCGCTGTTCGATATTTGTCAGTTGATGCAGGAAAACATCACCATTCTAAACACGAAAGAACAGGAATCGGCTAGAGCGAACCAAACAATTGAAGAGCTTAAACAAAATTTGTATAAACCTGTAGTCGATATAGAAATTGTAAAACTCGAGAATTCTGCTATGGTTTGCACAGGGTCCAAGTGTGTTGACAAAATAGAGGTAACCACTAATCTCTTCTGGAAAATTTTTACACTAAAAGTGAAACGATTTTTAGGTGGGTCAGATCGCGAAGAGTGCCTACAAAACGAGATGCCACGAAAAGTGTTTCCTGAGTGCAGTCACGTATGACGTCGTAGGCCATTGGCTTCTTGCGACTTGCAGCAAGATGTATACATTCCGATCTGCGCCTTCCTGCAAGCACTGCGGCTGCTCCTACAAGTTACACATGATCACTTTCTACGATACAAAGCTAGTTGAGAAGTCAGTATTCAGCGAAGATGTTGTGTCCGATATTGAGAGCGAAACGAAGCAGCTCCAAAAACTTCAAGAGTGCATCGACACAATAAAACGGGAAAAAGGCGAACTTCAGCAAGAACTGGATTACATAAGCGAGTGTACTGCGAAGTTTGCGTGTTTTCTTCAAAACAACGCTATAACGTCGTCGTACGACAGTTTCCAAGAATACCTTTACTTGTCGCTTCAAAGGTAGAGAACTGTTTTTTGTAAAAGAGAACACGTTTTGATTTCATTATTTTAGAGAGAAAAGTCTTGGGGACAGAGCTAACCAGGCTGTGGTGAACAATTTGACGGAAATTTTGACCAGACACGAGAATTTGGTGAAGGTACTGAAGGAGAAACTTTCGCATGATGTCGAAGGTACAGAAGTGACAGCAGAAAGTCTCTACAAAGATGCGCAAAAACTCTTTAACCTGAAGCATGCGAGGCCCAAAATTAAGGAAATCTTTGATGCCAGAGCTGCTTGTGTGAAGAATGCAGTCAAACCTCCTTTCAAAACTGTTGTGGCCGAGAAAATCCCGAAGTGGTTTTTCAAACGTGGCACAGTGGCACAAAAGTGAAAATACATGGCCAAAACTGTTAAAAATAAACATCTGTTTTTAGTCCCCGACAGAAAACAAGGGGTGTTAATAATTTTGTTTGCTTTTTCTCCCTGCGTGTCTATGGGTCTCCCATTTCCGTCTGTCTGTCCGTCTGTCCGTCTGTCCGTCTGCCGTCCCGGATTTTTATTAGACAGATAATCTCCGAAAGTACTCGACCGATTGTTGTGAAATTTTGTAGCTATATTAAAAATATCATGTAGATGGTAAAACGCTAACCAAAATTTGTCTAGTCATCCCCACCACTAATGCGATGACGTCACTTCAAAATTGTACATAGTAAATGGGTTTTCAATTGTATAAAATAACATAGTCCTACACATGTAGTTTACAACTCTGAATCGACTTTTCACCCGAAACGTCCAGATTTTTGGAAAAAAAATCAAAATTATAAAACAACATTTTGAAATTTATTTTTAATCTGCTAACCAGAATGCTTTGAAATGTTGCAGATGTTTTAAGGCTATAAAGGGCATCATAAATCTTTAGTCAAAAAATATTTGCTTATCCCCTCCAAAAACTTGATGACGTCAGCTCAAAAGTTTGTGGAATAAATCATATCTAAAATGTGCAAAATATGATGAGTCTGTACTTGTGATCTATCACTACATTCATATTTTTTGGATTTGCATATACAGGGTGACTCAAAAAAATTAATGAATGTGTAAATATATTTTATTGATTTAATCAGGAACTACAAAACCGAATGCTCTGAAATCTTGCAGATGTTTTAAGGTCATAAAGAGCATAATAAATGTTTAGTCAAAATATATTTGCTTATCCCCTCCAAAAACTTGATGACGTCAGCTCGAAAGTTTGCCGAATAAATCATATCTAAAATGTACAAAATATAATGAGTCTGTACTTGTCATTTATCACTCCATTCATATTTTTTGGTTTGCATATATAGAGTGACTCAAAAAAATTAATGAATGCGTAAATATATTTTATTGATTTAATCAGGAACTAAAAAACGGAATGCTCTGACATCTTGCAGATGTTTTAAGGTTATAAAGAGCATAATAAATGTTTAGTCAAAATATATTTGCTTATCCCCTCCAAAAACTTGATGACGTCAGCTCGAAAATTTGCCGAATAAATCATATCTAAAATGTACAAAATATGATCAGTCTGTACTTGTGATCTATCACTCCATTCATATTTTTTGGATTTGCATATACAGGGTGATTCAAGAAAATAAATGAAAGCGTAAATTTATTTTACTGATTTACTCAGGAACCACAAAACCGAATGCTTCGAAATCTTGAAGATATTTTAAAATTATCATAAGCATGGTAAATTTTTGATCAAAATGTATTTGGTCGTCCCCCCTAAAAAATTTATGACGTCACCACAAAATTTTGCTGAATAAATCCTATCTAAAATGTACAAAATATGGTGAGTCTCTTCTTGTGATTTATCATTCCATTCAAATTTTGTCGATTTGCATATACAGGGTGACTCAAAAAAATTAATGAATGCGTAAATTTATTTTATTTATTTAATCAGGAACTACAAAACCGAATGCTTTGAAATCTTGCAGATGTTTTAAGGTTATACAGAGCATAATAAATTTTTAGTCAAAATATATTTGGTTATCTTCTACAAAAAACTGATGACGTCAGCTCAAAAGTTTGCCGAATAAATCGTATCTAAAATGTACAAAATATGATGACTCAAAAAAATTAATCAAGGCGTGAATTTATTTTATCGATTTAATTAGGAATTACAAAACCGAATGCTTTGAAATCTTGGGAATATTTTAAAGTTATTATAAGCATGGTAAACTTTTGTTCAAAATGTACCTCTCCGTTAATGGAGAAAAGACGAAACTAATCCTGTTCACCAGGAAAAGGAAAATTGGTACACTACAGATGCCAAAAATATTTAACACAACGCTTCAACTTTCGGACGAAGTCAAATACCTGGGAGTTGTATTGGACTGGAGACTGAATTGGAAGAAGCATGTAGATGATAAAGTAGAAAAGGCACGCTCGGCTCTTTGGCAATGTCGTAGGGTGGTGGGAAGGTCGTGGGGTTTAAATCCCAAGATCGCCCTCTGGATCTACACGGCAATAGTCAGACCGATGCTGTGCTATGGAGCTTTAGTATGGTGGCCCAGAGCCAGACAAAAAACAACAGCCCTGCAACTTGAACACGTTCAGAGAATGGCGTGTCTCAGTGTTACAGGAGCAATGAGGACCACTCCCACAGCGGCTCTGGAGACTCTTCTTTGCTTAGCACCTCTTAACCTTTACATAGAGGAAGCGGCAATGACGACGTCTCTAAGACTTCACTCTCTGGGAGTATGGAACAAGCAAGGCCGCACAACGAAGCACACTCGGATCTTAACGGAGGCGTTCAACAGAATACCCTTGTTAAGGATGGGGTGTGACCGAATGGGCACAAAATTAATATATGAGAAGACATATAGAATATCAATGAATGATAATTCAGAAGGACGAGCCGACATAGATATCTATGTCGATGGTGCCAAAACAGATAGTGGTTCAGGAGCCGGCATCTACTCCGAACAACTGAACGCACAAATCAGTGTACCTCTCGGCACCCACACGTCTGTCTTACAAACAGAACTGATGGGAATAATGCTGGGAGCTAGAATCATTGCTTAACGTGAAATCGGCAACAAATCAATACGCATACTTACTGACAGCAAGTCTGCACTACTAGCCCTGAACAGTTGTATGGTTCGATCCGGGCTGGTTTGGGAGTGCAGACAAACGCTAAAGTATGTAACGCAGAGGAATAGTGTGGAACTTTGTTGGATCAAAGGACACAGTGGCAACGAAGGAAACGAGAGGGCAGATGAGATGGCGAAGCGAGCCGCGCGCATGCCCTTCTGGGGACCCGAACCGGCAATCACGCCTTCGGTCGCCCTCTCGAACGAACTCGTAAAGCAATATACCCAGAGACGCCATGAGCAGATATGGGTGAAATTGAGCAGCTGTCGGCATAGTAGAGCTTGTATGGCGATACCAGACCGTAAGTTGACGAAATTTTATCTCACTTTCAAGGGACAAACTGCGTAAACTGGTAGGATTCCTTACGGGACATTACCAGTTTAACAAACATCTACATACGATAGGGGTGGTAACAGACCCGATCTGTCGTGGATGCAATGAAGAAGAGGAAACAGCTGAGCACATTCTTCGTGAGTGTCCAGCCCTAGCCTCCTACAGGGAATCCATACTAGGGGACATCTGGCCTAGTATGGCAAATATCAGGGAGTTTCCACCCTCTGCATTACTCAAGTACATTCAAGCAGTTGGGTGGCTTGACGAGTAGAGGAGCGGGAAAACACCCTGATATGGACTTGGGGAAGGTACAATGGGCCCAAAGGCGAGGCCTAAGTGCCGGCTGGCTACGGTCAGCCCCCATAATTTAAGAATCCAGAAGAATCCAGACACAAGGGGGTCGCCAGAATTTTTCAACCTGTAAAGGGGTCGCGAAATCAAAAAGATTGAAAAACACTGATCTAGAAAAACTAGAAATATTTTGATATTCGAGTAGATACTTCGTATTTCGAGTATGACCATCCACTGAGTTTTATTTATATCAACCATTATCAAAAAATTGAACGTTGTTTCGACAGAACTTCCTTCGCACCAAAAGTATAATGAAACATATTCAGTATTTTCGAGTTGAGTCTTTTCTTCACACAATTTTGCAGGGGCGGCTGGTGCCGGGGGGCACAAGAGCACGTGCCCCCCCAAAATTACAACGTCTACAAACACACTGGACATAGCAAAATAGTAATTTTCAATATTTAAAAAATTATCCGGAAATTTGTGTCATAATTATCAAAACTAATTTTTTTATCTCGCTCCACTTGTATAAAATGTATCAAATGCAATGGAAAGTACACGTCGTGGGCGCTTGATATGCGCCTGATACAACTGGCTTGTGAGCCCATTGCCATCGTGCTCTGGAGGATTGAGTTACTACTGCGGGTTTTAATTTTCCTTCTGCGCGAACACGTATGATAAACATTCTTGGATAATCTTCTCGGTAATACAGACATTCGGAAACAACTGCACACCGCTTATATTAATAATATTCGGGCACATAACGCAAGGGTCGACAAAAATCGCCATATATTACGCCGATTGATAATGTGCATAAAATTTTGTGGAGTGTTTGAATTTGCTTTACGTGGACATGACGAAAGTAGGGAATCACAAAATCCAGATATATTTCGAGGTCTGATTGATTTTATGGCTGAATTCGACTTTATCAGATCATTTGAAAGAAGCAACGGTTTTTAAAGGAATGCCTAAAACTGTCCAAAATGAACTTTTAGATGCCATGAACACCGAAGGCAAAAAGGTATGTGGAGAAATCCTTTTTAATTTTTATTGAATGTATTTTTGTATTTATTTCCGTCACACAATTTCGTCTATTAATTGGTAATGACAACCTGTTTTATTTCTTCATATTTAACTCATCAATCAAATTGTGTCCCCCCATTTCAAAAGGTCACCAGCCGCCACTGCAATTTTGTGATGACCTAATCAACATTTACGATCAACACGTATACCACCTTGGATTGGTGCAGTGTAATACTAAAAATAACTATATAGTATTCCCAAAATTATCTGCGAAAATCGAGTGAGCCATTCCATCAATTTTTGGGGGGAATAAATAAATATTCTTAACAATTTACCATGTTTACAATAACTTTAAAACGTCTGCAAGATCTCAAAGTATTCATTTCTGCAACTCTTGAGTTATTCACTAAAATAAATTGACTGATCCAAATATTTTTTTCAGTCATTGTAAAAGCAAATCCAACAAATATGAATGCACTGATAAATTACGAAAATATACTGATGATATTGTGCACATTTTAGATAGTATTTATTCGGCAAAATCTTGAGATGACGTCATCAACTTTTTGAGCTTGATAAACAGATATATTTTGATTAAAAACGTACCATGTCAAACAGTAACTTCCAAACGTCTACAATATTTCAAAATTCAGTCTTGCAATGCTTGATTCAATCAATAAAATAAATTGACTCAGTGATTAATTTTTTTGAGACACCCCCTATAAGCATAACTAAAAAATATGAATGGAGTGATAAATCACAAGTATAGTTTCATCCTATTTGGGACATTTTAGATAGGATTCATTTGGCAACATTTTAGGCTGACGTCATCAATTTTTTGGAGGGGATAAGTAAATACAGGGTTAGTCACGAGAAAATTATTTCTGAAAATTATTTTTACGCAACCCAAAATACTAATATCCCGTACCACTGGATACTATCTGAATTTAAAATGAATTGCTTAATCCATGATTGCTTTAACTTTGACAGTGTCCGTTTGACGTTAGTTCATTTTTAACATTTTTCTTCATCGTTTACTCTGCTCTGCAACCCCATTGGATCGACGTAGGTACGTCTCTCAATCTGCGCTCTTCTGAAGCCGTAAGTGCTCTAGCAATATTTTTCCCCGCTAATGGGCATGTGTTAGTTCGCCATCTCTGCGTCAACTAGAGCCTCTTCGAAGTACAAATCTGTAGCCTCTGGACCTCTTCGACCACCCATTTACAAAAACGCCGTAGCATCTCTCCAACATGCCAACATTTTCAACAGTTGTTGCAGTAGTTAAATTATTTAATTACTCTTTCAAGTTTACGTTGTATCCTTTGAATAAAATATCGTAAAAGTAATTTTTAGAAATAATTCTCTCATAACTAATCTGTATCATTGCAAAAGATCAAGAGGTACTCGAAGCAAGTCCTAACAAATTTATTAGCGGCGCCAGCGTAGTCTATCTCCGAGTGGCTACGGTACGACCATGGACACTCGCGTAACCTCCTGGTGTGTAGCGGTGAGGGGAGATTATAAACAATTGTGTATGGCACACAGTTTTATTGAAAATTGATTATTACATCAGCGCACCCGTGTGCTAGATGTTCCGGACAAAACTTAATAGCGACTGACTTAAAAACTAACTGTGTCGGTGTAACATAAGAAGTCGCCCCCGAATCGAAACCCAATGATTTTTTACGGGTCAACCGGGTCAAAGGGGTGGCTGCAGACCTGCAGCTGCAACATTTCTTTGACACACCGACGACATAGGCGTACTAAAGACATAGGCGTACCGACGACATTGTAGCACACGCAACATGCCGCCGCCCTTGAATGCCTCTAGGCATACAATTCACATTACAATTGTTCATTTTAGACTAGCAATATAAAAATAAGAACACACACAGATTGATGACAAACCATAGAAAACCTGTAGTGCATATCAGACAGTACCATATTTTAAATACACAAGAGATGACATTGATTGGAATGCGCTAAAAGAAATTGAATTTGAGTACTAACAACACGTCAAATAATATACAGTAAAACCTGTCTATGCCGGAATCGCGCGGGTCCAGAATTTTGATCCGTCTTAAACAGGGTTCCGGCTTTTACAGGAAACCCGCCTATGACGGAAAGTAAACCTCTATAAAACGGAAATCAATTTTTATTTAATTGAATACATAGGTCCATATAAAAGAATTATTGGAAATAGTCGTTTATTATTCTTTGCTTCTTTGTCCTTTGAGATATATTTTCAATACTTGTTCTCAACTGTAAAAGGTTGGCTACACGCTCACCACTTTGCCATTCTTCTCTAATTTATTTTATGTTTTATAATTTGATACACTTGCTTTTTTTTCAAGCGAACTTGCTGCAAAGTTCTTTAACACTCAAATTTTGCGGCTCGTGTACATTAATTAAATCCATTTTCCTGTTGTTGTTGGTCTTGTTTTGGGCTATTGCGAACACACATACAACCACGAAACACACTAATCAAATAAGAATTGAGAACAGTAACTTTGTGTTGACAAAAAATGCACCTGCAGGTCTACGAATTGAATAACATGTTTTTCGCAGAAATCATCAATTTTGTTCTCGCTTCCGTTTTACACAGAGTTGGGTGCATGTATTTTGACACTTTGGGACTTACAAATATTTTCCGTTTCCGCGTTATGCAGTTTCCGGCTTATACGGACCAAAATACATTAAATTGGGTATTTGAAAAAACGGGACTGCGGAAAATTTCCGCGATGAGCAGTTTTCCGCCTTCTACAGAGTCCGGCATAGACAGGTTTCACTGTACGTAAAAATAAGCATCCATTTGAATCCAACAACATATGTACAAATTAAGAGGCAAACATAAACTTGAACATAACATTAAGTGTACAAAATCCAGAAACGTAAATTTAAACAGATAAAAATGTAAGTCTGAGTGAGTACGCACAGCACAAGAGCCACAAAGGTCGTTATTGACCCTTTTCCTGTAAGCAAAGTGAGTAGACATTATATAAATTCCAATGATACAGAGTGAGACAACATCGCGCAGGCGAAGTCAGATTTTTGGAGCGCCAAGTTAAAATTAACCAATGAGCGATAGATTACGCATGTGTAGCTGGTTGCATTCTGTCAAAGCGGTTTGTTGTCACAGGCCTTTGCTCTGCTGCCGGAGTGCCGGATACGTGGTTTTGAACATGCGTGCGCACGGAAAGTCACTATGGAAGTTTTACGATCTTACAGGAAAAGGGTCAATTATACGCACTTCACTACACAATAGCACTTTGACATTTCGCGGGCACAGTATTTTTATTGGCCATCTATTGGCAGCGCACACACTTTGGACACACCGCGTTTGTAGACACCTTTTGAAGTTTTTACCGTCACTACGCGGACGACATAGGCGTACTAAAGACATAGGCGTACCGACGACATTGTAGCACAAGCAACACCTCCTTTCCGGAATTGTCAAAGTGACACTGCCAAAAGTGCCAAAGTCAAAGCAATCATGGATTAAGCTTTTCATTTTAAATTCAGTTAGTATCAAGTGGTATACGGTATTAGTATTTTGAGTTGCGTAAAAAGAATTTTCAGAAATAATTTTCTCGTGACTAACCCTGTATATTTTGAATAAAAATGTATTATGCTTATCATATGTTTAAAATATTTGCAAGATTTCAAAGCATTCGGTTTTGCAGATTCAAAATTAAATTGTAGGTAAAACGAAGTTCACCGGGTCAGCTAGTACTAATATAAATATAAAAACAATCGGCCCAGTACTTTCAGAGATTATCTAATCAAAATCTGGGACGGCAGACAGACAGACAGACAAACAGACGGACAGACGGACAAACAGAAACGGGAGACCTATTTCTTCGTCCTCTAGGGGTCATGATAGGTCGAGAAAATGTAAAAGTAAAGAGTCGGACAACGGACTCGATTACAATACTTTCTTTGCTTACGTTCGGGAAGTAAAAATCAAACAAACGGAAATGAAACTCCAGTTATTTTGAAAACAATATAATAAGTGATAACAACATAACGTGTGCAAAAAACTGTTAATGGCAGTCGGAATAGTGTGTGCTCCCTGTAGGTCCTCCATTCCCCACTCGTATCAAACCTTCAATTATCGTGTCCGAGTTCTGAACATAAGACATCACTTTACTTAACCAGGGTTGAATGTTTTTAGTGATAATAGACTTGAAGTTTGCTTGAATTCCATTCTGAACGCACTTTGTTCTTGCATCGACAATTTCTTTAATCTTAGGCCCCATGCGCTTCAGCTTATAAAGTTTTTCAGTATCATCTTCTATGCTTTTGGCAGTGATCTCTTCGCCGTCTGGAAGTTTCTTATTCTCGTTAAGAAACTTTATTAATTGGTCGTGATTTTTTAAAGCGCTCTCTAGGTTGTAAACGACTTTGAAATTAGCTTCCTTTCCAAGACTCCTCTGTCTGAAAAGACAATTAATTAATAGTTTTAGAAAAAAAATTGAGCGGAAGTAGTTTATAACGACCTTCGTCGACATAGAGAAAATAAGAAAAAAGACATTCGGTAGGAAACGGAAGAAAGTAAATACCTTTCAAGTGATAGGTTAAGGTACTCCCTGTAAGTATCGTACGCAGTCGTGATGACATTCTTTTCCAAAAAGTGTGCAAACTTGGCAGCGCAGTGGCTGATGTACTGCTTCTCCTCGATGAGTTCTTGCTTTTCCTGCACCAAGCTCTTGATGAGTTCGTTTAGCTCTTCGCGCTGTTTTTCTTCGCTTGTAATATTCGTCTGCACACTTTCGTCCACGATCTGCTTTTCCACAATTCTAGTTTCGTAATAGATAGTCATGTGCTTCGAACCAGAACATTTGCAGTATTTACAAATAAAACCAATAAAATCAATTTGATTGCAAAACCTTAGAGTCCAGTGTCCTAGTTTTTCGTAGTTAATTATTCCTGTCCAACACGGTTCCAGACATTTCGTTTTATAACAACTCCTTGTCGTGTTTCCGACCTGGAAAGTGTGTTACTTGTACGCACAGTCAGAAGATGTAGCCAACAGAGATGTTTCTTACCATGACGGAATGTACACAACTCTGATTTGTACAAACCAAAACCGAGTGTTTGAGAGGAACTATTTCCAAATCGACGGTCGATTTATGTAGTTTTTTTCTCAGTTCAGTGATGTTTAAGTCTGTTTTCTCCGATTCTTCCTCCTTGTTTTGGAGTTCCACGATCTTTTGTTGTAAGAGCTGAAAAATGTCCGACAACGGTTTCGCTAATCCAAGAATCAAATTCTTCGCTTTGTTAAGGCTGACGGTGTGCCTTACATCATGAGGCTCCAGTGCTGTAACGTGAGCCATGAATCTAAAAAATTAATCAGAGACGATTTTTTTATTGTTGCAGTGATAACTCAGTTATAAAAATGGGAGTAGTGCGAAATTCGAAACAGTGACCAGGGTAGGATTCATGGATGAATGATATAAAAATTTAACTTGCCTTTCGGGAGAGCTAATGTGAATGATCTGGAGGAGTTATCAGATTTATAGATCTGATTTGTATAAATATAAAAATCTGACAACTCATAGGAAACTTGGAATACTTGTGATTTCTCATTATAATTATATCGTTATAATGTTCGGGAAAATAAAATGAAGTTAACTTAAAAATAATTGGTCGAAGGTTGCTTCCACAGAATTTCTCTCGCCCCTGTAGCACGTCCCAACAAATCCCGCTTCTTTGAAAAATTATAAACACTTTTTGCGACTTCCCTCGCTCCTGAAGTACCATGAAACATATCCAGCAATTTTAAAAAATTATAAAATTTTTGTTTTTTCATCATAACCCTTACAAGTTAAAATAGAAATATGTATGTAGTGTTTAAAATAAATGTAAAGAAACATGGTACGCGTGAGTTTTTCTATTATAAAATTTTGTGATGACATGATCAACATTTTTCCAAGCTTAGGTATTTCAGTTTGGATAAATGCAGTATAATAGTCCGTTGGTGGGGATGTTTATCTAAATTTTAGTTAGCGTATTTCTGTTAACAACCCCTATTTTTTATGTCATTAATCAATTATTAATCAAGTAATATTATAATATGTTATTCCAAATCTGTAGGCTAATGTAGGCAACTAATAATGTTTTTATCTCTTCTGATGCATTAGTTCAATAATTATACCAATTTGTCAATATCAAACATCCGGATGGATTTTGATCTTTCTTGTTTTCCATTTAAACTGAACCATGTACTTTCTTTGTTGTAATTTGGATATATAAGGAAGCTCTGCTGTTCTAATCATTAAGAATATAGTCAAGTCTTGTTGCGGAAAGTTATTGTGATACAAAGTGATTGCGCTATCGACTACTGTGTAAAGATCCTAAAATTGTCTTCAGTTAATAAAACCTGTTAGTAGTGTTTGTGCTGCGTTTCATTTGAAAAAGTGTAACAAGTTGCGCTGAGGCATAACATTTCCACCTACACGATATTCCTAATACACAGTAGCAGACAAACAGACGGAAACGGGAAAAAGGAGACCTATTTTTTCGTACTCGGAGGAGGTAAGTTGTCTCCCAAATGTACAAATTTCTAAAAACCGCACCCAATCCTACATTAGGGGTGGTTTAGTTGTTAAAAACACTTCCTACCCTTAATTTACCTTAAGTCAATTTATTTTATTGATTAAATTAAAGGCAACACTTATTATTAGTATTACATCCCAACCAACCCAATTTGGTAGACACAAAATTTGTTAAAGGAAAAACTCGGTTGAAACATAAGGGTAGCACGCTTATTTACATCGACTTTAACATTACAGACCTGCATTTGTTTTATGCGCTCACTTGGTTCCTCGAATGTGAAATAGCCATGTTTATAATCAACCAATTGTGAATTTCACCGTCAAGAATTAAAATAAAACCCAATGTTTTATATAATAAGCGGAAGTCGAAGCAATAAAACCGATGGTCGTTTTGTTTACAGTTTCTCTGTTTGACTCTCACGTATGCTGTTACGCCTGTCATCTTAAATTAAGAATGTTTATACATACACGATTTTCAGTTGCCTCTGATACGTATACGTGAGTAAATTGTTTCGTTATTTTATTGATTATTACAAATCAATATTCAAAACGACCCAATTCATTTTCCCGAAAATTTGAGAATATAATAATTTTTTCTTAGTATTACACTACATCTATCCCAACTGATATACGTGTCCTTGCAAAAATGTTGATGACGTCATCGCTATTTTTTTTTAAATTCCCACTACAAAAATGTAATGAGAAAAAAAACACAATAGGCATGCAGTCGTCAAGTTTCCGACAGCGAGGGAAGTACTGTCTAAACTCTTTAGACCAATTTTTTACTTCCCGAGCGTAAGCAAAGGAAGTATTGTAATCGAGTCCGTCGGCCGACTCTCTACTTTTACGTTTTCTCGATCTTTCATGACCCCTAGAAGACGAAGCAATAGGTCTCCCATTTCCGTCTGTCTGTCCGTCTGTCCGTCTGTCCGTCCGTCTGTCCGTCCGTCTGTCCGTCTGTCCGTCTGTCCGTCTGCCGTCCCGGATTTTTATTAGACAGATAATCTCCGAAAGTACTCGACCGATTGTTGTGAAGTTTTGTACGTATATTAAGAATATCATGTAGATGGTAAAACGCTAACCAAAATTTGTCTAATCATCCCCACCACTAATGCGATGACGTCACTTCAAAATTGTACATAGTAAATGGGTTTTCAATTGTATAAAATAACATAGTCCTACACATGTAGTTTACAACTCCGAATCGACTTTTCACCCGAAACGTCCAGATTTTTGGAAAAAAAATCAAAATTATAAAACAACATTTTGAAATTTAATTTTTAATCTGCTAACCAGAATGCTTTGAAATGTTGCAGATGTTTTAAGGCTATAAAGAGCATCATAAATCTTTAGTCAAAAAATATTTGCTTATCCCCTCCAAAAACTTGATGACGTCAGCTCAAAAGTTTGTGGAATAAATCATATCTAAAATGTACAAAATATGATGAGTCTGTACTTGTGATCTATCACTCCATTCATATTTTTTGGATTTGCATATACAGAGTGACTCAAAAAAATTAATGAATGCGTAAATTTATTTTACTGATTTACTCAGAAACTACAAAACCGAATGCTTTGAAATCTTGCAGATGTTTTAAGGTTATAAAGAGCATAATAAATGTTTAGTCAAAATACATTTGCTTATCCCCTCCAAAAAATTGATGACGTCAGCTTGAAACTTTGCCGAATAAATCCTATCTAAACTGTACAAAATATGATGAGTCTGTACTTGTGATTTATCACTCCATTGATTTTTTTTTGGATTTGCATATACAGGGTGACTCAAAAAAATTAATCAATTGTTACCGCTGCCGCCGCGTGGCCGCCACTGGACCGGGCCCCCGTGATGCTGGCGCCGCTGGCGTGGACCGGCGCAGAGAGAGAAGAGAAACAGCTGAGCGGAACAACGTAGATAATAATATGGCGTACCAGTGTTGCCTTGTAGAACTTTTGTAATTCGGACACTTTTCTTTGAAATATATTATAGGGCAGCGGTGGGATAGCCCTTGTGCTTTTCTGTGAGAGTTCGGGAGTGATGTGAATGCGATGGATCGTGATAGTTACTCCAGTAGCTCGAGCTCCAGATCGAGTTCAGCGGATGGGAACTACAAGCGCAGACAGAAGCGTACTCGATCACCTTCCAAAGCGTCCCGAAACTTAATCGCACCTGGTACGAGCCGGGGCAGCGACCATAAGTCATATACGCCATCAAATACACCCCCGTTACCAAAATCCAACGATACTGTGAGCAGGTTAGAAGCGTTGGTGGAAAAGTTGATTAAGCACCAAACAAAGGCGAAAGACAAACACCATCGTGGAATTAGGGTTGCTATAAAACCGGAAAGTATACCCGAGTTCACGCCTGGAAATCCAAATTTGAGTTCAGCGAAATGGATCGCAAAAATCGAACAGTTGGCAAAAATTAATAAGTGGGATGAGCCAACCATGATATTTTTAATGCAGAGTCGTCTAAGTGGATTAGCTCGACGCTGGTATGATAATTTATCAACATATCGACTGAGTTGGAAAGAGTGGAAGAAATTGCTCGTAAAATCCTTCCCTGAACACAGAGATTTCGCCACTACGTTACGTGCCCTCGTAAATTGGATGAAGTTGCCTACAGAATCATGGGAAAGATATTACTGTGACAAGGTAGAACTTACAAATGCTTGCGATATTAATGGACATAGAGCCGTGTCGTGTATTATTGATGGTATTGAAGATCCAAGCGTCCAAGCAGGGGCCAGAGCAGGTAGATATACGAGCCCAGACCGGCTCTACGCTGAATATATCTCTGTTCTAAAACCTGAAAAGTCCGTCTCGAGCACGACTGTAGCGAAAACTGCGTTTACAACTCCACATCGCCGTCCTTTGAGCGAAAGGGAGCGATCGAATGAGCCGCCTCCAAAAAAGGCGAAACCACCGGCTAGAAGACCCCCAAAATGCTATAACTGTAGGGATGAGGGTCACTTTGCCGATAAGTGTCCGAAACCCAAAGTGGAATGTTCCAGTTGTAAGCGGTTGGGCCACCTTACAAAAGATTGCCGCAGGCAGTCCATCAAAAATCAAGTTGTCCTTGAGAAAGACTTGGCACCCGTCAACAGTAGTTACTTTTTTGACTGCTGGGTTAATGAAACGCCCTCCCAGGCATATGTTGATTCGGGGTGCGGCGCTGTTCTAATCCGGGAAGATACCGCCAACATGCTGAACATGGAACGCAGTCCCTGCACGAAATATGTAATAGGTTACGGCGGAGTAGCCACGAAAACTCTCGGAAAACTGACCATCCAACTCAAGATAGATGGTGCAGAGGCTGAAGTTGAGAGCCTGATAGTACCCAATACTGCTCAAGAAATTCCTGTAATGGTGGGCCAAACTTTCTTAAATCAAGATGAGATCATGATGATTGTTTCTGGACAGACCGTACGAGTTACCCGAAGAGGAAGTGACTTGTGCGAAACTCTCGATGTTCCTCCCAGGAAAATTCCTTTATGGGCAAAGGAATCAATCGTGTTAGAACCGAGAACAACGGCTCTCGTCGCCGTGACTTCTCGAGGTGCCTGTGCCGACGACGTATACGTAAGAGGTGGCTTACGACCGCTGCCTGATGGAGAACACGTCGTACACGAATGTATTACGAAAGGGAGGATGGCTACGTCGCCATCACGAATCTTTCGTACCGGCATATCGAGGTAAGTCCCAAAACAATCTTAGTTAGGTCTGTAGTTTGTTTTGAGGAAAAGTCGTCTCCGGTGTCAAAAGTAACAACTGCATTGCCGTTAGCGACACAATCCGTTGATGTAGTCGATGTTTTCGATTTCCATAATCTGATATACAATCAACATCTCACGCCAACGCAGGTCCGTGATTTAGTTAGTTTAATAAACGAATTTAGCGATTGTTTTGCGTCAACCACTAAACATCTAGGCAAAACCGACGTGTTGAAGATGTCGATACATCTTCAGGATGACAATCCTGTGGTCTATCGGCCATATCGTCTCTCTCACAATGAACGCCAAGTTGTGAGAGACATCGTAAAAGATTTACTCGAAAATGAGATCATCCAAGAATCGGATTCGCCTTACTCGAGCCCTATAGTCCTCGTGAAGAAGAAAAACGGTGAGCAGCGTATGTGCGTCGACTACAGAGCCTTAAACGCCAAAACAGTAAAGGACAGGTTCCCTCTTCCACACGTTGACGAATTCGTAGAAAAATTAAAAGGATGTAGGTACTTTACAAGTCTGGACCTGGCCAGCGGATACCACCAATTGCAAATAGAAGCTTCTTCTGTTCCTAAAACGGCTTTTGTCACTCCAGACGGTCACTACGAATTCCTCAGAGTTCCATTTGGATTGTGTAACGCACCAGCTGTGTTCCAAAGAACTATAAACAAGGTTTTGGGAAATTTGCGTTACGGGAAGGCGCTAGCCTATATGGACGACATATTGCTGCCGACAGAAGACATCGAAAGTGGCATGGCTAATCTAAGACTGGTCTTACAGTCACTTCGCACTGCTGGACTTACTTTACGCCCGGCCAAGTGCCAGTTTTTTATGGAAAAAGTTGAATACTTAGGACATGAGATTAGTGGCCAAGGCATACGACCAGGGAAAGCAAAGACAGTCGCAGTCGAGAATTTCCCAACGCCGACTGATGTACGCGGTGTCAGACAGTTTCTTGGCTTGGCTAGTTATTTCAGAAAGTATGTTAGAGATTTCGCTAGAATCGCTAAACCGCTAACAATCCTAACAAAAAAGGACACTGTTTTCACATGGGGTGACGAACAACGGATAGCTTTTGACGCCCTCAAAAAGTCATTAACATCACGACCTCTATTGGCGATTTACGACCCGCAATTGACGACGGAGGTTCACACTGACGCATCCAAATGGGGAATAGGTGGCATTCTATTACAAAGGCAAAGGGACGGTACTGTTCGACCAGTACTATATTATTCCAGACAGACTACGAAGGAAGAACAACGATACCACTCATACGAGTTAGAGACAATGGCAGTGGTGTATACATTGAAAGCATTTAGAATATATTTGATTGGTCTGAAATTTAAGGTTGTGACGGATTGTAGCGCGATTCGCGCCACTCTATCGAAGCGTGATTTGGTCCCTAGAATTGGAAGATGGTGGCTAAGCATCCAAGATTATACGTTTGACGTCGAATATCGTCCGGGACACAAAATGTCACACGCTGATGCTTTGAGCAGAAACCCTGTCGGTTTAGAAGTAACGATTGCAGGTGCCGTAAACATCAACGAAGATGATTGGGTTCTAACCGCTCAGATGTTGGACGATAGGTGCAAGTACCTTAACGAGACTCTGCAACGGAAGCCAGAGGATAAGGAAGAACGAGATATACATGCAAACTATCGTCTTATCAACAATAGACTGTATAAGATTACAAACAACGGGAATAAGTGGTTTGTGCCTAAAACGGCAAGACGGAACGTCGTCTCGCATTTCCATGACGAGAATGGCCACTTGGCAGATATGAAGACGATATCGGCCATACCGGCATCATACTGGTTTCCTGGAATGCGTAGATACGTCAAGAAGTATATATCGAGTTGCCTACCGTGCTTGTACAACAAAGACATGGGTGGGAAAAAGCCAGGCTACATGCACCCTATCGAGAAAATTGCGGTGCCCTTTGACACACTTCACGTTGACCATCTGGGCCCTTTTGTCAAGTCGAAACGAAAGAATGCATATTTAATAGTGCTTGTAGATGCTTTTACAAAGTTCGTGTTCATGAAGGCAGTTCCATCAACTAAGGCACGACTCGTGGTTAACTTCTTGAATAGCATGATAGACAATTTTGGTGTTCCTAGAAGAATCATCTCAGATCGAGGTAGCTGTTTTACTAGTAAGCAGTTCACGGAATACTGCAAGACTCTAAACATAAAGCATGTTTTGAACGCAACGGCAACCCCGAGAGCAAATGGTCAGGTTGAACGTTACAACCGCACGATATTAGCCTCACTGGCGTCATCTATGGAAGATGAACAAAGATGGGACGAAGCCGTCTCGGCAGTGCGATGGGGACTGAATTCTACGGCGAATTCGTCTACGGGAAAATCGCCGTACGAGTTGCTGTTCGGATGCGTGCCAAGAAGCACTGGTACTGCATTTCTGGCCAACGAAGTGGCAATTGAACCAGAGAATGCAGGAGACGTCCAAGCAATGAGAGCGAACGCAAAAGCTCGTATAGACGCCCATCAAAGCAAACGCAAAGCTTCCTTCGATGCACATCGACGTGCGGGGCGAACGTATAAGAAAGGTGAACAGGTTCTACTGCGAACGATTGCTGCTAGTAACCAGGGCCAAAGCAAGAAGCTTCTGCCAAAGTATAGTGGGCCCTTTGTCATTACAGAAGTCCTGACACATGATCGCTATGTAGTCGAGGACATGACAGGTTCTTCTCGATCGCAGAGAAGCTACAGAGGAGTCGTTTCCCTCGATAAGCTAAAGCCCTACAACGTGAGAGTTAGTTCAGAATCCGACGGAGAATCTGAGACTAGCCATGAGGGTTGTTCGTCATAAGGTCAGCTAGTGGAATTCTAAGATCACTACGTTGCTGTCTTAGTATCCCCTAGCAACAGGTTATGTTATTATAAGTCTAGAATAAATTATGTAGGGTTACTAACTCGGGAATAGTTGAGGCGAGATTTAGCCTAATTTGTTTGTTAACTGGTCCCTCTTCTTTTAGGGCAACTCGTTCCACGGGGACGCGGAGGCTGGTAGCGTAGCCGACTGTTACCGCTGCCGCCACGTGGCCGCCACTGGACCGGCCCCCGTGATGCTGGCGCCGCTGGCGTGGACCGGCGCAGAGAGAAAAGGAACAGCTGAGCGGAACGACGTAGAAAATATATGGCGTACCAGTGGTGCCTTGTATAACTTTTGTAATTCGGACACTTTTCTTTGAAATATATTATACAACCTTGAACACAAAAAATTTTAGAAAACGCCTCTGGGTTTTTTCGAGAGCTAAAGTGTGGGTTTGAGCAGAAGGGGCCCACACAATGCTTGCACATTCCAGCTTCGACCTCACGAAAGCAAAGGAAAAAACCAAGACACTTATAAGCTTCCGAAGCTAGGTTACCAATATGATCAGCGAATGTTAATTTGTGGTCAAAAGTAATCCCTAAGTCGCAAAAGGACTCAACTTTAGACAACGGCAAGGAGTTAATGGTGTAATCGTACATTATTTTATTATTTTTGTTCGTCATTGACATGATACGACATTTGTCAAAGTTTACTGGCATGTAGTTAGATGTACTCCACGTAAGGAAGCTATCAATGTTCTTTTGTAATTCCACACAGTCACTTATATTAGAAACGCGTCTGAAAATCTTCAGGTCATCAGCATATATCAGTAGGGGAAAAGTGCCTAAAATGATCCCCTCAGGTCAAATGATCCCCATCAATTGTAAGAAAATTTGTGGCTCCATCTACCAAACATAACTGTCATTTGATTAAGCGCTCTGTAATTAGTACCTTCTGAAAGTTTGATGGCGTTCTGTGTATTCTGCACAGTTTTGTGCCAAAATATGTAAAATAAGCACCTCTGATCTAAGGTAAGATATATTTTAAAAGTCCATTACTTCCATTTGAAAGGTCTTATAGCGGTGGTAGTTGTTTTGACAGAATTAGATACATTTCAGTCGTAGGTTAGTTATAATATTTTTACCGCGTGTAAAAATTGAAGGTTAGTTTACAATTTTTGAATGCGGATATGCTACCTAAGGCGAAATGATCACTTTTTCTTGAGGCAAAATGATCCCGGATCATTGGGCGGGGCTAGTACCTGCTAAGATAAGACTGATTTTTGCAAAATCATATACCCTCTAAGAAAAGAGAGGGTGGGTGGGCGGGGCTAGTACCTGCTAAGATAAGACTGATTTTTGCAGATAACATATCCTCTAACCCCGCCCACCTACTCTTTATTTTCTTTGAGGGAATACCATTTGCCAATATCAGTTTTATCTTAGCAAGTACTAACCCCACCCACCCGCCCGTTATTTTCTTAGAATGTTTGTTATTTGCCAATATCAGCCTTATCTTGCCAAGCACTAGCTCGGCCCATCCGCCCTTTATCTTGTTAGAGGGTTAGTACCTAATAAGATAAGACTGATTTTCGCAAATGACATATCCTCCAAGAAAAGAGAGGGTGGGTGGGCGGGGCTACTACCTGCCAAGATAAGACTGATTTTTGCAGATGACATATCCTCTAACCCCGCCCACCCACCCTTTAGTTTCTTCGAGAGAATACCATTTGCCAATACCAGTTTTATCTTAGCAGTTACTAGCCCCACCCACCTACTACCTGCTAAAATAAAACTGATTTTCGCAAATGAAATACCCTCTAAGAGAGGAGAGGGAGGGTGGGTGGAGCTAGTACCTCTTAAGACAGGGAAATTTAAATAATTTAAAAGAATTTTTGGGGATTTTCGTGTTCTATTTTTGGGAAATTCTCAGTCTTAAGAGGTACTAATCCCAGTCACCCGCCGTCACTTTTCTTAAAGGGTATCTCATTTGCCAAAATCAGTTTTATATTAGCAAGTATTAGCCCCACCCACCCACCCTCTCTTTTCTTAGAGGGTATATCATTTGTCATATTCAGTTTTATCTTAGCAGTTAGTAGACCCGCCCACCCGCCCTCTCTTTTCTTAAAGGCTATATCATTTGCCAAATTCAGTCTTATCTTAGCACTTACTAACCCCACCCACCCACCCTCTTTTTTCTTAGAGTGTATGTCATTTGCCAAATTCAGTTTTATCTTAGCAGTAACTAGTAGTACGCGAGCGAGTGTAATCAACACAAGCAAGAAATAGCAAGAGTTGTTATGCATCAGTGGGAAAAGGACGGCTGACCACGTAGCACGTGTTGGGTGGCAAAAAACGCTTCATTTGAACGGGAATTAATACGTTCTCTTACGAATTTGTTCAAACAATCAATTATAACAAACGTTTGTTAATGAAAACTATATTTTTACAGTTTACATTAAAATTATGTGTAATATGAAACAACAAAAATCATGTTAAGTGGTGGAGATAGTCTTTTAATAAAATGAAATGTATACAGAATCTACAATATATTACGAATTCAGTTAATACAATAATCTTTTACAAGTTAACTAATCTTGTTGTGTATGTTCATTGGTAAATCTGAAATTTTTAGGATAAAATTAATTAAACTTTCGATAAAAGTGACAGGGTGCCTAATTAAATTAAACATATTAAATTGTGTGGAGTTTTCTAGTAAAATCTATTTTATAAATCCAGGTACAAATAATTAAAACAATAATTAATAGATATAAAATTTGTAGCAACAATCCTTTTTTTTCGTAACTCGGAATGTTCGAGGAATCTAACAAAATTTTTAAATTATAATTACGAAATCCTTCGTCTCTATATGTGATTATTACCTATGAAATGAAACAGGATTGCTTTCTTTGTACGTTCTTTGCAATTATACGCACAACACGATTTCACGATGTTTAACAAATAGTCCGATAAAATACAACTTAAGAAGACTGTAGTCATTTAAATAAGGTAACTTGAGCCTAAAAAACTTAAATTTGCAAAAATACACCTTTAAATACCATGCGACAGCACGAAAGAAACCGCCAGAAACACAGTAGTCTGCAGTTTCGCGTCAATGTTTTGCCACCCACAGAGCCCTATCTCTGTCCCACTGTGTTGGCAACGCGCGTCTCTCTCTAAGTTACTTCCATATAATATTATTTCTATGGTTATGTCATGATTTGATTTTTCTTGTTGATGCTGTACCCTTATGGTCAAAATTCAAAGGGATCATTATGCCCATGCCGAGGGATCATTTTACCTATGGGGATGCCTAAAATGATCCTTTTGTAAGGTCCTGGAAAAACGTTAATAACTTTTTTTATAATTATCGAATCACCAATTGGCTTATACTGTCACCTAGATAAATCAATGTTCTTACAAATAATGCTACAGTTTTACATGAATAATAATAATTTGTATTTTTTAAAGAATTTCTCCCTTAGGGGGATCATTTTAGGCACCTTTCCCCTACCTAAGAATTTAAGTTCTTAATAATATCATCAATAAAAATTACGAAGAAAAATGGACCTAAGACTGAGCCTTGGGGAACACCTGAATAAACGGGGAATTTACCAGATTCAAATCCATGGTATTTAACGCATTGAAATCTAGGTGACAAATACGATTGAACTAATTTTATTAAGTGACGAGATAAACCGTAATTATAAAGCTTCATCAGCAGAATGTCATGGTTAAGCCTGTCAAACGCTTCGGAAAAATCTGTAAAGCTTACGTCAACTTGTTCCTTATTGTCGAAACTATTCGAAACATACTGAGTGAAACAACATAAATTTGTTACCGTAGAACGGCCACTTAAAAATCCGTGCTGTGATTCCGATATTGAGTAGTGATGTAGATAAAATGCGAGAATTTTATGTAAGATATATCCAAAACTTTGTTTAATATTAAAATAAATATGATTGTTAGAGGATAGGTAAAAATATGGGCACAGTCTAATAGTAAGAAGCCAGGAATGTTTTCATACCCAGAAGTTAAGTTCGATTTGATTTTCTTTAAGGCATCAAGTACTTCCGACTCACTAACAGAGGAGATATGGAAGGACGTATTAAAGGACTCATCAACACATTTCTGAAAGTCATCAGTATGAAGATGAGACTGAGAGAAGCTAGCACTAAAGTGCCTACCGAAGGCTTCAACAATGTCAGACGGATTTTGGAGGGAATAAGAATAAGATTTCTTAAGATTATTTATATGCGCCCAAAATTTCTTAGGATCCGATTTGATATTTAATTCTAGATTTAGTGAATAATTGTTATATGCCCTCTTAATAAGCCCCTTTAACTCCCTACGTACGGATCTAAAGTTTAGGAGGTAAGTCTCGGTCTTATTCGATTTATATTTGGTCCAAAGTGTCCATTTGAGATTAACCATTTTAATAACGTCCATCGTAAACCAAGCAGGGTAAGAAGAATTACGACGACGGTGAGTTTTCGGGACATGACTATCAAGTAATAAACACAATTTTTACTTCTCGAGCGTAAGCAAAGGAAGTATTGTAATCGAGTCCGTCGGCCGACTCTCTACTTTTAAGTTTTCTCGATCTTTCATGACCCCTAGAAGACGAAGAAATAGGTCTCCCATTTCCGTCTGTCTGTCCGTCTGTCCGTCTGTCCGTCCGTCTGTCCGTCTGTCCGTCTGTCCGTCTGTCCGTCTGTCCGTCTGCCGTCCCGGATTTTTATTAGACAGATAATCTCCGAAAGTACTCGACCGATTGTTGTGAAATTTTGTACTTATATTAAGAATATCATGTAGATGGTAAAACGCTAACCAAAATTTGTCTAATCATCCCCACCACTAATGCGATGACGTCACTTCAAAATTGTACATAGTAAATGGGTTTTCAATTGTATAAAATAACATAGTCCTACACATGTAGTTTACAACTCTGAATCGACTTTTCACCCAAAACGTCCAGATTTTTGGAAAAAAAATCAAAATTATAAAACAACATTTTGAAATTTAATTTTTAATCTGCTAACCAGAATGCTTTGAAATGTTGCAGATGTTTTAAGGCTATAAAGAGCATCATAAATCTTTAGTCAAAAAATATTTGCTTATCCCCTCCAAAAACTTGATGACGTCAGCTCAAAAGTTTGTGGAATAAATCATATCTAAAATGTACAAAATATGATGAGTCTGTACTTGTGATCTATCACTCCATTCATATTTTTTGGATTTGCATATACAGGGTGACTCAAAAAAATTAATCAATGCGTAAATTTATTTTACTGATTTACTCAGAAACTACAAAACCGAATGCTTTGAAATCTTGCAGATGTTTTAAGGTTATAAAGAGCATAATAAATGTTTAGTCAAAATATATTTGCTTATCCCCTCCAAAAAATTGATGACGTCAGCTCGAAAGTTTGCAGAATAAATCCTATCTAAACTGTAAAAATATGATGAGTCTGTACTTGTAATTTATCACTCCATTCATATTTTTTGGATTTGCATATACAGGGTGACTCAAAAAAATTAATGTATGCGTAAATATATTTTATTGATTTAATCAGGAACTACAAAACCGAATGCTCTGAAATCTTGCAGATGTTTTAAGGTCATAAAGAGCATAATAAATGTTTAGTCAAAATATATTTGCTTATCCCCTCCAAAAACTTGATGACGTCAGCTCGAAAGTTTGCCGAATAAATCATATCTAAAATGTACAAAATATGATGAGTCTGTACTTGTCATTTATCACTCCATTCATATTTTTTGGATTTGCATATACAGAGTGACTCAAAAAAATTAATGAATGCGTAAATATATTTTATTGATTTAATCAGGAACTACAAAACGGAATGCTCTGACATCTTGCAGATGTTTTAAGGTTATAAAGAGCATTATAAATGTTTAGTCAAAATATATTTGCTTATCCCCTCCAAAAACTTGATGACGTCAGCTCGAAAATTTGCCGAATAAATCATATCTAAAATGTACAAAATATGATCAGTCTGTACTTGTGATCTATCACTCCATTCATATTTTTTGGATTTGCATATACAGGGTGATTCAAAAAAATAAATGAAAGCGTAAATTTATTTTCTGATTTACTCAGGAACTACAAAACCGAATGCTTCGAAATCTTGAAGATATTTTAAAATTATCATAAGCATGGTAAATTTTTGATCAAAATGTATTTGGTCGTCCCCCCTAAAAAATTTATGACGTCACCACAAAATTTTGCTGAATAAATCCTATCTAAAATGTACAAAATATGGTGAGTCTCTTCTTGTGATTTATCATCCCATTCAAATTTTTTCGATTTGCATATACAGGGTGACTCAAAAAAATTAATGAATGCGTAAATTTATTTTATTGATTTAATCAATAATTACAGAACCGAATGCTGTGAAATCTTGGAGATATTTTAAAGTTATCATAAGCATGGTAAATTTTTTATCAAAATTTATTTGCTCATCCCCCCCTAAAAAAATTGATGACGTCACCCTAAAATTTGGTAAATAAATCCTATCTAAAATGTGAAAAATATGATGAGTCTGTACTTGTGATTTATCATTCCATTCATATTTTTTCGATTTGCATATACAGAGTGACTGAAAAAAATTAATGAATGCGTCAATTTATTTTATTGATTTAATCAGGAATTACAGAACCAAATGCTTTGAAATCTTGGAGATGTTTTAAAGTTATTATAAGCATGGTATATTTTTATCAAAATGTATTTGCTCATCCCCCCTAAAAAATTGATGACGTCACCCCAAAATTTTGCTGAATAAATCCTATCTAAAATGTACAAAATATGATGAGTCTGTACTAGTGATTTATCATTCCATTCATATTTTTTAGATTTTCATAAAAGGTGGCTCAAAAAAATTAACGAAGTCAATTTATTTTATTGATTAAATTAACACTTATTATTAGTATTACATTGGACCAACCCAATTTGGTAGACACAAAATTTTTTAAAGTAAAAACTCGGTTGAAACATAAGGGTAACACGCTTATTTACATCTACTTTAACTCTCTCATATTACTCGCCGGCGCCGTATACGTGAGTAAATTGTTTCGTTATTTTATTGATTATAACAAATCAATATTCAAAACGACACAAATTATTTTCCCGAAAATTTGGGAATACAATAATTTTATTCTTAGTATTACACTACATCTATCCCAACTGATATACGTGTCCTTGCAAAAATGTTGTTGACGTCATCGCAATTTTTTTTTAAATTCCCATTACAAAAATGTAATGAGAAAAAAAACACAATAGGCATGCAGTCGTCAAGTTTCCGACAGCGAGGGAAGTACTGTCCAAACTCTTTAGACCAATTTTTACTTCCCGAGCGTAAGCAAAGGAAGTATTGTAATCGAGTCCGTCGGCCGACTCTCTACTTTTACGTTTTCTCGATCTTTCATGACCCCTAGAAGACGAAGAAATAGTTCTCCCATTTCCGTCTGTCTGTCCGTCTGTTCGTCTGTCCGTCTGTCCGTCCGTCTGTCCGTCCGTCTGTCCGTCCGTCTGTCCGTCCGTCTGTCCGTCTGCCGTCCCGGATTTTTATTAGACAGATAATCTCCGAAAGTACTCGACCGATTGTTGTGAAATTTTGTACTTATATTAAGAATATCATGTAGATGGTAAAACGCTAACCAAAATTTGTCTAATCATCCCCACCACTAATGCGATGACGTCACTTCAAAATTGTACATAGTAAATGGGTTTTCAATTGTATAAAATAACATAGTCCTACACATGTAGTTTACAACTCTGAATCGACTTTTCACCCGAAACGTCCAGATTTTTGGAAAAAAAATCAAAATTATAAAACAACATTTTGAAATTTAATTTTTAATCTGCTATAGTCAGGATCACGAAGCAATGCGTACACGTCACGGACTCTGTATGACGTCATGCGCATACCACGTTTGTCATACAAATGAATCGGTTTGAAAACTGTCAACAAACATGTCGGCTTGTTATTGTTTTGGTTTGTTCTATTTATGATTATAGCATGAGAAGACCGTTAGTGTGAAGCAACAGTTAAGAAATAAGCTACACTTGCAGTGTTTCAGCATACAAGGGCATGCTGCAGGCTGCATAGACGCTATGAATTACAAACTCAGGCACAGGAAAGATCATGACTGTAACCCCTTTCACGTGTTCCTAGTCACTGAAGCCTGCCACTCACGTTCCAACGCCGCGGTACAATTGTGTAGGATATGACGAAATTGAAGTGTTTTTGAACGTCTGTGTATGCGACAAGCAAATCGGTTGGATGTGGACGGTTGGTGAACAAGTCTGTCTGCAGCAGTACAATCGTATTGTATTGGATGGAAATTTGATCGTGTGGACAGTGTACGTTATACAAACCGTGAAAGCAGCTATAAAAGTCCATTTTCTTCGGACATGTTGCCACTACGATCGCAAATTTTTAACTGCAAGGTCGTAACGTGTGTGTACTGCTGCTTGTTAGCAGAATTGTACAGCAGTTGTATCCAATACATTCGTACCTCGGCGTTGGAACGTGAATGAATGGCTTTATGACCGTTCATTTTTGCATTGACTGCTGGTAAAAACTGCTGACAATTGGGTGTTAAACACATACTTGGATGATGGTACAAGGCTTCATACTGTACTTAAAGCTACCAACGAGAATGTCAACATACGTCTCAAACAGACAGCATTGAACAGTTGTGACAGGCTTCAAGTTAGAGAAATACGCTTACCGTCTTCAATGCCACAATGGCCACGTCACATCTACAGAATAATCCCCAGTAACATTTTATATGTAATAAATATTGAAGTTCTGACATTTAAATAATATGGGTAACGACAGATTTTTTTTTAGAAAATCAATATTGGTTTTAAATATTGAATATATATTTATTTTCAATGTTTAATACTTATTTAATTCAGAACATTTAATAAATGTTCTTCATGTGAAAGGGGGTATGGATATAAAAAAAAACTTGTATGGAATACAATATATAATTTATTAAACACAAAAATACATTGTCACTGGAAATAACAGTGTATTTGAAACGTTGCGGCAATATTTATACATTTAAAAATTATTTGTCCTAGAACCAATTCGTTGAAAATTTGTACCAGGTGATTTTTTTTTAATTTCTGCTGTAGTTACCCATGACATTTATGTCAGTAGTGAAACTGAAACTGCTGACATAAGCTTCATGGGCAACCAGAGCATAAATTTAAAAAATCACCTGATGTGAAACACAATATAAATTTTTTAAATATAAAAATACACTGCCAACTTACAATGAAATAAAAATACATTGTCAATGGAAATAACAATGTTCTGCTACATTTCAATCGTTATACAGAAATATTTATCTAATAATTATTTGCTGTATAACCAATTCATTGAAAAGCGATATAATTAGTTAAAATAAAAAAAATCATACCTCATGTTTTTTTCGATGAGAATTCATTCTTGCTTTTGTTTGCGCTTAATGAGGTCCTACCATTTTTTAAATTTCAGTAGTTGTGGCGTTTTTGTGACGTTTCCGTGTGGTACCTACAATTAAATTAACTTGTAAAGTTCGTAATTTTTAAGAAATCACATAACTTTACATAATGTAGCCTTGTTAATTGTGAGTTCACTAAAAGAGAGCTTATTTTTTTCCTTGCCCTGAAAACTTGAAAGCAATTTGGTTCATTATTAATAATTTCTTCAAAATTGCATACATGTTTTTTTACGTCTTTTCTTTCTGGCAAATAAAGATTATTATCAGTCTGAAACTAATTTATAAATACTAGGAGTTAATAATAATAATAATAAATGCTTACCAATTCATCCAATTTCTGTGTATCTCCCGCAATTTCTAACTCGATTTCTTCTTTTTACTTCCCGAGCGTAAGCAAAGGAAGTATTGTAATCGAGTCCGTCGGCCGACTCTCTACTTTTACGTTTTCTCGATCTTTCATGACCCCTAGAAGACGAAGAAATAGGTCTCCCATTTCCGTCTGTCTGTCCGTCTGTCCGTCTGTCCGTCTGTCCGTCTGTCCGTCCGTCTGTCCGTCTGTCCGTCTGTCCGTCCGTCTGTCCGTCTGTCCGTCCGTCTGTCCGTCTGTCCGTCTGTTGTCCCGGATTTTTATTAGACAGATAATCTCCGAAAGTACTCGACCGATTGTTGTGAAATTTTGTACTTATATTAAGAATATCATGTAGATGGTAAAACGCTAACCAAAATTTGTCTAATCATCCCCACCACTAAAGCGATGACGTCACTTCAAAATTGTACATAGTAAATGGGTTTTGAATTGTATAAAATAACATAGTCCTACACATGTAGTTTACAACTCTGAATCGACTTTTCACCCGAAACGTCCAGATTTTTGGAAAAAAAATCAAAATTATAAAACAACATTTTGAAATTTAATTTTTAATCTGCTAACCAGAATGCTTTGAAATGTTGCAGATGTTTTAAGGCTATAAAGAGCATCATAAATCTTTAGTCAAAAAATATTTGCTTATCCCCTCCAAAAACTTGATGACGTCAGCTCAAAAGTTTGTGGAATAAATCATATCTAAAATGTACAAAATATGATGAGTCTGTACTTGTGATCTATCACTCCATTCATATTTTTTGGATTTGCATATACAGGGTGACTCAAAAAAATTAATGAATGCGTAAATATATTTTATTGATTTAATCAGGAACTACAAAACCGAATGCTCTGAAATCTTGCAGATGTTTTAAGGTCATAAAGAGCATAAAAAATGTTTAGTCAAAATATATTTGCTTATCCCTCCAAAAACTTGATGACGTCAGCTCGAAAGTTTGCCGAATAAATCATATCTAAAATGTACAAAATATGATCAGTCTGTACTTGTGATCTATCACTCCATTCATATTTTTTGGATTTGCATATACAGAGTGACTCAAAAAAATTAATGAATGCGCAAATATATTTTATTGATTTAATCAGGAACTACAAAACGGAATGCTCTGACATCTTGCAGATGTTTTAAGGTTATAAAGAGCATAATAAATGTTTAGTCAAAATATATTTGCTTATCCCCTCCAAAAACTTGATGACGTCAGCTCGAAAGTTTGCCGAATAAATCATATCTAAAATGTACAAAATATGATGAGCCTGTACTTGTCATTTATCACTCCATTCATATTTTTTGGATTTGCATATACAGAGTGACTCAAAAAAATTAATGAATGCGTAAATATATTTTATTGATTTAATCAGGAACTACAAAACGGAATGCTCTGACATCTTGCAGATGTTTTAAGGTTATAAAGAGCATAATAAATGTTTAGTCAAAATATATTTGCTTATCCCCTCCAAAAACTTGATGACGTCAGCTCGAAAATTTGCCGAATAACTCATATCTAAAATGCACAAAATATGATCAGTCTGTACTTGTGATCTATCACTCCATTCATATTTTTTGGATTTGCATATACAGGGTGATTCAAGAAAATAAATGAAAGCGTAAATTTATTTTACTGATTTACTCAGGAACTACAAAACCGAATGCTTCGAAATCTTGAAGATATTTTAAAATTATCATAAGTATGGTAAATTTTTGATCAAAATGTATTTGGTCGTCCCCCCTAAAAAATTTATGACGTCACCCCAAAATTTTGCTGAAAAAATGCCATCTTCAATGTGTAAAGTATGATGAGTCCATACTTGTGATTTATCACTGCATTAAAATTTTTAATATTTGCTTATACAGGGTGTCTGAAAAAAATTAATGACGGAGTGAATTGATTTTGCAAAACTGAATACTTAGAAATCTTGACGTTTTGAAGTTATTGTAAGCGTGGTAACTGTTTAATCAAAATGTATCTCTTTATCAACCCCAAAAAAAATTCATTACGTCTTCTCACAATTTTGCTGAATAAAGTAGATGATCTGACTATACTTTTAAAATTTTTAATATTTGCTTATACAGGGTGTCTGAAAAAAATTAATGACGGAGTGAATTGATTTTGCAAAACTGAATACTTAGAAATCTTGACGTTTTGAAGTTATTGTAAGCATGGTAACTGTTTAATCAAAATGTATCTCTTCATCAACCCCAAAAAAAATTCATTACGTCCTCTCAGAATTTTGCTGAATAATGTATATGATCTGACTATACTTGTAAAATTTTTGATATTTGCTTATACAGGGTGTCTGAAAAAAATTAATGACGGAGTGAATTGATTTTGCAAAACTGAATACTTAGAAATCTTGACGTTTTGAAGTTATTGTAAGCATGGTAACTGTTTAATCAAAATGTATCTCTTTATCAACCCCAAAAAAAATTCATTACGTCTTCTCACAATTTTACTGAATAAAGTATATGATCTGACTACACTTGTAACTAATCATTGCATTCAAATTTTTTAACTTGCTTATACAGGGTGACTCAAAAAAAGAAATGAATCAGTCACTTTATTTTAGCGAATAAATCAAGAATTGCTAAACTGAATATTTTGAAATCTTGCAGATGGTTAAAATTGATTGTGAGCATGGTAAATTGTTAATGAAAATATATCTGTTTATTCCCCCGAAAAAATTCATGACGTCATCTACAATTTTTGCCAAAAAAGTTTAACTCAAAATGTGCAAAATATGATGAGTTTTAACATAAGCAACTGTGGCCTGTGGTTTAGTGGAGGTGGAGTGTGCAGTGCAATTAGAAGTTCCGGTAACAGATCCCGGCACTTCCAACTTTTTTCGCCCATCAAATCAAGAACAGCACTTCCGATTTTCGCAACAATAATGTTATAATATTTATTTATTTGTTATTGTGTGTTCGTGAATAAGCACCATAAATAGCAAATGTTGAAATTTTTTTTTGTGATCGGAAGAATATCTCTTAATCATTTTATATATTGTCAATACATGATTAACTTCGACTGTTAATGTTTATACATCGAGAGAAGCAGAGAAAAAGTACATACGCATTTGCTTCAGTTACGCCACTGACCGTGTCATTTCTTTATCGCACGTTGAGACATAGTTTATATAAACAAACTCCCAGCCATAGCAAAAAGCGGAAGTTGGAAACGACGAGCGGCGCGGGGTTTGGGTGGCGAGACGAAACAGTTGCGATTGCGAAATGCGAAGCCAATTCGAAAAAAACTGTTGAAGAGTGAATGTCATTGAGGATATATATCTCCAAATTTTAAAAATTGGACCAAGTTACAATAATTGTTGCCTGGTAAGTGCAGATATTTTGGATTTGCATATACGGGGTGATTCAAGAAAATAAATGAAAGCGTAAATTTATTTTACTGATTTACTCAGGAACTACAAAACCGAATGCTTCGAAATCTTGAAGATATTTTAAAATTATCATAAGCATGGTAAATTTTTGATCAAAACGTATTTGGTCGTCCCCCCTAAAAAATTTATGACGTCACCACAAAATTTTGCTGAATAAATCCTATCTAAAATGTACAAAATATGGTGAGTCTCTTCTTGTAATTTGTCATTCCATTCAAATTTTTTCGATTTGCATAAACAGGGTGACTCAAAAAAATTAATGAAGGCGTGAATTTATTTTATCGATTTAATCAGGAATTACAAAACCGAATGCTTTGAAATATTGGGAATATTCTAAAGTTATTATAAGCATGGTAAACTTTTGTTCAAAATGTATTTGTTCATCCCTCCTAAAAAAATTGATGACGTCACCCTTAAATTTTGCTGAATAAATCCTATCTAAAATGCAAAAAATATGATGAGTTTGTACTTGTGATTTATCATTCCATTCATATTTTTTAGATTTTCTTAAGAGGTGGTTCAAAAAAATTAATGAAGTCAATTTATTTTATTGATTAAATTAAAGGCAACACTTATTATTAGTATTACACCCCAACCAACCCAATTTGGTAGACAAAAAATTTGTTAAAGGAAAAACTCGGTTGAAACATAAGGGTAGCATGCTTATTTACATTGACTTTAACATTACATACCTGCATTTGTTTTATGCGTTCACTTGGTTCCGCGAATGTGAAATAGACATGTTTATAATCAACCAATTGTGAATTTCACCGCCAAGAATTAAAATAAAACCCAATGTTTTATATAATAAGCGGAAGTCGAAGCAATAAAACCGATGGTCGTTTTGTTTACAGTTTCTCTGTTTGACTTTCAAGTATGCTGTTACGCCTGTCATCTTAAATTAAGAATGTTTATACATACACGATTTTCAGCTGCCTGGGATACGTATACGTGAGTAAATTGTTTCGTTATTTTATTTGTTATTACAAATCAATATTCAAAACGACCCAATTCATTTTCCCGAAAATTTGAGAATATAATAATTTTATTCTTAGTATTACACTACATCTATCCCAAACTGATATACGTGTCCTTGCAAAAATGTTGATGACGTCATCGCAATTTTTTTTTAAATTCCCACTACAAAAATGTAATGAGAAAAAACACAATAGGCATGCAGTCGTCAAGTTTCCGACAGCGAGGGAAGTACTGTCTAAACTCTTTAGACCAATTTTTTTTTGGTTGCGCCTGGACCTTTATCATTCATCATGTTGTCTCTACATTCATAATACGCTTATATTCAGAAATATTAAACCTCTTAAATATACTTACCTGTTGAGAAATTGCATTTGCTGCATTGCATGTAGAAGTGAGGTTATGTAGGTTTAGTACTGTTTTCTTGACAAAACGGTATTTACTACACTATTCTGAATTTATCGCAGTACCGATAATCACAATTCACAATAGGACAAACACCATGAACTTACACAAAATATTTTTTGAACCACCAACAATAACAGAAAATATGTATATGTTGCACATTGCGCAAACGCGTTCCAGCAGAGCAAGCGCATCTGTAGGTGAAACGCAAATTTAAGTAAGTTTTATAAAAATGATGAATACAATTGTTATTTTTTGTTCGCAAAAATAAAAAAAATATTACTATTTAATGAACAATTAATAGTGTGCAAAACGAGAATTCGAATAGTGTCAATTTCACAATAGCTAGTAATTTTTCAAATCAATTTTTAATATTGCTCCAATAAAAACCCTATGAAATAAATTACCTACAAGTTGTCCCAACATGGTACTTTTTTAATTTTTTTTTTGTTCGGTATCTTGATAAAAAGACATTTCATAAATATGTAATATATGTTGAAATTCATATATAAATTTATAAACATAAAATGAATATTATATAAATATTTGTAATATCTAGTCAACATTTAATATTATATCAATCTTGTATAAATATTAGAAAAATATTGCTTGCTACTGGGGAAGTTACTTTATTGACATGGAATAGATACAAAAGTAAACTATAAATAATAATAAGTATTCATGTTGCACAACGTCTTCGTCTGACCAGTGATCTGTATACTTGGCCAGTGAAGTGATAGTGTGATTATAAAAGACATCAGCAGAACATGCCGCTAGTACAATCAATTAGGATGGTAATGGAAAATAACCTACATGTTACAGTGGCTAAATGCCTTCTGCAGTATTAGAATCTTCACTGTCATAATCACTAAAACCATAATCTGAATCTTCGTTAATGTCGATTATAAGCGGCGCAATCTCTTCACGGTCAAATACTAATTCCCGTTCCCACCACTCCCGTATTATTTTATTCATATGGTCAACAGTATTTTTCTACATTGTGGGCGTGACATGTGCTAACGCTTCTTTCCACATTTCCACGGAATTTTTTTGACCATAACCATCACGCCCAATGTGTTTGGAATAAAAATTTGTAGTAAATCCCCAAATATTTTCTATAGGGTTAAACACACAATGATATGGCGGCAATCGCAATACTCTATGGCCATTCTGTTGGCCCAATTCACGGCAACATACGTTTTTGGCAGTTTATTTCTGAAAAACATGATATTTTAAATGAAACGATTGAGAATAGTATATGCATTACTGTGCAACCAAATGAAGAAGTTCCGTTTTTAACTTCTGTGAATCTGAACTTATGTCATGTTGTTAAAGCCATTCACGAATTTCTCCTTTTTTCCATGAACCACTGGGACATTTGTTTGCAAGGGTACTGTGGTATAATAATCAGTGATGATTCATAGTCTGGATTTTTGGTATTAGAAGAAAATACTAGCGCTGCTTCATCAATAAATCCATTGCTTGTACCTGCATGTAATACAATATACCTAAAATATAGTGAGAAGAATAAATAACTAACGTGAAACTGACACATTACTAAATTTTCCCTTCTATTTTGAACATCCTGATACTTTTGACACTATCGTCTTGCAATGACCTAACTACCGAACCATTTTCAAATATCCATGTTTCATCAAGATATACACATGGCAAAGAATTTGGGTTCTGCTGATTGTGCATGTATTCACGTAAGAATTTGGTTCTTGCATGAACAACATGTTGTAATTCCATAAGACGCTTCCGTACACTGGTTGGCGAATAACGAAACCCAATAGAGAATGTAAAATTTTTCCGAACGAGCTCACAGAACCTGTGGCGTTGCGCCGCAGGCTTCTCGAAGGACCGTATAACCGTGTCGTACACGGTACGAACACGGCAAGAAAAGAGTGTTGTTTTATAACTATATATTAATAGTGTGTAAATGTGTGTACAGTTTGTCGACCGATCGCGTGTACTGCGAGGTGCGTTCTGTCTTCGGGTCCGTACCACCCCGGTGCCGTCGAAGGGTGGGTGGTGGGGTTGTACCGCTCTTGTGCAGGGCTGTACTGCGCATTCCGGCCCCCCTTGAACCTGTGGTCTCAAACCTGGGTGTCGTCGTCGATGGGGAACGGGCAGATTCGGTTTGTGGCCCGCACGACAGGTCCCGATGATGTCCTGATGGTGGCTGTCCGGACGATCCCATCTTTTCCTGGATGTGTCTGCATGACGACTCCCATTCGCCAGCACATCGGATGGAGATTGTCTTCGCGTAGTAGAACGGGAAGTCCTGGCTTCACCTCTGTTTTAGCAGTGCGATTCCACTTCTTTCTTTGTTGCAGCGTGTTTAGGAACTCCCCTGACCAGCGCTTCCAAAAGCTTTGCGCCTGTTGTTGGACGCGTTGCCACCGTGACAGGCGATTCTCTTTCACCATTGTAACATCGTCTTCGACTGAGGTTGTTAATTTTCCGCCGATGAGGAAATGCCCAGGAGTTAAGGCCGTGAGATCGCTCGGGTCAGAGGATAATGGAGTCAGGGGTTGGGAGTTGATGCATGCTTCAATCTGCGTCAAAGGCGTATAGAGCTCCTCATACGTCAATAAAGCATTACCCGCAACACGTTTTAAATGATATTTTATTAACAATGGAAGTACGTTGTCATTGGTCACCACCAAAAGTTTCAACTTGGCGCATTTTTCTAAAATTGGTACATTTTGTGCATTTGAACTAAAGAATGAAGCTGGCCATTCTGACTTATTTTTTGATAACCAATGTGGACCGTGCCACCACAAATCAGACGTAATAAGTTTACTAGGTAATTCACCTCTTGAGACAATGTCTGCAGGGTTATCAGCAGATTTAACGTGATGCCAATTAGAAATACTCGTTAATGTGCTTATTTCAGCAACGCGATTTGCAACGAAAACGTTCCAGGTACTTGGCGATGATGCTAACCAAGATAACACTATTGATGAATCTGTCCACAAATACTGCGTTGTTATGTTTAGATTTATTGTAGGTAATAATTTGTGTATTAAGCGGGCTAACAGCACGGCTGCGCAAAGTTCTAGTCGAGGCAGTGTGATAGTTTTTAATGGAATTATTATTATGTTTATTGATATCTATGCTATGTGTTTTGTTTACTGATATTTGTTGCATTGATTCCAAAAGTTCGCAACGTTTTTCTAAAAATGAAATCAGATCCGTCAATTTTGGTATTTCACTATTTAATGTTGCCTGCCATTCTTTGCGACTTGTATAGTCTAATTTTTCTACAATTAATGGAACAATTAATGCATCCCAACTTTCTACGGGTAATTTTTGTATGCGAAGTGCTTCAATGTTTGTCGTAACGTCGACACATAATTTTCTCAGAGCTACAGAATTTGTTTTAAGGATAACAGGACTATTAATGATAGCTAAAATATGTTCTTGAGTAATTAGTCTTACGTTATTGTATCTTTTTCTTAACAAGTCATAGGCCGATTTGTAATTATCTACCGAAATAGTGAGAGCGTCAATTGTCGCTAACGCTTCTCCCTTCAATGAGGATTTTAAATAGTGAAATTTTTGGCAGTTATTTAAACTATTGTTCTGATCAATTAACGAGCAAAATGTGTCGTTGAATGACAGCCATTCCGAATATAAACCTGAAAATGTTGGTAAATTTAACGTAGGAAGTTTGATGGACGTTTCTAAGTGATGATTATTGTTAGGATTACTATTATTTTGACTAGACGCCGATGAAGGTGAGTATTTATTTAATTTTTCCCGAATGTCAACTATTATGTTGTAATACTGTGTCTCGATAATTTCGCGATCGTTATCTGCGTTGTCTTGCAACTCAATTTGAGTTTGATAACTTTCGTATTCTTTGATCACGTTTTCTAATGTTTCTAACCGTACTTCAAGGTGATAAACGCTATCTGTATTTTTGAAATTTTTAACGAAGTTCTCAATGCGAGTAATTTTGGATTTAGCGATTCCTCGCCTGGAGCGTAATTCGGCTACCGTTTCTACAGTCATTTTAATGAAGTAAATGGGATTTTTTGAATCGAATTATGCGTTATTGATATACGAGAACGCGGTACACGCAGATTGGCGCAGATTGAAATAAATATGCATACAGGGTAATAGGACTTACTTGGATTGTAGATTGTAGATTTGATGTTTCTTGATTCGATGATTTGTTTGATCGCTGTTCTATCCGGCTCGAAGGACCAAATGTGGCGTTGCGCCGCAGGCTTCTCGAAGGACCGTATAACCGTGTCGTACACGGTACGAACACGGCAAGAAAAGAGTGTTGTTTTATAACTATATATTAATAGTGTGTAAATGTGTGTACAGTTTGTCGACCGATCGCGTGTACTGCGAGGTGCGTTCTGTCTTCGGGCCCGTACCACCCCGGTGCCGTCGAAGGGTGGGTGGTGGGGTTGTACCGCTCTTGTGCAGGGCTGTACTGCGCAGAACCCTCAAATATATGTTTCTCCTTCAAGCAATCAATTAATGGCGATCGTGTAACATGTATTTCTGTAAAATAATCGTTAGTATCTATAAGGCGTGCGCATCAAATTCATACTTTTTTCGACCATTCCATATAAGCACTCTCGAATAGCACACTGCTCCGAAGTGCTAATATCACACACTTGCTTTGTTCGGGGGTCTCTATTTCTTGGGAGAATGTACACCTCCGGTTTTTATTTGTTGTACCACGGAGTTCACTGTTCGCACACATACACCCAGAGCAGCAGCAACCAGTGTTGCCAACTAAGCGATTTTGTCGCTAGATTTAGTGATTTTCAGAGGCGACCGGCGACTTTGAAAATGAATTTGAGACATGTCTCAAATTTAGCGATTTCTGGTATCCATTTGGAGACTTTTAGCGACTTTGACACGACTTTATTATTTTTAGTTTTTATTCGCCTAACAATTAAAATTATTATAGTTGCGTCGTTGGTTGCGCCAGGTGGTACTTTCGACACGGCGAAGTCGAAGGTCATGCTGGAGGCAATGGCGATACCACAAACACCTAGTGAATTGTGAATTGTCAAATGTAAAATGAAATGTTGCTGAGTTAGAGTAGCTTCCAACGCGAAAGGTGACAGCAGGTGGGAGTGCGCAGAACACAGTTTTGGTTCGGTCTTACAAATATCGTGGAAACAGTGACGGCGGCGATAGAATTGGTATAGTGTATAATCCTAAACGATATTTCATTTTCAAAAAAAAAAACTGTTATTGCGCATAACACTTGAAAGAAACTACAAAGTTTTGTTTGACCTGAAAATTTATTAACTGTTATCAATTTTATCACAATCCTAAGTACCGTTAGTTTAAAAAAAATGTTTAGTAAGAATTTCAAATTTACGAATTGGTATTTGGGGCCATTTAGCGACTTTTTAGTGATTTTACGTCTCTTCCATTGAGACAACTAATTTGTAGCTATTGGCAACCCTGGCAGCAACCCTCTGTACAATCTGACTGCATTACTTATTGTAATAAAATACACCTACTTACGTCTTGAACAGCTGTTAGTGGTAAAAGAGGTCCCCCGCTATCGCGTTCTTTAGTAAAATAGTCCACTAAATTATCGTCCATTTGCTTTACATCTTTGTGCAAGGGCTTCGGCATGGTGGAATGTTTACGTTCAAGCAAGCGACACGTACCACGGTATACGACAGTTAACTTGGAGTTCTAAAAAGAACTGTTATAGTTCTGAAAAGAACTGATACGATTACACGAGCAGAAAAGTAGAAAAATGCGAAAAATCAAACAATAACACAACATAACCAAAGTTGACACCAATGACACCTGTGAAATCGATAAAACTTTAGCATATGTTTCGCTATCAGTCGTACCAATATAATTTCCCCCAAATTGATCGATTTTGATCCGTATTGCCACGTATTGCGGCGCGTATTTTTGATTTAGTGTTGGTAACGGATTTACGTTATCCATGACGTGTACGCATTGCTTCGTGATCCTGAGTATAACCAGAATGCTTTGAAATGTTGCAGATGTTTTAAGGCTATAAATCATAAATCTTTAGTCAAAAAATATTTGCTTATCCTCTCCAAAAACTTGATGACGTCAGCTCAAAAGTTTGTGGAATAAATCATATCTAAAATGTACAAAATATGATGAGTCTGTACTTGTGATCTATCACTCCATTCATATTTTTTGGATTTGCATATACAGGGTGACTCAAAAAAATTAATGAATGCGTAAATTTGTTTTACTGATTTACTCAGAAACTACAAAACCGAATGCTTTGAAATCTTGCAGATGTTTTAAGGTTATAAAGAGCATAATTAATGTTTAGTCAAAATATATTTGCTTATACCCTCCAAAAAATTGATGACGTCAGCTCGAAAATTTGCCGAATAAATCCTATCTAAACTGTAAAAATATGATGAGTCTGTACTTGTAATTTATCACTCCATTCACATTTTTTGGATTTGCATATACAGGCTGACTCAAAAAAATTAATAAATGCGTAAATATATTTTATTGATTTAATCAGGAACTACAATACCGAATGCTCTGAAATTATGCAGATCTTTTAAGGTCATAAAGAGCATAATAAATGTTTAGTCAAAATATATTTGCTTATCCCCTCCAAAAACTTGATGACGTCAGCTCGAAAGTTTGCCGAATAAATCATATCTAAAATGTACAAAATATGATGAGTCTGTACTTGTTATTTATCACTCCATTCATATTTTTTGGATTTGCATATACAGAGTGACTCAAAAAAATTAATGAATGCGTAAATATATTTTATTGATTTAATCAGGAACTACAAAACGGAATGCTCTGACATCTTGCAGATGTTTTAAGGTTATAAAGAGCATAATAAATGTTTAGTCAAAATATATTTGCTTATCCCCTCCAAAAACTTGATGACGTCAGCTCGAAAATTTGCCGAATAAATCATATCTAAAATGTACAAAATATGATCAGTCTGTACTTGTGATCTATCACTCCATTCATATTTTTTGGATTTGCATATACAGGGTGATTCAAGAAAATAAATGAAAGCGTAAATTTATTTTACTGATTTACTCAGGAACTACAAAACCGAATGCTTCGAAATCTTGAAGATATTTTAAAATTATCATAAGCATGGTAAATTTTTGATCAAAATGTATTTAGTCGTCCCCCCTAAAAAATTTATGACGTCATCACAAAATTTTGCTGAATAAATCCTATCTAAAATGTACAAAATATGGTGAGTCTCTTCTTGTGATTTATCATTCCATTCAAATTTTTTCGATTTGCATATACAGGGTGACTCAAAAAAATTAATGAATGCGTAAATTTATTTTATTGATTTAATCAGAAACTACAAAACCGAATGCTTTGAAATCTTGCAGATGTTTTAAGGTTATAAAGAGCATAATAAATTTTTAGTCAAAATAGATTTGGTTATCTTCTACAAAAAACTGATGACGTCAGCTCAAAAGTTTGCCGAATAAATCGTATCTAAAATGTACAAAATATGATGAGTCTGTACTTGTGATTTATCATTCCATTCATATTTTTGGATTTGCATATGCAGGGTGACTCAAAAAAATTAATGAAGGCGTGAATTTATTTTATCGATTTAATCAGGAATTACAAAACCGAATGCTTTGAAATCTTGGGAATATTTTAAAGTTATTATAAGCATGGTAAACTTTTCTTCAAAATGTATTTGTGCATCCCTCCTAAAAAAATTGATGACGTCACCCTTAAATTTTGCTGAATAAATCCTATCTAAAATGCAAAAAATATGATGAGTTTGTACTTGTGATTTATCATTCCATTCATATTTTTTAGATTTTCTTAAGAGGTGGTTCAAAAAAATTAACGAAGTCAATTTATTTTATTGATTAAATTAAAGGCAACACTTATTATTAGTATTACACCCCAACCAACCCAATTTGGTAGACACAAAATTTGTTAAAGGAAAAACTCGGTTGAAACATAAGGGTAGCACGCTTATTTACATCGACTTTAACATTACAGACCTGCATTTGTTTTATGCGCTCACTTGGTTCCGCGAATGTGAAATAGACATATTTATAATCAACCAATTGTGAATTTCACCGTCAAGAATTAAAATAAAACCCAATGTTTTATACAGGGTTAGTCACGAGAGAATTCTGAAAATTATTTTTACGCAACCCAAAATACTAATACCCTGTACCACTTGATATTATCTAAATTTAAAATGAAATGCCTAATCCATGATTGCTTTGACTTTGGCAGTGTCACTTTGACGTTAATTAATTTTTAACATTTTTTTTCATCGTTGACTCGCCTTTAGAGCCCCATTGGATCGACGACATACAGTCAGATCAATCTGGGCTATACTGAAGCCGTAAGTGCTCTTCCAATGTTCGCCGCTAATGTGCATGTGTTAATTCGCCATCTCTGCGTCACCTAGAGCCTCTTCGAAGTGCAAATCTGCAACCTCTGGACTTCTTCGGCCATCCATTTACAAAAAAGCCGTAGCATCCCCCCAAAATGCCCAACATTTTCAACAGATTAGTAGTTAAATTATTTACTTACTTGTTTGAGTTTGTGTTGTAACCTTTGAATAAAATGCCGTAAAAGGAATTTTTAGAAATAATTTTCTCGTGATTAATTGATTGCAAAAGATCAAGAGGCACACTGACAAATTTATTAGCGGCGCCGAAGGAGATTTCTGCCTGCCTGCGGTACCACCATGGACACTCACGTAACCTCCTTTTCCACAATTGTCAAAATGAGATTGCCAAACTCAAAGCATTCATGGATTAAGCATTTCATTTTAAATTCAGTTAGTATCAAATGGTACATGGTATTCGTATTTTGGGTTGCGTAAAAATAATTTTCAGAAGTAATTCTCTCGTGACTAACCCTGTATAATAAGCGGAAGTCGAAGCAAAAAAACCGATGGTCGTTTTGTTTACAGTTTCTCTGTTTGACTCTCACGTATGCTCTTACGCTTGTCATCTTAAATTAAGAATGTTTATACATAAACGATTTTCAGTTGCCTTTCATATAATATTACACACCGGGCCGTATACGTGAGTAAATTGTTATACGTGAGTAAATTGTTTCGTTATTTTATTGAGTATAAGAAATCAATATTCAAAACGACCCAATTCATTTTCCCGAAAATACTATAATTTTATTCTTAGTATTACACTACATCTATCCCAACTGATATACGTGTCCTTGCAAAAATCTTGATGACGTCATCACAATTTTTTTTTAAATTCCCACTACAAAAGTGTAATGAGAAAAAAAAAACACAATAGGCATGCAGTCGTCAAGTTTCCGACAGCGAGGGAAGTACTGTCTAAACTCTTTAGACCAATTTTTTTAATCCAGATTTAGGTGGAATCGGTATTTTGGGTTGCCAATGTTAAAAACATAAATATCTAATCTTAGCTGAATAACCCTGTATGACCGAATGCTTTGAAATCTTGAAGATGTTTTAAGGTTATAAAGGGCATAATAAATTGTTACTTAAAATATTTTTGCTTATCCCCTCCAAAAAACTAATGACGTCAGCTCAAAAGTTTGCTGAAAAAATCCTATCTAAAATGTACAAAATATGATGAGTATTGATGAGTTTCTACTTGTGATTTATCATTCCATTAATATTTTTTGGATTTGCATATACAGGGTGACCCAAAAAAATTAATGAATGCGTAAATTTATTTTATTGATTTACTCAGGAACTACAAAACCGAATAATTTGAAATCTACTGCGAAAAAAAAAAACATAATACGCATGCAGTTGTCACGTTTTCGACAGCGAGGGAAGTACTGTCTAAACCTTTTAGACCAATTTTTGTAATTCTATTGGATGTGGCAAAACATTCACTAATAAAATCACAATCTGTTTTTCTGCTCTGTTACAACTTCTTGTCAGCCCAAACAACGAATCAATAGTTGGTGATAATGGGTCTACGATAATCAACTTTAACGGATCCCAATAAGTGACTAAGGCCTGACATAATTTGCGACAGTTAGGTGAGGATGAGAAAACAAACAAGGGATATCCATTATAGTTAGTATCAAGAACAGTACTCCCTCCTAACTGTCGTTTTCAGGCTGAAATTTAGCAACTGTGTATTTTAAATGAAGTAAAAATATATGTTGCTGCAAAAAATTCGGTGGCTACTTGAGAGAGACAGATAATTATGGAGATAAATACGACACCCTTGTCAAGTTGATCAACAAATTGAAACAAATAAGATAATTCGAAAATAACATGTTATCATTTCTCAGTACTACTTATTAGTGATTTCCAATATCGTAAAAACCCGATTATAGCAAAATGAGCTCAGTTGACGTCGTGCAAAATTAAGAGGACTTGTTTATAAAGAAAACAATGAAAAGAAACATCAATTCATAATGTTATCGTGTACTTTAAGAACAAAGGCAAAATATAGATTTTATCTACCACGAAATTTGTCTAAAGTTACATATTTGTTTAATTCACTATCTTATCGTGTACTTATGGAAATAAGCCAAAATATAGATTTTATCTACAAAAAATTGCACTAAAGTTATTTATTCCCTTGAAGTACAGGTGAATAAATACAGACTCATCATATTTTGCACAATTTAGATAGGATTTATTACCGCAAAATTTAAAGGTGACGTCATCATATTATTGGTGGGGCTGATTAGGCAAATTTTGGTTAGCGTTTTACCATCTATATGATATCTATCTATATAATAAAAAATTGGTCTAAAGAGTTTAGACAGTACTTCCCTCGCTGTCGGAAACTTGACGACTGCATGGCTATTGTGTTTTTTTCTCATTACATTTTTGTAGTGGGAATTTAAAATTGCGATGACGTCATCAACATTTTTGCAAGGACACGTATATCAGTTGGGATAGATGTAGTGTAATACTAAGAATAAAATTATTGTATTCCCAAATTTTCGGGAAAATGAATTGGGTCGTTTTGAATATTGATTTTTTATAATCAATAAAATAACGAAACAATTTACTCACGTATACGGCAACTGAAAATCGTTTATGTATAAACATTCTTAATTTAAGATGACAAGCGTAACAGCATACGTGAGAGTCAAACAAAGAAACTGTAAACAAAACGACCATCGGTTTTATTGCTTCGACTTCCGCTTATTATATAAAACATTGGGTTTTATTTTAATTCTTGATGGTGAAATTCAGAATTGGTGGATTATAAACATGTCTATTTCACATTCGCGGAACCAAGTGAACAAATGCAGGTCTGTAATGTTAAAGTCGATGTAAATAAGCGTGCTACCCTTATGTTTCAACCGAGCTTTTCCTTTAACAAATTTTGTGTCTACCAAATTGGGTTGGTTGGGGTGTAATACTAATAATAAGTGTTGCCTTTAATTTAATCAATAAAATAAATTGACTTCATTAATTTTTTTGAACCACCTCTTAAGAAAATCTAAAAAATATGAATGGAATGATAAATCACAAGTACAAACTCATCATATTTTTAGCATTTTGATAGGATTTATTCAGCAAAATTTAAGGGTGACGTCATCAATTTTTTTAGGAGGGATGAACAAATACATTTTGAACAAAAGTTTACCATGCTTATAATAACTTTAAAATATTCCCAAGATTTCAAAGCATTCGGTTTTGTAATTCCTGATTAAATCGATAAAATAAATTCACGCCTTCATTAATTTTTTTGAGTCACCCTGCATATGCAAAACCAAAAATATGAATGGAATGATAAATCACAAGTACAGACTCATCATATTTTGTACATTTTAGATACGATTTATTCGGCAAACTTTTGAGCTGACGTCATCAGTTTTTTGTAGAAGATAACCAAATATATTTTGACTAAAAATTTATTATGCTCTTTATAACCTTAAAACATCTGCAAGATTTCAAAGCATTCGGTTTTGTAGTTCCTGATTAAATCAATAAAATAAATTTACGCATTCATTAATTTTTTTGAGTCACCCTGTATATGCAAATCGAAAAAATTTGAATGGAATGATAAATCACAAGAAGAGACTCACCATATTTTGTACATTTTAGATAGGATTTTTTCAGCAAAATTTTGGGGTGACATCATAAATTTTTTAGGGGGGACGACCAAATACGTTTTGATCAAAAATGTACCATGCTTATGATAATTTTAAAATATCTTCAAGATTTCGAAGCATTCGGTTATGTAGTTCCTGAGTAAATCAGTAAAATAAATTTACGCTTTCATTTATTTTCTTGAATCACCCTGTATATGCAAATCGAAAAAATTTGAATGGAATGATAAATCACAAGAAGAGACTCACCATATTTTGTACATTTTAGATATGATTTATTCGGCAAATTTTCGAGCTGACGTCATCAAATTTTTGGAGGGGATAAGCAAATATATTTTGACTAAACATTTATTATGCTCTTTATAACCTTAAAACATCTGCAAGATGTCAGAGCATTCCGTTTTGTAGTTCCTGATTAAATCAATAAAATATATTTACGCATTCATTAATTTTTTTGAGTCACTCTGTATATGCAAATCCAAAAAATATGAATGGAGTGATAAATGACAAGTACAGGCTCATCATATTTTGTACATTTTAGATATGATTTATTCGGCAAACTTTCGAGCTGACGTCATCAAGTTTTTGGAGGGGATAAGCAAATATATTTTGACTAAACATTTATTATGCTCTTTATGACCTTAAAACATCTGCAAGATTTCAGAGCATTCGGTTTTGTAGTTCCTGATTAAATCAATAAAATATATTTACGCATTCATTAATTTTTTTGAGTCACCCTGTATATGCAAGTCCTAAAAATATGAATGGAGTGATAGATCACAAGTACAGGCTCATCATATTTTGTACATTTTAGATACGATTTATTCCACAAACTTTTGAGCTGACGTCATCAAGTTTTTGGAGGGGATAAGCAAATATATTTTGACTAAACATTTATTATGCTCTTGATGACCTTAAAACATCTGCAAGATTTCAGAGCATTCGGTTTTGTAGTTCCTGATTAAATCAATAAAATATATTTACGCATTCATTAATTTTTTTGAGTCACCCTGTATATGCAAATCCAAAAAATATGAATGGAGTGATAGATCACAAGTACAGACTCATCATATTTTGTACATTTTAGATATGATTTATTCCACAAACTTTTGAGCTGACGTCATCAAGTTTTTGGAGGGGATAAGCAAATATTTTTTGACTAAAGATTTATGCTGCTCTTTATAGCCTTAAAACATCTGCAACATTTCAAAGCATTCTGGTTAGCAGATTAAAAATTAAATTTCAAAATGATGTTTTATAATTTTGATTTTTTTTCCAAAAATCTGGACGTTTCGGGTGAAAAGTCGATTCAGAGTTGTAAACTACATGTGTAGGACTATGTTATTTTATACAATTGAAAACCCATTTACTATGTACAATTTTGAAGTGACGTCATCGCATTAGTGGTGGGGATGATTAGACAAATTTTGGCTAGCGTTTTACCATCTACATGATATTCTTAATATAAGTACAAAATTTCACAACAATCGGTCGAGTACTTTCGGAGATTATCTGTCTAATAAAATCCGGGACAACAGACGGACAGACGGACGGACAGACGGACGGACAGACGGACGGACAGACGGACGGACAGACGGACGGACAGACGGACGGACAGACGGACGGACAGACGGACGGACAGACAGACGGAACATTTCTTCGTCTTCTAGGGGTCATGAAAGATCGAGAAAACGTAAAAGTAGAGAGTCGGCCGACGGACTCGATTACAATACATACTTCCTTTGCTTACGCTCGGGAAGTAAAAATTAACCTACCCACAATTGAATTACCTGAGTTCAACGGTAATTACGCAGACTGGTTGTCCTTCCGAGGTGTTTTCGAATCTCTCGTTCATAATAATGAAAATCTCAGCAATCTTGAAAAAATGCACTATTTACGCTCAACATTAAAAGGCGAAGCGCTCCGTGCTATCGAGGCGCTTACAATATCAATTGCTAATTACGATTCGGCTTGGGATCTTATAACAAAACGCTTTGAAAATCATCGTCTGTTGATAGAGGCACATGTACGAAATATTTTAAATGCTTCCACATTAACAAAGTGTTCTTATGACTCTTTACGTAAATTAATTGACGACGTAAAAATTAACTTGGTTTTACAACTTCCTACTCATGAATGGGATGCAATTTTAGTAACATGCTTGGGTGATAAATTAGATTTTCAATCGAATCGAGATTGGCAAGGCAAATTAACAACTAACCTTCCCACATTTGATGAATTAATAGAATTTTTGGAGACTCGTTGTCGTTATCTTGAATCTGTTCATAGCAAAGCACGTCCAAATATTCCAGTTATGTTCAAATCAAACAAATTCAATATTAAACATACAAATCAGACACATTCTTCAGTACATGTTACCGTAAAAAACAATTCATGTTTTGTTTGCAAGGCGAATCATTTTATGCATCAATGCAATGAATTTCTGCAGATGAATATTAACAATCGCATTGAAAAAACAAAACAGTTGAAACTTTGTTCTAATTGTCTCAGAAAACATAATATCTCAGACTGTAGATCATCACATAATTGTCGCACATGTAATTCACGTCATAATACCTTACTCCATCAAGATCAAGTGATAGTTCAATCAACTAGTAATCAGTGGCGGCTGGTGACCTTTTGAAATGGGGGGACACAATTTGATTGATGAGTTAAATATGAAGAAATAAAACAGGTTGTCATTACCAATTAATAGACGAAATTGTGTGACGGAAATAAATACAAAAATACATTCAATAAAAATAAAAAAGGATTTCTCCATATACCTTTTTGCCTTCGGTGTTCATGGCATCTAAAAGTTCATTTTGGACAGTTTTAGGCGTTCCTTTAAAAACCGTTGCTTCTTTCAAATGATCTGATAAAGTCGAATTCAGCCATAAAATCAATCAGACCTCGAAATATATCTGGATTTTGTGATTCCCTACTTTCGTCATGTCCACGTAAGGCAAATTCAAACACTCCACAAAATTTTATGCACATTATCAATCGGCGTAATATATGGCGATTTTTGTCGACCCTTGCGTTATGTGCCCGAATATTATTAATATAAGCGGTGTGCAGTTGTTTCCGAATGTCTGTATTACCGAGAAGATTATCCAAGAATATTTATCATACGTGTTCGCGCAGAAGGAAAATTAAAACCCGCAGTAGTAACTCAATCCTCCAGAGCACGATGGCAATGGGCTCACAAGCCAGTTGTATCAGGCGCATATCAAGCAGCCACGACGTGTACTTTCCATTGCACCGGTGTAAACAAAACATCTAAATCGGTCATGATTCGGTCCATTCGGTCTCTGTGCTCGGCTTTTATCAGCATGTCATCAGAAATAACATATCATATATCCAAGGCACATCTTTAGATGCAAGTGGAAGTAAGTTTTGATACATTTTATACAAGTGGAGCGAGATAAAAAAATTAGTTTTGATAATTATGACACAAATTTCCGGATAATTTTTTAAATATTGAAAATTACTATTTTGCTATGTCCAGTGTGTTTGTAGACGTTGTAATTTTGGGGGGGCACGTGCTCTTGTGCCCCCCGGCACCAGCCGCCCCTGCTAGTAATCATGTGTCATCATTTATTCACAATATTGAAATTGCTGTCCACGGCAGTGGTATTTATTATGGACAACCTTGGTTATTTTCACAAATGCAGAATACTATTAGACAGTGGTTCGTAATCTAATCTAATAACTAGAGCATTTTGCAAGAAACTAGGACTAAAAACAGGCTTTACTAATTACAAACTACCTTTTGTCAATCAGTCTGAATCCAAGGTTACAGAAATGTCATGCGTAAGTTTAAAATCAAGGTTGAGTGACAACACAGCTAACATTAATTGTTTAATTCTGGAAACAATAACAGAACCACTACCCCTAAATTCATTCTCCGCTCAACATCCCAAACACCTTGAATTTAGCCGACCCCACATTTAACATAAGCGGTCCTAGCGATTTACTCATTGGTTCGGAATTATTCTTGGATATATATCCAAGAATAATTCCGGATTTTACCGGATGTTAATATTAACATCCGGTAAAATCCTATTAAAACCGTTACTTTATCTGCATAATACCACCCTCGGATGGATTTTGTCGGGGTCTTTGAGTGTAGGATTTTCTAAGGAATTCCCAGCTTCTAATAATACTTCCTGCAATAACAATACAGTAACCTGTCAAGTTTCCGACAGCGAGGGAAGTACTGTCCAAACTCTTTAGACCAATTTTTACTTCCCGAGCGTAAGCAAAGGAAGTATTGTAATCGAGTCCGTCGGCCGACTCTCTACTTTTACGTTTTCTCGATCTTTCATGACCCCTAGAAGACGAAGAAATAGTTCTCCCATTTCCGTCTGTCTGTCCGTCTGTCCGTCTGTCCGTCTGTCCGTCTGTCCGTCCGTCTGTCCGTCCGTCTGCCGTCCCGGATTTTTATTAGACAGATAATCTCCGAAAGTACTCGATCGATTGTTGTGAAATTTTGTACTTATATTAAGAATATCATGTAGATGGTAAAACGCTAACCAAAATTTGTCTAATCATCCCCACCACTAATGCGATGACGTCACTTCAAAATTGTACATAGTAAATGGGTTTTCAATTGTATAAAATAATATAGTCCTACACATGTAGTTTACAACTCTGATTCGACTTTTCACCCGAAACGTCCAGATTTTTGGAAAAAAAATCAAAATTATAAAACAGTATTTTGAAATTTAATTTTTAATCTGCTAACCAGAATGCTTTGAAATGTTGCAGATGTTTTAAGGCTATAAAGAGCATCATAAATCTTTAGTCAAAAAATATTTGCTTATCCCCTCCAAAAACTTGATGACGTCAGCTCAAAAGTTTGTGGAATAAATCATATCTAAAATGTACAAAATATGATGAGTATGTACTTGTGATCTATCACTCCATTCATATTTTTTGGATTTGCATATACAGGGTGACTCAAAAAAATTAATGAATGCGTAAATTTATTTTACTGATTTACTCAGAAACTACAAAACCGAATGCTTTGAAATCTTGCAGATGTTTTAAGGTTATAAAGAGCATAATAAATGTTTAGTCAAAATATATTTGCTTATCCCCTCCAAAAAATTGATGACGTCAGCTCGAAAGTTTGCCGAATAAATCCTATCCAAACTGTAAAAATATGATGAGTCTGTACTTGTCATTTATCACTCCATTCATATTTTTTGGATTTGCATATACAGAGTGACTCAAAAAAATTAATGAATGCGTAAATATATTTCATTGATTTAATCAGGAACTACAAAACGGAATGCTCTGACATCTTGCAGATGTTTTAAGGTTATAAAGAGCATAATAAATGTTTAGTCAAAATATATTTGCTTACCCCCTCCAAAAATTTGATGACGTCAGCTCGAAAATTTGCCGAATAAATCATATCTAAAATGTACAAAATATGGTGAGTCTCTTCTTGTGATTTATCATTCCATTCAAATTTTTTCGATTTGCATATACAGGGTGATTCAAGAAAATAAATGAAAGCGTAAATTTATTTTACTGATTTACTCAGGAACTACAAAACCGAATGCTTCGAAATCTTGAAGATATTTTAAAATTATCATATATAAGCATGGTAAATTTTTGATCAAAATGTATTTGGTCGTCCCCCCTAAAAAATTTATGACGTCACCCCAAAATTTTGCTGAAAAAATGCCATCTTCAATGTGTAAAGTATGATGAGTCCATACTTGTGATTTATCACTGCATTAAAATTTTTAATATTTGCTTATACAGGGTGTCTGAAAAAAATTAATGACGGAGTGAATTGATTTTGCAAAACTGAATACTTAGAAATCTTGACGTTTTGAAGTTATTGTAAGCATGGTAACTGTTTAATCAAAATGTATCTCTTCGTCAACCCCAAAAAAAATTCATTACGTCTTCTCAGAATTTTGCTGAATAAAGTATATGATCTGACTATACTTGTAAAATTTTTGATATTTGCTTATACAGGGTGTCTGAAAAAAATTAATGACGGAGTGAATTGATTTTGCAAAACTGAATACTTAGAAATCTTGACGTTTTGAAGTTATTGTAACTGTTTAATCAAAATGTATCTCTTTATCAACCCCAAAAAAAATTCATGACGTCTTCTCACAATTTTACTGAATAAAGTATATGATCTGACTACACTTGTAACTAATCATTGCATTCAAATTTTTTAACTTGCTTATACAGGGTGACTCAAAAAAAGAAATGAATCAGTCACTTTATTTCAGTGAATAAATCAAAAATTGCTAAACTGAATATTTTGAAATCTTGCAGATGGTTAAAATTGATTGTGAGCATGGTAAATTGTTAATGAAAATAGATCTGTTTATTCCCCCGAAAAAATTCATGACGTCATCTACAATTTTTGCCAAAAAAATTTAAGTCAAAATGTGCAAAATATGATGAGTTTTAACATAAGCAACTGTGGCATGTGGTTTAGTGGAGGTGGAGTGTGCAGTGCAATTAGAAGTTCCGGTAACAGATCCCGGCACTTCCAACTTTTTTCGCCCATCAAATCAAGAACAGCACTTCCGATTTTCGCAACAATAATGTTATAATATTTATTTATTTGTTATTGTGTGTTCGTGAATAAGCACCATAAATAGCAAATGTTGAAATTTTTTTTTGTGATCGGAAGAATATCTCTTAATCATTTCATATATTGTCAGTACATGATTAACTTCGACTGTTAATGTTTATACATCGAGAGAAGCAGAGAAAAAGTACATATGCATTTGCTTCAGTTACGCCACTGACCGTGTCATTTCTTTATCGCACGTTGAGACATAGTTTATATAAACAAACTCCCAGCCATAGCAAAAAGCGGAAGTTGGAAACGACGAGCGGCGCGGGGGGAATCACTTGTTTGGGTGGCGAGACGAAACAGTTGCGATTGCGAAATGCGAAGCCAATTCGAAAAAAACTGTTGAAGAGTGAGTGTCATTGAGGATATATATCTCCAAATTTTAAAAATTGGACCAAGTTACAATAATTGTTGCCAGGTAAGTGCAGATATTTTGGATTTGCATATACGGGGTGATTCAAGAAAATAAATGAAAGCGTAAATTTATTTTACTGATTTACTCAGGAACTACAAAACCGAATGCTTCGAAATCTTGAAGATATTTTAAAATTATCATAAGCATGGTAAATTTTTGATCAAAACGTATTTGGTCGTCCCCCCTAAAAAATTTATGACGTCACCACAAAATTTTGCTGAATAAATCCTATCTAAAATGTACAAAATATGGTGAGTCTCTTCTTGTAATTTGTCATTCCATTCAAATTTTTTCGATTTGCATATACAGGGTGACTCAAAAAAATTAATGAATGCGTAAATTAATTTTATTGATTTAATCAGGGACTACAAAACCGAATGCTTTGAAATCTTGCAGATGTTTTAAGGTTATAAAGAGCATAATAAATTTTTAGTCAAAATATATTTGGTTATCTTCTACAAAAAACTGATGACGTCAGCTCAAAAGTTTGCCGAATAAATCGTATCTAAATTGTACAAAATATGATGAGTCTGTACTTGTGATTTATCATTCCATTCATATTTTTGGATTTGCATATGCAGGGTGACTCAAAAAAATTAATGAAGGCGTGAATTTATTTTATCGATTTAATCAGGAATTACAAAACCGAATGCTTTGAAATCTTGGGAATATTCTAAAGTTATTATAAGCATGGTAAACTTTTGTTCAAAATGTATTTGTTCATCCCTCCTAAAAAAATTGATGACGTCACCCTTAAATTTTGCTGAATAAATCCTATCTAAAATGCAAAAAATATGATGAGTTTGTACTTGTGATTTATCATTCCATTCATATTTTTTAGATTTTCTTAAGAGGTGGTTCAAAAAAATTAATGAAGTCAATTTATTTTATTGATTAAACTAAAGGCAACACTTATTATTAGTATTACACCCCAACCAACCCAATTTGGTAGACAAAAAATTTGTTAAAGGAAAAACTCGGTTGAAACATAAGGGTAGCACGCTTATTTACATCGACTTTAACATTACAGACCTGCATTTGTTTTATGCGTTAACTTGGTTCCGCGAATGTGAAATAGACATGTTTATAATCAACCAATTGTGAATTTCACCGTCAAGAATTAAAATAAAACCCAATGTTTTATATAATAAGCGGAAGTCGAAGCAATAAAACCGATGGTCGTTTTGTTTACAGTTTCTCTGTTTGACTCTCAAGTATGCTGTTACGCCTGTCATCTTAAATTAAGAATGTTTATACATACACGATTTTCAGCTGCCTGGGATACGTATACGTGAGTAAATTGTTTCGTTATTTTATTGATTATTACAAATCAATATTCAAAACGACCCAATTCATTTTCCTGAAAATTTGAGAATATAATAATTTTATTCTTAGTATTACACTACATCTATCCCAAACTGATATACGTGTCCTTGCAAAAATGTTGATGACGTCATCGCAATTTTTTTTTAAATTCCCACTACAAAAATGTAATGAGAAAAAACACAATAGGCATGCAGTCGTCAAGTTTCCGACAGCGAGGGAAGTACTGTCTAAACTCTTTAGACCAATTTTTTCATTTAACTGTATCTTCAATATTAATTTTAATCTCGCTAGGTATTGATCTTTCAACTGTGTTTTCGTTTTGGTATGATTGATGTGGGATGATTGACAGAAACCCAGATATTTTTATGAATCGTCTCGTTCTTGGGCTTCGATTATTTCGTTATTCTGGGTTATATGTGGTACTTGGTGTTGGACGCCTTTTTTTATTGATTGGGTCTTACATTTCTCAATACCAAAAGACATATTAGGACCCACCACTGACCCGGAAATGACCAGCATTCAGGCAAGACTTCTATCATTACGGGTACTAAGACCAAGTAATGATATGCATTGATTAGATTAACAGAACAACTTTCGAAATTCTAGAATTACAGCATACAAATTAGTCTGCTATTATTCTCTAATCTCACTCCATCCCCAAAAGTCTAGCGTAACAACCGACCATTTATCCGCGCATCACTTGGAAAGTGACCTACACTACTCTGACCTACTGGTGCTAATCTAATCTGACTGACATGATCAGACTGTTCAAGAAATTTACGAACAATATGACATGTTCCTAACAAAACAGCTTTTTGAATTTTGATAATTATTGAATCATTCAAATGCAAAGACTTTAAATTCTCAACTAAGCTATTTGGAACTACACCTACATTAGAGATAACTAGGGGTAGAATTGAAATTTTTTTAAGATTCAACATGGATTTCATTTCTATCGATAATTGTAGATATTTTGAAATCTTGGTGTCGTATGTTTGAATAATGTTGCTTGTGTTAGGAATAGCAATGTCAATGAGAATGGCTTCGTTCGTGTGTTTTTTGATAAGTATGATGTCTGGTCTGTTAGCTGTAATGTTTAAGTCTGTAAGTATTGTGCGATCCCAGTATAATTTGTATTTGTTATTTTCAAGGAACGGAGATGGAATGTAAGTGTAATAAGGTGTCGTATCTTCGATTAAGTTCATAAGTGTTTGTTGCGTGTGCTACACTGTCGTCGGTACGCCTATGTCTTTAGTACGCCTATGTCGTCGGTGTGTCAAAGAAATGTTGCAGCTGCAGGTCTGCAGCCACCCCTTTGACCCGGTTGACCCGTAAAAAATCATTGGGTTTCGAGTCGGGGGCGACTTCTTATGTTACACCGACACAGTTAGTTTTTAAGTCAGTCGCTATTAAGTTTTGTCCGGAACATCTAGCACACGGGTGCGCTGATGTAATAATCAATTTTCAATAAAACTGTGTGCCATACACAATTGTTTATAATCTCCCCTCACCGCTACACACCATTTTGGTCCTTCGAGCCGGATTTTTATAAATTCCGGTAAAAAACAGTGGAGAGTAGTGACCAGTGAGCAGCAGGAGAAGAAACACAAAAAAAAGGGAACAAACAGTTCTCGCAGCAGCACGGCAGCAGTGGTTCGTCAATTAAGTCACCACCCCGTGTCAACAATCTAAAAAATCTCCGGAAGCGACGCATACAACTCCGGTGAAATCATTTAGAGGATCCACAGCAGATCCCACTTCCCACATCGCCGTCGCCGAGGCCCGAGACCTGCAGCACGAAGTAATACGCCTGCGAGGATTTCAGCCGCCACCAGCACGGGAGTCAAAGGTCAGATCCCATTTTCCTTCATTCGTACAATTTCCGCCTCTGTTTAAGTACTTATTGTGTGTATTTCCACATACATTAAAATTAAAATGGGCAAAAGGGTTAACAAATCGTCCAAAAGCAGAGATGCCGAATCCGATTCGGAAGGTGAAACAGCTAATTTATTAAGATCGTGGATAAATAAGCGCAACCAAATTGTTTCAGAGTTGGATCGAATTTTAGAATTTGTCAGGAATTTTCCGTCTGGCAGCAATATCGGTTTAATAATCGCGCGAAGACCAATCGCTCTTAACGCAATTAACGATTTCAAAGAAGTGCAATTTAAAATCGAGGAAAATGTTCCACCTGCATTGCTTGACGATGAGGTAGACCACCGGATTAATTTCGAGGCAAAATATTACGAAACTATAGCCGAAATTGATGCGATTATTAAAAGCGAAGGCAATTCGAAACATACTAGTATAAACAATCGTGAAAATCCAACTCCAAAAATAACGCTTCCAGCATTAAAACTTCCGGAATTTAGCGGAGCTTATTCTGACTGGACTTCTTTCCGGGATACTTTCAAATCTGTTATACATGAGAATTCGTCTTTATCAAATATTGAGAAATTCCATTATTTGAGGTCCACCTTGAAGGGAGAAGCTTTTCGAGCCATCGAGTCGTTGTCCCCTGTAAATGCAAATTACGAAATCGCGTGGGATTTGTTAAACAAACGTTTTCAAAATAAGAGACTAATTGTACATGAGCACATAAAAAACATTTTAGATGCGCCAGCTGTCACAAGGGCTAATCAAGAAAATTTGAGACAATTGAGTGACTTATTATGCGCCAACATTGCAGCATTAAGAGCGTTTGAAATTCCGGTAGATCAATGTGATTCAATCTTAACCACCATAATTGTCGATAAACTTGATTACCAAACAAAGCGTGAATGGCAGTCAAAATTAACAGATGATATACCCAAATTAGCGGAATTATTTAAGTTGATAGATGCGCGGTGTCAAATTTTGGAAAGTACTGCTCATGTTAATGCAAATCCACGACCGAAACATTACAATATTAAGGGAACAGTCAGTCACTTCACAGCAAAAAAGACATGCTTAGTTTGTAAACGGCCTAACCACAATTTGTACTCATGCAATGAATTTTTAAAAATGTCATTAGAAGAACGCATAAAAAAGATAACGTCTCTAAAACTTTGCAATAATTGTTTAAAACCAAACCACATTTGTATCGAATGCAGATCAAATAGTTCATGTAAGTATTGTAAACAAAAACATAATAGCTTATTACATAGAATGGAGATCCAACAAGTATTGCCTGAACCTCACGTTGGGACAAGCACTTCAAATCATACTAGCAATCACAATTTGTCAGAGACATTACTTAGCACCGCAATTATCTACATTTGGGATAATTTCGGAAGGATTCATAAATGCAGAGCATTACTTGATAGAGGCTCACAATCTAATTTTATTACCAGAGATTTATGTTAAAAATTGCGCCTCAAAACAGAGTACAAATCACATTATCACTGGCGTAAATTTATCGTCCAACAGAGTAAACGAAACCGTTCAGGTGCATCTTTCTTCATTATTTAAAGAGAGTTTGCATTATAACATAGATTGCTTGGTATTGAACAAAATTACACAAAGCCTACCTCTAAACTCATTTTCTACTAAGGGTATGGTAATTCCAGATTTTGTAAATTTAGCTGACGCCAATTTTAACATTTGCGGAGAAATAGATATCTTATTAGGGGCAAGAATGTTTTTCCAAGTATTAAGAGATGGGAAAATCCAAATAGGCAACTCTCTTTATTTGCATAATACAGATTTGGGTTGGATTATTGCAGGATCCATAAACACTACTAATTTCATGAGCTTAAGTACGTGCAATACAAATACACTGCAAGCTTTAAATGACCAGGTCTTAGATTTTTTTCAATTAGAGAGTCTTGCTGGAAGTCCTACTAACAAAATACTCTCTCCCGAAGAGAAATCTTGCGAAAAACAGTTTGTTGACAAACATAAACGTACCGATCTTGGAAATTTTGTAGTAGACCTCCCCTTCAAAAATAAGTCCATAATGTTGGGACATTCAGAAACAATGGCGCGAAATCGATTTTTCACATTAGAACGAAAGCTATTAAAAAACATGGAACTGAGACATCAGTACATCCAGTTCATGAGAGAGTATGAACAATTAGGCCATATGCAACTAGTGTCTGACATTAGCTCAGAAAATTCCTATTTTATTCCTCATCATGCAGTCATAAAAAATACGACACAAGGAAACAAACTTCGGGTAGTATTCGATGCATCCATGACAAGTTCTAACGGTCACAGTCTAAATGACAATCTATTAATCGGACCTAACTTGCAACAGGAATTATTTTTAATACTATTAAAGTTCAGAACCTACAAGTATGTCATTAGTGCGGACATTGAAAAGATGTATCGTCAAATTTTCTTAACTGAAAATCATCAACAATTTCAAAGAATTTTTTGGCGTGAAAATGTAAGTGACCCTCTCCAAATTTATCAATTAAAAACAGTGACGTACGGGACAGCGTCAGCGCCATATCTTGCGATGAGGTGCTTAAAACAATTAGCACTAGAAAATATAAATGTATTACCTGTAGCCGCGTCAAATATTTTAAATAACTTTTATATGGATGACTTAATTTGTGGTTCAAGTACATTGGAAGAAGCACTTACGCTTCGCGACGACATCATTCAGATCTTAAATCAAGGTAATTTCAAATTACACAAATGGGCTTCAAATGAACCAACATTATTACCAGAAACTGACATAAAGGCTTCTGTTAATTTTTCTAGCGACACTGAAACAAAAACTTTAGGTTTAATTTGGAATTGCCACAAAGATCAACTGAAGTATAACTTAGCGTTAAACAGGCTACCCAGCAAAACTACAAAACGCACTATTTTGGCCACAGTGGCTACAATTTTCGATCCATTAGGTCTTATCACTCCAGTAATTTTAAAGGCTAAATTACTTCTGCAATCTTTATGGGCCGCGCAAATTGGTTGGGATGACCCAATTCCTAGTGATCTAGAATATCATTGGAACCAATTTCTGATTAATTTACCTGATGTCAAGAATATTGAAATCTCACGTCATATTTTTAGAAATGACACACCGAATATCGTTGAATTGCATGGCTTCGCAGATGCGAGTACTAAGGGTTTTGGAGCCGCCATTTATATTAAAACAATTTTATCAAGTGCTGAAACACATACTCAATTATTATGTGCAAAAAGTAGAGTAGCCCCACTCAAAACTATATCGCTACCTAGATTGGAGCTTTCAGCAGCTTTACTATTAGCGCGATTAATAAGTAAAATTCTGCCTGAACTAAATTTAAAAATTAATAAGTGTTTTTTTGTGGACCGATTCAACAATCGTGTTAAATTGGATTGCGGCTTCACCACATAATTGGCAAACTTTCGTGGCGAATAGGGTGTCAGAAATTCAAACTTTAACATCCGGTCATAATTGGCGCCACATAAATGGTACCGATAACCCTGCAGATTTGATTACTAGAGGTTTATTTCCTAAACAACTCATTGATTGCAAATTGTGGTGGTTTGGTCCCGAATGGCTTTCAAAACCACCTACGGATTGGCCACAGACAATCATAGACTTAGGAACTGAAGTTCCAGAAAGACAAAAAACATTAATTACTTTCACATGTACTACCTTTAAATCGGATTTATTAATCAGATATTCAAATTTTACCAAGCTTAAAAGAACTGTTGCATGGATCAAGCGTTTTGTAAGTAACTGTAGAAACAAAAGACTTAACAAAGAATTAAAGTCGGGTTTACTAACCATAGAAGAATTGGACGATGCCAACCGCGTAATTATAACGTTAGTTCAACGTGAATCCTTTCAAAAAGAAATTGCTATTTTAAAATCGGGTAAAGAATTGCCAACAAACAACTCGTTACTCTGCTTAAGTCCTTTTTTAGACTCTAATAACATTTTAAGAGTCGGTGGTAGATTACGTAATGCCGTTCTTGCTTATGACAGAAAGCATCAGATTATTTTGCCAAAGAAACATTACGTCACGGAGCTATTAATTCGTCAATATCATATCGCTCACTTACATGCGGGGGTCCAGGCCACACTAACCGCGTTGAGACAAATTTATTGGCCCATCGCTGGACGGGATGCAGTCAGATTCATCCTCAGAAAATGTATTAATTGTTTTAAAGTAAAACCCAAAATTAATTCTGAAAAAATGGGCGATCTACCGGCGGTGCGTCTGCAACAGTACCGGCCTTTTTTAAAATGCGGTGTCGATCTTTGTGGTCCGATCATCATAAAGGATGGCCGTGGTAGAAAACCGAAACACGTTAAGGTGTACATAGCGTTATTTGTTTGCCTCAGCACCAAAGCCCTGCATCTGGAACTTATTTCTGATCTTTCAACCGAAGGTTTCTTAAATGCGCTAAGACGATTTATTTCGCGACGTGGTACTGTTAGTGAAATTTATTCGGATAATGCTACCAATTTCGTAGGTAGCGACCGAAAACTAAAGCAAATCTTTAGAAATGTTTTAAACAAAGAAACATTAAAGTCAAATTTGGCAAATATGAAAGTAAAATGGTGTTTTATTCCCCCCAAAACGCCCAACTTTGGAGGAATTTGAGAAGCCAATATCAAATCGGCAAAATTACATTTAAAAAAGACAATTGGTGATACAATTTTGAATTATGAGGAAATGCACACACTACTTGTCAGAATTGAGGCTTGTCTTAATTCGCGCCCACTGCTCCCCTTGACCAATGATCCGAACGATCTTTATCCTCTAACACCTGGCCACTTTTTGATTGGGGCTCCGTTAACTGCCCCCGTAGAAGAAGATCTCGAGTCTACAAAGCTGAACCGGCTAACACGGTGGCAGCATGTCGAAAAAATGCGGCAACATTTTTGGCGAAGGTGGCAAAGAGAATACGTGTCGCAACTACAACAGAGGTCCAAGTGGCGAGTTAAGGGGCCTTCTTCCGTGAAACCGGGCATCTTAGTCCTCCTTGTGGAAGATGACGCACCACCTCTTCACTGGCCGCTTGGCCGGGTACAGGATGTCCACCCAGGAAAGGACGGCGTCGTCCGCGTAGTGACGGTAAAAACTTCAAAGGGTGTCTACAAACGCGGTGTGTCCAAAGTGTGTGTGCTGCCAATAGATGGCCAATAAAAATACTGTACCCGCGAAATGTCAAAGTGCTATTGTGTAGTGAAGCGCGTATGATAACGACCTTTGTGGCTCTTGTGCTGTGCGTACTCACTCAGACTTGCATTTTTATGTGTTTAAATTTACGTTTCTGGATTTTGTACACTTAATGTTATGTTCAAGTTTATGTTTGCCTCTTAATTTGTACATATGTTGTTGGATTCAAATGGATGCTTATTTTTACGTATATTATTTGACGTGTTGTTAGTACTCAAATTCAATTTCTTTAGCGCATTCCAATCAATGTCATTTCTTGTGTATTTAAAATATGGTACTGTCTGATATGCACTACAGGTTTTGTATGGTTTGTCATCAATCTGTGTGTGTTCTTATTTTTATATTGCTAGTCTAAAATGAACAATTGTAATGTGAATTGTATGCCTAGAGGCATTCAAGGGCGGCGGCATGTTGCGTGTGCTACAATGTCGTCGGTACGCCTATGTCTTTAGTACGCCTATGTCGTCGGTGTGTCAAAGAAATGTTGCAGCTGCAGGTCTGCAGCCACACCTTTGACCCGGTTGACCCGTAAAAAATTATTGGGTTTCGATTCGGGGGCGACTTCTTATGTTACACCGACATAGTTAGTTTTTAAGTCAGTCGCTATTAAGTTTTGTCCGGAACATCTAGCACACGGGTGCGCTGATGTAATAATCAATTTTCAATAAAACTGTGTGCCATACACAATTGTTTATAATCTCCCCTCACCGCTACACACCAGTGTTGCTAATTCTTTGTGAATGATTTTGGATGCGTTGTCGTGTCTAGCTTTGTAATCAGTTTGTGCTAGGATGCTGCAGGAAGAGATTATGTGCTGGATAGTTTCAGGTTTTGCTTTGCAGAGGCGACAGCAGTCGTTTCTTATGTTCGGATCTTTGATGATGTATTTTCTGTAATTCTTGGTATTGATTACTTGGTCTTGAATAGCAAACACAAATCCTTCTGTTTCGGCATACAAACTTGATTTTTTTAACCAAATCAATGACATCTTCTTATTGACATGAGTTTCTTCTAAGTCTTTGTAGAATTTTCCATGTAGTTGTTTTTGTTTTAGCCCACTTATTATTTTATCTATTGTGTTGGGGGTGTGGATTTCTTCGGTGTTCGACAGATTTAAGGGTGTGTGGTTCAAATCTGCTCTTGTGATGGTGCGAAACATTTCATTTCTTTCCGCTCGTTTCAAGAAATACTTCTTCAAATCTGAGATTTGTCTCTGATATAAGTTTCCTAGGTTCTGGAAACCCCTTCCTCCATTCTGTCTTGGTAATGAGAATCTTTCAATCGACGATTTTGGATGATGCCTTCTATACTGTGTGAAGATTTTCCTTGTTGCGATGTTTAAATTTTCAAGATCAGTTTTGGACCATTTAATGACTCCAAAAGAATATGTTAGCAGTGGAACGCAGAATGTATTTACTGCTTTCATTAAATTTTTCCATTTAACTGTGTCTTCAATATTAATTTTAATCTTGCTACGTATTGATTTTTCAACTGTGTTTTCGTTTTGGTATGATTGATGTGGGAGGATTGACAGAAACCCAGATATTTGTATGTATCGTTTCGTTCTTGGGCTTCGATTATTTCGTTATTCTGGGTTATATATGGTACTTGGTGTTGGACGCCTTTTCTGATTGCTTGGGTCTTACATTTCTCAATACCAAAAGACATACCAATATCACCGGAAAATTGTTCAGTCAGATTTAATAGGTTTGTTAACTGATTTTGTGTACTTGCATATACATATTTTTATGTCATCCATATACAGCAAGTGACTTATTCTGTTTTCTCTTTGTTTGTTAATTCTTATATTGAACCCATAATTGCAGCTGTTCAGGATATCGGAGAGGGGATTTATTGCTAAGCAGAACCATAACGGGCTAAGAGAATCGCCTTGAAAAATTCCTCTTCGGATCATTATTGGATCTGACTCAATTGTTTGTTTATTTAAGGTTATTTGGAGGGTGGTCTTCCAAAATTCCATGGAACATTTGAGAAAAGTGCAGATTTTAGTATCAATTTTGTATAATTCCAGAATTTTGCATAGCCAGGAATGAGGGACAGAATCGTACGCTTTCTTATAATCAATAAAAGCAGTATACATGTTTCGGTTTTCTTTTCTAGCTTGTTCACAGATGCTGGAATCTATGATTAATTGCTCTTTGCAACCAAAGGATCCTTTAACACATCCTTTCTGTTCTTCATTAATGATGTTAGAGTTAAAACAGTGTTGATAGATTTTTTGTGTAATGCATGAAGTTAATATTTTATAGATTGTCGGTAAACATGTAATAGGTCTGTATTTTGATGGATTTTTTGTGTCGTTATCTTTAGATTTTAAGTATGTTACACCATGACATAAGAATGTTGGAAAGGAGGATGGGTCAAGAAGGAACTGATCTAAGTGATGTAGTAAATGAATATGTACACAATTTAATTTTTTTATACAAAAATTATGGATTTTGTCTGGTCCTGGTGATTTCCAGTTGTGTGACTTATTGATGGTATTTATTAATTCTGCAAGTGTTATCTGATGATCATTCATTGGTGTAACTGTGGATAGTTTATTAGATATATGAGGAATCCATTTGGCAGATTGGTTAAATTCAAATTCTTGAGACCAAAGGTTTGACCAAAATGTTGTTACATCCTGTGAACTTGGTAGTTCACCGGATAATTGAGTTTTGCTTGAATTAGTTAAATGTTGATAGAAAAGTTTTTCGTTGTTTAAAAATTTAGTGTTATGAATTTTTCTGAGATGTGATTGTTTGTATCTTTTAAGTCTTTTGCTATATAAGGAAAGCTTTTGTAAGAGTGTATCTTTAATTTCGGATAGTGTTGTGTTGTACTCATCGTAATCAGTTTGATGAAAATTATTGTTGGTCAGTATCGAATGCATACATGTCATGATATGTGGTGTTTTAACTCCTCTAAGGTACTGTGTTATTTGACCTAGTTGTTTTCTAATGTTATTAATTTTATAATTTAACCGTGTTTCCCAATGAGGGGTGGAGGGTATATGATTGTTGTTTGTATTTATTATGTTATCTTTACATGTGTTAATTTGAATACAAGTTAAAGCTGCACAGTAGATAATTGTATGAAGTTTTTCAAAAGAGATCGAGTTTGTGAGATATTTTGGTAAAATGAAGGAGTTCATTATTTCTATTATTATTATTATTATTATTATTATTATTATTATTAAAGAAGCGACCGGGCAGAGGCGTGGCCTGTTGTGCCCGCGCTAGCATCAAGTGATGGGGTGACAGTATTACTCTTTAGTTAGTACAATAAGTATCATATTTGGATTTAAATATTAAGGTAGACTCCGCTAATACAACTTCTTGGGGTAGTGCATTCCAATCATGAAAAACTCTGTTTGACAAAAATGTTTGTCTCACCGTGGTATGAAAGTTTTCCTTAAGTAATTTAAGGGGATATCCTCTAGTACGTTTCAAAGATTAAGAGTAAATAATTGTTTAATTGGAGAATGAACATTACTTAGAGCTTGATAAGTGATTACTAAATCCCCACGTTTGCGTCTGTCAGAAAGAGGGCAAAGTTTCATTGCATTAAGCCTACCACAATACGAAGGTCGGTTTCTATCAAAAGGAATTCTGGTTGCCCTACGCTGTACCAGCTCCAAGCGTGCGATATCTCGTTTTAAAACAGGAACCCAGGCAGTGTTGGCAAATTCCAGTAACGGTCTCACGAATGTTTTAAAAAGTTTTCCAATTATGGATGGACTAGCTTTAGCAAAGACTTTACTTAACAGATAAAGCATCGAGTTAGCTCTCTTGGTGACACGCAAAATATGCTCACTCCAAGAAAAATCGGAGGTAACGAGAACGCCCAGGTCGATGTGAGATTCCGTTACGGATATCTGCGTGTTCCCAATGTAGTAGGGGTGTCTTGGGTTTTTATTACCTATATGTAAGACTCTGCACTTATCAAAATTTAATGGAAGTAACCAGTTACGAGACCAATCATATACAGCTTGTAAATCTTTAATTAACGAAGGGAATTTATCGCAGCTATTATATAATTTAATGTCGTCAGCATACATGGCGAAGGAGGATGATATAATTCCTTTGATGTCAGCTGTATAAGCAATGAAAAGTAATGGACCCAGCACAGAACCTTGCGGTACGCCACTTACGACATCAACATATCTGCTGAATGCATCCGCAACTTTAACGCGAAAAGTTCGGTCGCTTAAAAACGAGCCAATCCACCTCAACAGACTACCACGTAAGCCAAGCAGATTTAACTTATGTAGGAGACGTAGTTTTGGCACTTTATCAAACGCCTTAGAGAAATCCAGGTAAATGATGTCTAATGCTCGTTCAGAATCAAAGCTTTTGGTCCACTCCGATAAACAGCAGAGGAGGTTTGTTTGAACCGACCTCCCTGGCAGAAAGCCGTGCTGTTCATCTGGGACGAGATCTTGTTCCAGTAGAAACTTCATTACCTGATCATAAATGATTGATTCCATAACTTTCACCACAAGCGAAGTTAAACTTACTGGTCTATAGTTCGAAGCATCAAATTTGTCTCCTTTCTTAAAGATCGGGCGTACAATTGCCGTCTTCCATTCGGAGGGAAGAGAACCTGACTTAAACGATTGCTCCATTAAAATCATAAGCGGGATGGAAAGAGACTCCGCGCAATTCTTTAATACATTGGCCGTAACGAAGTCTGGGCCCGGGGATTTCGAGATTTTTAATTTTTTAAGTTTATCCAGTATTAGGTCTCTGGAAAATTCTACTTCGGAAATATAGTTAGAGTTAAAAGCCCCCAACAGACTAGAACGTCCAAGAGGCGGCTCTTTCGTAAAGAACTCAGAGAATGTCTCCGCGAATACCTCTGCCACATCTTCGTTATTATTAACTACTATTTCTGAGGCATCCCTAACATGAATGCTCCTCACTGGCCCCGATACCTTCATTCGGATGTACTTGTACAGGCGCTTAGAATCTTTATCCGCTGCAATGGAATACTCATATTTCAGCCTAGCTTCTCTAATGACAGACAAAAGATGGTTCGAAAAGTCTCTGTGCGTTTTATAGGCGGCTTCAGACTTCGTTCTTTTAAAGGCGGGCCATAATGCTCGCTTTTTACGGACTAAACCTAGAATTCTGTTGTTGATCCAAGGTTTTGAAAATGATCTTTTAGAAATGGTAGTACTGCTGCATTGTGAGATAGCATCAAACAACACTGTTTTAAAGATATCCCAGTTATTGTGGATCAAGCCATCCGAGGGGATTGATTGCCAATTAAATTTGGAAAGCCGATCGTTCAGTGTCTCAAAGTCAATTTTTTTCCTATGGAACCTGATAGTTCTTGATCTAGGTAAATAACAAATTTGTAATTTAGCCATTAAAACAATGTGATCTGAGTTACCGATTGGATTGAGATACTCTAAATTAGTGATCGAAGAATCATCGGATGTTATAATTAAATCAAGCAGGGAAGGTTGTTGGTTAGCCCTGTATCTCGTCGGTTTTGTAACCAGCTGATTAAAATGACTATCAACTATTAGATCTACAAAAAGCTGGGAAGATGCCGTGTATGTACGATTAATATTGACAGGCCAGTTTACATCTGGTAAATTAAAATCGCCTAAAATATAGATCTTGTCATACTTCGTTGTTATACTAGTAATGCTGTCTACTAAGATTTTATCATCATTAAAATGAGTTGAGGATGGTCTGTAAATACACCCTAAAACAAAAGTAGTGTAACTATTTGACACTTTCAAAAATAAGGACTCTAAACCACCAGTGTCTACCGGAAGAGACACAACAAGAAAATTAACTAGAATCGAATCTAAAATGTACATACAGACACCACCTCCTCTTTTCCCAATTCGGTCAGTTCTAAAGATTGTGTAGTCCTTGAGCGAAACTAGAGAGTCTACTATTGAAGAGGTCAACCACGTTTCAGTTAACAAAATTATGGATGGTTTGTATGTATCAACACAAGCACAAAAGTCATCATACTTCGCCATTAAGGATGCTATATTTGTATATAATACTGAGTGAACAAAATAATGGTAAGAGAAATCATTGTTAGTTGTCGAGTCGAAGGCTGTCATTTAATATAAATTTGAGATAGGTGTATCATTTAACTTTTACTAAATGCTGGTTTGTTATTCAGTAAACTAGGGTCAATGGTCATTTCATAGTTGCCATAAGTCTCATTTCCATCGATTGTATTGTCTTCGCTTAGATTTTTGTCACTCTCCCAGGCTTTTTACTTCCCGAGCGTAAGCAAAGGAAGTATTGTAATCGAGTCCGTCGGCCGACTCTCTACTTTTACGTTTTCTCGATCTTTCATGACCCCTAGAAGACGAAGAAATAGGTCTCCCATTTCCGTCTGTCTGTCCGTCTGTCCGTCTGTCCGTCTGTCCGTCCGTCTGTCCGTCTGTCCGTCTGTCCGTCCGTCTGTCCGTCTGTCCGTCCGTCTGTCCGTCTGTTGTCCCGGATTTTTATTAGACAGATAATCTCCGAAAGTACTCGACCGATTGTTGTGAAATTTTGTACTTATATTAAGAATATCATGTAGATGGTAAAACGCTAACCAAAATTTGTCTAATCATCCCCACCACTAATGCGATGACGTCACTTCAAAATTGTACATAGTAAATGGGTTTTCAATTGTATAAAATAACATAGTCCTACACATGTAGTTTACAACTCCGAATCGACTTTTCACCCGAAACGTCCAGATTTTTGGAAAAAAAATCAAAATTATAAAACAACATTTTGAAATTTAATTTTTAATCTGCTAACCAGAATGCTTTGAAATGTTGCAGATGTTTTAAGGCTATAAAGAGCATCATAAATCTTTAGTCAAAAAATATTTGCTTATCCCCTCCAAAAACTTGATGACGTCAGCTCAAAAGTTTGTGGAATAAATCATATCTAAAATGTACAAAATATGATGAGTCTGTACTTGTGATCTATCACTCCATTCATATTTTTTGGATTTGCATATATAGGGTGACTCAAAAAAATTAATGAATGCGTAAATTTATTTTACTGATTTACTCAGAAACTACAAAACCGAATGCTTTGAAATCTTGCAGATGTTTTAAGGTTCTAAAGAGCATAATAAATGTTTAGTCAAAATATATTTGCTTATCCCCTCCAAAAAATTGATGACGTCAGCTCGAAAGTTTGCCGAATAAATCCTATCTAAACTGTAAAAATATGATGAGTCTGTACTTGTAATTTATCACTCTATTCATATTTTTTGGATTTGCATATACAGGGTGACTCAAAAAAATTAATGAATGCGTAAATATATTTTATTGATTTAATCAGGAACTACAAAACCGAATGCTCTGAAATCTTGCAGATGTTTTAAGGTCATAAAGAGCATAATAAATGTCTAGTCAAAATATATTTGCTTATCCCCTCCAAAAACTTGATGACGTCAGCTCGAAAGTTTGCCGAATAAATCATATCTAAAATGTACAAAATATGATGAGTCTGTACTTGTCATTTATCACTCCATTTATATTTTTTGGATTTGCATATACAGAGTGACTCAAAAAAATTAATGAATGCGTAAATATATTTTATTGATTTAATCAGGAACTACAAAACCGAATTCTTTGAAATCCACTGCGAAAAAAAAAACATAATAGGCATGCAGTCGTCACGTTTCCGACAGCGAGGGAAGTACTGTCTAAACTCTTTAGACCAATTTTTTAATTCTCCTTTGAACTTTACGACACCTATTTTTTATACTTTTATGCTCCACGATCGGGTAAACGTCATACATAAGAAGAAGGACACCTTCAATATCGTCAGTATATTTACATATTAAACCTAAAATATCTTTTTCGCCAGAGGCTTTATCCATAAATTCAGTGATCTGTTCATAATTCAGTGGATATTGTTCGGTATTATTTAACATATGTTTGACCGGCAGAAGAAGCTCAGATGTTGATGTTAAACTTTCACAAGAATCACTAGGTTTAACCTTTCTCGACTTGCGGTCGCTATTTCCAGTCAGATCAAGAGGCACTATCTTCGGAGAAGAGTCACTATCCAGATTTTGTCTTTTTCCGGCAACTTCTTTTAAATTTACAGTCGGTTTAACTATAGGAGTTTTAGACGCATCGGTTGTGGATGTGCTAGGACACTCATTGGCAAAATGTCCGGTCATTTTGCATTTGAAGCAAATATCGTCGAAGGTCAAAAAGACGCGATAATTTGTATTTTCATACTTTAATACCAAAGAATCTGGTAGGTTTAACTTATCGTCGGGTTGAACATAAATATGCCTACGAAAACTTAGCACATGTGCGTATTCACCGCTTTGTATTACCGCTTTGAGAAGCGACATTGGTGACACAATTGTAAAACCTAACGCCTTAATTTGATTTTCGAAAACCAAATGCGGGATCGAGGGACAAACATTCGACAGAATAATGCGACGCGCGGGGTTTAGTAACCGACGCACATTGACATCAGTACCATTAATGTTAACAACAGAATACTTACTTACAACGTCATCTACTAGAGCTTTAGAGTCAAGATAAATACAAATTCGATTTTTAGAAATCCTTGAAGCAAATAAAACATTTTTAGGAGTAACAATATTACCTATTGCTACTACATAATCCATTAATTTTACGTCATCAATAGCGGACAAGACTAACGCTTGGTCCTTAGCCGGAAAATTAGTCGACGAGCTCGACATTTTCTTTCAATAATAATTCGCAACAACTCGCTTCACAATAATCAAATAACTTTATCACCAATGGACAAAAACAAGCCGATAAAGAATAATCGCGTCCAGAATGTTTAGTTCAGTTTAGTTTAGTTTATTGCCAAAAACAGTTTACACCATACAGGCAATCTTAGAAATTTGAAAAACACAACATCTAACAAACGTCCAACTGAAAATAACTATCTACATACATAACGTACAAATATCTAGAAAAAAATATTTAACTAAAAACACACATTCTTATTACTTAACCTACCTATCTTAATACAAAAGCTCCCGTTTAAACCTATTTAATGAAATATTAAAGATGTCGATGGTAGATGGTAAAGAATTTAAAGCCCGTGCCACTCTAGTAAAAGGACTGTGAATTCCGTAGTTAGTCCTGTGTGAGTCGATTTCGAATAGTATAGGATCCCGGATAAGATGATTAGGTACCCTTATTCGAAACGAACTTAATATTTCAGGAGAATGAATTGAATTATTAAATATTTTGTAGCCGAAGACAACGATGGCATTTTTCCGTCGTGACTCCAATGATTTTAGACCCACTAACTCGAGCCGTTCTTCATAGGTGTACAAATTTTTGTTTATGTTGAGTTTAAAAAGTAAAAAATTGACAAACTTCCTTTGCACTCTCTCTAGCCGTATATTTGAACACGAATAATAAGGATCCCACACAAGACTGCAATATTCGAGTGACGATCTCACAAATGCACAGTACAACTTAATTACGACCGGTATATTTTTAAAATCTTTGCATTGACGTTTAACAAATCCACACATTCTCATAGCTTTATTGAGAATTCTTTCTATGTGGTACTCGAACGTATAAGACTTGTCAAACACTACACCAAGATCCTTTACCGTTTCAACTCTCAATATCTCGTTATCACATAAACAGTATCGGGCGCTTATCGGATTCTTGCATTTATGGAACGTAATAATTTTACATTTATCATAATTAATCAGTAAGTTGTTCATATCACACCAATTTGAAAACGAATCTAAGTCAGATTGAATTTTAAGAACATCTAGCTCCGAGCGAACTTCCATGTAGAGTTTCTGATCGTCGGCAAAGAGTAAGAATTGGCAATACTTAAAAATGTGAGTTATGTCATTAACAAAAAGAAGAAAAAGAATAGGGCCCAAGTGGCTACCTTGAGGAACACCGGATGTTGCTTTTATTTCATGAGAGAACAGTCCACTGATACGAACGGTCTGCGTTCTGCCATTTAAGTAAGAGGAAAGCCATGAAAGTAAATTACCTACAATACCATAATGCTTAAGTTTGATTAACAAAAGATTTGTATCAACGCGATCGAAGGCCTTACTAAAATCCGTATAAATGGAGTCCACCTGGTAACCTCTTTCTAATGAGTTTGAGATATAATTACTATAAATTGAGAGATTTGTCAGTGTACTGCGCTTAGGCATAAAACCATGTTGTTTAGTAGAAAGGATATTATAATAAGTATCGAGAAGTTTATCAGCTATAATGGATTCAAGAACCTTACATAATGATGAAATAATACAAACTGGACGATAATTCTTAACATCTGTTTTTGATCCCGATTTGTGAATTGGTATGATAAACGATGACTTCCAACGGACTGGGCACAAACCCGACCTTAATGATTGCTTAAAAAGGATTGTTATAGGTAGAGTAAGAGATGGGCTACACATTTTCAAAAAGTAAGCTGGTATTCCATCAGGTCCTGGATTGAAATTATTTTTTAAAGATACAAGTTTTTGGAAAACAGCATCAAAATTTATTTCAAGATTGTTAATGACTTGGAGAATTTCAGAATAATTCGTTGTCGAATTTCGGGTATTGTCACTTGGTGTTTGGAAATGTTGTACATAAACCTCCTCAAAAAAATGTTGACGCGAGGCCGATAAATTACAAATTATCGCCACTTTTGGGAAATATTCCCCGTAAAAACGTGGAATATTGTTTAAGCAGCCTTTAGTAACGATTCAGGGTGGTTCAGTAACAAAGTATTGAAACAATCTCACCGAAATCGAGGTAAAATCAGAGAGCAGTAAGACACACTGTTCGCACCTGGACTTCCACCACTCAATGTGTGTACATATTCATTTACTACATCACTTAAATCAGTTCCTTCTTGACCCATCCTCCTTTCCAACATTCTTATGTCATGGTGTAACATACCTAAAACCTAAAGATAACGACACAAAAAATCCATCAAAATACAGACCTATCACATGTTTACCGACAATCTATAAAATATTAACCTCATGCATTACACAAAAAATTCTATCAACACTGTTTAAACTCTGACATCATTAATGACGAACAGAAAGAATGTATTAAAGGATCATTTGGTTGCAAAGAGCAATTAATCATAGATTCCATCATCTGTGAACAAGCTAGAAAAGAAAACCGAAACATATATACTGCTTTTATCTAATATATAAAAATAAGTCGGATTTTCCTTCCTGACGCTATAACTCCAGAACGCACGAACCGATTTCCACGGTTTTGCATTCGTTGGAAAGGTCTCGGGCTCCGTGAGGTTTATAGCAAAGAAAATTCTGGATATATTAGATATTTATAAAAAAAAAGACGGCTAAAAAATTTTAAATTTTGCACGGGAATCGCCACTTCGGATGAATTTGAATAGTTGGCCATTCCTGACGGACCTGTCGCCTGACTGACGTGTCACACAAAACTATTTCTTCCGTGCGATTGTGAAAAGTATTATTGAATTTCAAGTCGTTGTTTGTTTTTTCGTCACAAAAAACGTCGTTTATTTCAAGAAAAGTGTTCGTTAAAGTGAATTCAGTTACGCATTGCGAAAATTTCTTATTAATTTTGATCTGCCATTCTATTTACCTATGTTCACTTTGTTGGTTTCGACAAAACCTCAAACTTTAACGTTATTCGAGGATTTGATTTGAAGTTTTCAGTATTTTAAAATTCTCAAGACAAAATTTACAGATTTGATTGACTATGAAAATAATTCTGTGTCGTTTTATGAAGTTCATTACAATGCCGAGAAGACGTAAAGCTGACATAGGTCCACGAAGTCAATCAAATGTGCGACGAACTACCTCAGGTGCAAATCGCAATGATTTATTTCATGGGTAATTCGGATACGGAAGTTGATCAGCGTTGTGCTTATAATCAACATAATCAAACATTGAAGCGAGACATTGGGTGGTATGAATAAAAGTGAGTAGATACTCATATTCGAAGTACGAAGTACCTAGAAAGAGTAATAATCTTATATACCTGAGCATCTACTCTATGTACTGAGTACCTACTTGGAAACATTGTATCTCCCCGGACACAAATTGAACATCTACCTACGCGTTTTGTGAGCATTTAATCTAAAAATGAGCATCGGCGTGGCAAATGACTGAACTGTCTGTAAAGCAGCTTAGAAAACGAGTAGGATCGTTGAAAAAGTGAATTTTGACTAAACATGGATACTTTCATGAACGTGGAGCGTCGTCAAAAGGTGCATTCAGTTTGAAAAGCACATTAGCAGCGGGAATATCGAAAACTTTTCAGGTAATTAACTTTTATTTATGCATAAATTGTGCAGTACGTTTTTTCTAACACTGGCCATAGAGATTCCCATCTCAATGTGTCTACCCCATACTGACTTATATTTTGGTGACGCGATTTTTGCCTTGATGGTTGAATACTGTCACTGTTTTACTTTTTTGTTGTATCGAGATGCTACTTGAGCATCAAGTGTTACCTATTTGCATCATCTAGAAAAACTAGAAATATTTTGATTTGATATTCGAGTAGATACTTCGTATTTCGAGTATCAGTATCTACTGAGTTTTATTTATATCAACCATTGTCAAACAACTGATCGAACATTTTTTCGATAGAACTTCCTTCGCACCAAAAGTATAATGTAACATATTCAGCATTTTCGAGTTGCGTCTTTTCTTCACACAATTTTGTAATGACCAAATCAACATTTACAATCAACACGTATATCACCTTGGATTGGTGCAGTGTAACTAATACTAAAAATAACTGTATTGTATCTCCAAAATTATCTGCGAAAATCGAGTGAGCCGTCCCATCAATTTTTAACGATTAACAATTTACCATGCTTATCTCAAAGTACTCATTTCTGCAACTCTTGAGTTATTCAATAAAATAAATTGACTGATCCATATATTTTTTTAAGTCACTGTAAAAGCAAATCTAAAAAAATGGTCTAAAGAGTTTAGAAAGTACTTCCCTCGCTGTCGGAAACGTGGCGACTGCATGTCTATTATGTTTTTTTTTCGCAGTGGATTTCAAAGCATTCGGTTTTGTAATTCCTGAGTAAATCAGTAAAATACATTTAAGGTCGATTTATAAACTTGACGCTGACGTTGCTGTTCGCCGTTACGTTGCCGTTGGAAGATAAATATACAGCAAAGGTATGCGTTGTTTATATCATCCGTTGACGTTGCCGTTGGAAGTTGGCACGCCGTTGGAATGACGTTCGAGATGACCAACTTTTATCTTTCGCCGTTACGTTGCCGTTGACGTTGGGTTTTCAACCAATCAAATTGAGGTGGTGTGCAGTGCTGTCAACTTGAAAGAAAATTCCCTGAAGTAGGTGGGACCTTTTTCTGGTTGACAGCACTAATTCCACGAAAATCAAATTTCAAAATCAAATAATGAGGCTACGTAAACACACAAAAGATAGCCGAGAGAACCTAATAAGTATTTTTGTCGCATTTTGGTTGACTTAATTTCACTTGAAACAATTAACTCGTTCGAAAGTACGCAATGTTGACGTGAAAACGTAACCTCACAATTGGATTTGACAGCTGCGGCCTGTGCGAACGGCAACTGCCAACGGAGTTTATAAATGACAATTTTCAGCTCTAGCAGCAACGTCAGCGGGAACAGCAACTGCAGCGGCAACTTCAACGTCAACAGCAAGTTTATAAATCCCACTTTACTCATTCATTAATTTTTTTGAGTCACCCTGTATATGCAAATCCAAAAGATATTAATGGAGTGATATATCACAAGTACATACTCATCATATTTTGCACATTCTAGATATGATTTATTCGGCAAACTTTTGAACTGACGTCATCAAGTTTTTGGAGGGGATAACCAAATATATTTTGACTAAAGATTTATGATGCTCTTTATAGCCTTAAAACATCTGCAACATTTCAAAACATTCAGGTTAGCAGATTCAAAATTAAATTTCAAAATGTTGTTTTATAATTTTGATTTTTTTCCAAAAATCTGGACGTTTCGGGTAGAAACTCAATTCGGAGTCGTAAAACACTATGTTAGTTTATACAATTTAAAACCGATTTACTATGTACAATTTTGAAGTGATGTCATCGCATTAGTGGTGGAGATGATTAGACAAATTTTGGTTACCGTTTTACCATCTACATGATATTCCTAATATAAGTGCAAAATTTCACAACAATCAGTCCAGTACTTTCGGAGATTATCTGTCTAATAAAAATCCGGGACGGCAGACGGACAGACGTACAGACGGACAGACGGACAGACAGACGGACAGACAGACGGAAATGGGAGACCTATTTCTTCGTATTCTAGGAGTCATGAAAGATCGAGAAAACGTAAAATTAGAGGGTCGGCCGACGGACTCGATTACAATACTTCCTTTGCTTACGCTCGGGAAGTAAAAATATGAATGTAATGATAAATTACGAAAATATACTGATGAAATTTTCCACATTTTAGATAGGATTTATTCGGCAAAATCTTGAGATGACGTCTTCAAGTTTTTGGGCTTGATAAACAGATATATTTAGATTGAAAACCTACCATGTCAAACAGTAACTTCAAAACGTCTGCAATATTTCAAAATTCAGTTTTGTAATTCTTGATTCAATCATTAAAATAAATTGACTCAGTGATTAATTTTTTTGAGACACCCCCTATAAGCAAAACTAAAAAATATGAATGGAATGATAAATCACAAGTATAGTCTCATCCTATTTTGGACATTTTAGATAGGATTCATTTGGCAAAATTTTGGGCTGACGTCATCAATTTTTTGGAAGGGAAAAGTAAATATATTTTGAATAAAAATTTCTTATGCTTATCATATGTTTAAAACATCTGCAAGATTTCAAAGCATTCGATTTTGCAGATTCAAAATTAAATTGTAGGTGAAACGAAGTTCACGGGGTCAGCTAGTCTCTAATGTAGGTGTAGTTCCAAATAGCTTAGTTGAGAATTTAAAGTCTTTGAATTCGAATGATTCAATAATTATCAAAATTCAAAAAGCTGTTTTGTTAGGAACATATCATATTATTATTATTATTATAGAAGTAGAAGTAAGGCGGCAAAATGCCGATGCACTTCATTACAAAGTCAGAGTGTGCATTAATACAAGATAATATAAATAAATATGAATACAATAATAATGAAAATTTAAAAGAGCTAGAAAGAATTAGAAAAGTGGGCGTCAAGTCGGTTCTTGAAGGCATTGAGTGACGAGGCTGCGATAACATCATCCGGCAGAGTGTTCCACAAATTTGGTATTCTGTTTGTGAGGAAGTGTTGCCTACACAATTTGTAAAACCGTTCACGTACTAGCTTCAGATTGTGTCCTCGTAGGTGTAGATTAGTGCTGAGTACAAACAATGATAAATGACACGTATAGTGACCATGCAATATTTTGTATGTCTCAATTAAATCGCCACGAATTCGTCGAGCAGTCAAAGAAGATAAGTGAAGGGCAGTAAGTCGTTGTTCATAGGGGAGATGTTTTAAAGCAGGCGACAGTTTAGTGAAACGTCGTTGTGCCTGTTCTAGGATATGGATATCACCAGCAAAGTAAGGATTCCACACTGGGGCGGCATAATCAAAAATTGGTCTGACATACGATTTATAGATGCGTTCTAGCAAAGCAGGATAAATATTTTTAAAACTAATAGCAACTAAGTACCGCAGCGAGTTAACCTTTTTAACCACAGCACCAATGTGGGATGCCCATTTGAGGTCACTTGATATAATAACACCTAGATCTCTTTGTTGTTTTACAGATTGCAATTCAATTCCGTTAAGATAATATGATTTATGTGGATTGTTTGACCCAATATGTAATACAGTGCATTTAGCTTCATTTGTGGATAGTAACCACTTGTCACACCAATCTTCCACAAGTTTGAGATCATTAGAAAGAGCATCAGGATTCTCGAGAGGATTTGAAAATATCTTTGTATCGTCAGCAAACAACGCGGATGAACAGTTAAACAAGGAGGCAAGGTCACTAACATAGATGTTAAATAAGATGGGTCCAAGCACGGACCCTTGTGGAACACCGCTAAGTACCGGTGTAGCTTGTGAATGTTCAGTGAGAATCTTAACTGTAAAGGTACGATTTTGAAGAAATTCCGCTATCCACCTCAGTAAGTCACCGCGAACACCATAATGTTCCAGTTTTAGTAGTAATCTGCGAATAGGAACACGGTCGAATGCTTTTTTAAAGTCAAGATAAACAATGTCTATTGGCTGATTATTGTCTACAGCCTTGGTCCACTTGTTAAGGCACTCTAGAAGGTTAGATATTGTAGATCTACCGGGAAGGAAACCATGCTGGTTGGGCTTGAGGATATTATTGTTCACACAAAACTCAGTTAGTTGTTGGCTAATTATTTTTTCCATAGATCTACAAAGCAACGATGTTAAACTAATAGGTCGAAAGTTTGCTGGATTAAGCTTATCACCTTTTTTGTAGACTGGAATAACTGTAGCAGACCTCCAAACATTTGGTACAGAACCTACAGAAAGTGATTGTTGCATTATTGCAGAGATTGGCTTAGATAGAACTGAAGCACATTTGTTGAGTAATATAGGATGAAAACCGTCTGGTCCAGGACATGAGTCTAATTTAAAGGACTGGAGTACTCTCAAAACTTCTGGTTCCGTAAAAATAACAGTATGAATATTGTTAATTGACCGGGTATTTGGACATAAAGAAGGCAAAGCACCGGGCGGTTCAGACACGTAATTATGTTCGAATTCAATGGCAAACGAATCAGCTATGGCTGATGGTAATGTCAATACATCACCATCAGCTGATCTTAAACGAAGTGTACGTACTTTACTTGTTAAGGTTTTGTTAATATATTTGAAGAATTCCTTGCTGCTTTTAGTTGCAAGATTCATCTCGTAGCTAGATTTTGAAGATCGAATTGCTGTCTTAAGTTTATTACAAACCGCACGATATTGCGAATAATGTTCGTTGTCATTACTGCGCCTATATTGAAGCCACATTTTTTTCTTTTCTCGAATTAGATATTTAATGGTGTTAGAAATCCATGGTTTGTCCCTAATTCTGATGTTACGAACTGGAACAAAGCGTTCAACTGAAACGTTTAACAATCGCTCGAGAGTATTGTACATGATTTCAAGAGACATATTGGAGTTAATTGAATCCAGTTCAGACCCAGATAAATAGGTTTTTATAGCTTCAAAATCAGCTAGACGGTACATTTTTTTACATATAGTTCTACCATGACTGCTATCTAGAAGGAATTGTAACTTTGAAAGAAGAACGACATGATCGCTTATACCTATTGGAGGAAAATATTCTGTAGTCGAAACAAGCTGACGATCATTCGTAAATATTAAATCCAGAGTTGAAGGTCTGTCATTATTTCTGAATCGAGTCGGTTCAAGTATTAGTTGGTGCAGATTAGAATTCAGATAAAAGTTCATAAAGTTTGCCGCCTGAGTATTACCATCCATTAGGAGGGGCACGCGCCAATTGAGCGTTGGAAAGTTGAAATCTCCACAAATTATTAAATTATTAAGGTTTACACTGGCAAGTGTTAGAGCCTGAATTAATGATAAATCATTATCAAATGATGTTGAAGGTGAACGATATATGGAAGCCAGATGGAGTGTGATATTAGAGATTGTAATTTTTAGCCATAAGGATTCTATGTGAATTGTAGAATATTCATCCAAAAGATCGACATCTATTGGGATTTTATTTAAAGTGTTTAAGACATAAATGCAAACTCCACCACCTTTGCAGTAAGTGCGGTCACTCCTATATACCGAATAACCAGGGATATTTATTATAGAATCAGGAATAGAAGAATTAAGATATGACTCCGTTATGAGAATAAACGTAGGAGATAAATTGGAAACTGACAAGAGAAACTCGTCAAATTTGGCCAAGAGGGATGCTATATTTGTGTAATAAACCGTAAGCTCAAAGAAGGTGAACAGATTAGAATTTAGTTTTTTGTTTGTTTTTTGTACAGAGGTGACAATGGGACAATTTTCGGTTTACCTTTGACATAGCGGATAGTTAAATTTTCTTCACCGGCCGTTTTTCGTTGTTCAAGTTCTGCGCGAAGTTTAGCTTTGTACTCGCGTTGCATGGGTGTTTCGTCATTCGTTATCTTTATACCGGAGTTTTTTTCTGAAATGTAGGTTTTATTCTTCAGGACCAGAAGGGCATTGCTGCGGCTACCAAGAAATATCTTTAACGGTCTAGAATTTGCACCTCGGCGGCCAAGACGCAACGTATGAATTTTATCCTTGTCCGCAATCTCAAGCCCGTTCAGAATGGTTTTTACGCCGTCTAGATCATCGTTTTGGGACGATGCACCATTTCCAGATTCAGGCAGATTGTAAATTATAATGTTACCAGCTCTTGACTGACGGTCGGCTAGTTCATCAATAATAGTTTCACTATCTAGGTCATCAGGGATATTAGACTTGTTCGACAGTGATTCATTTAACTTTTGCTCAAATTGGGTCTTTAGCTGTTCGATAGCATTTAGAAATTCTGTTTTCAATGTATCAATCATGGTTTGCATTAAATCCTTCAATCCAGCGCACTGCGTCAGGTTAATATTGCACTTTGGGCATACCACTTTAATAGCGCGGGACTTAGCGCGAGTCTTGACAGTGTCGGATTCAGATAGCCCAACGCAAGCATGGTGGATCACACCACCACAACCATCACATTTTGTAGTAGAGAGGCCCGTTTTAGCTTCACCACAATGAACACACGGATTCATGATCAGGTATCAAGAATTAAAGTGCTAAAAAAAAAATTTACACTCGTAGCCGTCAGCTACTCAATACCCGATTACTAGACCAGTTGACAGGTATCCCTTCGAAAGATAGTTTAACACTAAGATTTGCAGTCGGTAATTAAACCGGTTAATTGTAGTAATTAAGATCGGAAATTGCAAGAAACGGCAAAAAAGAAAAAAAAATGAAAAGAAAGAAAAACGTCGCGCCGATAAGCAGCACGGCTTAACGCGCTCGTTGGAAAACAATCTAAGTGTTTTGTCGCACCTTTTCAAGCCGTTTATGAACTGAAGACACCAACTAACTATGCCTATTATACTTAAATATATGATTATCAAGAGTAATTGTAATAAATGTTCTGTAAACCCACCTTTTTAGGTGAACAAAGAGGAGCTCACTCACACACAGCGCACTGACTTGAGAACCACATGCATTTTTTTTTGCATATTGTTCCTAAGTTTCTTGAACAGTCTGATCATGTCACTCAGATTAGATTAGCACCAGTAGGTCAGAGTAGTGTAGGTCACTTTCCAAGTGATGCGCGGATAAATGGTCGGTAGTTACGCTAGACTTTTGGGGATGGGGTGAGATTAGAGAATAATAGCAGACTAATTTGTATGTTGTAATTCTAGAATCTCGAAAGTTGTTTTGTTAAACTAATCAATGCATATCATTACTTGGTCTTAGTACCCGTAATGATAGAAGTCTTGCCTGAATGCCGGTCATTTCCGGGTCAGTGGTGGGTCTTAATATACACACTTTTTAATTTCTCACTCGAGAATTGAAAAAATCAAACAAACGGAAATGAAACTCAGCTGTTTTGAAAACAATATAATAAGTGTTAACAACATAACAAGTGCACAAGAACACTGCTTATGTACGAAACCTTCAATTATTCCGACGCGTGTTCGTGCTCTGAATATAAGATGACGCTGAAACAAACCAGGACGGAATTATTTGAGCCATAACAGACTTGTTTGCTTTAATCCCATTCTGAACGCACTTTCTTCTTGCATCGACAATTTCTTGAATCTTGGGCCCCATGTGCTTCAGCTTAAAAAGTTTTTTAGTATCATCTTGTATGCTTTTGGCAGTGATCTCTTCTCCGTCTTGAAGTTTCTCATTCTCCTTATGAAACTTTATCAATTTGTCGTGTATTTCTAAAGCGCTCTGTAGATTGTAAATGACTTTGGAATGAGCTTCCCGTCCAAGACTCTTCTCTCTGAAAAGATGATTAATTAATAGTTTTAGAAAAAAAATTGAGCGGACATAGCCATAAAGAAAATAAAACAAAAGATTCGGTAGGAAACGGATGAACGTAAATACTTTTCAAGTGATACGTTGAGGTGTTCCCTGTAAGTATCGTATGCAGTTGTGATGCCATTGTTTTCCAAAAAATACGCAAACTTCGCAGCACACTCGCTGATGTACTGCTTCTCCTCGATGAGTTCGTGCTTTTCCTGCACCAAGCTCTTGATAAGTTCGTTTAGTTCTTCGCGCTGTTCTTTTTCGCTATTGAGAGTTGTCTGCACACTTTCGTCCACGATCTGCTTTTTCACAATTTTAGTTTCGTAGTAGATATTCATGTGTTTCGAACCAGAACATTTGCATTGTTTACAAATAAAATCAAGAAAACCAATTACACTACAAAACCTGAGACTCCAGTGTCCCACTTTTTCGTAGTTAATTATTCCTATCCAACACGGATCCAGACATTTCGTTTTATACCGAAACTTTCTCATGTTTCCGACCTGGAAAATGTGTTACTTGTACACACAGTCAGAAGATGTAGCCAACAGAGATTTTTCTTACCCCGACGAACTCTACACAACTCAAATTTGTACAAACCAAAACCGGATGGTTGAGAGGAATTATTTCCAAGTGGACGGTCGATTGATATACTTTTTTCTTCAGTTCATTAATGCTTAAGTTGGTTTTCATCGATTCTTCCTCCTTTTCTTGGAGTTTCATGATGTTTTGTTGTAAGAACTGAAAAATGTCCGACAACGGTTTCGATAATCCAATAATCAAATTCTTCGTTTTGTTAAGGCTGACGGTGTGCCTTACATCATGAGGCTCCAGTGCTGTAACGTAATCCATGAATCTAAAAAATTAACCAGAAATGATTTTTTTATTGTTGCAGCGATAATCTATAGATACTTCTATACTTATATAATAAAGCTGAAGCTTTTGTTTATTTGAACACGTTAATCTCAGAAACTACTGGCTCAAATTCAAAAAATCTTTTTGTGTTGGATAGTCCATGTATCATATCTACATATAGGCTATATAACATCACGCTACGATCATTAGGAGCGAAGTAGCAATGAAAAATTCGGAAAAACGGGAAAATTATTCCTCCTTTGACAGCTTCCGTTGCTTACGCTGCTTAAACGGTTAAAGTTACGTAAAAATCATGTATGACGAAATTGTTCCCCTCTAAAAGTTCTAAAGAAAAGTCCACGACAGCATATGTCTATCTTTTAAGGTCGAGTCAGTATAACCTTTTTTATGGTAATGAAATTGGTTCTAAAATAATAATGCATTATGTATAAAATTCTCGCGTCACAGTGTTTGTAACCGAACTTCTCCGAAATGGGTTGACCGATTTGTATGAAATTTTTTATGTATATTCGGTAGGTCTGAGAATAGGTTGTAAACTGTTTTTTAAACACCTAAGTGATAAGGGTGGCCCACCCTAAAAAATTTTTGTCTATTTTTTGGATAAAATTTTTTATTTTTATTTTTTTAAGAATTGGCATCAAAAAATACACATAACCTTAAATTTTCACCTTTCTACCACCATGGCCGACTAGTATAAAGATTATGGCCTGTCCAAAGGAATGCCAAAATTACCATACGTGCTGCCATCTATTAATAATTCAAAAACGACAAAAGAATTATTAACACTTTTTGAAAGGCACAAAGGCATTCATACCGAAACAAACCACCATTACACGTTTTGAAGTCCCATAATGTCAAGTCAAATTAAAATTTTGCTAAATTATTAAGTGTAATTATTAATAGATGGCAACACGTATCGTACCTCTTGGACAGGCCATAATCTTTATACTAGTCGGCCATGCTCCCGACAACCCCCATTTTTTAATCGTCTATATAATAAAAATCAATTGCTGTTCCTGTTAGTCTCGCTAAGACTCAAAAACGGCTTGACCGATTTGAAGAATTTTTTTTATTACGGGGATGGTTTATAAATAAAAAAAAAATCGGTTGTCTGTAAAGTCGGTTTACTGACGATAGTTGAACGTGACAACGTCTTAAGAAAATACTGATGGAATGGTAGCATTTTTCAAAAGAAAATTTTAATTTCATTTGTTTAATAGATTTGTATGTATATAGAGAAGGAGGTAATTAGAAATCACAATGAAATTGATCAAGTTAGATTTATTTATACGCATAAATACAATTATGTCAATTTTTTTAGTTTAATGTGTCTTGAAAAAATTGACACTACATTCACTTTTCACCGCACTTGATACTCGACCAAAACATGTCAAAGTACTATAATATAGCAGCTGTCCACGCAGACGCATCGCTCACTCAAGTAGGAGAGAGACGGATGGCGAACGCTGCCGAACGCGAAGGCCGATTGTGCCTCTTTGTCGCTCGTTCCGCGTTCTCGCTTGCACTTCAAGCCTTACATGGAACGTGACAGAGCGAGGTAACGCCGCATGAGTCATGCTTTTTCGTGCGTGCAGCCGGCTCCATCGATTTATAAGACGTTGTCACGTCAAAAAATCAAAATTATAAAACAACATTTTGCAATTTAATTTTGAATCTGCTAACCCGAACGTTTTGAAATGTTTTAAGGCTATAAAGAGCATCATAAATCTTTAGTCAAAATATATTTGGTTATCCCCTCCAAAAACTTGATGACGTCAGCTCAAAAGTTTGCCCAATAAATCGTCCCTAAAATGTACAAAATATGATGCGCCTGTACTTGTGATATATCACTCCATTCATATTTTTTGGATTTGCATATACAGGGTGACTCAAAAAAATTAATGAATGCGCAAAATTTATTTTACTGATTTACTCAGCAACTACAAAACCGAATGCTTTGAAATCTTGAAGATGTTTTAAAATTATCATAAGCATGGTAAATTTTTGATCAAAATGTATTTTGTCGTCCCTCCTAAAAAATTTACGACGTCACCACAAAATTTTGCTGAATAAATTCTATCTAAAATGTACAAAATATGGTGAGTCTCTTCTTGTGATTTACCATTCCATTCATATTTTTTCGATTTGCATATACAGGGTGACTGAAAAAAATTAATGAATGCGTCAATTTATTTTATTGATTTAATTAGGAATTACAGAACCGAATGCTTTAAAATCTTGAAGATGTTTTAAAGTTATCATAAGCATGGTAAATTTTTTATCAAAATTTATTTGCTCTTCCCCCCTAAAAAATCGATGATGTCACTGGAGTGATAGATCACAAGTACAGACTCATCATATTTTGTACATTTTAGATATGATTTATTCCACAAACTTTTGAGCTGACGTCATCAAGTTTTTGGAGGGGATAAGCAAATATTTTTTGACTAAAGATTTATGATGCTCTTTATAGCCTTAAAACATCTACAACATTTCAAAGCATTCTGGTAAGCAGATTAAAAATTAAATTTCAAAATGTTGTTTTATAATTTTGATTTTTTTTCCAAAAATCTGGACGTTTCGGGTGAAAAGTCGATTCGGAGTTGTAAACTACATGTGTAGGACTATGTTATTTTATACAATTGAAAACCTATTTACTATGTACAATTTTGAAGTGACGTCATCGCATTAGTGGTGGGGATGATTAGACAAATTTTGGTTAGCGTTTTACCATCTACATGATATTCTTAATATAAGTACAAAATTTCACAACAATCGGTCGAGTACTTTCGGAGATTATCTGTCTAATAAAAATCCGGGACGGCAGACGGACAGACGGACAGACGGACAGACGGACAGACGGACAGACGGACAGACGGACAGACGGACAGACAGACGGACAGACAGACGGAAATGGGAGACCTATTTCTTCGTCTTCTAGGGGTCATGAAAGATCGAGAAAACGTAAAAGTAGAGAGTCGGCCGACGGACTCGATTACAATACTTCCTTTGCTTACGCTCGGGAAGCAAAAATAAGGAAAACTTAAAAGAACAGTTAAAAAATAAAAAAATTCTAAAAAATTTGTATGGGAATCGCCACTTCGAATTAATTTCAATAGTTGGCGTTTCTGACGGACCTGTAGTCTAACTGACGTGTCATACAAAACTAATTCTTCCGTGCAATTGTGAAAAGTATATTGCATTTCAAATCGTTCTTTGTTTTTTCGTAAAAAAAAAACGTCGTTTATTTTAAGAAAAGTCTTGGTTAAGGTGAATTTAATTACACATTGCGAATGTTTCTTATTAATTTTGATCTGCCATTCTATTTACCTATATTGTTGGTTTCGACAAAACCTCAAACTTTACCGTTATTCGAGGATTTGATTTGAAGTTTTCAATATTTTCAAATTCTCAATACAAAATTTACAGATTTGATTGACTGTGAAAATAATTCTGTGTCGTGTTATGAAGTTCATTAAAAGCCCGAGAAGACGACAACCTCACATAGGTCCACGAAGTCGATCAAATGTGCGACGAACTACCTCAGGTGCAAACCGCAATGATTTATTTCATGGGTAATTCGGATATGAAAGTTGATCAGCGTTGTGCTCATAATCACACATTGAAGCGAGACATTGGGTGGTATGAATAAAACTGAGTAGATACTCATATGCGAAGTACGAAGTACCTACTTCATTATTACTCTTATATACCTGAGCATCTTCTCTATGTACAGTTGGGGAGACGGAATTTCAAACGAACTGTCAATCATAATGACAATAGTGTATAAGACTACAATGTTTTTAAATGTCAGAAAATTGGTTGTCGTTTGAAATTCCGTGTCCCAAACCGTACTGAATACCTACTTGGAAACATTGTATCTCCCCAGACACAAATTGAACATCTACGCGTTTTGTGAGCAACTAATCTAAAAATGAGGATCGGCGTGGCAAATAACTGAGCTGTCTGTAAAGCAGCTTAGAAAACGAGTAAGATCATTGTAAGAATGAATTTTAACTAAACATGGCGACTTTCACCGTCAAAAGGTACATTCAATTTGAAAAACACATTAGGAGCAGGAATATCGAAAACTTATCAGGTAATTAACTTTTATTTATGCATAAATTGTGCAGTGCGTTTTTTCTAACACTGGCCATAGAGATTCCCATCTCAAGGTGTCTACTCCATACTAACTTATATTTTGGTGACTCGATTTTTGCTTTGATGGTTGAACACTGTCACTGTTGTCCTTTTTTGTTGTATCGAGATGCTACTTGAGCATCAACTGTTACCTACTGAAGTATTAATATCATCTAGAAAAACTAGAAATATTTGATTTGATATTCGAGTAGATATTTCGTATTTCGAGTATGAGCACCTACTGAGTTTTATTTATATCAACCATTGTCAAAAAATTGATCGAACGTTGTTTCGACAGAACTTCCTTTGCACCAAAAGTATAATGAAACATATTCAGCATTTTCGAGTTGAGTCTTTTCTTCCCACAATTTTGTGATGACCTAATCAAGATTTACGATCAACACGTATACCACCTTGGATTGGTGCAGTGTAATACTAAAAATAACTGTATTGTGTTCCCAAAATTATCTGCGAAAATCGAGTGAGCCATTCCATCAATTTTTTGGGGGCAATAAATAAATATTCTTAACAATTTACCATACTTACGATAACTTTAAAACGTCTGCAAGATCTCAAAGTATTCATTTTTGCAACTCTTGAGTTATTCACTAAAATAAATTGACTGATCCATATATTTTTTTGAGTCACTGTAAAAGCAAATCTAAAAATTACGAAAATATACTGATGATATTTTCCACATTTTAGATAGGATGTATTCGACAAAATCTTGAGATGACGTCTTCAAGTTTTTGGGCTTGATAAACAGATATATTTTGATTGAAAACCTACCATGTCAAACAGTAATTTCAAAACCTCTGCAATATTTCAAAATTCAGTTTTGCAATTCTTGATTCAATCAATAAAATAAATTGACTCAGTGATTAATTTTTTTGAGACACCCCCCCCCCCCCCAAGCAAAACTAAAAAATATGAATGGAATGATAAATCACAAGAATAGTCTCATCCTATTTTGGACATTTTAGATAGGATTCATTTGGCAAAATTTTGGGCTGACGTCATCAATTTTTTAGAGGGGATAAGTAAATTTATTTTGAATAAAATTTATTATGCTTATCATATGTTTAAAACATCTGCAAGATTTCAAAGCATTCGATTTTGCAGATTCAAAATTAAATTATAGGTGAAACGAAGTTCACGGTGTCAGCTAGTTGTCTAATAAAATTTTGCCATTGGTCTGCACCTACTGTAGCAAGAGTCTCCCTCCATAAGGACTGTACAACACCAATAGGGCCACCGTGTTCCCGAATATGTTTATTGTAGGTAATATAGTTTACACTGTCCCCACGCCAGTTCGTTTGGATTATATTGACAGTGGTAGGAATATTGAAAAATGGGTGGATAATTCCTCTTGCTGTCGTCACTGCCATACCCTATTTATAAATCCGTTCTTTTAGGATCTCTGCTGGGTGCTAAGGCGAAACCGGACACGATTTAGTACTAGCAAAAACTCAATAGATGGCGCGGAATTTATTTCACGATTTTTACAAAAAGTAATGAATTTTAGCAAAATATTTTGGACACATTAGCCAAAATAAATACATAGAAATAGATACAACGTTCAATTTTTTTTTAAATTGTTTTATTTTTTGAAATACACATACTTACCGACACATTGTGATAATTTAAAAAAATCTGGTAGCCAGCATAAATAAAGCATTATCCACAGAACGTAAATATAAATTTATTTAATAATTATAACCAATAATAATAACATAAACAGAAAAATACATTTTTCTTTGATGTTGCGCCGCCCGACATACTCTCACGGAAGCAGTTAATTTGTTTCCCCCTCTCCCATCACAACTTCAAGAAAACTGCCACCAGACGAATTTCGTGGAAGTAGAAACCCGATCTTGTTCATTTAGGATAAGATATTCATTTTCCAATTTTTGTAAGCCGTTGTGTTGTGGTGCAGCCGTGGTGCAAAATTGCTTAATTTTTTATTTATATAAAACTCAGGTAAGTAAACTAAGTAACTATTGCTTAACCTATATAGATACCAAATAATTAAAAAGTGGTTACGGACGTACCTTTTCCTTCTTTTATTTCGTTCGTTATTCGAAGAAAAAAACAAATTTATAAATTCCACCACAAATCTAAACAATTTTTCAATTGGCAAATTTAATAAGAATACTACCGGTACATTATCATATTAAATAAAAATACATAGCAACATAAAACGTACGAATTTAGAATAGTTACTTACATGTAAGTACAAGTATAATAAGAATCATAATGGCAAATGTATGGAAATGACTTTAATTTGAAGTATGTGAATCGTCTAATAAAAAAGTTTTATACGTTTACTCACTATTACAATTGTAGGAAGATGGACTACAGATACTCTACTAAGGGTAAAAATCATTTACGACTTAGTAGAAAAAGAAAAAGGTCTACTGCGAAAATAAATACACTTATACAATTAATGTAAGTAAAGACTTAGTAAAAATAGAGTTATGATATTCTATATTTTACTTTTCCAAATTTTCGTGTCTATAGCAAAAAAAGGAAAGAAGATTCAAACACCGAGAAAAATACCAACCAATCTACAAGGTAAATATTTATTGATAATGTTTAAAATATCTACTAGTCTTGAAATGTTTGTACCATTTTTATAGTTCTCTGACCTCAGAAGGTAACAACAATGTACCTACCTCGCACGCAGAAGGGGAAAGTTCAGTAACAGAAGATACTACGTATGTTGAATAATTGAAATTAATTAATTCTTTATAATTAGTTTGTATTTTGACGATTACTAACAACGTAAGTTTTGTAAACAGATATGAAACAGGGAATAAAAATCGCAGGAATCAAAGACAACTTACTTTATCTTCAAAGAGAAAAAAACGAGTAGTGAACATTGGACTCCTGAATTGGAATATTAAAAGGTGCACACTTAATTTTAACTACATATTATCTACTCGTATTTACACAGAATATTTTGAAATTTGACGATTTCCAGGTCAACTTATAAAACAAACAAAACATGTGAAGATGTTCCTCTGTCTAACGATCAGCAATATGCGACCGCAAGGTAACGAGCATTATTATTAATCCTACTTTTTTTTAATTTGAAGTAATTTTATGCAAAACTATTTCTCCTAGAGATACTTTGGTCACGAGTAATATATATGAATTTGATGAACCAGACGAAGAGTCACCACCGAATCAAACAATCATTCAGCATGAGTAATAATTAGAGAGCGGAAAATATGCAGCAAAATTTTGAGAAATATGATCATATGATATGCACCAAATTTATGGAAATATGCAGTAACTTTCTTAATATATGCAGAGATATGCAGTTGCATATGCTCCAAAAATTAAAAAAAGCTTAATAAGCGAACTAAATTTATTTATAAAATTGAAAAACAGGTTTCCCGAGCTTATACGTTTTATTACAAAAAATACATAAATCATATTACAAAGTGTTTAATTACATCTCACTAACACATAAATCACGTTTTTAAAGATAATATTCTTATACTAAAAAATAAATATAAAGAGATCAAATTAACAAGTAGTAGTAATCCACTATTTAATTACTATTTTGGTAACAATTTATTTTTAGATATATTTCGAAATATTCTAACACAAAGTTTTTCCGGTGATTCTAAAGTAAATGTATTTGTAAATAGAAAAACTGCGTACTACGTCCACAGATGTAAAAATACTTACCGGTTTAGGGCAGGCGCGACAAAACACAGTTCGTTCTTGAAAAATAAGTTCAGGAAAAGGTTTAACCCATAAATTAATTTGAGTTACCTTCGACATATTGGTACACCTGTATCCCTTTAAATACTTTCAATACAAAGTCACGATGGAAAATAATAGTAGTATAACGTCCCTTCGACCACCACTAAACGTACCATTAATACACTTAACTAACGAACAAAAATATTGAGAATGAACGGTATTTCCAAAAGTAATTAGGGCGAGAATTTACCTGGAAGGATGGCTTAACACCCAGTGGTGTCTCCAAACTACCATAAAACCCAAACCTTTTCTAGTTATTTGAAGCTCAGGACAATATTTGCAATATGATTAATAAAATTTCGTCTTTCTAGATAAATGCCGGCAGAATGACAATTTTTTTTTTTCAAATTAGCAAAAAATCGATAAAAATGCAAAATATGCACCCGTTCCGTGAAATATGCAGCAGAAGGCAAATATATGCAAATATGCATTTTTTTTATAGCTGTATTCATTTTTAATTAGCATGATTCGTTCACATATTAAATATCAAGACTTATATGCAAAAAATAACGGATATGCAAATTTCATAAAATCCGCTCTCTAGTAATAATTATTTACTATACATAATAACAAATGTGTGCAATCCTTATTTTTATTTTTAAGGGAGCCTATCACTGATTTAGAAAATATGGTTGTCGAACAAATACCACCAAATCCTGGAAATGATCCCCTCATTAATGATATATGTGGTAGATTTGTAGTTGACGGTAAACATTTTTTGAAGGAATTACGAAAACTGGAATATCATCGTCATGAATGCTTAAGGAGTTCGGACGGTTATTTCAAATTGCTAAAGTCTAGTTGTAAAAATTTAATATGGCTTTTACAGTTCCAATGTCCATACTGCAAAATTACTAAAACTGTTGCAAGTGAACCTCCAACAGCAACTCCAAGTACTCATGATGACGCAAAAGAGAATAAGCAATGTATGCCTCAAACAAGCACCTTTCAAAAAATTACCACCACACGTCAACTATCATTGAGTGAAAGTGCCGTCTGGGGTACAATCTCAACAGGGAACGGACATTTTCAAATGGAAGATACAATTTGTAACGATGTAAATGTGACATTTTTGTCAATTTTTGACAAATTAGATTTAATCGTTTCTAAGGAAATAATCATCTTAGTTCCAGAATTTTCACAACTACCTTAGAAAAAAAAGACAACGTCGGCAGTTCTCAAAATGTGGGGACTGATTTTTCGATACGCTTTTTAGAAAAAACGATTAACCTTTGAAAAAAGTGTTACTAGCATTTTTTGTTCTTCTCTTTTTCAGGAGCCTACCTTCAAATTTTGTTGCAAGCGTTCCCTAACACCCTGTATAACCGGTTCCTCTTCTACCGTTAGGTGTTGAGGGATAGATGTCCATTACTTCCTGATGAGTTCTCTCCACTGTTTTCTATTGAGTGCCGTTTGTTTCGCTTCAGGCCAGGTAATTCCTCTTCGTTGTAGTGCTTCAGAAATCACGTCATTCCAACGTTTCTTACTTTACCATATTCTCTAGCTTTCCAAATTTTCTTGACTTGTTTATCTTGGTTCATCCTGTTTAAGTGTCCAAGCCATCTTAGTTGTGATCTTTCAATTACACTGTTGGCGTTCTCTACATTGAGATTATTCCTAATTGTCTCATTCTTGATTATGTCCATTATTGTTACTCCTTGTACTCTGCGTAGATACTTCATCTCAACTGTCTGTATTTTATGTCTTTGTCTTTCAGTAGGGGTCCATGTCTCACATCCGTACAGGAGTGTAGGGAGGTATACCGTCTTGCAAATAAAAAAAAAAAATTGTCGCGAGTATGTTAAATTGTTAGGTAGTCAAAATTTATCTGATTATCCTTCATTAAGATAGTGGCACCATTTTTTTAACCAACATAATAGTTATTTTTGTCTATTTACTGACTTCTTTCCTATTAATAAAACCTTTTTTCAAGGAATGGTATAGTTTTGTTGTTTTCGCAATTCTACTGTCTAGTTCTTTTTGTAGTTTTCCTTCTTCATCTATCTTGACTCCTAAATACTCATATTATTTTACTTGCTCCACTTTATTTCCATTCAGAAGTAAGTTAATTTCAAAAATGACGTTTATAAATTTATAAACTTGGTACTTCTAAAACGTTTGTACGGGTACAATTATTCTCTGAAGCACTACTTTCATCCAAATCCTCCATTTTTTCCAAAATTAATGCGTTTTAAGGAACACAAAACTACAATTCACGAGACGCTTTGTTCAAATGCGATAATGCGATTAATTTTTTATTTGTTTGAAAATTGTCATAGAAACACACAAGATGACTTAATTTATTGCCGTAACAGTTTTTTCATTTAAACTTTTATAAAATAGACTAACTGACCCCGTGAACTTCGTTTCACCTACAATTTAATTTTGTTTCTGCAAAACCGAATGCCTTGAAACCTTGCAGTTGTTTTAAACATATTATAAGCATAATAAATTTTTATTCAAAATATATTTACTTATCCCCTCCAAAAAATTGATGACGTTAGCCCAAAATTTTGCCAAATGAATCCTATTTAAAATGTCCAAAATAGGATGAGACTATACTTGTGATTTATCATTCCTTTCATATCTTTTAGTTTTGCTTATAGGCGGTGTCTCAAAAAAATTAATCACTGAGTCAATTTATTTTATTGATTGAATCAAAAATTGCAAAACTGAATTTTGAAATATTACAGACGTTTGGAAGTTACTGTTTGACATGGTAAAAGTTTTCGATATTCCCAATTCTAATGTGTTTTTCAAACTGAATACACTTTTTGACGACGTTCCACGTTCATGAAAGTCGCCACGTTCAGTTAAAATTCACTCTTACAATGATCTTACTCGTTTTCTAAGCTGCTTTACAGACGGCTCAGTTATTTGCCACGCCGATCCTCATTTTTAGATTAAATGCTCACAAAACGCGTAGATGTTCAATTTGTGTCCGGGGAGATACAATGTTTCCAAGTAGGTACTTAGTACATAGAGTAGATGCTCAGGTATATAAGAGTAATAATGAAATAGGTACTTCGTACTTGGAATATGAGTATTTACTCAGTTTTATTCATACCACCCAATATCTCGCTTCAATGTTTGATTGTGTTGATTATGAGCACAACGCTGATCAACTTCCATATCCGAATTACCCATGAAATAAATCATTGCGGATTGACTTCGTGGACCCATGTCAGCTTTTCGTCTTCTCGGCATTTTAACAAACTTCATAAAACGACACAGAATTATTTTCACAGTCAATCAAATCTGTAAATTTTGTCTTGAGAATTTTAAAATATTGAAAACTTCAAATTAAAATCTCGAATAACGGTAAAGTTTGAGGTTTTGTCGAAACCAATAAAGCGAACATAGGTAAATAGAATGCAGTGGCGGCTGGTGGGTCAAAATTTCGGGTCGGCCAAATATTTTGAGTCTACACCTTGGTGTTATATATTTTCGTAATGTATGGCCGCTACTTGTTAACCACTGACATTTTACGTGCCAGGATGTACAAATTTGAAATGCAATATACTTTTCACAATCGCACGGAAGAAATAGTTTTGTATGACACGTGAGTTAGACGACAGGTCTGTCAGGAACGCCAACTATTCAAATTAATTCGAAGTGGCGATTCCCATACAAAATTTTTAGAATTTTTTTATTACTTTCCGAGCGTAAGCAAAGGAAGTATTGTAATCGAGTCCGTCGGCCGACTCTCTACTTTTACGTTTTCTCGATCTTTAATGACCCCTAGAAGACGAAGAAATAGGTCTCCCATTTCCGTCTGTCTGTCCGTCTGTCCGTCTGTCCGTCCGTCTGTCCGTCTGTCCGTCTGTCCGTCTGTCCGTCTGTCCGTCTGTCCGTCTGCCGTCCCGGATTTTTATTAGACAGATAATCTCCGAAAGTACTCGACCGATTGTTGTGAAATTTTGTACTTATATTAAGAATATCATGTAGATGGTAAAACGCTAACCAAAATTTGTCTAACCATCCCCACCACTAATGCGATGACGTCACTTCAAAATTGTACATAGTAAATGGGTTTTCAATTGTATAAAATAACATAACCCTACACATGTAGTTTACAACTCTGAATCGACTTTTCACCCAAAACGTCCAGATTTTTGGAAAAAAAATCAAAATTATAAAACAACATTTTGAAATTTAATTTTTAATCTGCTAACCAGAATGCTTTGAAATGTTGCAGATGTTTTAAGGCTATAAAGAGCATCATAAATCTTTAGTCAAAAAATATTTGCTTATCCCCTCCAAAAACTTGATGACGTCAGCTCAAAAGTTTGTGGAATAAATCATATCTAAAATGTACAAAATATGATGAGTCTGTACTTGTGATCTATCACTCCATTCATATTTTTTGGATTTGCATATACAGGGTGACTCAAAAAAATTAATGAATGCGTAAATTTATTTTACTGATTTACTCAGAAACTACAAAACCGAATGCTTTGAAATCTTGAAGATGTTTTAAGGTCATAAAGAGCCTAATAAATGTTTAATCAAAATATATTTGCTTATCCCCTCCAAAAAATTGATGACGTCAGCTCGAAAGTTTGCCGAATAAATCCTATCTAAACTGTAAAAATATGATGAGTCTGTACTTGTAATTTATCACTCCATTCATATTTTTTGGATTTGCATATACAGGGTGACTCAAAAAAATTAATGTATGCGTAAATATATTTTATTGATTTAATCAGGAACTACAAAACCGAATGCTCTGAAATCTTGCAGATGTTTTAAGGTCATAAAGAGCCTAATAAATGTTTAGTCAAAATATATTTGCTTATCCCCTCCAAAAACTTGATGACGTCAGCTCGAAAGTTTGCCGAATAAATCATATCTAAAATGTACAAAATATGATGAGTCTGTACTTGTCATTTATCACTCCATTCATATTTTTTGGATTTGCATATACAGAGTGACTCAAAAAAATTAATGAATGCGTAAATATATTTTATTGATTTAATCAGGAACTACAAAACGGAATGCTCTGACATCTTGCAGATGTTTTAAGGTTATAAAGAGCATAATAAATGTTTAGTCAAAATATATTTGCTTATCCCCTCCAAAAAATTGATGACGTCAGGTCGAAAATTTGCCGAATAAATCATATCTAAAATGTACAAAATATGATCAGTCTGTACTTGTGATCTATCACTCCATTCATATTTTTTGGATTTGCATATACAGGGTGATTCAAAAAATTAATGAAAGCGTAAATTTATTTTTTTGATTTAATCATGAACTGCAAAACCGAATGCTTTGAAATCTTGCAGATGTTTTAAGGTTATAAAGAGCATAATAAATGTTTAGTCAAAATACATTTGCTTATCCCCTCCAAAAAATTGATTACGTCAGCTCGAAAGTTTGCCGAATAAATCCTATCTAAACTGTACAAAAGATGATGAGTCTGTACGTGTGATTTATCACTCCATTGATTTTTTTTTGGATTGGCATATACAGGGTGACTCAAAAAAATTAATGAATGCGTAAATTTATTTTATTGATTTACTCAGGAACTACAAAACCGAATTCTTTGAAATCCACTGCGAAAAAAAAAACATAATAGGCATGCAGTCGTCACGTTTCCGACAGCGAGGGAAGTACTGTCTAAACTCTTTAGACCAATTTTTTCTCTACGCCAATCTTCGAAAATTTGCAATGCTCTTTCATACCGATCTTTTGTTTTACACGGTAATAGATCGTTAGTAGCCGCACCTTCACTCACATCAAATGGAGTGCCCTCACAATGATTTCGTCTTCTTTCATCATTATTTTATGAAATAACACTGTTTTCACAACACACGCACAAAATTGATGACATTTTTGCGATGTTGTTTACTTTGTTATTATAGTTGTCAACATAATTCACAAACTTGATTTCTGTGGAATTTGTAAAAAAAATTTTTAAATTTGTAAATTACGTCGTTTGTTAACGATTTCCGGAAAAATTTAATACAAAACACGTCAGTAAAATCTCTTACTTAACTCGGAGCTTTAAAATACTCGGCACAAAGTGCCTCGTATTTCAATTTAGCTCCTCTTCAGTAATGTGAGATTTTCCTGACTTTTATGTAAATAACTATTAAACGTTCTTTCGTTGAAAAAATTATATATATATATATATATGTATATATATATATCACTTGAGCAAAGTGCCATTTCCTCCCTCGGATTCTTAAGGCCCTCCGCTAGGCGTCGGGCCTCAACCTGAATCCGCGGGAGGAAATGTTTCACTTTGCTCCCTTGATATACATATAATAGATATTTATTTTATTAGGAGTTTAAGTGATACTTTATCTGTCGAGTATGGACGATTAAACGCCGAGCAATAGCGAGGCGAATTAAGTCCATACGAGTCACATGAAGTCACTTAAACTCCGAATGAAATACAATATTTTATTTTCAAACGATTAATCTTCTTTTGAAAGGATTATTTCGTATCTTCTTGCTTCATTAAGGAATTGCCTTGATTGCACTTACCATGGTTACTATGGTTGACAACCACTATGATTTTCACATATTTATACACCGGCGGAGTATAAATGCTTTATTTATACGCCGGCGGAGTTTAAGTGGTACTTATACGCCGCTCAAACACGGTGTCATAGAAATGACACTTAAACCGCAGTAAGAGCGTCATATAAGTGTCAGTTATATGACGTTTGAAAATAAATAATTATTAGTTAATGGCTAAATTAAAATTATGCATGTAAAAAATGACAAATTAAAGTGATAAGTCAAAACCTTCTATGATGAACCAAAATTTTTATTCAAAATAATTTTAATTTTTTAAAGCACAAATTAATAATTTACTGCAAAAAGTGGTAGTGGAAATTAAAGTAGAACCCTAAGGCTAATTTCACCGAAAAATCATTTCTGGGATTTCACCCTAACAAAAGTTAAGATGGGGTCTAAAATTTAACATGGGAATCCCTATGGCCACTTTTAAAAATTGGTCTAAAGAGTTTAGACAGTACTTCCCTCGCTGTCGGAAACTTGACGACTGCATGCCTATTGTGTTTTTTTTCTCATTACATTTTTGTAGTGGGAATTTAAAAAAAAATTGCGATGACGTCATCAACATTTTTGCAAGGACACGTATATCAGTTGGGATAGATGTAGTGTAATACTAAGAATAAAATTATTATATTCTCAAATTTTCGGGAAAATGAATTGGGTCGTTTGAATATTGATTTGTAATAATCAATAAAATAACGAAACAATTTACTCACGTATACCTACGTATCAGAGGCAACTGAAAATCGTGTATGTATAAACATTGTTAATTTAAGATGACAGGCGTAACAGCATACGTGAGAGCCAAACACAGAAACTGTAAACAAAACGACCGTCGGTTTTATTGCTTCGACTTCCGCTTATTATATAAAACATTGGGTTTTATTTTAATTCTTGACGGTGAAATTCACAATTGGTTGATTATAAACATGTCTATTTCACATTCGCGGAATCAAGTGAACGCATAAAACAAATGCAGGTCTGTAATGTTAAAGTCGATGTAAATAAGCGTGCTACCCTTATGTTTCAACCGAGTTTTTCCTTTAACAAATTTTGTGTCTACCAAATTGGGTTGGTTGGGGTGTAATACTAATAATAAGTGTTGCCTTTAATTTAATCAATAAAATAAATTGACTTCATTAATTTTTTTGAACCACCTCTTAAGAAAATCTAAAAAATATGAATGGAATGATAAATCACAAGTACAAACTCATCATATTTTTTGCATTTTAGATAGGATTTATTCAGCAAAATTTAAGGGTGACGTCATCAATTTTTTTAGGAGGGATGAACAAATACATTTTGAACAAAAGTTTACCATGCTTATAATAACTTTAAAATATTCCCAAGATTTCAAAGCATTCGGTTTTGTAATTCCTGATTAAATCGATAAAATAAATTCACGCCTTCATTAATTTTTTTGAGTCACCCTGCATATGCAAATCCAAAAATATGAATGGAATGATAAATCACAAGTACAGACTCATCATATTTTGTACATTTTAGATACGATTTATTCGGAAAACTTTTGAGCTGACGTCATCAGTTTTTTGTAGAAGATAACCAAATATATTTTGACTAAAAATTTATTATGCTCTTTATAACCTTAAAACATCTGCAAGATTTCAAAACATTCGGTTTTGTAGTTCCTGATTAAATCAATAAAATAAATTTACGCATTCATTAATTTTTTTGAGTCACTCTGTATATGCAAATCCAAAAAATATGAATGGAGTGATAAATGACAAGTACAGGCTCATCATATTTTGTACATTTTAGATATGATTTATTCGGCAAACTTTCGAGTTGACGTCATCAAGTTTTTGGAGGGGATAAGCAAATATATTTTGACTAAACATTTATTATGCTCTTTATGACCTTAAAACATCTGCAAGATTTCAGAGCATTCGGTTTTGTAGTTCCTGATTAAATCAATAAAATATATTTACGCATTCATTAATTTTTTTGAATCACCCTGTATATGCAAATCCAAAAAATATTAATGGAGTGATAGATCACAAGTACAGACTCATCATATTTTGTACATTTTAGATATGATTTATTCCACAAACTTTTGAGCTGACGTCATCAAGTTTTTGGAGGGGATAAGCAAATATTTTTTGACTAAAGATTTATGATGCTCTTTATAGCCTTAAAACATCTGCAACATTTCAAAGCATTCTGGTTAGCAGATTAAAAATTAAATTTCAAAATGTTGTTTTATAATTTTGATTTTTTTTCCAAAAATCTGGACGTTTCGGGTGAAAAGTCGATTCAGAGTTGTAAACTACATGTGTAGGACTATGTTATTTTATACAATTGAAAACCCATTTACTATGTACAATTTTGAAGTGACGTCATCGCTTTAGTGGTGGGGATGATTCGACAAATTTTGGTTAGCGTTTTACCATCTACATGATATTCTTAATATAAGTACAAAATTTCACAACAATCGGTCGAGTACTTTCGGAGATTATCTGTCTAATAAAAATCCGTGACAACAGACGGACAGACGGACAGACGGACGGACAGACGGACAGACGGACAGACGGACGGACAGACGGACAGACGGACAGACGGACAGACGGACAGACGGACAGACGGACAGACAGACGGAAATGGGAGACCTATTTCTTCGTCTTCTAGGGGTCATGAAAGATCGAGAAAACGTAAAAGTAGAGAGTCGGCCGACGGACTCGATTACAATACTTCCTTTGCTTACGCTCGGGAAGTAAAAATATGCACTGTATAAGGATAAATTATTATTAAGATGCATACCTCTGAATTTCCTGGAAAGAAAATTTCCAGCTGGTTCGACAGCTATCCATCGTCGTTATGCTCAAATTTACCTTTTTCTCTAACGCCAGCAACAGTTTAAAAGATTCGTTGTCGACACAAAAAGTGTTCGCATTCGATAAGGAAATATTCTCCGTATTTTTTTTCGTCATATCTAACAAAATGGGCAGGGTGGAACCTGGGGTGTAATCACTGCTTTTGGTATTCGTGAACAGAAAAACCACGTTCTTGCAGGCGCTCTTGTGAAACTGTGACAAGATCCGTTTCACGCAATATAGAAAAAATATCGTGTTCCTCTCGTTCGAAGGTTTCATTAATAAACAGATGGCGTTTATATGATTCAGTTGGTCCAGATAGGCTAAGATTTCTTCGCAGTGTTGTTCGTCCTTTCCCACGCCCCCGGTGTCCCCAAACCCCGGAGTGTCGATCAGGCGGATGAATCTGTCGTCCGCTGGGAATATGTACGTTTGAACTGACTGGGTGGCCGACGAGCCCACTTGTTGTTTTTCGTTGCCATCTTTGCCCACTCTTATGGTTATCATTTCTCTATTTGCGTCGTAGACTACGAAGTGTGTTGGTATAAGAACAACCGTTTTCTTTTCTTTGGCCTCGTCGAAGGTTTTGCTGTTTACGTAGTTGGCGAAGGAGTTAATGAATGTGGATTTGCCTACGCCAGTTTCGCCAAGCAGAAGGATGTTGATGGTGTTAGAGTTATCTTCGATGTAGAGATCGGGGCTGTCGTCAATAAATCCCTGGAAAGTACTGGCTTCAAATTTGTGTTTGAAAAAAAAATTGGTCTAAAGAGTTTAGACAGTACTTCCCTCGCTGTCGGAAACTTGACGACTGCATGCCTATTGTGTTTTTTTCCCATTACATTTTTGTAGTGGGAATTTAAAAAAAATTGCGATGACGTCATCAACATTTTTGCAAGGACACGTATATCAGTTGGGATAGATGTAGTGTAATACTAAGAATAAAATTATTGTATTCCCAAATTTTCGGGAAAATGAATTGGGTCGTTTTGAATATTGATTTTTACTTCCCGAGCGTAAGCAAAGGAAGTATTGTAATCGAGTCCGTCGGCCGACTCTCTACTTTTACGTTTTCTCGATCTTTCATGACTCTTAGAATACGAAAAAATAGGTCTCCCATTTCCGTCTGTCTGTCCGTCCGTCTGTCCGTCTGCCGTCCCGGATTTTTATTAGACAGATAATCTCCGAAAGTACTGGACCGATTGTTGTGAAATTTTGTACTTATATTAGGAATATCATGTAGATGGTAAAACGCTAACCAAAATTTGTCTAATCATCCCCACCACTAATGCGATGACGTCACTTCAAAATTGTACATAGTAAATAGGTCTTAAATTGTATAAAATAACATAGTCCTACACATGTAGTTTACGACTCCGAATTCAGTTTTTACCCGAAACGTCCAGATTTTTGGAAAAAAATCAAAATCATAAAACAACATTTTGCAATTTAATTTTGAATCTGCTAACCCGAATGTTTTAAAATGTTGCAGATGTTTTAAGGCTCTAAAGAGCATCATAAATCTTTAGTCAAAATATATTTGGTTATCCCCTCCAAAAACTTGATGACGTCAGCTCAAAAGTTTGCCGAATAAATCCTATCTAAAATGTACATACAAAATATGATGCGTCTGTACTTGTGATATATCACTCCATCCATATTTTTTGGATTTGCATATACATGGTGACTCAAAAAAATTAATCAGATGTTTTAAGGTCATAAAGAGCATAATAAATGTTTAGTCAAAATATATTTGCTTATCCGCTCCAAAAAATTGATGACGTCAGCTCGAAAGTTTGCCGAATAAATCATATCTAAAATGTACAAAATATGATGAGTCTGTACTTGTCATTTATCACTCCATTCATATTTTTTGGATTTGGATATACAGAGTGACCCAAAAAAATTAATGAATGCGTAAATATATTTTATTGATTTAATCAGGAACTACAAAACGGAATGCTCTGACATCTTGCAGATGTTTTAAGGTTATAAAGAGCATAATAAATTTTTAGTCAAAATATATTTGGTTATCTTCTACAAAAAACTGATGACGTCAGCTCAAAAGTTTGCCGAATAAATCGTATCTAAAATGTACAAAATATGATGAGTCTGTACTTGTGATTTATCATTCCATTCATATTTTTGATTTGCATATGCAGGGTGACTCAAAAAAATTAATGAAGGCGTGAATTTATTTTATTTTATCGATTTAATCAGGAATTACAAAACCGAATGCTTTGAAATCTTGGGAATATTTTAAAGTTATTATAAGCATGGTAAACTTTTGTTCAAAATGTATTTGTTCATCCCTCCTAAAAAAATTGATGACGTCACCCTTAAATTTTGCTCAATAAATCCTATCTAAAATGCAAAAAATATGATGAGTTTGTACTTGTGATTTATCATTCCATTCATATTTTTTAGATTTTCTTAAGAGGTGGTTCAAAAAAAATAATCAATTTATTTTATTGATTAAATTAAAGGCAACACTTATTATTAGTATTACACCCCAACCAACCCAATTTGGTAGACACAAAATTTGTTAAAGGAAAAACTCGGTTGAAACATAAAGGTAGCACGCTTATTTACATCGACTTTAACATTACAGACCTGCATTTGTTTTATGCGCTCACTTGGTTCCGCGAATGTGAAATAGACATGTTTATAATCAACCAATTGTGAATTTCACCGTCAAGAATTAAAATAAAACCCAATGTTTTATATAATAAGCGGAAGTCGAAGCAATAAAACCGATGGTCGTTTTGTTTACAGTTTCTCTGTTTGACTCTCACGTATGCTGTTACGCCTGTCATCTTAAATTAAGAATGTTTATACATACACGATTTTCAGTTGCCTCTGATACGTATACGTCAGTAAATTGTTTGGTTATTTTTTTTATTATTACAAATCAATATTCAAAACGACCCAATTCATTTTCCCGAAAATTTGAGAATATAATAATTTTATTCTTAGTATTACACTACATCTATCCCAACTGATATACGTGTCCTTGCAAAAATGTTGATGACGTCATCGCAATTTTTTTTTAATTCCCACTACAAAAATGTAATGAGAAAAAAACACAATAGGCATGCAGTCGTCAAGTTTCCGACAGCGAGGGAAGTACTGTCTAAACTCTTTAGACCAATTTTTATCAAAATGTATTTGCTAATCCCCCCTCAAAAATTTGATGACGTCAGCTCGAAAGTTTGCCGAATAAATCCTATCTAACGCGTAAAAATATGATGAGTCTGTACTTGTGATTTATCACTTCATTCATATTTTTTAGATTTTCTTAAGAGGTGGCTCAAAAAAATTAATGAAGTCAATTTATTTTATTGATTGAATTAAAGGCAACACTTATTATTAGTATTACACTGGACCAACCCAATTTGGTAGACACAAAATTTTTTAAAATAAAAACTCGGTTGAAACATAAGGGTAGCACGCTTATTTACATCGACTTTAACATTACAGACCTGCATTTTGTAACGTTTCGGAGTAATTAAAAAAATTGTTTGCTTTATCATTAGAAATCAACGAGTCTGAGCGCGTTCCTAGTCGGTGTTGCTATGGGAACGCGACGTTTTTGTCAAGTTTGTTTACTCATTATTTATTTTTGATTCTTCGGAAGAGCAAAAGTCTGCTTAGCGAGTTATTGTGTTTTTAGAGTGTAGTGTCTGTAGTGGTGACCAATTAGTACTCCAACACTTCGACTATCTGTCGGATCATCGGTTCGCTGCAGCTAGTGGGTTACAACCAAGGTAATTTTGGCAACGGCTTAGCGTCGGATCATACCCTGTCTCCGAGAATCAGTTGGACCTCAGACCACCTAGAAGTAATTAGTTTTTCTTATATCATAAGATTAGTTGTTTTTTACTTCCCGAGCGTAAGCAAAAGAAGTATTGTAATCGATCGAGTCCGTCGGCCGACTCTCTACTTTTACGTTTTCTCGATCTTTCATGACCCCTAGAAGACGAAGAAATAGGTCTCCCATTTCCGTCTGTCTGTCCGTCTGTCCGTCTGTCCGTCCGTCTGTCCGTCTGTCCGTCTGCCATCCCGGATTTTTATTAGACAGATAATCTCCGAAAGTACTCGACCGATTGTTGTGAAATTTTGTACTTACATTAAGAATATCATGTAGATGGTAAAACGCTAACCAAAATTTGTTTAATCATCCCCACCACGAATGCGATGACGTCACTTCAAAATTGTACATAGTAAATGGGTTTTCAATTGTATAAAATAACATAGTCCTACACATGTAGTTTACAACTCCGAATTGACTTTTCACCCGAAACGTCCAGATTTTTGGAAAAAAAAATCAAAATTATAAAACAACATTTTGAAATTTAATTTTTAATCGGCTAACCAGAATGCTTTGAAAGGTTGCAGATGTTTTCAGGCTATAAAGAGCATCATAAATCTTTAGTCAAAAAATATTTGCTTATCCCCTCCAAAAACTTGATGACGTCAGCTCAAAAGTTTGTGGAATAAATCATATCTAAAATGTACAAAATATGATGAGTCTGTACTTGCGATCTATCACTCCATTCATATTTTTTGGATTTGCATATACAGGGTGACTCAAAAAAATTAATGAATGCGTAAATTTATTTTATTGATTTACTCAGGAACTACAAAACCGAATTCTTTGAAATCCACAGCGAAAAAAAGAAAAAAAAGCATAATAGGCATGCAGTCGTCACGTTTCCGACAGCGAGGGAAGAACTGTCTAAACTCTTTAGACCAATTTTTTTCCCCTATTATCGTAAATTCTCTTTCTGTCCCAATTTATACAAATCCATCCTTTCAGGCAGCTTAGAATTCTTTTATAAACTTGTTCCAGGTCCTTTCGTTTGGTTTTTTTTTCCCTTCTTCTTCTTCTGTACCCCCCCCCCCCCCCGCCCCCCAAATTTGACCTAGAAGAGCAGAAATCTTTTTTTGTGCCTTTTGAAGCTGTACGACTAACTGCTGATTTGTCATTGGTGGAAGCGGTGGAAGCCAACTCATCGTCATTGTGGACATTAAGCACGGTCGTACAGATAAGTTCTTCAAGTTTTCCGTTCTACTTAGTATTTATTTATTTATTTTTAATTAGTTTAGTTTCGTTCGACGTTGTGTTAATAATTTTGTTTGATTTCTCTATTACCAACTGAGAGTAACTAATTTATAAATTTCATCCTTGCGCCTTACGGGTTTTGCTGGCGATTCGCCTTGCGTTTGACGGCCTCAGATCTGATGTTGGTTATAACCTCTGAAAGGTAGTCGCGGTAACACACCACAAGGTATAGATATAGATTTTTTTTTTTAATTAATATTATTATTATTAGTATCTACGGAATAGAGATTTCACGAGTTTTGTTTCTTACCGTTATTTTAGTTTTGTATTAATTTATTTTATTGGTGTGTTATGTTTGATTATTATAGTTGTTAACGTTATAAAGTATTTTTTTTGTTTTACGTTAAATATTTCTCTTGTTGTTTCACACTACTTGTCCTCCGTTTTCGAATTTAGGCGGTTGTGAAATTGATACACGTCGTAGGCCGGCACTATAAAATAAATTCGTGGCGCCCCCCTTTTTTTTTGTTGTTTTACCTTATCTACAGCTTAAGGTTAACATCGAACCCTCCACCTCCGCTGGAGGCTGGTCGGAGCAAAAGTGCCGTCTACAAAGCAGGTAAGGGAGCTTTCTTTTGTTTTATTTATTTTCTTTTTTTTCCTTTTTGTCTCTTTCGTTCCTCCCATTAGTTTATAGATTTAAAGGCGTTACAGACAATCACTGAGTTTAATCGGTACTAATTCCATAAATATAATTAACGATTTATTAATCAAACGGCTAAGTAAATGAGAACGAGAATTAACAGCAGAGTGCAACGAAACAGCGTTATTCTAATCTCAAATAAACGAAGTGCAGTCCGCAACCGCAATGAATTCGCATCCCTTAACGAGCCGTACCGAGTTTGGCCTTGCCTAGCCCGACAGAAATCCGCTCTCTAGATATTACACACCGGCGCCATATACCTGACTAAATTGTTTCGTTATTTTATTGATTATAAGAAATCAATATTCAAAACGACCCAATTCATTTTCCCGAAAATTTGGGAATACAATAATTTTATTCTTAGTATTACACTACATCTATCCCAACTGATATACGTGTCCTTGCAAAAATGTTGATGACGTCATCACAATTTTTTTTTAAATTTCCACTACAAAAATGTAATGAGAAAAAAAAACACAATAGGCATGCAGTCGTCAAGTTTCGGACAGCGAGGGAAGTACTGCCTAAACTCTTTAGACCAATTTTTTTCAGTAGATTTCAACGCATTCGGTTTTGTAGTTGCTGAGTAAATCAATAAAATAAATTTACGCATTCATTAATTTTTTTGAGACACCTGTATATGCTAAGGGAGTCTGCCGACGGACTTGATTACAATACTTCCTTTGCTAACGCTCGGAAAGTAAAAACAGTGTAGAAAGGTTTTACAATCGTAGAAATTGCAAACCAAATCCCATGAAATCTTCTATATGTTTAAAAATTGTCGCGAGAATGTTAATTTGTTAGGTAGTCAAAATTTTCCTGATTATCCTTCATTAAGTTAGTGGCACCATTTTTTTAACCAACATAATGGTTTGATAAACTTAGTAGTTCGTTGTTAACAATATTTGCAGATAAAATACTTAAACCGATTAACATCGACTTTTTCAACAACTTGTGTAATTCGCTTTGAAATATACACTTCTTTTGCTAAAATACAATGACATGCCTGTATGTATATGCATATGGCTTTTTGAAACCACCCGCGTAAGAACCATCCCAATTATATAGCTCTTAACGAAAAAAAACCGTATTGAGATCAGTTCAGGCGTTTGTGAGCCTAGAGACAGAGACACACACACACACACACAGAAAGAGAGATAGACAAGGGGGTCAAAGTTATAACACCCCTCTTTTTATATCAGGAATTAAAAAATACAACTTACCAAATCACTATCTTCATTGGCAGTCATTTTCTTTTCTTCTTCGACGGTATTAGATATCGCGCCGTTGGTCGTTTTAGAAACTTTTTTTTCAGCACCGTTCATTTTTTGTTGTACTTTTCTTTCGGGTGGTCGATGACATTTTGAACGGTTATTGAAGGTTCCTAGAACACTTGAGTAATGTGCGTAGTTGTTATCTTAAGATAAAATTACCCAAGGAGAATTCGTCAGTTATCTAGTTAGTTTTTTTTAACGGAAAAACCCGTTTGCAAATATATAATTATACATGAACATGATGTACTTGAAAATAACGGAATGATAGGTGACCTCTTAAACCTTGAATTTAACCAATTGAAAATCCTAATTATCATTTGTGTATTTACTGATTGGTGATTAGCGGCTGCCATCATTTTTAGTAAGAGACTAGCTGACCCGGTGAACTTCGTTTCACCTACAATTTAATTTTGAATCTGCAAAACCGAATGCCTTGAAAACTTGCAGATGTTTTAAACATATGATAAGCATAATACATTTTTATTCAAAATATATTTACTTATCCTCTCCAAAAAATTGATGACGTCAGCCCAAAATTTGCCAAATGAATCCTATCTAAAATGTCCAAAATAGGATGAGTCTATACTTGTGATTTATTATTCCATTCATATTTTTTAGATTTGCTTATATAGGGTGACTCAAAAAAAATAATGAATGGGTGAATTAATTTTATTGATTTAATCAGGAACTGCAAAACCGAATGCTCTGAAATCTTGGAGATGCTTTAATATTATCATAAGCATAGTAATTTTTTTATTAAAATGTATTTGTTCATTCCCCCTAAAAAATTGATGACGTCTCCTGAAAATTTTGCTGAATAAATCCTATCTAAAATGTGCAAAATATGATGAGTTTTTACTTGTGATTTATCACTGCATTAATATTTTTTTAGTTTTGCTTAAACGGGATGTCCCAAAACAATTAATCACTGGGTCAATTTATTTTATTGACTGAAAACCCTAAATAAACTTTATTATTATCAAGAATTGTAAAACTGAATATTTTTAAATATTGCAGACGTTTTGAAGTTACTGTAAGCATGTTAGTTTTTAATCAAAATATATCTGTTTATCAAGCTCAAAAACTTGATGACATCATCTCAAAATTTTGTCGAATAAATCCTATCTAAAATGTGCAAAATATCATCAGTATATACTCGTAATTTATCATTGCATTCATATTTTTAGTTCCCGAGCGTAAGCAAAGGAACTATTGTAATCGAGTCCGTCGGCCGACTCTCTACTTTTACCTTCTCTCGATCTTTCATGATCCCTAGAAGACGAAGAAATAGGTGTCCCATTTCCCTCTGTCTGTCCGTCTGTCCGTCTGTCTGCCATCCCGGATTTTTATAAGACAGATAATTTCCGAAAGTACTGGACCGATTGTTGTGAAATTTTGTACTTATATTAGGAATATCATGTAGATGGTAAAACGTTAACCAAAATTTGTCTAATCATCCCCACCACTAATGCGATGACGTCACTTCAAAATTGTACATAGTAAATCGGTTTTAAATTGTATAAAATAACATACTCCTACACATGTGGTTTACTACTCTGAATTGAGTTTTTACCCGAAACGTCCACATTTTTGGAAAAAAATCAAAATTATAAAACAACATTTTGAAATTTAATTTTAAATCTGCTAACCTGAATGTTTTGAAATGTTGCAGATGTTTTAAGGCTATAAAGAGGATCATAAATTTTTAGTCAAAATATATTTGGTTATCCCCTCCAAAAACTTGATGACGTCAGTTCAAAAGTTTACCGAATAAATCCTATCTAAAATGTGCAAAATATGATGAGTATGTACTTGTGATATATCACTCAATTAATATTTTTTGGATTTGCATATACAGGGTGACTCAAAAATATTAATGAATGCGTAAATGTATTTTACTGATTTACTCAGGAATTACAAAACCGAATGCTTTGAAATCTTAAAGATGTTTTAAAATTATCATAAGCATGGTAAATTTTTTATCAAAATGTATTTGGTCGTCCCCCCTAAAAAAATTTATGACGTCGCCAGAAAATTTTGTTGAATAAATTCTACCTAAAATGTACAAAATATGCTGAGTTTCTTCTTGTCATTTATCGTTCCATTCAAATTTTTTCGATTTCCATATACAGAGTGACTCAAAAAAATTAATGAATGCGTGAATTTATTTTACTGATTTACTCAGGAATTACAAAACCGAATGCTTTGAAATCTTGCAGATGTTTTAAGGCTATAAAGAGCATAATAAATGTTTAGTCAAAATATATGTGGTTATCTTCTCCAAAAAACTGATGACGTCAGCTCAAAAGTTTGCCGAATAAATCCTATCTAGAATATACAAAATATGATGAGTTTGTACTTGTAATTTATCATTCCATTCACATTTTTTGAATTTGCATATAGCGAGTGACTCAAAAAAATAATGAACGCGTAAATTTATTTTATTGGTTTACTCAGGAACTACAAAACCGAATGCTTTGAAATCCACTGCAAAAAAAAACATAATAGACATGCAGTCGTCACGTTTCCGACAGCGAGGGAAGTACTATCTAAACTATTTAGAACAATTTTTTAGATTTGCTTTTACAGTGACTTAAAAAAATGTGTGGATCAGACAATTTATTTTATTGAATAACTCAAGAGTTGCAGAAATGAATACTTTGAGATCTTGCAGACGTTTTAAAGTTATTGTAAGCATGGTAAATTGCTATTCATTAAAAATTGATTGGACGGCTCACTCGATTTTCGCAGATAATTTTGGATATACAATACAGTTGTTATTTTTAGTATTAATTACACTGCACCAATCCAAGGTGATATACGTGTTGATTGTAAATGTTGATTTGGTCATCACAAAATTGTGTGAAGAAAAGACTCAACTCGAAAATGCTGAATATGTTTCATTATACTTTTGGTGGGAAGGAAGTTCTGTCGAAACAACGTTCGATCAATTTTTTGACAATGGTTGATATAAATAAAACTCAGTGGATGCTCATACTCGAAATACGAAGTATCTACTCGAATATCAAATCAAAATATTTCTAGTTTTTCTAGATGATGCTAATACTTCAGTAGGTAACAGTTGATGCTCAAGTAGCATCCCATCAAAACAAAAATCGAGTCACCAAAATATAAATTAGCATGGGGTAGACACCTTGAGATGGGAATCTCTATGGCCAGTGTTGGAAAGAACGCACTGCACAATAAATAAAAGTTAATTACCTGAAAAGAGTTCGATATTCCCGCTCCTAATGTGTTTTTCAAACTGAATGCACCTTTTGACGACGCTCCACGTTCATGAAAGTCGCCATGTTTAGTCAAAATTCACTCTTACAACGATCCTACTCGTTTTCTAAGCTGCTTTACAGACAGTTCAGTCATTTGCCACGCCGATGCTCATTTTTAGATTAAATGCTCACAAAACGCGTAGATGTTCAATTTGTGTCCGGGGAGATACAGTGTTTGCAAGTAGGTACTTCGTACTTCAAATATGAGTATCTACTCAGTTTTATTCATACCACCCAATGTCTCGCTTCAATGTTTGACTATTATGTTGATTATGAGCACGACGCTGATCAACTTCCGTATCCGAATTACCCATGAAATAAATCATTGCGATTTGTACCTGAGGTAGTTCGTCGTACATTTCATTGACTTCGTGGACCTATGTCAGCTTGTCGTCTTCTCGGCGTTGTAATGAACTTCATAAAACGACACAGAATTATTTTCGCAGTCAATCAAATCTGTAAATTTTGTCTTGAGAATTTTAAAATACTGAAAACTTCAAATCAAATCCTCGAATAACGGTAAAGTTTGAGGTTTTGTCGAAACCAACAAAGTGAACATATAGGTAAATAGAATGGCAGATCAAAATTAATAAGAAACTTTCGCAATGCGTAACTGAATTCACTTTAACGAACACTTTTCTTGAAATAAACAACGTTTTTTGTTACGAAAAAACAAACAACGACTTGAAATGCAATAATAGTTTTCACAATCGCACGGAAGAAATAGTTTTGTGTGACACGTCAGTCAGGCGACAGATCCGTCAGGAATGGCCAACTATTTAAATTCATTCCAAGTGGCGATTCCCGTGCAAAATTTTTAATTTTTTTTTTCTTTTAGCTGCTTTTCTCTTGAAATTTTTCCAGAATTTTCTTTGCTATAAACCTCACGGAGCCCGAGACCTTTCCAACGAATGCAAAACCGTGGAAATCGGTTCATGCGTTCTGGAGTTATAGTGTCAGGAAGGAAAACCCGACTTATTTTTATATATTAGATTATTTTTTTGCAGAATTTGTTCTTGGCAAAAGAATGTTAAATATATTTTTACTTCCCGAGCGTAAGCAAAGAAAGTATTGTAATCGAGTCCGTCGGCCGACTCTCTACTTTTACGTTTTCTCGATCTTTCATGACCCCTAGAAGACGAAGAAATAGGTCTCCCATTTCCGTCTGTCCGTCCGTCTGTCCGTCTGTCCGTCTGTCCGTCTGTCCGTCTGCCGTCCCGGATTTTTATTAGACAGATAATCTCCGAAAGTACTCGACCGATTGTTGTGAAATTTTGTACTTATATTAAGAATATCATGTAGATGGTAAAACGCTAACCAAAATTTGTCTAATCATCCCCACCACTAATGCGATGACGTCACTTCAAAATTGTACATAGTAAATGGGTTTTCAATTGTATAAAATAACATAGTCCTACACATGTAGTTTACAACTCCGAATCGACTTTTCACCCGAAACGTCCAGATTTTTGGAAAAAAAATCAAAATTATAAAACAACATTTTGAAATTTAATTTTTAATCTGCTAACCAGAATGCTTTGAAATGTTGCAGATGTTTTAGGGCTATAAAGAGCATCATAAATCTTTAGTCAAAAAATATTTGCTTATCCCCTCCAAAAAATTGATGACGTCAGCTCGAAAGTTTGCCGAATAAATCCTATCTAAACTGTAAAAATATGATGAGTCTGTACTTGTAATTTATCACTCCATTAAAATTTTTTGGATTTGCATATACAGGGTGACTCAAAAAAATTAATGAAGGCGTGAATTTATTTTATCGATTTAATCAGGAATTACAAAACCGAATGCTTTGAAATCTTGGGAATATTTTAAAGTTATTATAAGCATGGTAAACTTTTGTTCAAAATGTATTTGTTCATCCCTCCTAAAAAAATTGATGACGTCACCCTTAAATTTTGCTGAATAAATCCTATCTAAAATGCAAAAAATATGATGAGTTTGTACTTGTGATTTATCATTCCATTCATATTTTTTAGATTTTCTTAAGAGGTGGTTCAAAAAAATTAATGAAGTCAATTTATTTTATTCATTAAATTAAAGGCAACACTTATTATTAGTATTACACCCCAACCAACCCAATTTGGTAGACACAAAATTTGTTAAAGGAAAAACTCGGTTGAAACATAAGGGTAGCACGCTTATTTACATCGACTTTAACATTACAGACCTGCATTTGTTTTATGCGCTCACTTGGTTCCGCGAATGTGAAATAAACATGTTTATAATCAACCAATTGTGAATTTCACCGTCAAGAACTAAAATAAAACCCAATGTTTTATATAATAAGCGGAAGTCGAAGCAATAAAACCGTTTTGTTTACAGTTTCTCTGTTTGACTCTCACGTATGCTGTTACGCCTGTCATCTTAAATTAAGAATGTTTATACATACGCGATTTTCAGTTGCCTCTGATACGTATACGTGAGTAAATTGTTTCGTTATTTTATTGATTATTACAAATCAATATTCAAAACGACTCAATTCGTTTTCCCGAAAATTTGAGAATATAATAATTTTATTCTTAGTATTACACTACATCTATCCCAACTGATATACGTGTCCTTGCAAAAATGTTGATGACGTCATCGCATTTTTTTTTAAATTCCCACTACAAAAATGTAATGAGAAAAAAAACACAATAGGCATGCAGTCGTCAAGTTTCCGACAGCGAACTGCAGTACTGTCTAAACTCTTTAGACCAATTTTTATTACTAGTAGTAGGTACAGCTTCCGAATGAGTTGTACGAGTAGATAAGCCTATATTTGTCAATTTTATTAGTTTATTGCGCTGTGACTTGAAAAATGAAATTAATGAAATTTGTTTTTCACACTTCGGATAAAACTCTTTCTTTCAGAGATTAAAATAAATTTAACAACGGTAGCAAAAGGGTAAATTTGCAATGTTTACTTGCTGTTTATAACCACTATGCTCGGCCAGGAGTACACGACGATTACAAATTAGAGATGTGACCAACATCAGTGAGTGCGATATTTAAACCAACACTGTTAACTTTAGAAGACGCCTCAAAACCACATGCAAATATTCTATAACTAAACATCCTCCACGTATACAGGAGCAAAATACTCCACAGAAATTAACAATATCATCACCTTGCTGATTACTCTCCAAATATCAATTGGTCTAAAATACCTTCATGCCTTTTCTTCTGTCGAACAAACTTGAGAGCACTTGTGATACTGATATTTACCTTAACACTAAAAATGCCGATATTCAAATAAATATTTTATCGAAAGATAAAACAAGTATTAATTAATTAATTAAAAGTCTGTTCGTATTTTGCACATTTCTGAAAGAATTTATTCGGCAAAATTTTGAGATGTCGTAATCAATTTTTTAGAGCTAATAACAGATACATTTTCTTTAAAAAGTTTTCATGCTTACAGTAACTTCAAAACGTCAAGATTTCAAAGTATTCAGTTTTGCGATTCTTGATTTATCAATAAAATAAATTGACTCTAATTTTTTTCACACACCCCGTATAAGCAAATTAATGCAGTGATAAATCACAATTATAGACTCATCATACTTTGCACAATGCACATTTAAGATATTTTCGGAAAAATTTGGGGTGGTGTGATCAATTTTTTAGAGGGGGGGGGGGGGTGAGCAAATATATTTTGATCAAAAATTTACCATGCCTATGATAATTTTAAAACAGTTTCAAGATTTCAAAGCATTTGGTTTTGTAGTTCCTGATTAAATCAATAAAATACATTTACGCATTCATTAATTTTTTTGAGTCACCTTGTATATGCAAATCCAAAAAATATGAATGGAATGATAAGTTGCAAGCACACTCATCATATTTTGTACAATTTAGATGGGATTTATTCGGCAAAGTTTTGAGCTGACGTCATCAATTTTTTGGAGGGGTTAAGTAAATATATTTTGATTAAAAATTTATTATGCTTATAATAACTGTAAAGCATCTGCAACATTTCAAAGCATTCGGTTTTGCAGATTCCAGATTAAATTGCAAAATGTTGTTTCATAATTTTGATTTTTTTTCCAAAAATCTGGACGTTTCGGATATAAATTCAGTTCGTAGGTCTATGTTATTTTATACAATTTAAAACCCATTTACTATATACAATTTTGAAGTGACGTCATCGCTTTATTGGTGGGGATGATGAGATAAATTTTGGTTAGCGTTTTACCATCTACATGATATCTATACTTCTATACTTATATAATAAAGCTGAAGCTTTTGTTTATTTGAACACGCTAATCTTAGAAACTACTGGTTCAAATTCAAAAAATCTTTTTGTGTTGGATAGTCCATGTATCATATCTACATATAGGCTATATAACGTCACGCTACGATCATTAGGAGCGAAGTAGCAATGAAAAATTCGGAAAAACGGGAAAATTATTCCTCCTTTGACAGCTTCCGTTGTTTACGCTGCTTAAACGGTTAAAATTACGTAAAAATCATGTATAACGAAATTGTTCCCCTCTAAAAGTTCTAATGAAAAGTCCGCGACAGCATATGTCTATCTTTTAAGGTCGAGTCAGTATAACCTTTTTTATGGTAATGAAATTTGTTCTAAGATAATAATGCATTATGTATAAAATTCTCGCGTCACAGTATTTGTAACCGAACTTCTCCGAAATGGGTTGACCGATTTGTATGAAAATTTTTATGTATATTCGGTAGGTCTGACAATAGGTTGTAAACTATTTTTTGAACCCCTAAGTGATAAGGGTGGTCCACCCTAAAATATTTTTGTCTATTTTTTGGATAAAATTTTTTATTTTTATTTTTTTAAGATTTGGCATCAAAAAATACACATAACCCTAAATTTTCACTTTTCTACCACCAACCCCCATTTTTTAATCGTCTATATATATAATAAAAAGGTACCGCGTCAATTCGTCGTGCACAATTCGTCGCGCGACAATTGATCGCAAACAACTGATCGCAGCGTCAATTGGTCGCAGCGACAACTGGTCGCAACGACAACTGGTCGCAGTCACAATTGATCGCAACACAATTCGTCGCAAGTACAACTGGTCGCATGCGACAATTGATCGCAGGCGAAAAATGATAGCGTTTATAGAGAAATAAGTAATTGTTATGAATGAGAAAAATAAATTAATGTGCTATATTCTCAAAAATTTCATTATTTCTAAAAAAAGTGTCAAAATAAATACATACGAGTTCCATAAAAACGGTAACTATTAGGCTCATTTCCGACTAAACCAAAGTGCAAAAAAGTGAAAATATTGTAAAATATTTTTTTTAATGCTGACATCTCGTCGGTATGCTACTGTAATGTTCATTTGGATTATTCGTCTTATTGATTAGACGCTCAAGTAAGTGATTCAAGCTTTTCTTCTCACAAGTTTAAAGTTTGTCAATTAAACGAGTGAAAAAAATAGCTTTCAAAACGTGTTAGACGTCATTTTTCTTTAATAAAAAATGGTTTTAAAATTATTACAACTGTCAAATTAAAAAGTTATAGATAAATCGTGAAAAAACTCTCGTTACAGTTTTAAGTGAAAAAGTATTATTTTCATTACGTTTGATAGTTTAAAAAATTAAATATATATATATTTTAATAAATTTGGTGCAAAGAAATTTGAATTTATATATTAACAATTAATCTTGGAGTTTATTGCATTCTTTGCAGACAATTTTTTGCTCACTACAAATTAGTTCTGGAATATCTTTAATCCATGATAAAACCAAAGATGTTTTTTCATTCAGAACTTTTTTGAACGCTCACACTGTTAATAAGGCGCTTATAGATACGACAGAATGAATAATTTATCTCGTTCCCTTTGCTAAGTACCTACATACCAATCTCCACTTTTACGCCATTTCTGTAAACAAGATCGTAAAAAGATTAGTTTTGACCATGGAGCAAAGGAATATACTCCTACTGGAGGAAGTGCCAGACTTAAAATGATGGTTTCGAGCCAAACCGGTAAAGTGTCGTAAACAGTACCCCTCATTACCCAGATAAGACTGCCGATGACAGTGACGTACAGTTTTTTTTTTTTGATGCGGCTCATGGAATAAAATTTGTTGAATAAAACAACGCACATAACAGATTTATATTCTCTATTAATTAATATTATTTAAAATATTTAAATCAATCAATACATCACGAGTAACAAGTAATACAAACAGTGAATACCGTTAAAAAGTACAAACAACCAGGGTGACGACGCCACTGAGTAGTGGTTATTCGCAATGACGTGACTAATTTTTAGCTTGGGAAGTTTGAAAAGTTTTCACTCGGAAGGCCGACTATTCACTCAGAATTATTTGCCTAATCTGCCGGATGTAGGTGGGCTTCTCCAGCCCATGTTGTAAATTTTTGTAGGATGCAAAGTGCGGAGAAGAATAAAATCAGGTAGCAGCCCGTAGTAGGGTCATTCATGGAAAACTGCGAACCAATTATTTCTTCCTTTTTTTTAGATCTGAGAGCTGTTTTACACGTTACAGAAATATCTATCGTAAAAGGAATTTTTAGAAATAATTTTCTCGTCATTAATCGGTTGCAAAAGATCAAGAGGCACTCGAAGCAAGCCCTGACAAACTTATTAGCGGCGCCAGCGGAGATCTCCAACTGGCTGCGGTACCACCATGGACACTCGCGTAACCTCTTTTTCCAGAATTGTCAAAATGACATTGCCAAACTCAAAGCAATCATGAATTAAGCATTTCATTTTAAATTCAGTTAGTATCAAGTGGTACATGGTATTCGTATTTTGGGTTGCGTAAAAATAATTTTCAGAAATAATTTTCTCGTGACTAACCCTGTATATGTATTTTTTTACACCCACATATGGTACAACTGAATTTTTCTTCAGTACAATACTAGTCACATAATAATAACTAAAAAATAAGTTTTTAGTTGCATAAGTACCTACATTTCTTAGATTTCCCGGTAACACAAAATTATTTATTTATTTTTATTTTTGCAACATATATTTACAATACACGTAAACCTTTCTCAAACCCTGTAAAAGATCCGTTGCAATTTACAAGGGATTAAAATAAGTATTATATCCGTCCAGTGGAATTTACATTCGCTGCATATGGATACTCTAGATGTACTATTAGTTCATAAATTTTATTGTTTGGTGATATGTATAAAGACAAGAATAGACAATAGAGGCAATTCTGTATCAAAATGTGTTAAAATTTAAAGGTTGTTAAAAATATGTTTTTTTAAATAACTGTAATCTAGTTAAGAACAATAAACACTTGTTTTTATGTTGAGTACTTATTATAATGAAGGTAGTTCCTATAATATAATAGGTAAAATAAGCAACGAGATAAATAGAAACAATCTGTAAAAGAAAAATAACCAAAATGACAATTTATTAATAAAAAATCTTATGTAACAAGGTGTTTACGCTCGTATTTTTTAATTTTTAAAGTGCAACTACAAACTTCGTCACTTATCTATATTCAAATTGTTTTTAATTCGATATATACACCTTACCTGGTTGCTAAATTTATTGCAACTTAAAATTCAGAATACAAAATATTTAGTTTTAATAAAAGAAAATACTTCCTGATGAATTTTACCTTGCGATCAATTGACGCTGCGATAAATTTACCTACGATCTATTGTCGCTGCGATCAATTTACGTGCGATCAATTGTCGCTGCAATCAATTGTCGCCGCGATCAATTGTCGCGTGCGACCAATTGTGCTGCGACGAGTTGCTTGCGATCAATTGTCGCGCGATCAATTGTTTGCGACCAGTTGTCGTAGAATCAATAAAAATCAATTGCTGTTCCTGTTGGTCTCGCTAAGACTCAAAAACGGCTTGACCGATCTTTTATATTACGGGGATGGTTTATAAATAAAAAAAAATAAGGAAAACTTAAAAGAACAGTTAAAAAATAAAGAAATTCTAAAACTTTTGTATGGGAATCACCACTTCGAATTAATTTCAATAGTTGGCGTTTCTGACGGACCTGTCGTCTAACTGACGTGTCATACAAAACTAATTCTTCCGTGCAATTGTGAAAAGTATATTGCATTTCAAATCGTTCTTTGTTTATTCGTAAAAAAAAAACGTCGTTTATTTTAAGAAAAGTCTGGGTTAAAGTGAATTTAATTACACATTGCGAAAGCTTCTTATTAATTTTGATCTGCCATTCTATTTACCTATATTCACTTTGTTGGTTTCGACAAAACCTCAAACTTACCGTTATTCGAGGGTTTAATTTGAAGTTTTCAATATTTTAAAATTCTCAAGACAAAATTTACAGATTTGATTGACTGTGAAAATAATTCTGTGTCGTTTTATGAAGTTCATTAAAATGCCGAGATGACGACAAGCTCACATAGGTCCACGAAGTCAATCAAATGTGCGACGAACTACCTCAGGCGCAAACCGCAATGATTTATTTCATGGGTAATTCGGATATGGAAGTTGATCAGCGTTGTGCTCATAATCAACACAATCAAACATTGAAGCGAGATATTGGGTGGTATGAATAAAACTGAGTAAATACTCATATTCCAAGTACGAAGTACCTATTTCATTATTACTCTTATATACCTGAGCATCTACTCTATGTACTGAGTACATGATGAAAACATTGCATCTCCCTGGACACAAATTGAACAGCTACCTATGCGTTTTGTGAGCATTTAATCTAAAAATGAGCATCGGCGTGGCAAATGACTGAGTTGTCTGTAAAGCAGCTTAGAAAACGAGTAAGATCATTGTAAGAGTGAATTTTAACTAAACATGGCGACTTTCATGAACGTGGAACGTCGTCAAAAGGTGCATTCAGTTTGAAAAACATATTAGGAGCAGGAATATCGAAAACTTTTCAGGTAATTAACTTTTATTTATGCATAAATTGTGCAGTATATTTTTTCTAACACTGGCCATAGAGATTCCCATCTCAAGGTGTCTACCCCATACTGACTTATATTTTGGTGACGCGATTTTTGCCTTGATGGTTGAATACTGTCACTGTTTTACTTTTTTGTTGTATCGAGATGCTACTTGAGCATCAAGTGTTACCTATTTGCATCATCTAGAAAAACTAGAAATATTTTGATTTGATATTCGAGTAGATACTTCGTATTTCGAGTATGACCATCTACTGAGCTTTATTTATATCAACCATTGTCAAAAAATTGATCGAACGTTGTTTCGACAGAACTTCCTTCGCACCAAAAGTATAATAAAACCTATTCAGCATTTTCGAGTTGAGTCTGTTCTTCACACAATTTTGTGATGACCTAATCAACATTTACTATCAACACGTATACCACCTTGGATTGGCGCAGTGTAATACTAAAAATAACTGTATTGTATCCCCAAAATTATCTGCGAAAATCGAGTGAGCCATTCCATCAATTTTTGGGGGGAATAAATAAATATTCTTAACAATTTACCATGCTTACAATAACTTTAAAACGTCTGCAAGATCTCAAAGTATTCCATTTTTGCAAGTCTTGAGTTATTCACTAAAATAAATTGACTGATCCATATATTTTTTTGAGTCACTGTAAAAGCAAATCTACAAAATATGAATGCAATGATAAATTACGAAAATATGCTGATGATATTTTCCACATTTTAGATAGGATTTATTCGACAAAATCTTGAGATGACGTCTTCAAGTTTTTGGGCTTGATAAACAGATATATTTTGATTGAAAACCTACCATGTCAAACAGTAACTTCAAAACCTCTGCAATATTTCAAAATTCAGTTTTGCAATTCTTGATTCAATCAATAAAATAAATTGACTCAGTGATTAATTTTTTTGAGACACCCTCTATAAGCAAAACTAAAAAATATGAATGGAATGATAAATCACAAGAATTGTCTCATCCTATTTTGGACATTTTAGATACGATTCATTTGGCAAAATTTTGGGCTGACGTCATCAATTTTTTGGAGGGGATAAGTAAATATATTTTGAATAAAAATTTATTATGCTTATCATATGTTTAAAACATCTGCAAGATTTCAAAGCATTCGATTTTGCAGATTCAAAATTAAATTATAGGTGAAACGGAGTTCACGGGGTCAGCTAGTTCCTAATATAAATACAAAATTTTATAAGAATCGGTCCAGTACTTTCCGAATTTATCTGTCTAATAAAAATCCGGGACGGCAGACAGACGGACAGACAAACGGGAACGGGAAACTTATTTCTTCGTCCTCTAGGAGTCATGATAGGTCGAGAAAATGCAAAAGTATAGAGTCGGCCGACGGACTCGATTACAATCCTTCCTTTGCTTACGCTCGGGAAGTAAAAATCTAACAAACGGAAATGAAACTCAGGCTATTTTGAAAACAGTATAATAAGTGTTAACAACATAACAAGGGCACAAGTACAGCGGGGAAGACGCAACGTGTTAATGGCAATCGAAATAATGCGTGCTCCATGCAGTGCTGCGAAGCTCCTCCATTCCCTACTCGGGTCTGTACCTACTTGGTATCAAAGCTTTAATTATTCTGAAGAAGCGATTCGTGTTCGTGCTTTGAACATAAGATATCGCCATGTTCAAGGCTTCATTGAGAAACCAGGACGGAATTTTTTTAGTGTTAACAGTCTTGAAGTTTGCCTTAATCCCATTCTGAACGCACCTTGTTCTTGTATCGACAAATTCTTGAATCTTGGGCCCCATGCGCTTCAGCTTAAAAAGTTTTTCAGTATCATCTGCTATGTTTTTGGCAGTGATCTCTACTCCGTCTTGAAATTTCTTATTCTCGTTAAGAAGCCTTATCAGATCATCGTGCTTTTCTAAAGCGCTCTGTAGAGTGGTAACGACTTTGGAATTAGCTTCGCATCCAAGACTCCTTTCTCTGAAAAGATAATTAATTACTAGTTTAAGAAAAAACATTTTTCGAAAGTTGTTTCGACAGAACTTTCCTCGCTCCTGAAATAAAAATGTATATTTTTTAGTCACCCTGTATGCGCAAATCCAAAAAATATTCTAATCGAATGATAAGTCACAATTACAGACTCACCATATTTTGTACATTTTAGATAGGATTTATTCGGCAAACTTTTGAGCTAACGTCATCAATTTTTTGAAGGGGATAAGCAAATATATTTTAACTAAAAATTTATTATGCTGTTTATAACCCTAAAACATCTGCAAGATTTCAAAGCATTCGGTGCAGCAGATTCAAAATTAAATTTCTAAAAGGTGTTTTATAATTTCGATTTTTTTTCCAAAGATCTGGACGTTTCGGGTAAAAACTCTATCCGGAGTCATAAACTACATATTTAGGACTATGTTATATTATACAATTTAAAAAAACCCATTTGCTATGCACAATTTTAAAGTGACGTCATCGCATTAGTGGTGAGGATGATTAGGGAAATTTTGGTTACCGTCTACATGATATCTATACTTATATAATAAAGCTGAAGCTTTTGTTTATTTGAACACGCTTATCTCAGAAAGTACTGGTTCAAATTCAAAAAATCTTTTTGTGTTGGATAGTCCATGAATCATATCTACATATAGGCTATATAACATCACGCTACGATAATTAGGAGCGAAGTAGCAATGAAAAATTCGGAAAAACGGGAAAATTATTCCTCCTTTGACAGCTTCCGTTGCTTACGCTGCTTAAACGGTTAAAGTTACGTGAAAATCATGTATGACGAAATTGTTCCCCTCTAAAAGATCTAAAGAAAAGTCCGCGACAGCATATGTCTATCTTTTAAGGTGGAGTCAGTATAACCTTTTTTATGGTAATGAAATTTGTTCTAAAATAATAATGCATTATGTATAAAATTCTCGCGTCACAGTGTTTGTAACCGAACTTCTCCGAAATGGGTTGACCGATTTGTATGAAAGTTTTTATGCATATTCGGTAGGTCTGACAATAGGTTGTAAACTATTTTTTAAACCCCTAAGTGATAAGGGTGGCCCACCCTAAAAAATTTTGGTCTATATTTTGGACAAAATTTTTTATTTTTATTTTTTTAAGAATTGGCATCAAAAAATACACATAACCCTAAATTTTCACCTTTCTACCACCAACCCCCATTTTTTAATCGTCTATATAATAAAAATCAATTGCTGTTCCTGTTAGTCTCGCTAAGACTCAAAAACGGCTTGACCGATTTGAAGAATTTTTTATATTACGGGGATGGTTTATAAATAAAAAAAATAAGGAAAACTTAAAAGAACAGTTCAAAAATAAAAAAAAATCTAAAAATTTTGTATGGGAATCGCCACTTCGAATTAATTTCAATAGTTGGCGTTTCTGACGGACCTGTCGTCTAACTGACGTGTCATACAAAACTAATTCTTCCGTGCAATTGTGAAAAGTATATTGCATTTCAAATCGTTCTTTGTTTTTCGTAAAAAAAACGTCGTTTACTTTAAGAAAAGTCTTGGTTAAAGTGAATTTAATTACACATTGCGAAAGTTTCTTATTAATTTTGATCTGCCATTCTATTTACCTATATTCACTTTGTTGGTTTCGACAAAACCTCAAACTTTACCGTTATTCGAGGATTTAATTTGAAGTTTTCAATATTTTAAAATTCTCAAGACAAAATTTACAGATTTGATTGACTGTGAAAATAATTCTGTGTCGTTTTATGAAGTTCATTAGAGAAGACGACAAGCTGACATAGGTCCACGAAGTCAATCAAATGTGCGACGAACTACCTCAGGTGCAAACCGCAATGATTTATTTCATGGCTAATTCGGATATGGAAGTTGATCAGCGTTGTGCTCATAATCAACATAATCAAACATTGAAGCGAGACATGGGGTGGTATGAATAAAACTGACTAGATACTCATATTCGAAGTACGAAGTACTTACTTCATTATTACTCTTATATACCTGAGCATCTACTCGATGTACTGAGTACCTATTTGGAAACATTGTATCTCCCCGGACACAAACTTAACATCTACGCGTTTTGTGACCATTTAATCTAGAAATGAGCATCGGCGTGGCAAATAACTAAGCTGTCTGTAAAGCAGCTTAGAAAACCAGTAGGATTGTTGTAAGAGTGAATTTTAACTAAACATGGTGACTTTCATGAATGTGGAACGTCGTCAAAAGGTGCATTCAGTTTGAAAAACACATTAGGAGCAGGAATATCGAAAACTTTTCATGTAATTAACTTTTATTTATGCATAAAATGTGCAGTGCGTTTTTTCTAACACTGGCCATAGAGATTCCCATCTCAAGGTGTCTACCCCATGCTAACTTATATTTTGGTAACTCGATTTTTGCCTTGATGGTTGAACACTGTCACTGTTGTCCTTTTTTGTTGTATCGAGATGCTACTTGAGCATCAACTGTTACTTACTGAAGTATTAGTATCATCTAGAAAAACTAGAAATATTTTGATTTGATATTCGAGTAGATACTTCGTATTTCGAGTATGAGCATCTACTGAGTTTTATTTATATCAACCATTGTCAAAAAATTGATCGAACGTTGTTTCGACAGAACTTCCTTCGCACCAAAAGTATAATAAAACCTATTCAGCATTTTCGAGTTGAGTCTGTTCTTCACACAATTTTGTGATGACCTAATCAATATTTACTATCAACACGTATACCACCTTGGATTGGTGCAGTGTAATACTAAAAATAACTGTATTGTATTCCCAAAATTATCTGCGAAAATCGAGTGAGCCATTCCATCAATTTTTTGGGTGGAATAAATAAATATTCTTAACAATTTACCATGCTTACAATAACTTTAAAACGTCTGCAAGATCTCAAAGTATTCATTTTTGCAACTCTTGAGTTATTCACTAAAATAAATTGACTGATCCATATATTTTTTTGAGTCATTGTAAAAGCAAATCTAAAAAATATGAATGCAATGATAAATTACGAAAATATACTGATGATATTTTGCACATTTTAGATAGGATTTATTCGGCAAAATCTTGAGATGACGCCATCAAGTTTTTGGGCTTGATAAACGGATATATTTTGATTAAAAACCTACCATGTCAAACAGTAACTTCAAAACGTCTGCAATATTTCAAAATTCAGTTTTGCAATTCTTGATTCAATCAATAAAATAAATTGACTCAGTGATTAATTTTTTTGAGACATCCCCTATAAGCAAAACTAAAAAATATGAATGGAATGATAAATCACAAGCATAGTCTCATCCTATTTTGGACATTTAAGACAGGATTCATTTGGCAAAATTTTGGGCTGACGTCATCAATTTTTTGGAGGGAATAAGTAAATATATTTTGAATAAAAATTTATTATGCTTATTATCATATGTTTAAAACATCTGCAAGATTTCAAAGCATTCGATTTTGCAGATTCAAAATTAAATTGTAGGTGAAACGAAGTTCACGGGGTCAGCTAGTTTTTAATATAAATACAAAATTTGACAACAATCGTCACAGTACTTTCGGAGATTATCTGTCTAATAAAAATCTGTGACGGCAGACAGACGGACAGACAGACAGACGGAAATGAGAGACCTATTTCTTCGTCCTGTAGGGGTCATAAAATGTCGAGAAAACGTGAAAGTACAGAGTCGGCCGACGGACTCGATTACAATACTTCCTTTGCTTACGCTCGGGAAGTAAAAACTGAGCGGAAGTAATTTAGAGCGAACTTTCGTAAATACCTTTCCAGTGATAAATTGAGGTACTCCCTGTAAGTATCGAATGCAGTCATGATGGCATTCTTTTCCAAAAAATACGCAAACTTCGCAGCACACTCGCTGATGTACTGCTTCTCCTCGATGAGTTCTTGCTTTTCCTGCACCAAGCTCTTGATAAGTTCGTTTAGTTCTTCGCGCTGTTCTTTTTCGCTCTTGAGAGTTGTCTGCACACTTTCGTCCACGATCTGCTTTTTCACAATTTTAGTTTCGTAGTAGATATTCATGTGTTTCGAACCAGAACATTTGCATTGTTTACAAATAAAATCAAGAAAACCAATTACGCTGCAAAACCTGAGACTCCAGTGTCCCACTTTTTCGTAGTTAATTTTTCCTATCCAACACGGATCCAGACATTTCGTTTTATACCGAAACTTTCTCATGTTTCCGACCTGGAAAATGTGTTACTTGTACACACAGTCAGAAGATGTAGCCAACAGAGATTTTTCTTACCCCGACGAACTCTACACAACTCAAATTTGTACAAACCAAAACCGGATGGTCGAGATGAACTATTTCCAAATCGAGGGTTGGTTTATATAGTTTTCTCTTCAGTTCAGTGATGCTTAAGTCTGCTTCCTTCGATTCTTTCTCCTTGTTTTCGAGTTCTATGATCTTTTGTTGTAAGAGCTGAAAAATGTCCGACAACGGTTTCGACAATCCAAGAATCAAATTCTTCGTTTTGTTAAGGCTGACGGTATGCCTTACATCATGAGGCTCCAGTGCTGCTATGTGAACAATGAATCTAAAAAATTAACCAGATATGATTTTTTTATTGTTGCAGCGATAATTCAGTTATAAAAATGCGAGTAGTTTTTCATTCGAAACAGCGACCAGGATGAATTTGATAGATGAATTATATAAAAGTTAAACTTGGCCTTCGGGAGAACTAATGTGGGTGACTTGGAAAAGTTATCAAATTTATAAATCAGGTTTGTATAAATATAATAATCTGATAACTCATAGGAAACTTGGAATTCTTGTGATTTCTCGTTATAAGTATAACATAATAATGTCCGTGAAAACAAAATGAAGTGAACTTAAAAACAAAAATTGGTCTAAAGAGTTTAGACAGTACTTCTCTCGCTGTCGGAAACTTGACGACTGCATGCCTATTGTGGTTTTTTTTCTCATTACATTTTTGTAGTGGGAATTTAAAAAAAAATTGTGATGACGTCATCAACATTTTTGCAAGGACACGTATATCAGTTGGGATAGATGTAGTGTAATACTAAGAATAAAATTATTGTATTCCCAAATTTTCGGGAAAATGAATTGGGTCGTTTTGAATATTGATTTCTTATAATCAATAAAATAACGAAACAATTTACTCACATACGGCGCCGGTGTCTAATATGAGAGGCAACTGAAAATCGTTTATGTATAAACATTCTTAATTTAAGATGACAAGCGTAACAGCATACGCGAGAGTCAAACAGAGAAACTGTAAACAAAACGACCATCCGTTTTATTGCTTCGACTTCCGCTTATTATATAAAACATTGGGTTTTATTTTAATTCTTGACGGTGAAATTCACAATTGGTTGATTATAAACATGTCTATTTCACATTCGCGGAACCAAGTGAGCGCATAAAACAAATACAGGTCTGTAATGTTAAAGTCGATGTAAATAAGCGTGCTAACCTTATGTTTCAACCGAGTTTTTCCTTTAACAAATTTTGTGTCTACCAAATTGGGTTGGTTGGGGTGTAATACTAATAATAAGTGTTGCCTTTAATTTAATCAATAAAATAAATTGACTTCATTAATTTTTTTGAACCACCTCTTAAGAAAATCTAAAAAATATGAATGGAATGATAAATCACAAGTACAGACTCATCATATTTTGTACATTTTAGATATGATTTATTCGGCAAACTTTCGAGCTGACGTCATCAAGTTTTTGGAGGGGATAAGCAAATATATTTTGACTAAACATTTATTATGCTCTTTATGACCTTAAAACATCTGCAAGATTTCAGAGCATTCGGTTTTGTAGTTCCTGATTAAATCAATAAAATATATTTACGCATACATTAATTTTTTTGAGTCACCCTGTATATGCAAATCCAAAAAATATGAATGGAGTGATAAATTACAAGTACAGACTCATCATATTTTTACAGTTGAGATAGGATTTATTCGGCAAACTTTCGAGCTGACGTCATCAATTTTTTGGAGGGGATAAGCAAATATATTTTGACTACACATTTATTATGCTCTTTATAACCTTAAAACATCTGCAAGATTTCAAAGCATTCGGTTTTGTAGTTTCTGAGTAAATCAGTAAAATAAATTTACGCATTCATTAATTTTTTTGAGTTACCCTGTATATGCAAATCCAAAAAATATGAATGGAGTGATAGATCACAAGTACAGACTCATCACATTTTGTACAACGTAGCTTTTTAAGATTTGTAAAATTTAAATTGTATTCTAATGGACTTATTTTAGACAATATCGATCTTGTAGCATCTTATCTTTCAATTCCATCACTAGAAACACGTAGAACGTATCATAAGTTGTGCTTTTTATTTAAACTGTTAAATGGAATAATTGATGCTCCTGAGTTGTTGTGTCAAGTTGGTATTAATGTTCCTATTCGTAATGTTCGCGGTACACGTTCATTTTATACACCCTTTCATAAATTTAATTATGCACTGCATTCTCCTTTGAACAGCATTTTGGCAATTGCCAATAAACATAACAGCCTGAATTATTTTGGAGTTTCTTTTACCGCATTCAAAAGGGAATGTCAAAATTTAATTTTAAAGTGTTAGATTATTAATGCTGTTTGTTATTACTGTATTGCTTAATTGGCGTATAATAAAGTATTAATATTATTATTAGATTTTAGATATGATTTATTCCACAAACTTTTGAGCTGACGTCATCAAGTTTTTGGAGGGGATAAGCAAATATTTTTTGACTAAAGATTTATGATGCTCTTTATAGCCTTAAAACATCTGCAACATTTCAAAGCATTCTGGTTAGCAGATTAAAAATTAAATTTCAAAATGTTGTTTTATAATTTTGATTTTTTTTCCAAAAATCTGGACGTTTCGGGTGAAAAGTCGATTCAGAGTTGTAAACTACATGTGTAGGACTATGTTATTTTATACAATTGAAAACCCATTTACTATGTACAATTTTGAAGTGACGTCATCGCATTAGTGGTGGGGATGATTAGACAAATTTTGGTTAGCGTTTTACCATCTACATGATATTCTTAATATAAGTACAAAATTTCACAACAATCGGTCGAGTACTTTCGGAGATTATCTGTCTAATAAAAATCCGGGACGGCAGACGGACAGACGGACAGACGGACAGACGGACAGACAGACGGACAGACAGACGGAAATGGGAGACCTATTTCTTCGTCTTCTAGGGGTCATGAAAGATCGAGAAAACGTAAAAGTAGAGAGTCGGCCGACGGACTCGATTACAATACTTCCTTTGCTTACGCTCGGGAAGTAAAACTACTTCTACATTACTATATTACGTCAAATAATAATTCTAGGCGTCCTTTTTAATTTTTCAACCACAGGACCACAGATTTGTGATCCTGAAATGTTACATTAAGTTGATATAATCTAAAAGAAAAAAAATTGGTCTAAAGAGTTTAGGCAGTACTTCCCTCGCTGTCGGAAACTTGACGACTGCATGCCTATTGTGTTTTTACTTCCCGAGCGTAAGCAAAGGAAGTATTGTAATCGAGTCCGTCGGCCGACTCTCTACTTTTACGATTTCTCGATCTTTCATGACCCCTAGAAGACGAAGAAATAGGTCTCCCATTTCCGTCTGTCTGTCCGTCTGTCCGTCTGTCCGTCTGTCCGTCCGTCTGTCCGTCTGTCCGTCTGTTGTCCCGGATTTTTATTAGACAGATAATCTACGAAAGTACTCGACCGATTGTTGCGAAATTTTGTATTTATATTAAGAATATCATGTAGATGGTAAAACGTTAACCAAAATTTGTCTAATCATCCCCACCACTAATGCGATGACGTCACTTCAAAATTGTACATAGTAAATGGGTTTTCAATTGTATAAAATAACATAGTCCTACACATGTAGTTTACAACTCTGAATCGACTTTTCACCCGAAACGTCCAGATTTTTGGAAAAAAAATCAAAATTATAAAACAACATTTTCAAATTTATTTTTAATCTGCTAACCAGAATGCTTTGAAATGTTGCAGATGTTTTAAGGCTATAAAGAGCATCATAAATCTTTAGTCAAAAAATATTTGCTTATCCCCTCCAAAAACTTGATGACGTCAGCTCAAAAGTTTGTGGAATAAATCATATCTAAAATGTACAAAATATGATTTGTCTGTACTTGTGATCTATCACTCCATTCATATTTTTTGGAGATGCATATACAGGGTGACTCAAAAAAATTAATGAATGCGTAAATTTATTTTACTGATTTACTCAGAAACTACAAAACCGAATGTTTTGAAATCTTGCAGATGTTTTAAGGTTATAAAGAGCATAATAAATGTTTAGTCAAAATATATTTGCTTATCCCCTCCAAAAAATTGATGACGTCAGCTCGAAAGTTTGCCGAATAAATCCTATCTAAACTGTAAAAATATGATGAGTCTGTACTTGTAATTTATCACTCCATTCATATTTTTTCGATTTGCATATACAGGGTGACTCAAAAAAATTAATGAATGCGTAAATTTATTTTATTGATTTACTCAGGAACTACAAAACCGAATTCTTTGAAATCCACAGCGAAAAAAGAAACATAATAGACATGCAGTCGTCACGTTTCCGACAGCGAGGGAAGTACTGTCTAAACTCTTTAGACCAATTTTTTAATAAGATATAGTGATCAATCTGATCAAAGGCTTTACTAAAATCGGTATAAACGACATCAATTTGATTTTTATTGTCAATTGCCTCGGATGCATATTGGCTAAAAGATGCCAAGTTGGTGACCGTTGATCTTTTTTCGACAATGCCATGCTGAAGAGGAGTTATGTAACACTTTATGCTTGAATAAATTCTTTTGTATAAAACGGACTCAAAAACTTTGGCAAAGTTGCACAATAAACAGATAGGTCTATAATTTTCTATACAAGTTATATCTCCCTTCTTAAAAATTGGTGTAATTGATGCTCTCTTCCAAACACCAGGAAAAACAGATGAAGTCAATATTAGATTGAAGATGTAAAATAGAGGTTTGGCGAACACGTAGGCACAATCTTTTAGTAGGAAACTTGGTATCATATCAGTACCAGACGTGAAAGAATCCTTAAAGGTTTTTAGAACATGGAGAATTTCGTTTTCAGATATATGTGAGACTGCTACAATTAAATTCGAAATTTCTTGACCCGTGAATTGAAATGGACTATTGGGATTTGATGCGATGTATACACTGCTGAAGAAGGTGCTAAAGCCATTGACGATATCAACTGGTGAGGTCCATTCGGAGTTTTCATACTTCATAGAACTTGGGATCCTCGAGCGGCCTCTCTTATTTTGTACATAGGACCAAACATTTTTCGGATCGTTAGAAATTTGGGCTTGAATATTATCAATATAGTATTTATGAGCATTAATAGTTAGAACTTTGCACAATGATCTGAAAAATTTGAATTTATTAAGGAAGTACTGGGTTTTGTATTGCTTGGATTGTCTATGAAAAGTGTTTGGGGATTTTTGTGGGAAAAGGTTGGCAGAGGTGGAGAGGGGAGAGCGGGAGCGCTGGGAGGTGAGCGTGGGTTTCGGAGGAATAAAGTTTGTTTTTTTGTGTTTTGCTGTGGTGTTTTTTTTTTAAATTACCAGAGAGAAGTGTATTAACATATGTGTTACTTTGACAAGATCTATGTACAAATTAACCGTATCATCGACTAATGCGTGCAACCAATCCAAAGACATAAAAATGTGAATTTTAACCAATAGCAAACGTTTTACACTGATTATACACAACCTTACCTTTAATTAGTGATTAAACGCAACCTTACATTCACTTATTCAGTGTCAAACTTGACATTTTTAAAGTCATAATGTTGACAATCTAATAAAAATTTAATTATTGATTTTATTTTATGCATTAATCCTCCGAATTTAATTGAAACTATTCATATAGTCGTTTAATTAATTTGCAAGTTTAACCCTCAAACATGTCTCCTACGAAAATATCCCTTGAGTTCGTGATACTTTCCTAAGGAATATGTTTTCGGATTAACTTTATTCATTTATCATATATCATCATGCTTAAGGATAAGGATAAATTATTATTAAGATGCATACCTACCTCTGAATTTCCTGGGAAGAAGATTTCCAGCTGGTTCGACAGCTATTTATCGTCTCTATGGCCAAATTTACCTTTTTCTCTAACGCCAGCAACAGTTTAAAAGATTCGTTGTCGACACAAAAAGTGTTCGCATTTGATAAGGAAATATTCTCCGTATTTTTTTTCGTCATATCTAACAAAATGGGCAGGGTGGAACCTGGGGTGTAATCACTGCTTTTGGTATTCGTGAACAGAAAAACCACGTTCTTGCAGGCGCTCTTGTGAAACTGCGACAAGATCCGTTTCACACAATATTGAAAAAATATCGTGTTCCTCTCGTTCGAAGGTTTCATTAATAAACAGATGGCGTTTATATGATTCAGTTGGTCCAGATAGGCTAAGATTTCTTCGCAGTGTTGTTCGTCCTTTTCCACGCCCCCGGTGTCCCCAAACCCCGGAGTGTCGATCAGGCGGATGAGTCTATCGTCCGCTGGGAATATGTACGTTTTAACTGACTGGGTGGCCGACGAGCCCACTTGTTGTTTTTCGTTGCCATCTTTGCCCACTCTTATGGTTATTATTTCTCTATTTGCGTCGTAGACTACGAAGTGTGTTGGTATAAGAACAACCGTTTTCTTTTCTTTGGCCTCGTCGAAGGTTTTGCTGTTTACGTAGTTGGCGAAGGAGTTGATGAATGTGGATTTGCCTACGCCGGTTTCGCCAAGTAGAAGGATGTTGACGGTCTTGGAGTTATCTTCGATGTAGAGATCGGGGCTATCGTCACTAAATCCCTGCGAAAGATTCAGTGTCTTTGATGTAATTATTGTTTTGAGAAACTAAAGAAGCACAGAATAAAAATGGAAATTGATTTTTTATTTTGGAAAAATATGAAATAATTTTGCGAGTGAGATGATTTCTGAAAGTGATGGCTTCATATTTGTGAAATTTTATATCTGGTTTTGAAAAAAACAGTGTAGAAAGATTTTACAATCGTATAAATGTCAAACCGAATCCCCTGAAAAATCTTTTGTACGTTTTAAAATTGTCACGAGCACCGTAAATTGTTCGTCAAAATTTATCTGATTATTATCTTTCGTTAAGATAGTGGCACCATTTTTTTGAACCAACATAATGGTTTGATAAACGTAGTAACTCGTTGTTAAAAAAATTGGTCTAAAGAGTTTAGACAGTACTTCCCTCGCTGTCGGAAACTTGACGACTGCATGCCTATTGTGTTTTTTTTCTCATTACATTTTTGTAGTGGGAATTTAAAAAAAAATTGCGATGACGTCATCAACATTTTTGCAAGGACACGTATATCAGTTGGGATAGATGTAGTGTAATACTAAGAATAAAATTATTATATTCTCAAATTTTCGGGAAAATGAATTGGGTCGTTTGAATATTGATTTGTAATAATCAATAAAATAACGAAACAATTTACTCACGTATACCTACGTATCAGAGGCAACTAAAAATCGTGTATGTATAAACATTGTTAATTTAAGATGACAGGCGTAACAGCATACGTGAGAGCCAAACACAGAAACTGTAAACAAAACGACCGTCGGTTTTATTGCTTCGACTTCCGCTTATTATATAAAACATTGGGTTTTATTTTAATTCTTGACGGTGAAATTCACAATTGGTTGATTATAAACATGTCTATTTCGCATTCGCGGAACCAAGTGACCGCATAAAACAAATGCAGATCTGTAACGTTAAAGTCGATGTAAATAAGCGTGCTACCCTTATGTTTCAACCGAGTTTTTCCTTTAACAAATTTTGTGTCTACCAAATTGGGTTGGTTGGGGTGTAATACTAATAATAAGTGTTGCCTTTAATTTAATCAATAAAATAAATTGACTTCATTAATTTTTTTGAACCACCTCTTAAGAAAATCTAAAAAATATGAATGGAATGATAAATCACAAGTACAAACTCATCATATTTTTTGCATTTTAGATAGGATTTATTCAGCAAAATTTAAGGGTGACGTCATCAATTTTTTTAGGAGGGATGAACAAATACATTTTGAACAAAAGTTTACCATGCTTATAATAACTTTAAAATATTCCCAAGATTTCAAAGCATTCGGTTTTGTAATTCCTGATTAAATCGATAAAATAAATTCACGCCTTCATTAATTTTTTTCAGTCACCCTGCATATGCAAGTCCAAAAATATGAATGGAATGATAAATCACAAGTACAGACTCATTATATTTTGTACATTTTAGATGCGATTTATTCGGAAAACTTTTGAGCTGACGTCATCAGTTTTTTGTAGAAGATAACCAAATATATTTTGACTAAAAATTTATTATGCTCTTTATAACCTTAAAACATCTGCAAGATTTCAAAGCATTCGGTTTTGTAGTTCCTGATTAAATCAATAAAATAAATTTACGCATTCATTAATTTTTTTGAGTCACTCTGTATATGCAAATCCAAAAAATATGAATGGAGTGATAAATGACAAGTACAGGCTCATCATATTTTGTACATTTTAGATATGATTTATTCGGCAAACTTTCGAGCTGACGTCATCAAGTTTTTGGAGGGGATAAGCAAATATATTTTGACTAAACATTTATTATGCTCTTTATGACCTTAAAACATCTGCAAGATTTCAGAGCATTCGGTTTTGTAGTTCCTGATTAAATCAATAAAATATATTTACGCATTCATTAATTTTTTTGAGTCACCCTGTATATGCAAATCCAAAAAATATTAATGGAGTGATAGTTCACAAGTACAGACTCATCATATTTTATACATTTTAGATATGATTTATTCCACAAACTTTTGAGCTGACGTCATCAAGTTTTTGGAGGGGATAAGCAAATATTTTTTGACTAAAGATTTATGATGCTCTTTATAGCCTTAAAACATCTGCAACATTTCAAAGCATTCTGGTTAGCAGATTAAAAATTAAATTTCAAAATGTTGTTTTATAATTTTGATTTTTTTTCCAAAAATCTGGACGTTTCGGGTCAAAAGTCGATTCAGAGTTGTAAACTACATGTGTAGGACTATGTTATTTTATACAATTGAAAACCCATTTACTATGTACAATTTTGAAGTGACGTCATCGCTTTAGTGGTGGGGATGATTCGACAAATTTTGGTTAGCGTTTTACCATCTACATGATATTCTTAATATAAGTACAAAATTTCACAACAATCGGTCGAGTACTTTCGGAGATTATCTGTCTAATAAAAATCCGTGACAACAGACGGACAGACGGACAGACGGACAGACGGACAGACGGACAGACGGACAGACGGACAGACGGACAGACAGACGGAAATGGGAGACCTATTTCTTCGTCTTCTAGGGGTCATGAAAGATCGAGAAAACGTAAAAGTAGAGAGTCGGCCGACGGACTCGATTACAATACTTCCTTTGCTTACGCTCGGGAAGTAAAAATCGCAGATAAAACACTTAAACCAACTAGCATCGACTCCAACAACTTGCATAATTCGCTTTGAAATATACACTTCTTTTTACTTCTCGAGCGTAAGCAAAGGAAGTATTGTAATCGAGTCCGTCGGCCGACTCTCTACTTTTACATTTTCTCGATCTTTCATGACCCCTAGAAGACGAAGAAATAGGTCTCCCGTTTTCGTCTGTCTGTCCGTCTGTCCGTCCGTCTGTCCGTCTGTCCGTCTGTCCGTCTGTCCGTCTGCCGTCCCGGATTTTTATTAGACAGATAATCTCCGAAAGTACTCGACCGATTGTTGTGAAATTTTGTACTTATATCAAGAATATCATGTAGATGGTAAAACGCTAACCAAAATTTGTCTAATCATCCCCACCACTAATGCGATGACGTCACTTAAAAATTGTACATAGTAAATGGGTTTTCAATTGTATAAAATAATATAGTCCTACACATGTAGTTTACAACTCCGAATCGACTTTTCACCCGAAACGTCCAGATTTTTGGAAAAAAAAATCAAAATTATAAAACAACATTTTGAAATTTAATTTTTAATCTGCTAACCAGAATGCTTTGAAATGTTTTAAGGCTATAAAGAGCATCATAAATCTTTAGTCAAAAAATATTTGCTTATCCCCTCCAAAAACTTGATGACGTCAGCTCAAAAGTTTGTGGAATAAATCATATCTAAAATGTACAAAATATGATGAGTCTGTACTTGTGATCTATCACTCCATTCATATTTTTTGGATTTGCATATACAGGGTGACTCAAAAAAATTAATGAATGCGTAAATATATTTTATTGATTTAATCAGGAACTACAAAACCGAATGCTCTGAAATCTTGCAGATGTTTTAAGGTCATAAAGAGCATAATAAATGTTTAGTCAAAATATATTTGCTTATCCCCTCCAAAAACTTGATGACGTCAGCTCGAAAATTTGCCGAATAAATCATATCTAAAATGTACAAAATATGATCAGTCTGTACTTGTGATCTATCACTCCATTCATATTTTTTGGATTTGCATATACAGGGTGATTCAAGAAAATAAATGAAAGCGTAAGTATATTTTACTGATTTACTCAGGAACTACAAAACCGAATGCTTCGAAATCTTGAAGATATTTTAAAATTATCATAAGCATGGTAAATTTTTGATCAAAATGTATTTGGTCGTCCCCCCTAAAAAATTTATGCCGTCACCACAAAATTTTGCTGAATAAATCCTATCTAAAATGTACAAAATATGGTGAGTCTCTTCTTGTGATTTATCATTCCATTCAAATTTTTTCGATTTGCATATACAGGGTGACTCAAAAAAATTAATGAATGCGTAAATTTATTTTATTGATTTAATCAGGAACTAAAAAACCGAATGCTTTGAAATCTTGCAGATGTTTTAAGGTTATAAAGAGCATAATAAATTTTTAGTCAAAATATATTTGGTTATCTTCTACAAAAAACTGATGACGTCAGCTCAAAAGTTTTCCGAATAAATCGTATCTAAAATGTACAAAATATGATGAGTCTGTACTTGTGGTTTATCATTCCATCCATATTTTTGGATTTGCATATGCAGGGTGACTCAAAAAAATTAATGAAGGCGTGAATTTATTTTATCGATTTAATCAGGAATTACAAAACCGAATGCTTTGAAATCTTGGGAATATTTTAAAGTTATTATAAGCATGGTAAACTTTTGTTCAAAATGTATTTGTTCATCCCTCCTGAAAAAATTGATGACGTCACCCTTAAATTTTGCTGAATAAATCCTATCTAAAATGCAAAAAATATGATGAGTTTGTACTTGTGATTTATCATTCCATTCATATTTTTTAGATTTTCTTAAGAGGTGGTTCAAAAAAATTAATGAAGTCAATTTATTTTATTGATTAAATTAAAGGCAACACTTATTATTAGTATTACACCCCAGCCAACCCAATTTGGTAGACACAAAATTTGTTAAAGGGAAAACTCGGTTGAAACATAAGGGTAGCACGCTTATTTACATCGACTTTAACATTACAGAACTGCATTTGTTTCATGCGCTCACTTGGTTCCGCGAATGTAGAATAGACATGTTTATAATCAACCAATTGTGAATTTCACCGTCAAGAATTAAAATAAAACCCAATGTTTTATATAATAAGCGGAAGTCGAAGCAATAAAACCGATGGTCGTTTTGTTTACAGTTTCTCTGTTTGACTCTCACGTATGCTGTTACGCTTGTCATCTTAAGTCAAGAATGCTTATACATAAACGATTTTCAGTTGCCTCTCACCGGCGCCGTATACGTGAGTAAATTGTTTCGTTATTTTATTGATTATAACAAATCAATATTCAAAACGAGCCAATTCATTTTCCCGAAAATTTGGGAATACAATAATTTTATTCTTAGTATTACACTACATCTATCCCAACTGATATACGTGTCCTTGCAAAAATGTTGATGACGTCATCGCAATTTTTTTTTAATTCCCACTTCAAAAATGCAATGAGAAAAAAAACACAATAGGCATGCAGTCGTCAAGTTTCCGACAGCGAGGGAAGTACTGTCTAAACTCTTTAGACCAATTTTTGTATTGATTTAATCAGGAACTACAAAACCGAATGCTCTGAAATCTTGCAGATGTTTTAACGTTATAGAGAGCATAATAAATGTTTAGTCAAAATATATTTGCTTATCCCCTCCAAAAAATTGATGACGTCAGCTCGAAAGTTTGTCGAATAAATCCTATCTAAACTGTAAAAATATGATGAGTCTGTACTTGTGATTTTATAACTCCATTCATATTTTTTGGATTTGCATATACCGGGTGACTCAAAAAAATTAATGAATGCGTAAATATATTTTATTGATTTAATCAGGAACCACAAAGCCGAATGCTCTGAAATCTTGCAGATGTTTTAGGGTAAGAAAGAGCATAATAAATGTTTAGTCAAAATACATTTGCTTATCCCCTCCAAAAACTTGATGACGTCAGCTCAAAAGTTTGCCGAATAAATCATATCTAAAATGTACAAAATATAATGAGTCTGAACTTGTAATCTATCACTCCATTCATATTCTTTGGATTTGCATGTACAGAGTGACTCAAAAAAATTAATTAATGAGTAAATTTATTTTACTGATTTAATCAGGAACTACAAAACCGAATGCTTTGAAATCTTGCAGATGTTTTAAGGTTATAAAGAGCATAATAAATTTTTAGTCAAAATCCCACTGGGAAAAAAAAACATACTAGGCATGCAGTCGTCAAGTTTCCGACAGCGAGGGAAGTACTGTCTAAATTCTTTAGAGCAATTTTTTTAAAATACAATGACATGCCTGTATGTATATTGTTACGTTGTACGGGTGATTGAAATTGCTGTGGATAAACTCAACAATTCATTACTTAATAACTCCAATTACACGACTAACTATTACTGCGATTATGTACAGAATAACTCCGTGGTTCACTTTGCTGACTCGTCTTTACATTCGGTGGACTTGTGGTTCGACTGAATAATAATGGTTACCGACGGTGGTCTCTATTCAAATCCCTGCATTTTTCTAGATGGATTTCGAACGCCGCTTGTAGGTTTTTTCTAGACCCCACAAACGAGACTTCTAGTAGCCGGCGCCAGACTTGTCTTTATGCGAACGCCACGTACGTGTTCGTTGTGTCATTGCCGCGTACGACCAGCAGAAAGCTTTCGACGGCCATAGGCGTCGTACCGGCGTCCGTAACAATATACTCGTATTTCTTGAAATAATCCCACCGATTTTTGTGAAGAGATTAATTAATACATTTGTATTATAGGATTCTATATACCTAAAGACAATAAGAAAATGTCTGACCAAAATTCCAAGGACGTCGTTTTGATAAGTTCTCTTAAGGGTGGCCTCTGGTTCGGTTTCGCCCAATACTAAATACCTTGAAAACATCGTCGTAGTTTCCGGAATTGCATTTTTAAAACACTGAAATCTCTAACCAAGTCAGAATCTAAGTAAACCTGCATTCTGCTACCGCATCACAGCTCGTTTAATGCCGATTTCTCGTTTCAATAGATTTTGACTTTTCGCGAGTTATTTACCTCAGTCGTGGATTTTTAAATATTATAAATGGTATCAAAAGAAAGCTGACACTTTTCCCCAGAGGACCTCCTATCTCAGAATGCAAAAAACTTCAGCACTTCGTCAAAAAATGCATCAATGTGCCGGTTAAAATGTGGTGTAAAAGTTGTTCAAATTTATAATTTTTTTTTGTAAAAACTGCATACTAGATATGAATATAAATATGGAGGTCCCCTGGACTGAAGTTTGTTAATTCGAAATATAATTTTTTTAAAGCGATATATCTCATATTTTTAAAATGCAACTCCGGTAACCGCGACGATGTTTTCAATGTACAGGGTCATTATAAAATACTGTAGTCAACTCACCTATGAAAAACAATTGAAATTTTTCTCGTGCCGCTAATCACCAAAATGATTTCAACTCTTTTGAAATGTCACGAACGTCGAAACAAATCTATCAAATGTGTCAAAAATTGAAATGCCAGGTTTGCGGTTTAATTTCATTTTAAATAGACACGAAAATACGCCAGGCCAGAGCATTAAGGGTTGCAGTGTTATCGAACATTTGTGAACGCCACTGCAATACATTTCAGCTTCAAAAATTGTAAATTGTCAGAAAAACGTTTAAGGGCTTTGTCATGAATTACACCTTGGAAAGTCGATTGGAGTTGAACAGAATAAATCATCTGGTCTGTTTTGCAAAGAAGCAATAATTTTTGAAATAATGAAATCCAAAAAGTGAGATTAAATTTGTCGAAACCAATGAACACGGTAATTAATTAAAAAATTACATTTTTATAGGTACTGTTATGTTTTAAAAATCGAATGTTACGCCACTGAATTGTGGGACGCCGCTGGTACGCACGACGCGCAGGGAGGTCACGGTTTGGGAGTGGGGATTGACAGTTGACACGGGGATTGCGGGATTCGGCCATTTTTGGGGACGCGTTGGAAAAAAAAAAAGAAAAAGAGGTCGTGCCAAAACGTAACTGCGGTGAAATAAAAGAATTCCGTTGCCATCGGCTGAGATGTGGGTGTGGGTGAAGAGGAGAAGAACGTGAACTCGCCACATTCGAGTTACCGCCAGAATACAGTTACTAAAGTTGGAGGTTACCATCATGTTGAAATTATAGCCACACAGCTGTTGCCAAGTCGCCAGACGGCTAAGAATCAGAGGGTCTGCCTCTCCTCGCTTTTCCCAATACACCAGAGCACCAGAAGGGGGACTGTGGAAGTCCCAGAGGGTCCGTCGCCGTGGACTGTGAAGGGGGGTCGAGGCTTTCTATTGCCCCGTTTGCTGTTAGTACTGGAATCGAAGAGCAAAGTCCCCAGACGGCTAAGAATCAAAGAGTCTGCCTCTCCTCGCTTCTCCCAATGCACCAGAGGGTCCGTCGTCGTGGACTGTGAAGGGGGGTCGAGGCTCTCTATTGCCCCGTTTGCTGTGAGTACTGGAATCGAAGAGCAAAGTCGCCAGACGGCTAAGAATCAAAGAGTCTGCCTCTCCTCGCTTCTCCCAATACACCAGAGGGTCCGGCGCCGTGGACTGTGAAGGGAGGTATAGATTAAGGATAGGGATTGGGGGTCAGTATTAATGTATTGTTATTAATATTTGTTGTTTTTTTTTGTTTGTAATGAACTTCTTAGTGTATTAGCAATAGACTTAGTTAGTATCTGGGGTTGTTTCTCTGCCAATGCCACCTTGCCGCCGACCCTGTGCTTCCACAGAAAATAAGCACATAACAGTACCCTGAAGGTAAAAATTGTGAAAAATCACGTAATGGACAATGGCAGAGCAAGTCTTATCACAGTTAACGAACAGTACCACTGTTTTAAAATGACAATGAGTAATGAGTTTTTGCAGTAAATAATGTTGCCAAAGTGGTGATCCCGCGAAAGTTCAATTTGTAAATTGTAAGGAATCGTCAAAACATTGTGCAGACGTGGTTTGTGACCGGTGCTTTTCTCTTGAAAAACACAACTGAAAGCCTTGATCTTCATCCCTACAATAGGTGAAAAGTGCTATGTCCAAACATTACCTTCAGCTTTGCAGTTTCTAGATATCTGAAACATACTAGATCTGCATAACAGGAATGCCAAAGAAGTTCTACCCAAAAAACGCCCACATGGCCATACTAATATCAAGATTTTTAAAAATTTCTATAATAAAAAATATGAAAAAAACAATAACATTCCAGGAGCATAGTGTTAAGAGTTCTGTAGATGATTATGAGATCTCTTGAAACAACAGAATGTTTAATAAAGATTTTTAACCTTCCTAATAGTAAAGTTACAATTATTACTGGACAGTAAGTTGAAGTAAGTTTTAAATTAAGAGAATGCAACTAACACAGAAAGAAAAATTGGTCTAAAGAGTTTAGACAGTACTTCCCTCGCTGTCGGAAACTTGACGACTGCATGCCTATTGTATTTTTTTCACTTTACATTTTTGTAGTGGGAATTTAAAAAAAATTGCGATGACGTCATCAACATTTTTGCAAGGACACGTATATCAGTTGGGATAGATGTAGTGTAATACTAAGAATAAAATTATTGTATTCCCAAATTTTCGGGAAAATGAATTGGGTCGTTTTGAATATTGATTTTGTTATAATCAATAAAATAACGAAACAATTTACTCACGTATACGGCGCCGGTGTGTAATATGTGGAGAGCGTATTTCTGTCGGGCTAGGCAAGGCCAAACTCGGTACGGCTCGTACGGGATGCGAATTCATTGCAGTTACGGACTGCACTTCGTTTATTTGAGATTAGAATAACGCTGTTTCGTTGCACTATGCTGTTAATTCCCGTTCTCATTTACTTAGCCATTTGATTAATAAATCGTTAATTATATTTATGGAATTCATACCGATTAAATTCAGTGATTATCTATTACCCGCTATTGAGTCCCGGCGATCCAGCGCGTCCCCACCTATAATCGTGACGTAGCCCGACAGAAATCCGCTGTATAGTAATATGAGAGGCAACTGAAAATCGTTTATGTATAAACATTCTTAATTTAAGATGACAAGCGTAACAGCATACGTGAGAGTCAAACAGAGAAACTGTAAACAAAACGACCATCGGTTTTATTGCTTCAACTTCCGCTTATTATATAAAACATTGAGTTTTATTTTAATTTTTGACGGTGGAATTCACAATTGGTTGATTATAAACATGTCTATTCCACATTCGCGGAACCTAGACAGCGCACACGTCTGTAATGTTAAAGTCGATGTAAATAAGCGTGCTACCCTTATGTTTCAACCGAGTTTTTACTTTAAAAAATTTTGTGTCTACCAAATTGGGTTGGTCCAATGTAATACTAATAATAAGTGTTGCCTTTAATTTAATCAGTAAAATAAATTGACTTCATTAATTTTTTTGAGCCACCTCTTAAGAAAATCTAAAAAATATGAATGAAGTGATAAATCACAAGTACAGACTCATCATATTTTTACGCTTTAGATAGGATTTATTCGGCAAACTTTCGAGCTGACGTCATCAAATTTTTTGAGGGGGGATTAGCAAATACATTTTGATAAAAACGTTAACGTGCTTATGATAACTTTAATACATCTCCTATGTTTCAAAGCATTCGGTTTTGTTGTTCCTGATTAACTCAATAAAATAAATTCACGCATTCATTAATTTTTTGAGTCACTCTGTATATGCAAATCGAAAAAATTTGAATGGAATGATAAATCACAAGTACAGACTCATCATATTTTGTACATTTTAGATAGGATTTATTCAGCAAAATTTTGGGGTGACGTCATCAATTTTTTAGGGGGGATGAGCAAATACATTTTGATCAAAAATTTACCATGCTTATGATAACTTTAAAACATCTCCAAGATTTCAAAGCATTCGGTTCTGTAATTCCTGATTAAATCAATAAAATAAATTGACGCATTCATTAATTTTTTTGAGTCACCCTGTATATGCAAATCGAAAAAATTTGAATGGAATGATAAATCACAACAAGAGACTCACCATATTTTGTACATTTTAGATAGGATTTATTCAGCAAAATTTTGTGGTGACGTCATAAATTTTTTAGGAGGGGACGACCAAATACATTTTGATCAAAAATTTACCATGCTTATGATAATTTTAAAACATCTTCAAGATTTCAAAGCATTCGGTTTTGTAGTTCCTGAGTAAATCAGTAAAATAAATTTTGCGCATTCATTAATTTTTTTGAGTCACCCTGTATATGCAAATCCAAAAAATATGAATGGAGTGATATATCACAAGTACAGACGCATCATATTTTGTCCATTTCAGATAGGATTTATTCGGCAAACTTTTGAGCTGACGTCATCAAGTTTTTGGAGGGGATAACCAGATATATTTTGACTAAAGATTTATGATGCTCTTTAGAGCCTTAAAACATCTGCAACATTTTAAAACATTCGGGTTAGCAGATTCAAAATTAAATTGCAAAGTGTTGTTTTATGATTTTGATTTTTTTTCCAAAAATCTGGACGTTTCGGGTAAAAACTGAATTCGGAGTCGTAAACTACATGTGTAGGACTATGTTATTTTATACAATTTAAGACCCATTTACTATGTACAATTTTGAAGTGACGTCATCGCATTAGTGGTGGGGATGATTACACAAATTTTGGTTAGCGTTTTACCATCTACATGATATTCTTAATATAAGTACAAAATTTCACAACAATCGGTCCAGTACTTTCGGAGATTATCTGTCTAATAAAAATCCGGGACGGCAGACGGACAGACCGACAGACGGACAGACGGACGGACGGATAGACGGACAGACGGACAGACGGACAGACGGACAGACAGACGGAAATGGGAGACCTATTTCTTCGTATTCTAGGAGTAATGAAAGATCGAGAAAATGTAAAAGTAGAGAGTCGGTCGACGGACTCGATTACAATACTTCCTTTGCTTACGCTCGGGAAGTAAAAATGAAAGTTACTGAAAATAAAAAACTTTATTGCAGTACCTACATGCACTTTCTACATCCAATTTTGTTTATTGATCACATTCATTTACTTTAAAAAGTATCGGGCCTATGAATCGTCGTCTAGAAACAGCTAACCACACACCAACCTTCATTGCGTGTGATCGTGTTTCTTCAAAAGCGTGAGTATTTTCTATACACCAAATTCTGAAGTTCTGTGAGTTGACATAGTCTGACAGATGACCTGGCTTCATCAGAAAAGAACGACAAATCGAGAATCCTGTTATGGTCCATATTAGCTTGAAACCAACGACAATACCCAACGCGGGGAGGAAAATCAGCTGGTTGCAGCTCCTGAACCAACGAAATCTTATATGGATGCATATGTAACTTCTCTTTTACGATTTTCTGGCACGTGCTGTATAGTACTCCGGACTGTAAAGAGTTTTGACAAAGCTTTATTCAGACTTTGTTCCATTCTCATCCTTAAATCTTCAACAACACTAACTTGAGGTCTCCCCGTCGGTTTTCACTTAGAAACGCTACCAGTGTTGTTAAATCTGGCCACAATTCGCCGCTAAAGCGTCTTCAAAGATTCTTCCTCAATGACAACAGGACATTTCACCAGATACTCGTTTTTAGACGCCTCCACAGAGTACACTCCAGCCCCATCCTCATTTAACACCCCATTACAGTAATAGGTTGATTGCTCCAAAGAAATAAAAAAGTCATTTGTAACACTGACTATAGTTATTCCTCTGTGTTCATTACCTGAGAATATTCCACAATGATCTGTAGTTTTGATAAAAACTGTTTTTTGAGACACTTAAAGTGCGAACAAATGGGAACATGCACAGCAAAAATGAAAACAAGACAAGTCAATTAACGCACAAAGTGTGGGAAAACGTACCAGTAATCAGTACAAACGAAAACATTATTGACATCTGACAGAATTTGATGAAGCGTTGAAACAGTGCAGCCGCTAATGTCATACTAATGTGGCGTTAAAAATAAAAATTCCAATATTAGTGCAATCCTTTCCAAAAAACTGAAAAAGGCGGCACACAATGTCACCAAAGTCATGGCCTTCCTTGACTACAATATTTTATAATGACCCTGTATTTAGTATAGGGCTAAACCGAACCAGACGCCAGCCTTAAATTTAAGTATTGTCGTTTAGACAACAGACGCTAAAAATCAACAAAGAAAAGTTAAAGCAGCGCTAGTTATCTAAATCTTTCATGACTAAGTTCTTCACTTTTAAAAATTACCAATTTAAATTTCCAACAAATAGTCAACTCATCCAAATCAAGTAGTTACATTTTTAAAAATCACTTGACACAATGGTATCCAGTTAATTCCTAAACGAAGAATTATTGAGACAATGGTTTGAGATTGACACCCCTACAATTATGGCATTTTGTTCTTTCACCCTTCAAGCCTATGGGAAACAAGTTGTTCATCAAACCACCCCCGTTAGACCATCCCAATTAAATAACCTCTCAACGAAAAAAAAAACGCACTGAGATCGGTTCAGGTGTTTGAGAGCCTACAGGCATACACACACACGCACACAGAGAGACAAAGTGGTCAAAGTTATAACATAACACACCTCTTTTTGTGTCGGAGGTTAAAAAAGACAGCTTACCAAATCACTACCTTCATTCGCAGTCTCTTCCATTTCTTCTTCGACGGTATTAGATGTGGCTCTGTTGGTCGTTTTAGAAACTTTGTTTTCAACATAAGGTTTCTTTTTCAATTGTGTCAGCTTATCATCGGCATTGTTTCGATTTGGGGCGCACGGTTGGGTGGAAGGTACATTTTTTGTTGTACTTTTCTTTCGGATGGTCGATGACATTTTGAAGGGTTATTGAAGGTTCCTAGAACACTTGAGTAATGTGCGTAGTTGTTATCTTAAGATAAAATTACCCAAGGAGAATTCGTCAGTTATCTAGTTAGTTTTTTTTAACGGAAAAACCCGTTTGCAAATATATAATTATACATGAACATGATGTACTTGAAAATAACGGAATGATAGGTGACCTCTTAAACCTTGAATTTAACCAATTGAAAATCCTAATTATCATTTGTGTATTTACTGATTAGTGATTAGCGGCTGCCATCATTTTTAGTAAGAGATTATTTTTTGCAGAATTTGTTCTTGGCAAAAGAATGTTAAATATATTTTTACTTCCCGAGCGTAAGCAAAGAAAGTATTGTAATCGAGTCCGTCGGCCGACTCTCTACTTTTACGTTTTCTCGATCTTTCATGACCCCTAGAAGACGAAGAAATAGGTCTCCCATTTCCGTCTGTCTGTCCGTCTGTCCGTCCGTCTGTCCGTCTGTCCGTCTGTCCGTCTGTCCGTCTGCCGTCCCGGATTTTTATTAGACAGATAATCTCCGAAAGTACTAGACCGATTGTTGTGAAATTTTGTACTTATATTAAGAATATCATGTAGATGGTAAAACGCTAACCAAAATTTGTCTAATCATACCCACCACTAATGCGATGACGTCACTTCAAAATTGTACATAGTAAATGGGTTTTCAATTGTATAAAATAACATAGTCCTACACATGTAGTTTACAACTCCGAATCGACTTTTCACCCGAAACGTCCAGATTTTTGGAAAAAAAATCAAAATTATAAAACAACATTTTGAAATTTAATTTTTAATCTGCTAACCAGAATGCTTTGAAATGTTGCAGATGTTTTAAGGCTATAAAGAGCATCATAAATCTTTAGTCAAAAAATATTTGCTTATCCCCTCCAAAAACTTGATGACGTCAGCTCAAAAGTTTGTGGAATAAATCATATCTAAAATGTACAAAATATGATGAGTCTGTACTTGTGATCTATCACTCCATTCATATTTTTTGGATTTGCATATACAGGGTGACTCAAAAAAATTAATGAATGCGTAAATTTATTTTACTGATTTACTCAGAAACTACAAAACCGAATGCTTTCAAATCTTGCAGATGTATTAAGGTCATAAAGAGCATAATAAATGTTTAGTCAAAATATATTTGCTTATCCCCTCCAAAAACTTGATGACGTCAGCTCAAAAGTTTGTGGAATAAATCATATCTAAAATGTACAAAATATGATGAGTCTGTACTTGTGATCTATCACTCCATTCATATTTTTTGGATTTGCATATACAGGGTGATTCAAGAAAATAAATGAAAGCGTAAATTTATTTTACTGATTTACTCAGGAACTACAAAACCGAATGCTTCGAAATCTTTAAGATATTTTAAAATTATCATAAGCATGGTAAATTTTTGATCAAAACGTATTTGGTCGTCCCCCCTAAAAAATTTATGACGTCACCACAAAATTTTGCTGAATAAATCCTATCTAAAATGTACAAAATATGGTGAGTCTCTTCTTGTGATTTATCATTCCATTCAAATTTTTTCGATTTGCATATACTGGGTGACTCAAAAAATTAATGAAGGCGTGAATTTATTTTATCGATTTAATCAGGAATTACAAAACCGAATGCTTTGAAATCTTGGGAATATTTTAAAGTTATTATAAGCATGGTAAACTTTTGTTCAAAATGTATTTGTTCATCCCTCCTAAAAAAATTGATGACGTCACCCTTAAATTTTGCTGAATAAATCCTATCTAAAATGCAAAAAATATGATGAGTTTGTACTTGTGATTTATCATTCCATTCATATTTTTTAGATTTTCTTAAGAGGTGGTTCTAAAAAATTAATGAAGTCAATTTATTTTATTGATTAAATTAAAGGCAACACTTATTATTAGTATTACACCCTAACCAACCCAATTTGGTAGACACAAAATTTGTTAAAGGAAAAACTCGGTTGAAACATAAGGGTAGCACGCTTATTTACATCGACTTTAACATTACAGACCTGCATTTGTTTTATGCGCTCACTTGGTTCCGCGAATGTGAAATAGGCATGTTTATAATCAACTAATTGTGAATTTCACCGTCAAGAATTAAAATAAAACCCAATGTTTTATATAATAAGCGGAAGTCGAAGCAATAAAACCGATGGTCGTTTTGTTTACAGTTTCTCTGTTTGACTCTCACGTATGCTGTTACGCCTGTCATCTTAAATTAAGAATGTTTATACATACGCGATTTTCAGTTGCCTCTGATACGTATACGTGAGTAAATTGTTTCGTTATTTTATTGATTATTACAAATCAATATTCAAAACGACTCAATTCGTTTTCCCGAAAATTTGAGAATATAATTTTATTCTTAGTATTACACTACATCTATCCCAACTATTATACGTGTCCTTGCAAAAATGTTGATGACGTCATCGCATTTTTTTTTAAATTCCCACTACAAAAATGTAATGAGAAAAAAAACACAATAGGCATGCAGTCGTCAAGTTTCCGACAGCGAGGGAAGTACTGTCTAAACTCTTTAGACCAATTTTTTTATTGATTATAAGAAATCAATATTCAAAACGACCCAATTCATTTTCCCGAAAATTTGGGAATACAATAATTTTATTCTTAGTATTACACTACATCTATCATAACTGATATACGTGTCCTTGCAAAAATGTTGATGACGTCATCACAATTTTTTTTTTAAATTCCCACTACAAAAATGTAATGAGAAAAAAAAACATAATAGGCATGCAGTCGTCAAGTTTCCGACAGCGAGGGAAGTACTGTCTAAACTGCTCTCATCACGGAGGTGTTGCAATCTACGTTAAGGAACATATATCGTATAAGGTTTCTTCTTTTGCGGAGAGCGTTTCTGTCGCGAAAATTATTGAGTGTTGTGCTATTGAATTGTCAGACTTCAATCTTATTGTATTGGGTCTATATAGACCACCTCATGTAGACTGTGTTAACTTGAACTTTTTTTTTGAGACACTTGATCTTATATTGAGCCACTATTCTCAGGTAAGAAATAAATCTCTAATTGTACTGGGAGATTTTAACATACACTTTGAAAAAGACGATGACAGAAGCCTTAAATACCTGCTGGATATCTTGAACAGTTATAACATGGCTTACTTATTAAACAACCCACTAGAATTACTTCTTGTCTCGATAATATTTTAGTAAGTAACGATCACATAAACAAATGTTTTACTCATATTTTTGAGGAGTATATCTCAGATCATTCTGGCCAGCTTCTGAGGATAAACTGTGAGCAGCATGCACCGCATACCAGAACCTTCACGCTTAAACGTATCTTTTCGTCTGTTAACATTAATAAGTTCATTAAATTTTTATCAGGACAAACCTGGGAAAGGGTTTATACCTCAGATGATGTCAATGCTGCTTATAATATTTTTAGCACTACGTTAAATACTCTATTTCAGGAAGCTTTCCCATTTAAGAAAGTATGGTCTACTTATAAAACTAAAGGTGACTTTACTCATGTAGCACCGGCATTAAGAGATTTACGGGAGCAAGTCTCGGTTCTTGGTGAATTAGCTAAAAAATACGATGTCTTCAAAGGTATCTTTTCTATTATAAATAGTAAATATCAAAACAAACTTAGTGAGGTAAAACGGGCTATCAATGATGAACGTGTTAAAAAAGCCAACAACAAAAACAAAGAAATATGGCGCATAATAAAAAGCTGTACAAATAAGTCTAACCGGGGTCCCTCTCAGTTACTGGATAATGGTGTAGCTCTGAGTTCGGCTGAAAGTGCAAATAAATTCAATAGCTACTTTGCTGAAAATGCAGCTAAAGCAGTGAGTTCGTTAACAGATACAATTGACTTTGACTTTATTTATAGTAATATTCCTCTGCACTCTAATTCGTTCTTCTTTTATCCAATAACTTTTGTCGATATACATCATGCTATTGAAAAGTTAAAAAAGACCAACTCTGCAGGCGACGACGGCATCTCCAATAACTTACTGAAAAGTATCGTTGGCTATGTAGCCTTCCCACTTGTTCATATCATTAACTTATCTTTTGAAAGGGGCGAATACCCTGAAGCCCTCAAGACAGCTCTAGTTTTACCTTTATTTAAAAAAGGTGATCCCAACTTAGTAGAAAACTACAGACCTATTAGTTTATTATCAAGCATAGGGAAAGTATTTGAAATTATTGTAAACGATAAGATATTACGTTACTTCGAAAAACATAACCTGCTTAACTTACAGCAGCATGGTTTTAGGAAAAATTTAGGTGTGGACACAGCCCTAAGTAAATTTATTGACTCCATCCACTCGTCCATGGATAACAAATTGGTTACCCTAGGTCTATTCATTGACTACTCAAAGGCATTTGACACTATTGTAACGCCTTTAAATCTATAAACTAATGGGAGGAACGAAAGAGACAAAAAAAGGAAAAAAAAAAATAAATAAATAAAACAAAAGAAAGCTCCCTTACCTGCTTTGTAGACGGCACTTTTGCTCCGACCAGCTTCCAGCGGAGGTGGGGGGTTCGATGTTAACCTTAAGCTGTAGATAAGGTAAAACAACAAAAAAAAAAGGGGGGGCGCCACGAATTTATTTTATAGTGCCGGCCTACGACGTGTATCAATTTCACAACCGCCTAAATTCGAAAACGGAGGACAAGTAGTGTGAAACAACAAGAGAAATATTTAACGTAAAACAAAAAAAAATACTTTATAACGTTAACAACTATAATAATCAAACATAACACGCCAATAAAATAAATTAATACAAAACTAAAATAACGGTAAGAAACAAAACTCGTGAAATCTCTATTCCGTAGATACTAATAATAATAATATTAATTAAAAAAAAAAATCTATATCTATACCTTGTGGTGTGTTACCGCGACTACCTTTCAGAGGTTATAACCAACATCAGATCTGAGGCCGTCAAACGCAAGGCGAATCGCCAGCAAAACCCGTAAGGCGCAAGGATGAAATTTATAAATTAGTTACTCTCAGTTGGTAATAGAGAAATCAAACAAAATTATTAACACAACGTCGAACGAAACTAAACTAATTAAAAATAAATAAATAAATACTAAGTAGAACGGAAAACTTGAAGAACTTATCTGTACGACCGTGCTTAATGTCCACAATGACGATGAGTTGGCTTCCACCGCTTCCACCAATGACAAATCAGCAGTTAGTCGTACAGCTTCAAAAGGCACAAAAAAAGATTTCTGCTCTTCTAGGTCAAATTTGGGGGGCGGGGGGGGGGGGGGACAGAAGAAGAAGAAGGGAAAAAAAAACCAAACGAAAGGACCTGGAACAAGTTTATAAAAGAATTCTAAGCTGCCTGAAAGGATGGATTTGTATAAATTGGGACAGAAAGAGAATTTACGATAATAGGGGAAAAAAAACAACTAATCTTATGATATAAAAAAACTAATTACCTCTAGGTGGTCTGAGGTCCAACTGATTCTCGGAGACAGGGTATGATCCGACGCTAAGCCGTTGCCAAAATTACCTTGGTTGTAACCCACTAGCTGCAGCGAACCGATGATCCGACAGATAGTCGAAGTGTTGGAGTACTAATTGGTTACTATTACAGACACTACACTCCCAAAACACAATAACTCGCTAAGCAGACTTTTGCTCTTCCGAAGAATCAAAAATGAATCAAGAGTAAACAAACTTGACAAAAACGTCGCGTTCCCATAGCAACACCGACTAGGAACGCGCTCAGACTCGTTGATTTCTAATGCTAAAGCAAACAATTTTTAATTACTTTGAAACGTTACACTATGTCGCATCAAATTTTACTCCAGAAACTCCAAAGGCTCGGTTTCCATGGCGTGGCCCTTCAATGGTTTACCTCTTACCTTTCTAATCGTACACACAAAGTATTATATGATAATTCATCTGTATCTGACTCAAGAACGGTCAATATCGGTGTCCCGCAAGGGTCCATTTTGGGACCTACTCTTTTTATTTTATTCACGAATGATCTGGCACGATATATAGAAACAGGCTGTAAAGCACTGCAGGTGTACTATGCGGATGATGCTAATTACTTAATAACCGGGTCGGATGTCGTCACAGTTATTAGTACGCTTCAAACTTTATATGAAAGAGTCCTTTTCTGGTCGGTAAAAAATAAGCTAATTGTAAACAACGATAAAACTGCATGTGTTTTGTTTGATAAGAGTAGCCATAGTAAAATATTGATCGATGATGCACTCAAATCTATTAATCATAATCTTCAAGCACAAGCTTCTACAAAAATACTTGGTGTTTACATTGATTACAAACTTTCCTGGGCACCTCATATTGATATCATCTGTGGAAAGCTTTCTCATGTTTGCTATATGTTAAAAAATGCATCGCTGCACTGCAGTAAAGAAATCTTAAAATCCTTGTACTTTGGTTGTTTTCAGAGTATCATTATGTATGGAGTAGAATACTGGTTTAGATCTTCAGAAGCCGAAACAGTCAGAGTATTTAAGCTTCAAAAATGGGCAATAAGAATTCTAGTTAATATAAGGAAACGAGACTTCTGCCGACATCATTTTAAAAATCAGAAAATTTTGACGCTTTCTAGTCTGTATATTTTCAAAGTGTTGTGCTTTGCTTTTAAAAACCAAAGCCTTTTTACTACGTGTGGGGATAACCACAATTACGAAACACGTAACAGAGATCGTTTATTACCAGAGAAACACTCTACTGCTTTGTATCAGAAAAGTTTGCATTATAATGCCTGTAAGTTCTTTAATGCATTGCCTCAGGTAATTAAGGATGTAAAAAATGTGCACACCTATAAGAGAAATGTAAAGCAAATACTCTTTGAAAAAAAATGCTACTGTTTATCTGACTACTTTTTGTAATGTATGTAACTATACGTAAATCGTCTTTCCTTTTTTCGTTAGCAAACTTTTCTGAATCACAAGAAGAGACTCACCATATTTTGTACATTTTAGATAGGATTTATTCAGCAAAATTTTGTGGTGACGTCATAATTTTTTTAGGGGGGACGACCAAATACGTTTTGATCAAAAATTTACCATGCTTATGATAATTTTAAAATATCTTAAAGATTTCGAAGCATTCGGTTTTGTAGTTCCTGAGTAAATCAGTAAAATAAATTTACGCTTTCATTTATTTTCTTGAATCACCCTGTATATGCAAATCCAAAAAATATGAATGGAGTGATAGATCACAAGTACAGACTGATCATATTTTGTACATTTTAGATATGATTTATTCGGCAAATTTTCGAGCTGACGTCATCAAGTTTTTGGAGGGGATAAGCAAATATATTTTGACTAAACATTTATTATGCTCTTTATAACCTTAAAACATCTGCAAGATGTCAGAGCATTCCGTTTTGTAGTTCCTGATTAAATCAATAAAATATATTTACGCATTCATTAATTTTTTTGAGTCACTCTGTATATGCAAATCCAAAAAATATGAATGGAGTGATAGATCACAAGTACAGGCTCACCATATTTTGTACATTTTAGATATGATTAATTCGGCAAACTTTCGAGCTGACGTCATCAAGTTTTTGGAGGGGATAAGCAAATATATTTCGACTAAACATTTATTATGCTCTTTATGACCTTAAAACATCTGCAAGATTTCAGAGCATTCGGTTTTGTAGTTCCTGATTAAATCAATAAAATATATTTACGCATTCATTAATTTTTTTGAGTCACCCTGTATATGCAAATCCAAAAAATATGAATGGAGTGATAGATCACAAGTACAGACTCATCATATTTTGTACATTTTAGATATGATTTATTCCACAAACTTTTGAGCTGACGTCATCAAATTCAAAATTAAATTGCAAAATGTTGTTGTATGATTTTGATTTTTTTTCCAAAAATCTGGACGTTTCGGGTAAAAACTCAATTCGGAGTCGTAAACTAGATGTGTAGGACTCTATAATTTTATACAATTTAAAACCCATTTACTATGTACAATTTTCAAGTGACGTCATCGCATTTGTGGTGGAGATGACTAGACAAATTCTGGTTAGCATTTTACCATCTGCATGATATTCCTAATATAAGTACAAAATTTCACAACAATCGGTCGGACAAACGGACAGACGGACAGACGGACAGACAGACGGAAATGGGAGACCTATTTCTTCGTCTTCTAGGGGTCATGAAAGATCGAGAAAACGTAAAAGTAGAGAGTCGGCCGACGGACTCGATTACAATACTTCCTTTGCTTACGCTCGGGAAGTAATTAATGAATGCGTGAATTTATTTTATCGATTTAATCAGGAATTACAAAACCGAATGTTTTGAAATCTTGGGAATATGTATTTTAAAGTTATTATAAGCATGGTAAACTTTTGTTCAAAATGTATTTGTTCATCCCTCCTAAAAAAATTGATGACGTCACCCTTAAATTTTGCTGAATAAATCCTATCTAAAATCCAAAAAATATGGTGAGTTTGTACTTGTGATTTATCATTCCATTCATATTTTTTAGATTTTCTTAAGAGGTGGTTCAAAAAAATTAATGAAGTCAATTTATTTTATTGATTAAATTAAAGGCAACACTTATTATTAGTATTACACCCCAACCAACCCAATTTGGTAGACACAAAATTTGTTAAAGGAAAAACTCGGTTGAAACACGCTTATTTGCATCGACATTAACATTACAGACCTGCATTTGTTTTATGCGCTCACTTGGTTCCGCGAATGTGGAATAGACATGTTTATAATTAACCAATTGTGAATTTCACCGTCAAGAATTAAAATAAAACCCAATGTTTCATATAATAAGCGGAAGTCGAAGCAATTAAACCGATGGTCGTTTTGTTTACAGTTTCTCTGTTTGACTCTCACGTATGCTGTTACGCTAGTCATCTTAAATTAAGAATGTTTATACATAAACGATTTTCAGTTGCCCCTCATATTACTAGACAGCGGATTTCTGTCGGGCTACGTCACGATTATAGGGGGGGGGCGTGCTGGATTCCATAAATATAATTAACGATTTATTAATCAAACTGCTAAGTAAATGAGAACGGGAATTAACAGCAGAGTGCAACGAAACAGCGTTATTCTAATCTCAAATAAACGAAGTGCAGTCCGCAACCGCAATGAATTCGCATCCCGTACGAGCCGTACCGAGTTTGGCCTTGCCTAGCCCGACAGAAATCCGCTCTCTAGATATTACACACCGGCGCCGTATACGTGAGTAAATTGTTTCGTTATTTTATTGATTATAAGAAATCAATATTCAAAACGACCCAATTCATTTTCCCGAAAATTTGGGAATACAATAATTTTATTCTTAGTATTACACTACATCTATTCCAAATGATATACGTGTCCTTGCAAAAATGTTGATGTCGTCATCACAATTTTTTTTTAAATTCCCACTACAAAAATGTAGTGAGAAAAAAAAACACAATAGGCATGCAGTCGCCAAGTTTCCGACAGCGAGGGAAGTACTGTCTAAACTCTTTAGACCAATTTTTTTGGGCGATTTTAATATCTCTGAATACGTTGAATGTGCAAAAAAACGGAAGACATCTAATTTATTCAATCTTTATAATAATTTTATTTCTTTAAATAGCATTAAACAACACAACAGTATTACCAATACACATACAAGGATATTAGACATTTTTACTTCCCGAGCGTAAGCAAAGAAAGTATTGTAATCGAGTCCGTCGGCCGACTCTCTACTTTTACGTTTTCTCGATCTTTCATGACCCCTAGAAGACGAAGAAATAGGTCTCCCATTTCCGTCTGTCTGTCCGTCTGTCCGTCTGTCCGTCGGTCCGTCTGTCCGTTTGTCCGACCGATTGTTGTGAAATTTTGTACTTATACTAGGAATATCATGCAGATGGTAAAACGCTAACCAGAATTTGTCTAGTCATCTCCACCACAAATGCGATGACGTCACTTGAAAATTGTACATAGTAAATGGGTTTTAAATTGTATAAAATTATAGAGTCCTACACATGTAGTTTACGACTCCGAATTGAGTTTTTACCCGAAACGTCCAGATTTTTGGAAAAAAAATCAAAATCATACAACAACATTTTGCAATTTAATTTTGAATCTGCTAACCCGAATGTTTTAAAATGTTGCAGATGTTTTAAGGCTCTAAAGAGCATCATAAATCTTTAGTCAAAATATGTTTGGTTATCCCCTCCAAAAACTTGATGACGTCAGCTCAAAAGTTTGCGGAATAAATCCTATCTAAAATGTACAAAATATGATGAGTCTGTACTTGTGATTTATCATTCCATTCATATTTTTGGATTTGCATATACAGGTAACTCAAAAAATTAATGAATGCGTGAATTTATTTTAATCAGCAATTACAAAACCGAATGCTTTGAAATCTTGGAGATATTTTAAAGTTATTATAAGCATAGTAAACTTTTGTTCAAAATATTTGTTCATCCCTCCTTAAAAAATTGATGACGTCACCCTTAATTTGGCTGAATAAATCCTATCTAAAATGCAAAAAATATGATGAGTTTGTACTTGTGATTTATCTATCATTCATTCATATTTTTTAGATTTTCTTAAGGGGTGGCTCAAAAAAATTAATGAAGTCAATTTATTTTATTGATTAAATTAAAGGCAACACTTATTATTAGTATTACATTGGACCAACCCAATTCAGTAGACACAAAATTTTTTAAAGTAAAAACTCGGTTGAAACATAAGGGTAGCACGCTTATTTACATCGACTTTAATATTACAGACGCGCATTTGTTTTGTGCGCTGACAGGGTTCCGCGAATGTGGAATAGACATGTTTATAATCAACCAATTGTGAATTCCACCGTCAAAAATTAAAATAAAACCCAATGTTTTATATAATAAGCGGAAGTCGAAGCAATAAAACCGATGGTCGTTTTGTTTACAGTTTCTCTGTTTGACTCTCACGTATGCTGTTACGCTTGTCATCTTAAATTAAGAATGCTTATACATACACGATTTTCAGTTCCCTCTCATATTACACGCCGGCGCCGTATACGTGAGTAAATTGTTTCGTTATTTTATTGATTATAACAAATCAATATTCAAAACGACCCAATTCATTTTCCCGAAAATTTGGGAATACAATAATTTTATTCTTAGTATTACACTACATCTATCTCAACTGATATACGTGTCCTTGCAAAAATGTTGATGACGTCATCGCAATTTTTTTTTTAAATTCCCAATACAAAAATGTAATGAGAAAAGAAACACAATAGGCATGCAGTCGTCAAGTTTCCGACAGCGAGGGAAGTACTGTCTAAACTCTTTAGACCAATTTTTTGTGAATGATTTTGGCTGCGTTGTCGTGTCTAGCTTTGTAGTCAGGTTGTGCCAGGATGCTGCAGGAGGAGATTATGTGCGCTATCGTTTCAGGTTTTGCTTTGCAGAGGCGACAGAATTCGTTTCTTATGTTCGGATCTTTGATGATGTATTTTCTGTAATTCTTGGTATTGATTACTTGGTCTTGAATAGCAAAGACAAATCCTTCTGTTTCGGCATAAAAACTTGATTTTTTTTAACCAAATCAATGACATCTTCTTGTTGACATGAGTTTCTTCTAAGTCTTTGTAGAATTGTCCATGTAGTTGTTTTTGTTTTATCCCACTTATTATTTTGTCTATTGTGTGGGGGGTGTGGATTTCTTCGGTGTTCGACAGATTTAAGGGTGTGTGGTTCAAATCTGCTCTTGTGATGGTGCGAAACATTTCATTTCTTTCTGCTCGTTTCAAAAAATACTTCTTCAGATCTGAGATTTGTCTCTGATATAAGTTTTCTAGGTTTTGGAAACCCCTTCCTCCATTCTGTCTTGGTAATGAGAATCTTTCAGTGGACGATTTTGGATGATGCCTTCTATACTGTGTGAAGATTTTCCTTGTTGCGATGTTTAAATTTTCAAGATCAGTTTTGGACCATTTAATGACTCCAAAATAATATGTTAGCACTGGAACGCAGAATGTATTTACTGCTTTCATTAAATTTTTTCCATTTAACTGTGTCTTCAATATTAATTTTAATCTCGCTAGGTATTGATCTTTCAACTGTGTTTTCGTTTTGGTGTGATTGATGTGGGAGGATTGACAGAAACCCAGATATTTGTATGTATCATAATCAATGCCTATCATTACTTGGTCTTAATACTCGTAATGATAGAAGTCTTGCCTGAATGCCGGTCATTTCCTAGTCAGTGGTGGGTCTTAATAATAACTTTATTTTCCTATAGGCCTTACGTCCAAATACAGGTAAAAAACAAAGAGAAAACAACTTAAATAAAACAGCATTGTACATAATGTTTAGTAAAATAAAAAAAAACATGTATAATATAATATGTAAGTATAATAATGATAATAACTCCCCTCTACATAATTACTTACAATCTAAAACTAATACCTATAAACAGAATAAGTCAAGTATATTAATTAAATTAATGTATAACCGAAAATTTATTTTTGGTCTTATTTATAACGCTGGACTTATTGTCAAAGAAAATATCACTTCCATTACCATATATATTAACGTTAGTCCTCATGATGTATAAAGGGCTTCTTTTTATAATGCTTGTGCGTGGTATCCTTAGATAGAAACTCTCTTATGACCGGAACATAAGATGCCATGTGCAAGCCTTTACTGAAAAACCAGAACGGAATTTCTTTAGTAATAACAGACTTGACGTTTGCTTTAATTGCATTCTGAATGCACTTTATTCTTGCATTGACAATTTCTTGAATCTTGGGCCCCATGTGTTTCAGCTTAAAAAGTTTTTTAGTATCATCTTGTACGCTTTTGGCAGTGATCTCTTCTCCGTCTTGAAATTTCTTATTTTCGTTAAGAAACTTTATCAATTCATCGTGCTTTTTTAAAGCGCTCTCTAGATTGAAAACGACTTTGGAATTATCTTCGCTTCCAAGACTCCTCATGCTGAAAACACAATTATCTAGTTAATAGTTTTAGAAAAAAAAAAACTGAGCGAAAGTAATTTAGAGCGAACTTTCTTCGACATAGAGAAAATAAGACAAAAGACAGACGGTAGGAAACGGAAGAACGTAAGTACCTTTCAAGTGATAAGTTGAGGTACTCCCTGTAAGTATCGTATGCAGTTGTGATGAAATTGTTTTCCAAAAAATGCGCAAACTTCGCAGTATAATTGCTGATGCACTGCTCCTCCTCGATGAGTTCGTCTTTTTCCTGCACCAAGCTCTTCATGAGTTCATCGCGCTGTTCTTTTTCGCTCTTGTGAGTTGTCTGCACACTTTCGTCCACGATCTGCTTTTTCACAATTTTAGTTTCGTAGTAGATATTCATGTGTTTCGAACCAGAACATTTGCATTGTTTACAAATAAAATCAAGAAAACCAATTACGCTGCAAAACCTGAGACTCCAATGTCCCATTTTTTCGTAGTTAATTATTCCTATCCAACACGGATCCAGACATTTTGTTTTATACCGAAACTTTGTCATGTTTCCGACCTGGAAAATGTGTTACTTGTACACACAGTCAGAAGATGCAGCCAACAGAGATTTTTCTTACCTCGACGGGCTCGACACAACTCAAATTTGTACAAACCAAAACCGGATGGTCGAGAGGAACTATTTCCAAGTCGACGGTTGGTTTATATCGTTTTTTCTTCAGTTCAGTGATGCTTAAGTTTGTTTCCTTCAATTCTTCCTCCTTGTTTTGGAGTTCTATGATCTTTTGTTGTAAGAGCTGAAAAATGTCCGACAACGGTTTCGATAATCCAAGAATCAAATTCTTCATTTTGTTAAGGCTGACGGTGTGCCTTACATCATGAGGCTCCAGTGTTGCTATGTGAACCATGAATCTAAAAAATTAACCAGAAATGATTTTTTTATTGTTGCAGCGATAACTCAGTTATAAAAATGCGAGTACATTTTTATTCGAAAAAGCGACCAGGATAGATTTGATAGACGAATTATATAAAAATTAAACTTGGTCTTCGGAAGAGCTATTGTGGATGATCTGGAAAAGCTATCAGATTTATAAATCAGATTTGTATATCTAAATATAAAAATCTGATAACTCATAGGAAACTTGGAATACTTGTGACTTCTCGTAATAATTATAACGTAATAATGTTCGTGAAAACCAAATGAAGTGAACTTAAAAATAATAATTGGTCGAAGGTTGCTTCGAAAGAATTTCCCTCGCCCCTGAAGCACGTCCCAAAAAATCCCGCTTCTTTGAAAAATTATATACATTTTTTGCGACTTCCCACGCTCCTGAAGTACAATGAAACATATCCAGCATTTTCAAAAAATTGGTCTAAAGAGTTTAGACAGTACTTCCCTCGCTGTCGGAAACTTGACGACTGCATGCCTATAGTGTTTTTTTTGTCATAACATTTTTGTAGTGGGAATTAAAAAAAAAAATTGCGATGACGTCATCAACATTTTTGCAAGGACAAGTATATCAGTTGGGATAGATGTAATGTAATACTAAGAATAAAATTATTGTATTCCCAAATTTTCGGAAAAATGAATTGGGTCGTTTTGAATATTGATTTGTTATAATCAATAAAATAACGAAACAATTTACTCACGTATACGGCGCCGGTGTCTAATATGAGAGGCAACTGAAAATCGTTTATGTATAAACATTCTTAATTTAAGATGACAAGCGTAACAGCATACGTGAGAGTCAAACAGAGAAATTGTAAACAAAACGACCATCGGTTTTATTCCTTCGACTTCCGGTTATTATATAAAACATTGGGTTTTATTTTAATTTTTGACGGTGGACTTCACAATTGGTTGATTATAAACATGTCTATTCCACATTCGCGGAACCTAGTCAGCGCATAAAACCAATGCACGTCTGTAATGTTAAAGTCGATGTAAATAAGCGTGCTACCCTTATGTTTCAACCGAGTTTTTACTTTAAAAAATTTTGTGTCTACCAAATTGGGTTGGTCCAATGTAATACTAATAATAATAAGTCTTGCCTTTAATTTAATCAATAAAATAAATTGACTTCATTAATTTTTTTGAGCCACCTCTTAAGAAAATCTAAAAAATATGAATGGAATGATAAATCACAAGTACAAACTCATCATATTTTTACTTCCCGAGCGTAAGCAAAGAAAGTATTGTAATCAAGTCCGTCGGCCGACTCTCTACTTTTACGTTTTCTCGATCTTTTATGACCCCTAGAAGACGAAGAAATAGGTCTCCCATTTCCGTCTGTCTGTCCGTCTGTCCGTCCGTCTGTCCGTCTGCCGTCCCGGATTTTTATTAGACAGATAATCTCCGAAAGTACTCGACCGATTGTTGTGAAATTTTGTACTTATATTAAGAATATCATGTAGATGGTTAAACGCTAACCAAAATTTGTCTAATCATCCCCACCACTAATGCGATGACGTCACTTAAAAATTGTACATAGTAAATGGGTTTTCAATTGTATAAAATAACATAGTCCTACACATGTAGTTTACAACTCCGAATCGACTTTTCACCCGAAACGTCCAGATTTTTCGAAAAAAAATCAAAATTATAAAACAACATTTTGAAATTTAATTTTTAATCTGCTAACCAGAATGCTTTGAAATGTTGCAGATGTTTTAAGGCTATAAAGAGCATCATAAATCTTTAGTCAAAAAATATTTGCTTATCCCCTCCAAAAAATTGATGACGTCAGCTCAAAAGTTTGTGGAATAAATCATATCTAAAATGTACAAAATATGATGAGTCTGTACTTGTAATTTATCACTCCATTCATATTTTTTGGATTTGCATATACAGGGTGACTCAAAAAAATTAATTATTGTGTAAATATATTTTATTGATTTAATCAGGAACTACAAAACCGAATGCTCTGAAATCTTGCAGATGTTTTAAGGTTATAAAGAGCATAATAACTGTTTAGTCAAAATATATTTGCTTATCCCCTCCAAAAACTTGATGACGTAAGCTCGAAAGTTTGCCGAATATATCCTATCTAAACTGTACAAAATATGATGAGTCTGTACTTGTGATTTATCACTCTATTGATTTTTTTTGGATTTGCATATACAGGGTGACTCAAAAAAATTAATGAATGCTTAAATTTATTTTATTGATTTAATCAGGAACTACAAAACCGAATGCTTTGAAATCTTGCAGATGTTTTAAGGTTATAAAGAGCATAATAAATTTTTAGTCAAAATATATTTGGTTATCTTCTACAAAAAACTGATGACGTCAGCTCAAAACTTTGCCGAATAAATCGAATCTAAAATTTACAAAATATGATGAGTCTGTACTTGTGATTTATCATTCCATTCATATTTTTGGATTTGCATATGCAGGGTGACTCAAAAAAATTAATGAATGCGTGAATTTATTTTATCGATTTAAGCAGGAATTACAAAACCGAATGCTTTGAAATCTTGGAGATATTTTAAAGTTATTATAAGCATGGTAAACTTTTGTTCAAAATGTATTTGTTTATCCCTCCTAAAAAAATTGATGACATCACCCTTAAATTTTGCTGAATATATCCTATCTAAAATGCAAAAAATATGATGAGTTTGTACTTGTGATTTATCATTCCATTCATATTTTTTAGATTTTCTTAAGAGGTGGCTCAAAAAAATTAATGAATAAGTCAATTTATTTTATTGATTAAATTAAAGGCAACACTTATTATTAGTATTACACCCCAACCAACCCAATTTGGTAGACACAAAATTTGTTAAAGGAAAAACTCGGTTGAAACATAAGGTTAGCACGCTTATTTACATCGACTTTAACATTACAGACCTGCATTTGTTTTATGCGATCACTTGGTTCCGCGAATGTGGAATAGACATGTTTATAATCAACCAATTGTGAATTTTACCGTCAAGAATTGAAATAAAACCCAATGTTTTATATAATAAACGGAAGTCGAAGCAATAAAACCGATGGTCGTTTTGTTTACAGTTTCTCTGTTTGACTCTCACGTATGCTGTTACGCTTGTCATCTTAAATTAAGAATGTTTATACATAAACGATTTTCAGTTGCCTCTCATATTACTAGACAGCGGATTTCTGTCGGCCTACGTCACGATTATAGGTGGGGACGCGCTGGTTCGCCGAGACTCAGTAGCGGGTGATAGATAATCACTGAATTTAATCGGTACTAATTCCATAAATATGATTAACGATTTATTAATCAAACGGCTAAGTAAATGAGAACGGGAATTAACAGCAGAGTGCAACGAAACAGCGTTATTCTAATCTCAAATAAACGAAGTGCAGTCCGTAACCGCAATGAATTCGCATCCCGTACGAGCCGTACCGAGTTTGGCTTTGCCTAGCCCGACAGAAATCCGCTCTCTACATATTACACATCGGCGCCGTATACGTGAGTAAATTGTTTCGTTATTTTATTGATTATAACAAAATCAATATTCAAAACGACCCAATTCATTTTCCCGAAAATTTGGGAATACAATAATTTTATTCTTAGTATTACACTACATCTATCCCAACTGATATACGTGTCCTTGCAAAAATGTTGATGACGTCATCGCAATTTTTTTTTTAATTCCCACTACAAAAATGTAATGAGAAAAAAAACACAATAGGCATGCATTCGTCAAGTTTCCGACAGCGAGGGAAGTACTGTCTAAACTCTTTAGACCAATTTTTCCATTTTAGATAGGATTTATTCAGCAAAATTTAAGGGTGACGTCATCAATTTTTTTAGGAGGGATGAACAAATACATTTTGAACAAAAGTTTACCATGCTTATAATAACTTTAAAATATCTCCAAGATTTCAAAGCATTCGGTTTTGTATTTCCTGATTAAATCGATAAAATAAATTCACACATTCATTAATTTTTTTCAGTCACCCTGTATATGCAAATCGAAAAAATTTGAATGGAATGATAAATCACAAGAAGAGACTCACCATATTTTGTACATTTGAGATAGGATTTATTCAGCAAAATTTTGTGGTGACGTCATAAATTTTTTAGGGGGGGGACGACCAAATACATTTTGATCAAAAATTTACCATGCTTATGATAATTTTAAAACATCTTCAAGATTTCAAAGCATTCGGTTTTGTAGTTCCTGAGTAAATCAGTAAAATAAATTTTGCGCATTCATTAATTTTTTTGAGTCACCCTGTATATGCAAATCCAAAAAATATGAATGGAGTGATATATCACAAGTACAGACGCATCATATTTTGTACATTTTAGATAGGAATAATTCGGCAAACTTTTAAGCTGACGTCATCAAGTCCTTGGAGGGGTAACCAAATATATTTTGACTAAAGATTTATAATGCTCCTTAAAGCCTTAAAACATCTGCTACATTTCAAAACATTCGGATTAGCAGATTCAAAATTAAATTGCAAAATGTTCTTTTATAATTTTGATTTTTTTTCCAAAAAACTGGACGTTTCGGGTAAAAACTGAATTCGGAGTCGTAAACTACATGTGTAGGACTATGTTATTTTATACAATTTAAGACCCATTTACTATGTACAATTTTGTCATCGTATTAGTGGTGGGGATGATTAGACAAATTTTGGTGAGCGTTTTACCATCTACATGATATTCCTAATATAAGTACAAAATTTCACAACAATCGGTCCAGTACTTGCGGAGATTATCTGTCTAAGAAAAATCCGGGATGGCAGACAGACGGACAGACGGACAGACGGACAGACGGACGGACAGACGGACAGACGGACGGACAGACGGACAGACAGACGGAAATGGGAGACCTATTTCTTCGTCTTCTAGGGGTCATGATAGATCGAGAAAACGTAAAAGTAGAGAGTCGGCCGACGGACTCGATTACAATACTTCCTTTGCTTACGCTCGGGAAGTAAAAATTATAAAATTTTTATTTTTTGATAACCCTTCGAAGTTAAAATAGAGATATGATATTTTGTGATGACTTGATCAACATTTTTCCGAGATCACATATTTTAGTTTGGATAAATGCAGTATAATTGTCCGTTGGTGGGGATGTTTATCTAAATTTTAGTTAGCGTAAGTATTTCCATCTTCACGGTATTCCTAACACACAGTAGCAGACAAACAGATGGACACGGGAAAACATAAAAATAGTTTACGCTCAGAAGGTAAAATACAGTTTTCAAGGCGTAGCAACGCGCGCCGGGTACAGCTAGTTTTTAATAATTATACAAGTAGAGGAGGTTATTTGAGTATTGCATAATCAATATCAACATTGGGCCAGTTTACAAGAACGGGGACGGCACTATAGAGAATAAACTTCTTTTCACTCGAAATGTCGACATAAACATTATCATTTATCAGTATCTTCCAGATAGATATATTCAAAATAGACTTGAAGTATTGGATTATCGTCAAAAGGTAATATAATATAAATGAACTCTAATGTATAGCTTTATTTTGTTTGTTATTTTGTACATCAATATATGTTATTTCATTGACATATGTGTTGCTTTGACAAGATCCATTTTCAAATTAACCATCGACTAATGCGTGCAACCAATCCAAAGGCATAAAAATGTTAATTTTGACCAATAGCAAACGTTTTCCATTAATTAAACACAACTCCACCTTTAATCAGTGATTAAACGTAACCTTACCTTAATTTATTCACTGTCAAACTTGACACTTTAAAAGCCAAAATGTTGATAATCTAATAAAAATTTAATTATTGATTTTGTTTTATGCATTAATCCTCCGAATACGAGTATAGTTAATTCAAACTATTCATATAGTCATTTAAATTTTCAAGTTTAACCCCCAAATTTTCACTCACCTGAGATAATTTTTTATTTAAACGAATAGTACTTATTTGTAATTATTAAGATGCATACCTTCGAATTTCGTCGGAAGAATAGGTCCAGCTTCTCTGACAGCTATTCATCGTCTCTATGGCCAAATTTACCTTTTTCTCTAACGCCAGCAACAGTTTAAAAGATTCGTTGTCGATACAAAAAATGTTATCCTTTGATATGGAAATATTCTCCCTGATTTTTTTCGTCATATCTATCAAAATGGGCAGCGTAGAACCTGGGTTGTAATCATTGCTTTTGGTATTCGTAAACAGAAAAACCACGTTCTTGCAGGCGCTCTTGTGAAACTGCGACAAGATCCGTTTCACACAATATTGAAAAAATATCGTATTCCTCTCGTTCGAAGACTTCATTAATAAACAGATGGCGTTTATATGATTCAGTTGGTCCAGATAGGCTAAGATTTCTTCGCAGTGTTGTTCGTCCTTTTCCACGCTCCCGGTGTCCCCAAAGCCCGGAGTGTCGATCAGGCGGATGAGTCTGTTGTTCGTTGGGAATACGTACGATTTAACTGACTGGGTGGCCGACGAGCCCACCTGTTGTTTTTCGTTGTCATCTTTGCCCACTTTTATCGTTTTCGAGTTGGTTTTCGGATCGTAGATTGTGAATTGTGTTGGTATAAGGACAACTGTTTTCTTTTTTTTGGCCTCGTCGAAGGTTTCGCTGTTCACGTAGTTGGCGAAGGAGTTGATGAATGTGGATTTTCCTACTCCGGTTTCGCCAAGTAGAAGGATGTTGATGGTGTTGGAGTTATCTTCGATGTAGCGATTGGCGCTGGTGTCACAAAGGCCCTGCGAAAAATTCAGTATCTTTGATGCAATTAACGTTTTGAAAAACTAAAGAAGCACAGAATAAAAATGGAAATTGGTGTTTTATTTTGAAATAATATGAAACAATTGTGCGAGAGAGATTATTTCTGAGAGTAATGGCTTCATATTTGTGAAATTTTAGATCTGATTTTGAAAAAAACAATGTAGAAAAATTTTACAATCGTAGAAAGTTCAAATCAAATCCCATGAAATCTTCTGTACGTTTTAAAATTATTATAAGTGTGGTAAATTGTTAGTCAAAATTTATCTGATTATCCTTGTTAAGATAGTGGCACAATGTTTTGAACCAACATAATGGTTTGATAAACTTAGTAGCTCATTGTTAAAAATATTTGTAGATAAAGCACTTAAACCGATTAACATCGGCTTTATTCAACAACTTGTGTAATTCAATTTGAAATATACCTAGACTTCTTTTGCTAAAATAAAATGACATGCCTGTATGTATATACTCGTATTTCTTGAAATAATCCCACCGATTTTTGTGAAGAGATTAATTAATGAATTTGGATTATAGGATTACAGCTAAAGACAATAAGAAAATGTCTGACCAAAATTCCAAGGATGTCGTTTTGATAGTTTCTCTTAAATTTAAGTAGTTTAGACAACAGACGCTAAAAATCAACACATAAAAGTTAAAGCAGCGCTAGTTATCTAAATCTGTCATGACTAAGTTCTTCACTCTTAAAAATTTCCAATTTAAATTTCCAACAAATAGTCAAATCTTCCAAGTCAAGTACATTTTTAAAAATCACTTGACACACTGGTATCCAGTTAATTCGTAAACGAATAATTACTGAGACAAGGATTTGAGATTGATACCAATAGTTATGGCTTAACCACCCTCGTAAGAACCATCCCAATTAAATAAGCTTAACGAAACAAACCGCACTGAGATCGGTTCAGGCGTTTGTGAGCCTAGAGAGAGAGAGAGAGAGAGAGAGAGAGAGAAATAGAGATTGACGAGGGGGTCAAAGTTATAACTACTAGGCGGAAATTTATCTTACGGATGCAATTCCCCAGTTGAAGCAAGGTGTGTTTTACGGCGAGTAGCGGGGACGCTTTGATCTGGTCCACAAGGTCGTAGCCAGTGCGTCGCTAGGAGTGTTTACAGCTTGTTAAAAAACTACTTCTATATTACTACATTACTTCAAATAATAATACTCGATGCCCTTTTTAATTTTTCAAACACAGGACCACATATTTGTGATCTTGAAATGTTATATTATGTTGATATATCTATCGCCTATCGCCGCGACAGCACTGGATCTAGCGTATGAAACACAATTCCGCGCGTTGGTTATAACACACCTCTTTTTGTGTCAGGGATTAAAAAAGACAACTTACCAAATCACTACCTTCATTGGCAGTCTTTTTCTTTTCTTCTTCGACGGTATTAGATGTCGCGAAGTTGGTCGTTTTAGAAACTTTTTTTTCAGCACCGTTGAATGACAGATTCATTTTTTCTTGTAATTTTCTTTCGGGTGGTCGATAACATTTTGAATGATTATTGAAGGTTCTTAGAACATTTGAGGAATGTGCGTAGTTATTATCTTAAGATAAAATTACCCAAGGAGAATTCGTCAGTTATCTAGTTAGTTTTTTTTAACGGAAAAACCCATTTGCGAATATATAATTATTAATTACACATGAACATGACGTACTCGTTGATAAAGAAATGATAGGTAACTTCTTAAACCTTGAATTTAACCAATTGAAAATCCTGATTATCATTTGTGTATCTTTGATTAGCGGCTGCCATCATTTTTCGTAAGAGATTATTTTTTGCAGAATTTGTTTTTGGCAAAAATGAGCTAAATATTTTTTATTACGAGTAGTAGGTACAGCTTCCGAGTGAGTTGTAGATACCCCTATAGTTGTCAATTTTATTAGTTTATTACGCTGCTCTGACTTGAAAAATAAAATTAGTTTTTCACACTTCAGCGAAGACTCTTTCCTTCAGAGATTAAAATAAATTTAACAACGGTAGCGAAAGGATAAATTTGCAATTTTTACTTGTACTGCTGTTTATAACTATGCTCATCCAGGAGTACACGACGATTACAAATTAGAGATGTGACCAACAACATCAGTGAGTGCGATATTTAAACCAACATTGTTAACTTGAGAAGACGCCTCAAAACCACATGCAAATATTCTATAACTAAACATCCTCCACGTATACAGGAGCAAAATACTCCACAGAAATTAACAATATCATCACCTTGCTGATTACTCTCCAAATATCAATTGGTCTAAAATACCTTCATGCCTTTTCTTCTGTCGAACAAACTTGAGAGCACTTGTGATACTGATATTTAACTTAACGCTAAAAATACCGATGTTCAAATACATATTGTATCGAAAGATAAAACAAGTCAATTTGTCTTTTCTAACGTGGGTGGTATCTGTCTGTTGTTTCTCAGGTTAAACCGTGTATCCTCTGCAATTCAAAATGTTTAATCTCGCTGCTGTCGAGGATACGCCCAACACAGTCAACATACTGCTGATGGGCGAAACTGGCGTCGGAAAATCAACTTTCGTCAACTCCTTCGCCAACTACATTCGCACCGACGACTTCGAGAAGGCAAGAAAATTACCAACTCCTCTGGTACTCATCCCCACTCGCTGCACCGTCTACGGCACGAACTCCATGGAAGGCCAAAACCTGACCGTCGGCTTCGACGAGAACGAAACCCAAGACGTAGGTTCCTCTGCCACGCAGTGCGTCAAAAACTATATGTTTCCTTTGGAAGGCGAAAACTTGCTTCTGCGCTTCATCGATACACCAGGACTCGGAGACACGGCGGGTCCTGACAAAGACGACAAACACTGCGAAGCAATTTTGTCGTACTTATCGCAGCTGGACAAGATTAACGCGATTTGTCTGGTGATGAAACCTTTGAATGATAGGAATACGGTGCATTTTAGCTACTGCGTGAGGAGGATTTTGTCGCAGTTGCACAAGAGCGCGTGCGACAACTTAATTTTTTTGTTCACTAATACCAAAGGCAGCGACTATACGCCCGGCAGCACTTTTGCTCTGCTGAAGGAGATGAAGGCAGAACTGGCGTCTAAACCGCCGTTTGTGAACATCCCGTTGGAAAAAAACAACGTCTTCTGCTTGGACAACGAGTGCTTTAAGCACTTGCTGGCTTTGAATTTTAAGATCGAGCTCTTTTCACGCACCCTGGAAAGCTGCGTGACGAGCTGGCAAATTTCCTGCGAGGAAATTGTGAGGTAATTAGATAATAATATAAATATAACAACCAGTTTTTGATCTAAATTAAATAACTATCTACCAGAGGTTTGACGTTTCAGGTTTATCAGATATGTCCAGAATTTGCCGGCCCACAATGTGAAACGGACTATAAGCATCAACGAAACTAAAGAACTTATTCTGAAATTGTCGAAACCGCTGTTCGATATTTGTCAGTTGATGCAGGAAAACATCACCATTCTAAACACGAAAGAACAGGAATCGGCTAGAGCGAACCAAACAATTGAAGAGCTTAAACGAAATTTGTATAAACCTGTAGTCGATATAGAAATTGTAAAACTCGAGAATTCTGCTATGGTTTGCACAGGGTCCAAGTGTGTTGACAAATTAGAGGTAACCACGAATCTCTTCTGGAAAATTTTTAGGCTAAAAGTGAAATGATTTTTAGGTGGGTCAGATCACGAAGAGTGCCTACAGAACGAGATGCCACGAAAAGTGTTTCCTGAGTGCCGTCACGTACGACGTCGTAGGCCATTGGCTTCTTGCGACTTGCAGCAAGATGTATACATTCCGATCTGCGCCTTCCTGCAAGCACTGCGGCTGCTCCTACAAGTTACACATGATAACTTTCTACGATACAAAGCTAGTTGAGAAGTCAGTGTTCAGCGAAGATGTTGTGTCCGATATTGACAGCGAAACGAAGCAGCTCCAAAAACTTCAAGAGTGCATCGACACAATAAAACGGGAAAAAGGCGAACTTCAGCAAGAACTGGATTACATAAGCGAGTGTACTGCGAAGTTTGCGTGTTTTCTTCAAAACAACGCTATAACGTCGTCGTACGACAGCTTCCATGAATACGTCTACTTGTCGCTTCAAAGGTAGAGAACTGTTTTATGTAAAAGAGAACACGTTTTTATTTCATTATTTTAGAGAGAAAAGTCTTGGGGACAGAACTAACCAGGCTGTGGTGAACAATTTGACGGAAATTTTGACCAGACACGAGAATTTGGTGAAGGTACTGAAGGAGAAACTTTCGCGTGATGTCGATCGTACAGAAGTGACAGCAGAAAGTCTCTACAAAGATGCGCAAGAACTCTTTAACCTGAAGCATGCGGGGCCCAAAATTAAGGAAATCTTTGACGCCAGAGCTGCTTGTATGAAGAATGCGGTCAAACCTCCTTTCAAAACTGTTGTGGCTGAGAAAATCCCGAAGTGGTTTTTCAAACGTGGCACAGTGGCACGAACGTGAAAATACATGGCCAAAATTGCTAACAACACTGTCTATATGACCAAAAAAGGACAGGTTCTTTAATTTTTGTAAAGGAATATAGGTAGATATAGAGCACAACAAAGGTCTTTGTAAAATGTTTCTTTTGATATTTCACCCAAATTTCGCTTGTATTGCAATAAAGTTGTTTATCATACACATCTACAAATGTAACTCTATGAAAAAGGAAGAAAATTCCTCGTTTTGTTAAGGCTGACGGTGTGCTTTACATCATGAGGCTCCAGTGCTGTAACGTAATTCATGAATCTAAAAATTAATCCAGAGACGATTTTTTTATTATTACAGAGATAACTCAGCGACCAGGATAGATTTGGTAGATGAGTTATATAAAAATAAAAGTTGACTTTCGAGGGAGCCAATGTGGATGATCTGGAAAAATTATCAGATCTATGAATCAGATTTGTATAACTATAAAAATCTGATAACTCAAGAAGCTTGGAATACTTGTGACTTCTCCTTATAATTATAACGTAATAATGTTCGTGAAAACAAAATGAAGTGAACTTGAAAAAAATTGGTCAAAGGTTGCTTCGACAGAATTTTCCTCGCCCCTGAAGCACATCCCGCTTCTTTGAAAAATTACTTTACTAGAACGGGGACGACAGAGTAGAGAATAATCTTAATAAATTATTCGTCGTCTGAGAATTTGTTTGATCTACAGACCAAAGCACACTCAGGCCAATGTCGACCCTAAGCGTTCGGAAACGATTTGACTTATAAGCCATAATCCGTGATCTGATACACATTCTAACCGGTTTCGACCATAATTTCTACTGTTTCAACTTTCGAATTCTCAGTTTTTCGAAATTTTACTTTGGGGACTCTCCAGTTTACTCCTATTTATTATTCAATTTTTGGATTTTACAATTTCGCAATTTTTCAATTTCTCGGTTTTCAGTTTTTCTCTTCAATTTTACGATTTTTAAATATTTCGATTTTTCAATTTTTCAATTTTTTCAGGTTTCGACTTTTCAACTTCACTTTTTTGATTTTTCGATTTCTCAATTATTAAATTTTTTAATTTCTCAGTTTTGGACATTTCAGTTTTGGGATTTTTCAGTTTACTTCCTATTCAATTTTTCGATCTTACGATTTTGCAGGTTTTTGATTTTTCAATTTCTCGATTTTTTTAAGGTTTCGATATTTCGACTCTACTTTTTGATTTTCATTTTTTCGATTCTTTAGATTCTCAGTTTTGGGATTTTTCATATTTCTGTTCTTCGACTTTTCCAATTTTGACTTCTGGATTTTTCGTTGTGTCGACTTTTTACTTTTTCGATTTTTAAATTTTAGATTTCTCAATTTTTTGGTATTTTAATTTTTCAATATTTAAAATTTTAGACTTTTCGATTTCTCGATTTTTCATTTCATCTCTTCCATATTTCAATTTTTCAAATGTTTCGATTTTTTAATCTTTCGATTTTTCGACTTCCCGGTTTTCGATTTTCAGTTTTTCAATTGTCGTTTTTTCAATTTTTCGATTTTTAAATTGTAGATTTTTCAATTTTTTGATATTTTAATTTTTCAATATTTAAAATTTTAGATTTTCCGATTTTTGGATTTTTCATTTCAGTTCGTCGATATTTCAGTTTTTCAAGTTTTCGAATTTTTCAAATGTTTTGATTTCTTAATCTATCGATTTTTCGACTTCCCGGTTTTAGATTTTCTGTTTTTCAACTGTTTTTTCAAATTTTTGATTTTTCAATTTTTCAAATTTGACATTTATAAACTGTCAATTTTTCGATTTTTCAATTAATCGATGTTTTGATTTTCCCATTTCTTGACTTTCGAGGGTTTCGATATTCCTGTTCTTCAATTCTTTAATTTTTCGATTTTTCAGGTTTTTTATTTTTCATTTTTTAGTTTTTTTAAGGTTTCCATTTTTCAAGTTCACTTTTTGGATTTCTCGCTGGCTTGCCATTTTTCAATATTTCGATTCTTCGACTTTTCGATTTTTGGCTTCTGGAGTTTTCGATGTGTCGATTTTTTTACTTTTTCGATTTTTCAATTTTTCGATTTCTTAATCTTTCGATTTTTCGACTTCCCAGTTTTAGATTTTCTGTTTTTCAATTGTCATTTTGCCAAATTTTTGATTTTTTAATTTTTTAAATCTGACTTTTATAAACTCTCAATTTTTCGATTTTTCAGTTAATCGATGTTTCGATTTACCTGTTCTTCAATTCTTTAATTTTTTGATTTTTCAGGCTTCTGATTTTTCAATTTTTCGATTTTTTAAGGTTTTTATTTTTCGACTTCAGTTTTTTGATTTTTCGATTTTTCAGTTTTTAAATATTTCAGTTTTAGGATTTTTCAACATTTCAATTCTTCGGCTTTTCTATTTTTGACTTCTGGATTTTTCGATCTGTCTACCTTTTTACTTTTTCGATTTTTCAATTTTTGGATTTTTAAATTTTAGATTTTTCAATCTTTTGATATTTTAATTTTTCAATATTTCTTAAGAAGAACAGGAATATCGAAACATCGATTAATTGAAAAATAGAAAAAATTGAGAGTTAATAAAAATCAAATTTGGAAAATTAAAAAATCGAAAATTGGGCAAAATGACAATTGAAAAACAGAAAATCTAAAACCGGGAAGTCGAAAAATCAAAAAATTAAGGAATCGAAACATTTGAAAAATTCGAAAACTTGGAAAAAATTGAAATATCGAAGAACTGAAATGAAAAATCGAGAAATCGAAAAATCTAAAATTTTAAAAATTAAAAAATGTAAAATTCAAAAGTCGAATTTTCGATTTTTGGCTTCTGGAGTTATCGATGTGTCGATTTTTTTACTTTTTCGATTTTTCAATTTTTCGATTGCTTAATCTTTCGATTTTTCGACTTCCCAGTTTAAGATTTTCTGTTTTTCAACTGTCATTTTGCCAAATTTTTGATTTCTTAAATTTGACTTTTATTAACTCTCAATTTTTCGATTTTTCAGTTAATCGATGTTTCGATTTACCTGTTCCTCAATTCTTTAATTTTTTGATTTTTCAGGCTTCTGATTTTTCAGTTTTTCGATTTTTTAAGGTTTTTATTTTTCGACTTCAGTTTTTTGATTTTTCGATTTTTCAGTTTTTAAATATTTCAGTTTTAGGATTTTTCAACATTTCAATTCTTCGGCTTTTCTATTTTTGACTTCTGGATTTTTCGATGTGTCTACCTTTTTACTTTTTCGATTTTTCAATTTTTGGATTTTTAAATTTTTGATTTTTCAATCTTTTGATATTCTAATTTTTCAATATTTCTTAATCTTTCAATTTTTCGACTTCCTGGTTTTAGATGTTCTGCTTTTTAATTTTTCGATTTGTTAATTTTTCATCCCGATATGTCGAGATTTGATTCTTTAGGTTTTCGATTTATAAGTTTTTCAATTTTTTATTTTGGCCTATTTCGGTTTCTCAGTTTTTCTAGTTTTCCAATTTTTCGTTTTTTGATTTTTCCGCTTTCCCAGTTATTCAACTTTTAACTTTTTCTTTGTCGATTTCTCTATTTTTCGATTTTTCGACTTCATCACTTTTCGATTTCTCGTTCTTTTGATCTTTCAATCTCTCAGGGTTAAAAAAGACAACTTACCAAATCACTATCTTGATTTTTTACTCGTTTTAGAAACATTGTTTTCAGCATAAGATTTGTTGGTTAATTGTTTCAGCTTATCATCGGCATCGTTCCGATTTGGGGTGCACCGTTGGGTGGTAGGTACATTGTTTGTTGTACTTTTCTTTTCGGTGGTCGATGACATTTTGAAGAGTTATTGAAGTTTCATAGAACATTTGAGGAATGTGTGTAGTTGTTATCTTAAGATAAAATTAGCCAAGGTGAATTCGTCAGTTATCTAGTAATTTTTTTTTAACGGAAAAACCCGTTTGTGAATATATACTCGTAATTATACATGAACATGATGTACTCGTAAATAAAGAAATGATAGGTAACCTCTTACAGTGATTAGCGGCTGCTATCATTTTTCGTAAGAGATTATTTTTTGCACAATTTGTTGTTGGCAAAAGAATGCTAAATACATTTTTACTACGAGTAGTACAGCTTCCGAGTGACTTGAAAAATGACACTACTGAAATTTTGGTCCACGAATAAAACTTTTAATAATTTTGACCACTGAGTAGGTCTTTTACAAAATTTAATACATGTTAGCACAGACAGTATAAAAATAATCAAATACAATAAACATACTGACGGGCAAAAAACCCGGCCACCCTGAAATATTTATTCATTTTAGTTTTTTAAAGTGGTTTTGCGAATATTTCAAGGCGGTGTATAAAAAGTAAAATTGCAAAATCTAATTCATAAACCAGTTTGGTATCTTTTCGGTAAATATCGACTTCAGCCCAGTTTTGAACCCTTTTTTGGCACAACTAGCCCTCGCTTCAAAAATTTCCTTAATCTTCGGCCCCATATGCTTCAGCTTGAACAGACTTTCGGCATCCCGATAGATACTCTCTTCGGTAATTTTTTCCGCGTTTACACGAGCCTGATTTTCACTTATAGCTTTGATCAGATTTTCGTGACGGCGCAAAAGCTCTGTCAAGTTCACGACGACGTCCATATTGGCTTGATTCCCGAGACTCTTCTGCCTACAAAAACCGACTCAATTGCTACCAAAACCCCTCAACTCCTTACCTTTGAAGCGACAAAAAAATATACTCCTTGAAGTTGTCGTACGACGACGTTATCGCATTATTCTCAAGGAAGTAGGCGAACTTCGCGGCACACTCGCTCACGTACTCCAGCTCCTTCTCGAGCTCCTTCTTCTCCTGCTTGATTTCTCCAATCAACGCTTCTATCCTCTCGCGCTGCTTCTCTTCACTCTGAATGTTCGACAGGACGTCTTCGTCCACCATCTGTTTTTCAACGACTTTAGTATCGTAGAAGATAGTCATGTGTTTCTTATAAGAGCACTTGCAATGTTTACATTCGGGGAAAAAACTAAATGTCATTTCGCTGCAAGTCACGAGACTCCAGTGGCCTATGATTTCGTACGTAAGGTAGCCGAGCAGACAAGGGTCGTGACAGCGTTTTTTGTAAATGAACTTTGTGGTATTCCCGACCTTAAACGAAATGGGTCAAGGTTTTTCCCGACAAGGATTGTAGTGTCTAAGAAGAAATTTTTACCTGGACGGGTTGTATGCAGCTCAGGTTTGTGCAAACTGTAGCAGAGCGGTCCATTTTGATAATTTCGAGGTCTAGACCTGGCTTGTACAGGCTCTTTTTGAGTTCTTCGATCGTCTGGTTTGCTTTACTCGATTCTTCTTCTTTGGTTTTTAGGTTTATGATCTTCTCTTGGAGGAGTTGGCAGATGTCTGACAGCGGTTTAGATAGTTGTAGGATGAGGTCTCTGGTTTTGTTCACGCTGACGGTTTGCTTGACGTTGTGGGGGTCCAATTTCCGGATGTACTTGATAAACCTGAACAATGTGTGAATTTTATTGTCATGATAAGCTAACACTGTGGGTTCGTACCTCACTATTTCCTCACAGGAAATCTTCCAGCTGATCTTACAACTCTCCAGCGTCCTCTCATTCAACTCCACGCCGTACTCCAGCGCCAACAAATGCTTGAAACTCTCATTATCCAGGCAAAAAACGTTCTCTTTCTTGATGGGAATCCTCACGTGCGGCGGCTTCGCAGCCACATCGTCTGCCAACTTCTTCAAAATCGCGAACGTCGCCCCAGGCCTGTAGTCGCTCCCTTTGGTATTAGTGAACAGAAAAACCACGTTATCGCACGCACTCTTGTGCAACTGCGACAAAATCCTCCTGACGCAGTAGCTGAAGAGCACCGTATTGCGATCATTCGACGGTTTCATCAGCAAGCAAATGGCGTTGATTTTATTTAGCTGCGCCAAATACCCCAGGATTCCCTCGCAGTTTTGATCGTCTTTGTCCGGCCCCGCCGTGTCGCCGATCCCTGGAGTATCTATGACCCGGATGACCACGTTGTCGCTCTCCACCGGGAACAAGTAGGTTTTGACGCCCTGTGTCGCCGACGAACCCACGTCCTGCTTTTCGTTCTTGTCGGAGCCGATGGTCAGGCTGCAGTCCTCCATGGAGTTCTCGTCGTAGACGGTGATGCGGGTGGGGATGAGCATGAGGGGTTTGGTTTTTGTGGCGTCGGCGAACGTGGAGAAGCGGATGTAGTTGGCGAAGGAGTTGATAAAGGTGGATTTGCCGACGCCGGTTTCGCCCATGAGGAGGACGTTGATGGTGTTGGGGAGGTCCTCGAGGTCGTCGCAGTCGGGAGGCATTTTGGAGTGCGGCTGTTATTACAGTGAAAAAATAACGATTGCGACAAAACGCGAATGATGAATGGCAAGAGAAGTTCGGGACATCACCGACGAGTTGCCACCCACACGAATAAAAACAAATAGAAAAATTACTTACGGTTGCGTAATGTTGCACTTGAAGGCGCGGAAGCTCTTGGTGGTACGTGGAAGATTGTTAGTTAATTAACGAATAGTGTATTAAAAACTAGGAGCGTTTTTGTTCTGGGTTTTCTGAGTAGTCATTCGTCCGAAGTCGATCGAAGGTTGCGAGTGAAGCTAAATTTAGAATCGGGCCGCTCCCACCAGCCCAGTGTCAAGTTCGTCGGAAAAATGTGCAAATATTATGATTTTCTGTTTGTTAAAATAAATATAGTAAAAATTTGCAAAGATAGGGCTAAAAAGTAGAAAGGTTTTTTGTGAGGAAAGTAATAATTTTTTTTGTTACTTTTAAGTATGCAGGCAGCCGTGCGCGCGTGGATAGTGTGTTGCCTATATTCATAAATTGACGTTTTCGGAAAGGTGTTTAAAAAACGATTTGCTCATTTCACTATTTATTACACGTTAAGAACGTTGTTAATTTTTTTTAAATACAATTAAATTAAGCCATTTTGACATTTATTTCTGGTAATCACATACGCTGTTGATCACTTCTTGCTTGATTCGCGTGTTTTCGATTGCATCCATAAATGCCTTAAGGTCGTCTTCCTTTATATCTGGACCTGCTTGTCGCACTCTTGTTTGCACTTGTTCATACTCCTTTAGCAAATTTTCAAATTTGACTGACCGCTGCGTACCGCTGGAAGCAACAGGATTGTGAAACAAAAAATCGAAATGTGGTGGACACTTACGACAAAAAAGACATTAGCTGTTTTTTGAAAGCGTCGCCTCCCGTTCCGTTCCTTTCTAAAAATATTTCCATCTTAGCTATATTCTCCAAGAAATTTTTATGGATGTCCTCTTGTTGCCTTTCCACTGATTTGAATGCATTTTGGATAAAGTTTTCCTGATTTTTCGCAATCTCTGATATGCGGATGAGCTTCTCTTGCATGTCGTCTTCGGTTCGGGTCTTAAAACACTTTAACTGCCGTGTGGGTCTTTTCTAGGGGTGGGGAGTATTTGACGGAACAGGTATTTCGGAACTGTTACCAACGTGGAACAGGAACAAGTTGTTATCGAAGATTCGAAATAACAGTTATTCGGGATAAATCTGTTCCTTTAAAATAAAAGTCCGCAAAACTGGTTTTATAAGTGAAACTAGCGATTTGCGATGATAAATTTAAATATATAATATAATAATACAATAAATAATAATACATATAAGCAGAAAGGTAAAAAATAGAGAATTATTTGGAATAAAGAATTTTATTTAATAAAGGCACTGTTGTAATTGGATGCAGTGATACAAAATATTCAAGATTTAATATATTTTTTAATTTAGTTTTTTTTTCCAATAAAATAGTAAACTAAGAAATTAGATAACAGCAACGAGAAACAACATATAGGAACGTCAATTTTCTCTTACAGGCTACGTTGGTTATAAATAAAAATTATTAAATCTTTATATTAAATCAAAAAAAATCTTAAGTAACAATTTCAGATTCCGAAGGCAAAATCCGAAGACCAAAATCGTAACGTAACGATAACGAGTACGTAAAGAACAAATAACAGTTTTATCTGTAGCAGAGCCGCATAGTAGGTATACGGGATGAAAGTGTTCTTCCTAGGAAACGCAATAACAAATTGTTCCAGAATCACTGTTATTTGGAACTGTTCCTAAAATGGAACAGTAACAAATTGTTCCTGTTCCTCAAAAAAGTAACAGTTCCCCATCCCTAGTCTTTTCGACGCACACGGCTCGGGTCTAATCGACGCAATGCAATTGTAGCTCTGTGTGTCTGAAACGCGTACAATTCTCGGTGGTTTAAATTATAGCCACTAGATTACATGTAATCTAGTGGCTATAGTTTAAATGCATCACTCGCCTCCTCTGGCGATGGCGTCGTGCAACATTCCCAAAAAATGGCTTACGAAAAAATTATGTTTAGGTAGATAATTAATGGTGTGGAATAGAAAATATTAGCAAAATCAAAATAACTAATTTATTACGTCAAAAAAAACATTAATTTGAAATTTTATGAATAACATAAAAACATTCCTTGCACATATGCGGTTTTTTGAGAAATTCTTGTTAGTTTTCGTACGACATTTTTATAACACAACCACTCGTATCAGTTGCACACACGAAATAAGCACTGACTACAAAATTTGCATGTACCTTCAATATCAGAATGCAACTTGCAAAATCTTGCAAGAACTTGGAAGCTATCGATGCATCACAGTAACGTAATCGTGATGCACGCCTCGCCGTGTGTGACAAATTGTCACACGTCTTTTTCGATTAATTTGATTGATTATTTTGCTTTTTTCATCAAAATATGTCAAAGCTAGACTAGAGAGAATTTATTTTATAAAAAAAATTACATGGCGCAGAATGAAGTTTGAGTAGGTACTCCCGGCAGTTAAAGTGTTAACAAAAAGATAAAATTGTTGTAACGAAAAAGGGTCAATAATTTTTTGAGGTGACGCCAACTTTAAAGAGGGGATGGATAACCGCTACTTAATTTTGAAACCTTTATCATTATCATTACTTTATAAAATTTATCTTAAAGTTAGCTCAGAAACCGGCTTTCTATATAATTTCAAACCATTTTTACGCTAGTCGAGTGATGTTCCTTGCTGACGCCTTTGCTCGATTTTTTTCTCTCGTTTCTATCATTAGAAGACTAAAAACAGTAACACTAAAATATTTTGACATCATTTTTGTGTGTTGTCACTACCGGTTAAGCCGAATCGGAATCGTCGTCGGTTAAAATCGCGTTGTAGCTGCCGTGGTGGGATTTTGAGTCCTTGGATATTTTCTCTTTTAGCACTTCCTGAAAAACAAAACTTGAATCTCCAGTGGTACGACTGTAGTACCAATTTTTATTGGTACTTGTTGTTTTTTACAACCTGTTGAGGACGTGCGCCGAGGCTCCTGAAACTCTTGCTGCGCATGTTTTCTCTTTGTTGGGGATATCCAGGCTGAAACAAAGATTTTCGATAAGGCCTCTTCTTAATTTTTATTGGTACTTGTTGTTTTTTACAACCTGTTGAGGACGTGCGCCGAGGCTCCTGAAACTCTTGCTGCGCATGTTTTCTCTTTGTTGGGGATATCCAGGCTGAAACAAAGATTTTCGATAAGGCCTCTTCTTGATATTCTGGGTTTTTCAAATAAAAGGGTTCTCACTTAACGATTACCAGATAAATATACTCACTTTGCTTCTTGCAAATGTAGACTCATTTAGAGGTAGCAAATTCAACTTTTGCGACCACGGGTTCAAAAACAAGATTGAGGTTATGTACGCAATTTTTGATGTGATTATTTCTCAAAAAATGAATAAATGTGTGCTACTAACATTACTTGAGTATACGCATGGTAGTTGTAGATGGTAGAAGATAAATAATAATAATAATAATAATAATAGTTTATTTTCCAACAGGATTAACCCAAATACAGCGATAACATGATTAATACAGCGACAAGTGTAAACGGTTTTCTTTGTGTTGAAGATTTAGATTAAGTTTGATTAGAAATCAAAATAAAATCATGTTGCGTCAAAAAATTAAACGTTTATTTTTTCAGTTTATTGTCTTATGATTTCTACTAGTGAAAAAATAGTATATTATATTATTAGGTTCTAAAGTGTATCTTTCAGACACTTTAGAACCGAATAATATATACTATTTTTTTTCCAACCGCAATCACGAAACTATTTCGTTTTTGCTTTTGAACAATTAAAATTAACCAAAAACTCGTTGGAAAATAAAGTAGCCTATTTCGATGTAGTCATGGAAAATTTTCAAACATTATCCGCCATATTGCAAATTTGCGAATTAAGTTGCAAGTTAAAGTGAAAATGGATTGTAATAAAGTACCAGAGGATATATTAGAGTGTGCCAAAGAAGTTTCGTTAAATCTTCTTCCCCAGAAACCTCCAGAAGTTTATAAAAGTGCATATCAACGTTTCGTGGAATGGTGTAAAGAAAAAGCAGTTCAAATATATTCTGAGGATGTCCCTATGGTGTATTTCGCAAACTTAGCAAAGAAAGTGAAACCGTCTACGTTATGGTCACAGTATTCAATGTTGCGATCAACATTGCAGATTTTTGGTCCCCACACCCTTCGTGTCGCAAAGTGTCAGTAATTTTCCGTGCCGTCCGACTCGTTAAATTTCAAATTAAAACGGCTGCAAGAGCGATCCACTTACAGTAGTTGTGTTGTACAAGCTCAGACAAGAACCCGTAAAATGGTATTAGTAACAAACATTGAAGGTTAGAGGGCTTTTGTCGCATTTTGGGGCGCCCTCTGGCCGCGAATATTAACTCACTGGTACGCATAAGGATACGAGGTTGCCGGTCTTTTTAAATACATAAGGCCCAATTCTGAATCAAACCCGTTAAAATTTAAAGGTTGTTAAAAAATAAACAGCCAATCAGATTTACGGATTTAACTCGTTACTATGGAAATTTGCAATTTAACACCCTTTAAATTTAACAACTATGATTCAGAATTGCCCCTATAGTCACTGACGCTGGCAATTTTGAGAAGACTTTTCCAATAAATCAATTATAATGCTTTCAAATAACATCACAGTTAAATTGTAAATTTATGTGCTTATTTAAAGTGCAAAAATAAAAGGCCAACGATGTTAACACTAGCGAAGGCATTTATTAACTGACTTATTAGATATGTAAAACATGTAAAAACTAAATTAGCAAAAGAAAAGGTCTCGACATCTGGACGTCGATTTGCCGTGAAACGCCGACAAACACAAAAGGGTCCAGACTTTCAACTCCACAAGTGTCGCACCGGCACTGGGCCAGAGCGTATCTAAAAAATCTGACATATTGCAACAAAATTCGTACGACAATAAACAACATTTTTAACAACTGAACCGCAAGATGCAACTCCATTCCTTTTCACTTGGATAATGAAGGTGAAAGGGTCACAAGCCGACTGTCCGACTTTTCGCAGGATAAAAATTAGTTTTCCAAATTTTGTGAGAATTGAACACAAATAAATGTTGATCAAGGCACACATGAAGTTCTGAAATAATAGTGGAGTGTGTGTTCTTAACATAATCGGATTGACACATGACAGTTCTCGATAATTAATAAACATTAAAATACATACGAATGAATCGTGTCGTTTCTAGCTAGATCACAGTAAGCCAGAACGCCTAATGGGACTCGATCTTGAAATGTGTAGCAATTAGTAACTTTTATGAAATAGAAATATATCTGTGTCCTTGTTACGCTCCGTCTTTTTGACAGCAGGTATTTTTTGCTTCCAGTATCGCGATTCGCGATCCTGTTACTGTCATTTGCCTGTCAGTTGCCTTGCTGGTACTTAACACGTTCTCCACGACTGTTTGCCGGTTGCCGGTGACACTTTCTCGTTGTATAGGGGTGGAGTTATTTTTGGACTGGAATAGTGTTCTTTTCGGTCCGTTGACTCGATAATTCTAGTACAGTCTGTCGTAACCTCAAATCGTAAACATATCAAACTTTCTTTGACAGTTCCTACATTTGATAGCGAAAATTACTAGTCTCGCGCCAGCTTTGTCTAGCACATAGGTTAGGTTCCTCTCTGTCGACCGTCGACCACAGGCAATTTGCCGTACTTTCTAAAGCCGGCCACTCACGGTCCAACGGCGCAGTACGATTTTGCTGGATACGACGAAATCGCAATAATTTGGATGCAATTTGACCGTGTGTATGCACGACCAACAATGCTAAAACGGATTGGACGGCAATTTAAACTTTTTAACTGCAGCAGTACGATTACATCAGACGTATGTCGAAATTGTATCGTCTGTGACTGTTGACGACAAAATTGTACGATTGCGCAAAACGGGGATTATTTTGACTAGTTCACTGCGTTATTGCAAAAATGTCTAATTACAAATTTGATGCTTTCGTTGCTCTTTCCAAGCCCGTAGGGTGTCTGATTGGTTTAAAACTACAAGAAAACGTTTTAAAAGTGCAGTTTCTGAAGAATTTTAATAATTTTCTTATATCTACGAACGCTAGAATGTGAAAAACTAAAATCAAAAATGTCTAAGCAACCACTCCTTACACCATCTTCGATTATTATATCTTTTTTTTCGTTTTTGAATTTCCACTACACAAACTGCAGCTGCAAAACTTAAATAATACTGCGACAATTTTGTTGTACGATTCAGTTGTACTGCGCCGTTGGACCGTGAGTGGCGGACTTAAAAGTAATAATAGATTAACTAGTGACTTTAAGATGCCCCGATATGTAGCCCCTCTACGGTCATAGCTGAACTACCGATATTAGACGGCAAGGAACTACGGAACTTATCCAGACGGTAATAGTTATAAGAATAGACATGCCGTTTGTGTCAGATGATACTCCAACGCTCTGATTTTGATTTTTCAATTGAACACCCGTTATTTGCATTATTCAATAGTAATACTTTTAGAGTACTTTTTTATTGTAAAAAATTTCTCTAAAAGTATATTTATTTCTTAAAATATCAATTGAATGTTACATAATGATTATTTTATTTTAATTGGCACAAATTAAGTTTTGTAATCGAATGTGAATAAATGCTGTCATAAAATGCTTATTTTTTTTTTAAACAAAATAGTTCCTTCTTCTGCACCTTTAGAGCGGATGTTTAGCAGATGAAGCCAATTTCTTACACCAAGAAAAAATTATTTACGCGACAACACATTTATTTTGAAATATTATTAATTTTAAAAGATTCATTAAAAAATAAATAAAAACTTGTTATCAGTCGTTTTGTTGGCCAAAGTTTCAAAAACTATGTGTTTTTTTTAATCTATACTGATTTCCATAAAAATACGAACACCTCGAAGGAGTTTAGCCATTTTGTTCATATTATCGGATCCGATATGGGGACAGTCAGGAACAAATTATTAAAATTTCAAAAAAAACCATTAACGTTATCTTACCCTTTTTACCTTTTAAAAACAACGTTTCGGCTAGCAGAATTTTGCTTTGCTAGTTGATTTGCGTTAGTTGTGTAGAAAATTTTAGGGCTACAAAGTGAAAAATGCGACGTCATCAATTGAGTGAGTTTGTTGTCGGTATAAGAGAAGCCGGTTTTTCAATAATGCAAATTTCGGACCGTATAGGCCGTAGTGTTTCAACAGTGTTGCAGTGTTGGAGGAGGTGGTCTGAGCAAGGAGTGCATGAGCGAATTCGTGGATCTGGTCGTTCCCAATGAACGTCAGCACGCGAAGATCGTCATCTAGGAATGGCTGCCCTCCGAGACAGACGTTCATTAATTGCAATTGATTGGATGGGTGCATTGGAGCATAGGATCTCTATGTTATCATTTTATCGCCGAATAAGGTCGTTTGAGTTGCGTTCATATCGACCATTTCTTTGCCTCCCATTGACACCGAGACATCGTGCTCGTAGGTTGCAATGGTGCAACGAGCGACCAAATTGGGACCACGAATGGAATCGGGTAGTGTTCTCAGACGATGCCCGTTTTTGTCTTTGGGCTCACGCAGAAGTGTGAGGTGATTACGTGGAGAACGCCGAAATTTGAATTTCGCTGTTGAAACACCATACAGCTTTCATACAAGGCGTGATGGTTTGGGGGGCAATAACGCAAGGTAGCAGGTCCCTTCTAGTTTTCATTCAGGGAAATTTGAATGCAAGAGGATGCATCGATACAATACTGGAGACGATTGCAGTTCCTTACTTCAGAGGGTTAGATCGACCTCTATTTCAGCAAGACAATGCACGCCCACTACGGCAAGAGTCACAACGGAGTACCTTCAACAACATAATGTTGAAAGGCTCCCCTGGCCTGCTCGTTCACCAGATTTGACACCAATCAAACATGTGTGGGATATCATGGGCACACGTCTAGGTAACTTGCAGCATCCCTCGAATAATTTAAATGACCTTCGTATGCGTCCTCAGGAAGCTTGGGACGATATCCCACAGGACGCCATAAACCATCTCCTTTCAAGCATGCCTCGCCGAGGAAATGAGTGCATTAGAAATCAAAATGGACCCACACATTATTGAATAAATTTTTTATTTCACAAGTTTTAGGCCTGTTATTTTAATAATTTATTTGGTTAGATTTACTGCACATTTGGTGAAACTTTCAGTTTTATCAGTCAACTAATCAAGGTGTTCCGATTTATGGAAATCATTATATATTTTTGGCGCACGAACGCCGACGAACATGTTTTAATGATGATTTGCAGTTGTTAATACCATAGAAACTTTGATTAGCATAGCCAAGAATAGACTGATAAATTTGTAAATGCTTATTTTTATTAATTTACTTGTAAGAACATACTTCAATTGTTACTGTTATTATAGTTACAATAAGTAAATGGTTATGCTGATAAAGTAAGTAGGTATACTAATAGCATTAGCATATACTTGAATTTTATTAGTATATTTAGCAGTATCTACTTACAAAATTTGTGCTGTGAGTATAATCCATTCTGCAGTCTTGTGCTGCCTCATCAGATTTGAATAATTCCAAAGAGTTGTACTTTCTCTCAACATAAGATATCGCTCTCTTGGCTTTATTGAGAAACCAGGGCGGAATTTTTTTAGTGAAAACAGACGTGAGCTTTACTTTAATTCCATTCTGAAGGCACTTTGTTCTTGCATCGACAATTTCTTGAATTTTGGGCCCCATGTGCTTCAGCTTAAAAAGTTTTTCAATATCATCTTCTATGCTTTTGGCAGTGATCCTTTTTCCGTCTTGATGTTCCTTATTCTCCTTAAGAAACTTTATCAATTTATCGTGGTTTTCTAAAGCTGTCAATAGTTTGTGAACGACTTCGAAATTATCTTTGCCTCCAAGATGCCTCTCTCTGAAAAGACAATTAATTAATAGTTTTAGAAAAAAAATTGAGCGGAAGTAATTTAGAGCGAATTTTCGGCGACATAGAGAAAATAAGACAAAAGACAGACGATAGGAAACGGAAGAACGTAAATACCTTTTAAGTGATAAGTTGAGGTACTCCCTATAAGTATCATATGCAGTTGTGATGAGATTGTTTTCCAAAAAATGCGCAAACTTCGCAGTACACTCGCTGATGTACTGCTCCTCCTCGATGAGTTCGTGCTTTTCCTGCACCAAGCTCTTGATGAGTTCGGTTAGCTCTTCGAGCTCTTTTTTTTTGCTCGTAATATTCGTCTGCACACTTTTGTCCACGATCTGCTTTATCACAATGTCAGTTTCGTAGTAGATATTCATGTGCTGCGAACCAGAACATTTGCAGTGTTTACAAATAAAATCAAAAAAACCAATTTTGCTGCAAAACCTGAGACTCCAGTGTCCCACTTTTTCGTAGTTAATTTTTCCTATCCAACACGGATCCAGACATTTCGTTTTATACCGAAACTTTGTTATGTTTCCGACCTGGAAAATGTGTTAGTTGTACACAGAGTCAGAAGATGTAGCCAACAGAGATTTTTCTTACCCTGACTTGATCTATACAACTCAGGTTTGTACAAACCAAAACCGGATGGTCGAGACTAATTACTTCCAAGTCGACGGTTGGTGTATTTAGTTTTTCCCTTAGTTCAGTGATGCTTAAGTCTGTGTTCTCTGAATCTTCCTCTTTTTTTTCGAGTTCCATGATCTTTTGTTGCAAGAGCTGAAAAATGTCGGACAATGGTTTCGATAATCCAAGAACCAAATGCCTCGTTTTGTTAATGCTGACGGTGTGCCTTACGTCATGCGGCTCCAGTGCTATAACGTAAGCCATGAATCTAAAAAATTAACCCAAAGACGATTTTTTTATTATTACAGAGATAATTCGGTTATAAAAATGCGGGTAATGCGTTATTCAAAACAGCGGCCAGGATAGATTTGGTAGATGAATTATATAATAAATTAAACTTGGCTTTCGGGAGAGCTAATGGGGATCATCTGGAAAAGTTATCAGATTTATGAATCAGATTTGTATAAATATAAAAATCTGATAAATCATGGGAAACTTGGAATACTTGTGAAGTACACGTCAAAGATTGCTTCGACAGAATTTCCCTCGCCTCTGAAGCATATCCCAACAAATTCCGGTTCTTTGAAAAATTATAAGAATTTTTTGCGACTTAGCTCAATATTATCCAGTACTTTCGAAAAATTATAAAATTTTTATTTTTTGATGATAACCCTTATCTTTATATTGTTACGATTGACGGGCGAATAATTAATGGGGCGTAGGTAACAACTCGACAATTTATTTCTATAACTGGTATTTGCACGAATAACTGCGATTACGTACAAAACAACTTCGCAACTTAAATGCACTCCACTCTTGACTGAATAATAATAAATTTGTTCCCGACGGTGGCCTCTATTTAAACCTATGCGTGCCTCTCGATGGATCCAGAACGCCGTATCGAGAGTCTTCTGGGCCCGCAATCGAGACTTCCGCTTGCATCCGCGCTGTCCATGAGTCAGACTACATACGAGAAGCAACGCGTAGATGCTAGAAGACGCATAGGCGTCGTACGGGGGCGGCGTATGGACTTATTTCGTAATTTCGTAACAATATATAAAAGGCAATGTCCCGACTCACCTATCAACGCCCAGCCCAAATCGGTAATGCTAGAAAGTTGAAATTTGGAGAGAATGTTCATTTTATACTGGATGCATCATTTAAGAAGGGATTTCTCGAAATTCATCCCCTAAGGGGGTTAAAAGAGGTGAAAAAATTTGTATAGGACCAAAATGTCTATTATAAATTTACATCGTTACGTGAAACCTGGTATATTTTAATTCTCTTCAATACAAATAAGGAAATACTTATATAAGCATTTTCGGAGGTTCGACCCCAAAGGGGTTGAAAAGTGGTGTTTAAGTTCGGCGCCTAAGTTTGTATGGGAACAATATTTCTACTATAAATTGAAATTTTTACGTGAAACTTGGTATTAGTGTTCTTCAACACAAATAATGAAACCCGTTGTGATAACCCAAACTTCCCGCCTCTAAATTGACCTTGAAAAAGTTTGAAAGGCCCACGAAAAATTCAAAATTCAAAGTTTGGTCTTGGCTTTGAACTTGTGCAAGTAAAAATATTATATGAGGATAAAACTTTAGAGAGGGAGCATTTAATTGCTCATTTAATTAAGTTTTACTATATTGAAGAAAGAAACTTTAATTCTTGAATTGAAGAAAAATGATGAGCGATTTTTTAAGCAAAATGCCTTATGATTGGTAGCACAGGAGGAGTTAGTATCTTGGAGAGCAGAGACTCCTTCTACTTCTGTACCTTCGACATCTAAACATTCAATACTTTCTCTAGTGGGCCGACCTAGAGTATCATTTGAAGTTTAGACATAAAAAATGGCAAGCAAGAACCGCTGACAAGGCAGGTACAGAAGTACGAAAAAAAAAAGAAGATGTGGTGTGGTGGGACACCAGGTAAGAACGAAGTTCCTTCGGCTAATGTAGAATCGACACAATTTGCAAAAAAAAATCGTGCTCAATTTTATGTAGGTTTTCTTGATTTTTCTCTTAAATTTTGCTGATTAGTTTTTATTTAAGTACAGGAAAGTATTTAGGAAATTCAGTATTTTAGGAAATAATAAATTACGTAAAATAAGTAGAATTATCAATATATATATATATATATATATATATATATATATATATATATTTAAATGTTTGGAATTGAAGGGAGAATTTGTTTTAATTATTATTTAAAAAAGGATGAGAGAACGAAATGAAAGAGGGAGAAAGAGAAAGGTATTATTATCCACTACTCGCTTGTGTATACGACTGTCGCGCCTGCGCACGTCTCATTTAACGGTTTTATTCCACGGACTTTTTCTTACGGTTTTACTATCCCATTTGTTTCAGTTCGGTCGCGCAGCAAAATCCCTATCTCCAAGCCTGCCGTAAGGAACTTCGTTCCAAAAATTCAAGAGGAATTTCGTAGCAAGCTTGGGTTGATTGTGGACCAACCGCGGGCAGGAGGAAGCGGAACATCTAATGGGAACACTGTAAGGCGATTTTTTGATACTCCCAAAATTTCAGCAGAGATCACCGGAGTATAGGAAAATTTAATCTACAGTTTTTCTGTGATTTTTAAACAATTGCTTGTGGAGAAGAAATACAATTAGAAGCATACAATGCATACGCCATTGAAACGACGAAAATATTTTTCGACGAATGATTAAAAAAAATAATGACTGCGTAAATTTATTTTATTGATTTATTCAGGAACTACAAAACCGAATTTTTTGAAATCTAATGCAAAAAAAAACATAATAGGCATGCAGTCGTCACGTTTCCGACAGCGAGGGAAGTACTGTCTAAACTCTTTGGACCAATTTTTTTCGTCATGTCGTCGGCTGAGAATTATTTTGAACCAAGTCCCTAAAAACTTTGTCATGGAAATTACCCATCAAAATTTTAATCGTGTGCTATAGATTTTGTAATGCAAAATAATACTTACCATTACTACTAAATATTTTAATTATTGTCGTATTTATTGCCATACTACTTGGCATATCCATAACAACAATAATTTCAGAATAATGCAAAAAGTGAAAATGGACTTGGTTCAAAAGTGTGCAAAAAATATGACTAGAATTTTGTTTATTGAACCATGTCCGTTGTAATAACAAGAATGAATACATACATATCAAAACAAATTTTTAATTTAAGATAATACAAAATATTTAATATTTAGGTAAATAACTGGAAACATTATTAACTTCATTTAATGGAAAATTTGTGAAAAATCTACTAAATATGTACCTATTATAAGAAATTTAATATAAATATTTCTCGTAGTATGTACGACCAGTTTGTGCCATATATTTAAGCATAGCTTTAATGTCATTTGCCTTCTTTTTTCCGTCACTGGATGGAAATTAATAATTAAAAAGCACGAAATTTCTACAAAATGGTGTAATTTTTCGGAATGAAATACTTCATCATGTTTTAAGCAAATTTCTCGTTGAAAAATAAGGATTTTACAATTAAGCTCCACCCCTCGGCTTATGACGAATAAAAAAATCATCAGAAGTGAGATAGGGGGGGTGGACGGTACTTATATTTTGCCTTTTTTTTAATATACATAGCCATCTTTTCACAACAAGAAACTTAGAACATAGTTAAAATGGCAATATGGATTTTGCAACAAATATTTTTACTATTAAAATTACTCTTATTTAATAACACAAATACAACCAGCGGGTCTACCGGACCTGGGTTGCTCAGGTACACAGATAAAATGCATTGCCCCGGATAAGCGTAAAACGCAGTGAATAGTGAATTGTGGTTTATGGTTTTTAAAATACCATCTTACCATGGCTTAGATTTATTATTTATTTATTACCCCTCAGGATTATATTTAAAGATGTATAAGTACTAAAGGCTACAATGTAGAAAATGATGGTATTTAAAATATGAAAATTTTCGTGACAGAACACTATTAGTGGACCTCTTACCTCTATTTTTGTTTATGTGACCAAAATCACCAACATGAAGTATCAAAAATTACTACTAGTATAACTCAACTAATAACTACTAAAAAAAAGTGAAATAAAAAATGTATCTGTATTTACGCCATTAATTTTGTATCTAGATACAGATATTTTGTACTTGAATCCGATTGTATCTAGATACAGATACTAGATACCCAAAAATGTATCTAGATACTTTTTTTAGATACAAGTATCTAGATACTGCCCAACACTGATGGCTAGTAGATAATGCTGGATTTTGATATGAAATAGGACATGGTACCATATAATTCTACAAAATCGAACGAAATAGGACTTGGTTCAAATAAATACTTCAACTAATTGCTTTTACTGTAATTGTAGAAAGTTATGCCCTTTCAAAAGACTATATTTTCATAACAGGAGACTGTATGATACAAAACCTATTATTTAAGAAAAAATGGACTTGGTTCAAAATAATTCTCAGCCGACGATGTGTTCTCGAGTTCGAATCATACATGTGTAGCGTTTAATTTATCCGTTTTCTTCGTTACGTTGGGTGTGAACAGTTAGCGCCGGCAAAGAAAGTAATCTTTAGTTCTACCACATGTTCTCGTTTGCAGGTGGCACGTTTGGTTTGCGTCAGGTTTTGGTCGTTGGGGAGGATTTTTTCGATAAATTACCGTTCGTTTTTATGATAATTATTCTAATGTTTCCTTAATTTGCCGGTTTAACTCTTTTGCTTGCGACATGAATATTTTATGTGCGTTTTTGGAAGTTCCCGAAATGAAACCTTTTTAATTTAATTTTCTTGCAGTTGATAGTTTTATGTTGAATTTTTGCCGTTTAAATATGATTTCGTTCTCTGATTATTTTGCCATAGTATTTGGAAACCTCGCATTTTATTTTAATTTGATCATCTCACTGTATTTTAGCGCATTTATGGTACTAATTTCCCAATGTTTATCTGCATTTAAAGACTATGACTGTTCATTTTTGCATGTATTTAACTGTCCCGTAACCGTTAATTTTTCTCGTGAACAAGTGTTGCGCTCGGCGAATTTAGCTAATCAAAGAATGTAAAAAAAAATCATTTATCTCTCTTTTTACATGTTTATATTCATAAGTTGTCGTAGATTTAAGTCCATGATTTTATTTTTTTTATTCGTTAATTTTAGTTGTTCTCATTATCAGTGGAGATTTCTCTGAATCCACTGAATTAATGGTTTTATTATTATTTTAGTTGTTTTAATGATTTTAATTAGCCGATAGATGCCCAATCCCAGTTTATTAAATAATTAAGTAAATACTCGATTTCATAGTCAGCAGTTTTCTAAGTTTGTTTATCACGCTCGTAATATTAATATTGTTTAGAAGGTATCGCACTTAATTAGGGGTTTACCGAATTAATTTTAAGTTTTGCATGCTGACTTTTTGTAGGATTAAATTTAATTAAAATCGTGGGTTATGCTCATAGATTTTAAGAGTTTTATTAGTGGAATACAATTGCGTAGCGCTTTAGAAGATAGTTTTGCATGTTGTTTTTTTTTTGTGTTATGTGTAAATTTATTTTCATATTTTATTTTTCCGTTCATAATTTACACATTTACTCGATTATTCTTTTGATATGCTTATAATTCTTTCTTTTAATATATGTATCAAAATGTTAGAAATGTTTAATTATTATACCTCTTCCCCTACATATGCAGTTTAGCTCTTCCATTTCCAAGGAAATGGGCCTACACCCAAGTACAGTTAGTGTCCAAAAGCTCGGCCGCGGTCAAACTATTTGGGCACCACAGTTTGCATTTAAGCGACAGACTAGTAACTAATCTCTCAGATAATTTCTCAGTTCTTAGTTGATAAACGTTCGCCCTTTCGATGACAGTAATGGACCATTCCCCAATTTAATAAGTTAAATTTTCCGTATAATGGCGGAGTTCTTGACGTACCTACGTCGTACTTGTAACGCAGTCACCCTTTATTTAAATAAAATATTGAATTTGAATAAAACCTTCCTTACAGTATTTTATTTAAATAAAGGGTGACTGCGTTACAAGTACGACGTAGGTACGTCAAGAACTCTACGTAAGTGCCCTATATCGTGCGTCATGATCTTCTGTCATGCGCAACCCTGCGCCCTTTGCGTATTCTCGACCCTTATCGAGATACCAAGGTTAAGTGGTATCAGAATTATTCTTACATAAGTATGTTATTTCACTGAGATATCTGTTACTTTGACAAAATCCATGTTCAAATTAACTTTATAATCGACTAATGCGTGCAACCAATCCAAAGGCATGAACATTTCAAATAATAATAATAATAATAATAATAATTTATTTACGGAATATAACTCCACTTTACAAATAAAGGGAAAAAAAAACAGTGATTTCTTGACTCCACGATACAGTACAATATTAATACAAATTAAACAAATAAAAAGTTGAAAATGAAACTAAATAAGATATGAATGTTTTACACTGATTAAACGCAACCTTACCTTCATTTATTCAGTGTCAAACTCGACATTTTAAAAGTCCCAATGTTGACAATTTATTAGAAATTTAATTATTGATTTTGTTTAATGCATTAATCGTCTGGATATAATTAAAACTATTCATATAGTCGTTTAAATTTGCAAGTTTAACGCTCAAACATGTCTCCTAGGAAAATATCCCTCGCGCTCGTGATAATTTTCTTGGAAATATGTTTTCGGGATAACCTTTTATTTAATCTAATAGCACTTATCATATAAGGAAAAATTATTAGTGAGATCTTAGTAGTGTGGCGACATGTGTGTACCCCCACTTGCCGAAAGATCGTACTTTCGCGCTATTTGGGGAAACCAACCAGTGGACGGAAATAGCTTCTTCCCGGACAAAAGTCCCGCCGGACGCTGAATTACACCTGTCTGCATTGGCGTCACCACTTTCGCGGATAAGCGCCGCGTTCCTTTAAATTTGCAAAGTGATTAATCACACCGAAGGGCTAACTTTTTATTTAATCGAATAGTACCTACTTACTTATCATCAGTACGCGGAAAAATATCTTACGGGTGCAATTCCCCAGTTGAAGTAAGTTGTATTTTACGGCGAGTAGCGGGGACGCTTCGATCTGGTCCACAAGGTTGTAGCCAGTGCGTCTCTAGGAGTGTTTACAGCTAGTAAAAAAACTACTGCTATATTACTATATTACTTCAAATAATAATACTCGGTGCCCTTATTAATTTTTCAACCACAGGACCACAGATTTGTGATCTTGAAATGTTCTATTATGTTAATATAATCCAAAAGAAAAATATATTTGTAATTAAAGTACTGACGCGGCAGCACTGGCTCGAGCGTCTGAGTTATTATTCCGCCCGTTGCTTATCATATAAAGATAAATTATTATTAAGATACATACCGCTGAATTTCCTGGTAAGAAGTTGTCCAGCTGGTCCGACAGCTTTCCATCGTCGTTTTCGCCAAATTTACTTTGTTCTCTAACGTCAGGAACAGTCTAAAAGATTCGTTGTCGAGACAAAAAGTGTTCGCCTTCGATATGCAAATATTCTTTGTGATTTTTGTCGTCAAGTCTAACAAAATGGGCAGCGTGGAACCTGGGGTGTAATCACTGCTTTTGGTGTTCGTGAACAGAAAAACCACGTTCTTGCAGGCGCTCTTGTGAAACTGCGACAAGATCCGTTCCAGGCAATATTGAAAAAATATCGTGCTCCTGTCGTTCGAAGGTTTCATTAATAAACAGATGGCGTTTATATGTTTCAGCTGGTCCAGATAGGCTAAAATTTCTTCGCAGTGTTGTTCGTCCTTTTCCACTCCCTCGGTGTCCCCAAACCCCGGAGTGTCGATCAGGCGGATGAGTCTGTCGTCCGCTGGGAATAGGTACATTTTAACTGACTGGGTGGCCGACGAACCTACTTGTTGTTTTTCATTGTCATCTTTGCCCACTTCTATGGTTTTCACATCTTTATTCGCGTCGTAGATTGTAAAGTGTGTTGGTATAAGGACAACTGTTTCCTTTTTTATGGCCTCGTCGAAGGTTTCGCTGTTCAGGTGGTTGGCGAAGGCGTTGATGAATGTGGATTTGCCTACGCCGGTTTCGCCAAGAAGAAGGATGTTGATGGTCTTGGAGTTATCTTCGATGTAGTGATTGGCGCTGCTGTCACTAAATCCCTGCGAAAAATTAAGTGTCTTTGATGCAGTTAATGTTTTGAAAAACTGAAGAAGCACGGAATAAAAATGGAAATTGGTGTTTTATTTTGAAAGAATATGACATAATTCTGCGTGTGGGATGATTTCCGAAACTACTGGCTTCAGATTTGTGAAATTTTAGATATGATTTTGAAAAAAAAAAACAGTGTAGAAAGATTTTACAATCGTAGAAAGTTCAAACCATATCCCATGAAATCTTCTTAACGTTTTAAAATTATCGCTAGTATGGTAAATTGTTATTCAAAATTTATCTGATTATCCTTCGTTAAGATAGTGGCAGAGTGACACCATCTTTTGAAGCAACACAATAATTTGATAAACTTATCAGCTCATTGTTAAAAATATCGGCAGATAAAGCATTTAAACCGATTAACATGGACTTTATAAAACAACTTGTGTAATTCAATTTGAAATCTACATTTCTTTTGCTAAAATAAAATGACATGCCTGTATGTATATACTCGTATTTCTTAAAATAATCCCACCGATTTTTGTGAAGAGATTAATTAATAAATTTGGATTATACGATCACAGCTAAAAACAATAAGAAAATGTCTGACCAAAATTCCAAGGACGTCGGTTTAATAATTTCTCTTAAATTTAAGCATTGTCGTTTAGACAACAGACGCTAAAAATTAACAAGGAAAAGTTAAATCAACGTTAGTTATCTAAATCTTTCGTAACTAAGTTCTTCACTCTTAAAAATTTCCAATTTAAATTTCCTAAACGGAGAATTATTGACACAACGATATGAGATTGACACCTACAGTTATAGCGTTTTATTCTTTCATCTTTCAGGACTATAGGACACAAATTATTGATCAAACCACCCTCGTCAGAGCCATCCCAATTAAATAAGCTCTTAACGAAAAAAAAAACCGCATTGAGATCGGTTCAGGCGTTTGAGAGCCTACAGACATATACACACATGCACACATACAGAGACAAAGGAGTCAAAGTTATAACACACCTCCTTTTGTGTGGGGCGTTAAAAATTAAAAAAGACAACTTACCAAATCACTACCTTCATTTGCAGTATCTTTCTTTTCTCCTTCTACGGTATTAAATGTCGCACCAGGTACATTTTTTGTTGTACTTTTCTTTCGGGTGGTCGATGACATTTTGAAGGGTTATTGAAGGTTCCTAAAACATTTGAGGTATGTGCGTAGTTGTTATCTTAAGATAAAATTACCCAAGGAGAATTCGTCAGTTATCTAGTTATTTTGTTTTTCTTGTGTATCTACTGATTAGCGGCTGCCATCATTTTTCGTAAGAGATTATTTTTGCAGAATTTGTTGTTGGCAAAAGAATGTTAAACATAGGTATTTTTACTACGAGTAGTACAGCTTCCGAGTGAGTTGTAGACACCCCTATAGTTGTCAATTCTATTGGTTTATTACACTGCTCTGAATGCTCTGACTTGACAAATGAAATTTGTGTTTCACACTTCAGCCAAAAACCCTTTACTTCAGAGATTAAAATAAATTTAACAACGGTAGCGAAAGGGTAAATTTGCAATTTTTACTTGCTGTTTATAACTGTGCGCGACCAGGAGTACACGACGATTACAAATTAGAGATGTGACCAACATCAGTGAGTGCGATATTTAAACCTACGGTACCACGTATACAGGAGCACAATACTCCGCAGAAATTAGGAATATCTTCACCTTGTTGATTACTCTCCAAATTCATCTAGAATACCTTCATTCGTTTTTTTCTGTCGAACAAACATGAGATCACTTGAGATACAGATATTTCTCTTAAACCTGCTTATATTCAGACTATTATTAGCATTGTTTGGCGTTGCTAAAATACATCAATATATCATCGAATAAGATACTGGTTTCAGTATCTTATCGAATGAGATACTGATTGCTAAGAGTATTTCATTGTTTTACGAATTTACTAATAAACCACTATTTATTATGAAAATGTACAACGCATTTATGAAATTCAGAACCAGTCAATGGTCCTTGAAGTTCAACATCACATGAAGACACACTGACAGAAGAATCTATTAGTATTTTTCGGGCAATTTTTATCTTCTGCTCTAAAGAATCTTCCACGTAGCCTGTTGCCACTTTATCAGAAGACTATCCACCAAACCTTTTAAGCGTAGTCATGTCAGCTCCCTGGTCCACAAACAACGTCTGTTGACCTGTCCCTCAACCATTGCTTAAACAGTTGATATTCACGGTCGTATAGCTCTTTCGAAGTATCAGGAAGCAAATTCTGCACCACACTTAATGCCTTTTTACGGATTTCTTCTGGAATTTCCATTATTTTTCCTTTGATAAAACTTGATGACATTTTTTTTTTAATTCAACAATTGTTTATATACAGTTCTGTCATAGTAACTGCCGCCAACTACATATTTTGATTTCGAATATATTTACATTTTATGAAGGAAATTAAAGAATATAAGCAGGTATAAGAGAAAATTTAATATTATAATGCCAGTATAGGCTCGTGAGTCAGTATAACACTCGCACAATCGTGCTCGTGTCATACATACTCACTCACCTATACTGGCTTATTTTTGTCACTTGTATAATACATAACTATTACCTTACCGCTAAAAATACCTATGTTGAAGTACATATTTTATCGAAAGATAAAACAATTTCGTTTTATCTAAAGTGCCTAGTATGTGTCTGTTGTTTCTCAGGTTAAACTGTGTGACCTTGCTAACTCAAAATGATTAATTTCGCTGCCGTCGAGGATACGCCCAACACAATCAACATCCTGCTGATGGGCGAAACTGGCGTCGGAAAATCAACTTTCGTCAACTCCTTCGCCAACTACATTCGCACCGACAACTTCGAGAAGGCTAAAAGATTACCAACTACTCACGTGCTCATTCCCACCCTCTGCACCGTCTACGGCACAAACTGTATGGAAGGCCAAAACCTGACCGTCGGCTCCGACGACAACGAAACGCAAGACGTAGGTTCCTCTGCCACGCAGTGCGTCAAAAACTATATGTTTCCTTTGGAAGGCGAAAACTTGCTTCTGCGCTTCATCGATACACCAGGACTCGGAGACACGGCGGGTCCTGACAAAGACGACAAACACTGCGAAGCAATTTTGTCGTACTTATCGCAGCTGGACAAGATTAACGCGATTTGTCTGGTGATGAAACCTTTGAACGATAGGAATACGGTGCATTTTAGCTACTGCGTGAGGAGGATTTTGTCGCAGTTGCACAAGAGCGCGTGCGACAACTTGATTTTTGTGTTCACTAATACCAAAGGCAGCGACTATACGCCCGGCAGCACTTTTGCTCTGCTGAAGGAGATGAAGGCAGAACTGGCGTCTAAACCGCCGTTTGTTAACATCCCGTTGGAAAAAAACAACGTCTTCTGCTTAGACAACGAGTGCTTTAAGTACCTGCTGGCTTTGAATTTTCAGATCGAGCTCTTTCCACGCACTCTGGAAAGCTGCGTGACGAGCTGGAAAATTTCCTGCGAGGAAATTATAAGGTAATTATATAATAGTATAAATGTAACAACTAGTTTTTGATTTAAATTAAATAACTATCTAACAGAGGTTTAACGTTTCAGGTTTATCAGATATGTTCAGAATTTGCCTGCCCACAATGTGAAACAGACTATAAGCATAAACGAAACTAAAGAACTTATTCTGAAATTGTCGAAACCGCTGTCCGATATTTGTCAGTTGATGCATGAAAACATCATTATTTTAAAGACGAAAGAACAGGAAACGGCTAGAGCGAACCAAACAATTGAAGAGCTTAAACAAAATTTGTATAAACCTGGAGTCGATATAGAAATTGTAAAACTCGAGCATTCTGCTATGGTTTGCACAGGGTCCAAGTGTGTTGACAAAATAGAGGTAACCACTAATCTCTTCTGGAAAATTTGTACACTAAAACTGAAATGATTTTTAGGTGGGTCAGAGCACGAAGAGTGCCTACAAGACGAGATGCCACGAAAAGTGTTTCCTGAGTGCCGTCACGTACGACGTCGTAGGCCATTGGCTTCTTGCGACTTGCAGCAAGATGTATACATTCCGATCTGCGCCTTCCTGCAAGCACTGCGGCTGCTCCTACAAGTTACACATGATAATTTTCTACGACACAAAACTAGTTGAGAAGCCAGTATTCAGCGAAGATGTTATGTCCGGTATTGATAGCGAAACGAAGCAGCTCCAAAAAATTCAAGAGTGCATCGACACATTACAACGGGAAAAATGCGAACTTCAGCAAGAACTGGATTACATAAGCGAGTGTACTGCGAAGTTTGCGTATTTTCTTCAAAACAACGCTATAACGTCGTCGTACGACAGTTTCCAAGAATACCTTTACTTGTCGCTTGAAAGGTAGACAACTGTTTCACGTAAAAGAAAACACTTTCTTATTTATTTATTTTAGAGAGAAAAGTCTTGGGGACAAGGCTAACCAAGCTGTGATGAACCGTTTGACGGAAATTCTGACCAGACACGAGAATTTGGTGAAGGTACTGAAGGAGAAACTTTCGCATGATGTCGATAGTACAGAAGTGACAGCAGAAAGTCTCTACAAAGATGCGCAAGAACTCTTTAACTTGAAGCATGCGGGGCCCAAAATTAAGGAAATCTTTGATGCCAGAGCTGCTTGCGTGAAGAATGCAGTCAAACCTCCTTTCAAAACTGTTGTGGCCGAGAAAATCCCGAAGTGGTTTTTCAAACGTGGCACAGTGGCACAAAAGTGAAAATACATGTCCAAAATTGTTAAAAATAAACATCTGTTTTTAGTCCCCGACAGAAAACAAGGGGTGTTAATAATTTTGTTTGCTTTTTCTCCCTGTGTGTATGTTTATCTATGGCATTGTAGATCCCAAACGAATGAACTAATTTCAATGCGGTGTTTTTTAATTGAAAGCTCATTTACTCTGGATGGTTCTTAGCTATATTTGACGATAACCACTTCAATCATTTCAAAATTATCAGTGTTTTTGTCTGTTGCACCGTAGCTCCCAAAAGGACTAACCGCTTTCAATGCGGTTTCCTGAAAGGCAAAAAAGAAAGAGCAGTAACTGCACATGTAGACTTCAAATAGGCTTTTTATAGATGACGTTTCTATAATACCAAGTCATTCTGTCGGTAATTCTTCGTTTGATCGAATGTTTTATTTATAGGCCGGCGGAGTATAAGTAGTACTTATGCGCCACTCAAACACGCTGTCATAGAAATGACCATGAAATGACACTTAAACCCTGGTAAAAACGTCATATAAGTGTCAGTTATATGACGTTTGAAAATAAATATCTATTATTGCTGCAAATTTTGCCAACTTCAAAATAATTTTGCCCTTTTGAGGTGACATAAGAAAGCTCCGCGTTGCCTCACCTTGTATAAATAAAGAGTGTGTTTGTAAAGTTTGAAGATAAGACCCTCAAAATTTGAAATCTGCCTTTTCACCCCGTTTCGAATTATTTGGCAATTAAGTGAGATTATTTTATCAGTTAACGTATTACAAACATGTTTCCATGATTCAGCCTAAATGACGAATGCGATTTGTGAATAACGGCTACCCAAAATATGTATATAATTCATTTATTCCTTAATTAACATTAAAATTCAAAAAATATCACAGATCCACAAGGTTTGTGGTTTTAAAAACGTCAACACAAAGTGTCACTGCAACGGATTATGTTCAAAATAAAAGTTGGTTGGAAATAAATAAATAGAGCTTTTGGCGAAGTGGCCTAAAAACCCACGAATAGAACGTTTAATAACTTTGACCACTGAGTGGCTCATTTATACAATTTAATACATGTTAGCACAGACAGTATAAAAATAATCAAATACAATAAACACACTGACGGGCAAAAAAACCCGGCCACCCTGAAATATTAATTTATTTTAATTTCTTAAAGTGGTTTTGCGAAATATTTCAGTGCGGTGTATAAAAGGTAAAATTGCAAAATCTAATTCATAAACTAGTTTGGTATTTTTTCAGTAAATATTGACTTCAGCCCAGTTTTATTATTATTATTATTATTATTATTAATAAAAGATAAAGGGCAGAGGGCAAGCTTTGTTATGCCCACAGAACTGTACAATTACAACAATATGTTAACAATTCTATAAACTGTCAAATCTAGATTTAAAAACATTAACATTAGGACTTCCTCCGGCAACTTGTTCCAAGTGTCAAACACTCTGTTACGAAATGCTGTCTTACAGTTGTGCGAAAGTTCTTTTTTTCAGTTTGAAGCAATGACCTCTAGTTCTGGAATATGGGCATAAGGTAAATAAATCCTGCATCGATGGATTCTCGAGCCTCAACGATTTGAAGGTGAAAATTACATCCCCTCGAATTCTTCTGTCCTTCAATGTGGGTAGCGACATTATGATAAGACGCTCAGAATAAGACGGTCGGAAAGGGTTGTTACCATAGGGAAGACGAGTCATTCTTTGTTGTACTGACTCCAAACTAAGTATTTTGATCTCCAATAAGCACAGGCCACCAAACGTTAAAATTTTTATACAACTTTAACGTGGTGCTTACACTTGGTTTTATAAAAGATCTTTGTAAGAAATACCCAAGGAATTTGCTCTTTTAATGACACTCACGATGTGATCACTCCATGTCAATTCTGAGTTTACTATTACACCCAGATCCAATTAGAAATTAGTACTGATTAATTTGAACCCCTTCTGTTCGTTTGACCAGAGATAATAGAGTTACGACAGCCTTTGAATTCTCCATAACAAATGCATGGGAGTGAAGCGAACACGAAATATGACAAAAAGGACCGTTGGGAGCGCAAGATTTGTGTTGGTAAACCTAATATTACTAAACGTGACATAATATGATGCGATGGTTAAAAATTATATTTAACAAACAATATATTGTTACTAAGCACAGGAACAGTTCTATAAAAATAACACTGATAAGTAAACCGATGATTTTCTACACCTATAACTAATTATTAACTCATTGGAACTGGTAAATGCTCTATGAATGGGACAAAATGATTAATTTCCTGTGTTTTATAGGTTGTTTCTGCAGTACCCTATTATGGAATTTCAATGTATAAAATATACTCAATCAAATGAATTAATGAAAGCATGAGAAAATTAATGACTTCGTATACGTGTTTAATTTATATAACTTGACAACGCAGAGTTGAAACTCCATCCGTGCGTCCCTGGGTCGATGCACTCCTTTTTTGTTCAAAGAAGTTAAAGGAATCCTGCGAACCATTGGTGTTTTGGTTTTGAAAGCATTTGAAATAATCTTGAGGTCTCTAGATCCAATTGAATTGACGTAATAGTTTGATAAACTTAACGGCTTATTTTCATCCGTGCATCAAGTCACGTATGCTTCGCTGAATTCTCGTTCTTATCTTTGTTATCTGTTACAAACTGCCCACGTCGTTTGATCGGTAATTTACCCATTTCTGGATAAATACTCAAATCTATAAAGCAAATGCAGGTAACAAATATTTCGTAACAAGGAATCAAGTTTACCCTTTCTGAGAGTAAATTTCAACAGTCAAACGGAAAGCAAAATAAGACAACTCACCGACTTATCCACGGGATCTACCCTCCTAGTCTCTTCCTTCCTAGTCTCTTCCTTTTTTTCTTCGAAGGGTTTCGACGTCGCGCCGTCGGTCGTCTCAGAAATTTCGCTTTTAGCATCAGAGTTTGTTTTCATCTGTTTCAGCAACTCTATTTGATTACGTAATTGCTCGATCATCTCGTCTTTAGTTTTAATCAAAAGATCCTTAAATTGTATAACTTCATCTTTCTGTTTTAGAAGTAGCTGGTAATCCACTCCGGCCAGTTTCGTTGAGGGGTTTTTACACGACGTGCAAGTAAATGTCGAAGAGTTAACAGGCTTACCATCGTTCAGACTTTTGGCACACGTTGGGTGGAATTCACAGGACCACTGGACACATGTAATGGGGGTGAAAACTTTCTTGTTGCACTTTTTGCAGAGTGCATTACTCGTCTTTGAGGTGGTCGGAGCCATTTTGGAGGGTCAGGGAAGGCAGTACCTTGTAGGAGCTTTCATCGTTGTTATCTTAAGATATACTTGTTTACGGAGAAAAAAATCTTGAAAGGAGACTATCAACTGTCAGCTGCGATTCCTCGAATGGATTAGATTTCATTTATCTTCTTTTGCAATACGATCTAAAAACAGTTCCGTAAATCCCCGGAGTTCAAATAAGGAAATATTTTATCAAAAGGTAAACACCTTCGATTCGCTTTTCCCCTCTAAGAGCGCATTATTTGTCCGTTGTAGTCAGTTCAAACGCGTCTTTCTAACCCAAAATGTTCGACATCTCCGAAATCGAGGATTCGCCCAAAACGATCAACATCCTGTTGACGGGCGAAACCGGCGTCGGAAAATCAACGTTCATCAACTCCTTCGCCAACTACATCCGCACCAGCAACTTCGAGGAGGCCTAAAAATGAAAGCCCTCATGCTCATCCCCACCCGGATCACCGTCTACGACGCCAGCTCCATGGAGGACCGCAGCCTGACCACAGGTTTCGACAAGAACGAAAAGCAGGATGTGGGTTCCTCAGCGACGCAGGGCGTCAAAACCTACTTGTTTCCTCTAGAGGGCGAAAACTTGCTCCTGCGGTTCATCGACACGCCAGGAATCGGGGACACAGCGGGTCCTGACAAGGACGACCAAAACTGCGAAGGAATTTTGTCGTACTTGTCGCAGCTGAACAAGATTAACGCGATTTGTTTACTGATGAAGCCCACGAATGATCGAAACACGGTGCTTTTTAGCTACTGCGTGAGGCGCCTTTTGTCGCAGTTGCACAAGAGTGCGTGTGATAATGTCGTTTTTCTGTTTACTAATACCAAGGGTACCGACTACAGGCCTGGGGCCACGTTTACTCTATTGAAGAGCCTGGTGGAGGAAATCGAGACTAGACCGCCGTTTGTGAAAATTCCGATTAACAAGAATAACGTTTTCTGCCTGGACAACGAAAGCTTTAAGCACTTGCTGGCTTTGGATTATGGCGTGGAGGTCAATGCACGCACGCTAGAAAGCTGCAAGACGAGCTGGCAGATTTCCTGCGAGGAGATTTTAAGGTAATTAACTAACTAGTACCAGTGTAAATAACAACCATCTAATTCGTTGAAGCTTGACGTTTCAGGTTCATCAATTACGTCCAGAATTTGCCTCCCCACAACGTGAAACAAACAATAAGCGTCAACGAAACTAGAGAATTTATTCTGAAACTGTCGAAGCCGCTGTCCGACATCTGTCACTTGTTGCAGGAAAACATCATCACTTTAAAAACGAAAGAAAAAGAATCGGCTAGAGCGAATCAGACGATCGATGAGCTTGAACGAAATTTGTATAAACCGGGTGTCGATTTGGAGATTATAACCCTCGAGTATCCTGCTACCGTGTGCACAAACGTCAGCTGTGTTGACACAATAAGGGTGATTATCCATCAATTCGAACGAATTTTTACAATGAAACGATTTTTAGGTAGGTCAAAGTACCAAGCTCGTCTACAAAACGAGATGCCACGAGAAGTGCTTTCTAGGTGTCGTCACGTACGACGTCATAGGCCACTGGAGTCTTATAACTTGCAGCGAGATGTCCAAATTCAAAATTCCGCCTTCTTGCAAGCATTGCGGATGCTCATACAAGGACCACATGACGATTTTCTACGACACCAGGGTGGTAGAGAAGCAAATGATCGACGAAGAAGTCGAGTCCGATCTTTACAATGAAGAAAGGCAGCGCCAAAAAATTCGGGCGCTTGTCGAGGCAGTAAAAGTGGAAAAACGCGAACTCGAGAAAGAACTGGACTACATAAGCCAGTGTGCGGCGAAATTTGCCTACTTTCTTCAAAATAACGCTATAACGTCGTCGTACGACAACTTCAAGGAATACGTTTACTTGTCGCTGCAAAGGTAGAGAAGAGTTTTGTAAAAAAACACTTATTTAAATTGGTTTCAGGCAGAAAAGTCTTGGGGACAAAGCTAATCTGGACATCGTGGCGAGTTTGACTGAGATTTTGACCAAACACGATAATTTGCTGGCGATATTGAAGGAGAAATGTTCGCTTGTCGATGGTAGAGAAGTGACGGAAGAAAGCATCTACAGAGATGCGGAAAGTCTGTTCAACTTGAAGCACGCGGGACCCAAAGTTAAGGAGATTTTTGATGCTAGAGCTGCCTGTGCGAAGAAAGGAGTCAAAGCTCATTTCAAAACTATCGTGTCGGAGAAAATCCCGAAGTGGTTTTTCGGACGTGCTTCCGAATAAATTGAAATATTTACATATTATGTAGCAATTAGTAGAATTGTTTGAGGGTACAAAAATTAACATGTGAACTTAACTTGTTGTAGTTTCAAGTGTAGCTGGATTAGTTTCATTAAAACTAGCTTCGACATGGCTTTGTTCTTTGTCTATATAAACCACGTGGTAGGAAATTTTCTTATTCGAGGTTCACTCTTTTGTTTCTCAAGTTCTAACCAAAGTTTCAGAATGTTTTTAGTCAAATAAGTATATCATAATAACACACTTTTTAACTTCTCACTCGTGAATTGAAAAAATCAAACAAACGGAAACGAAACTATTTTGAAAACAGTACCTACGTATAATAAGTACTAACAACATAACAACTGCACAAGAACAGCGGGGAAGACACACGTATTAATGGCAGTCGGAATAGATCGTAGATCCTCCATTCTCCAGTCGTGGAAGTGCTTGCGTATCAAACATCGATAATTCCGAAGCTTTGTTCTGAACATAAGATACCGCTTCCAAGGCTTTATTGAAAAACCAGGACGGAATTTCTTTAGTGATAACAGACTTGAAGTTTGCTTTAATTCCACTCTGAACGCACTTTCTTCTTGCATCGACAATTTCTTGAATCTTGGGCCACATGCGCTTCAGCTTAAAAAGTTTTTCAATATCATCTTGTATGCTTTTGGCAGTGATCTCTTCTCCGTCCTGAAGTTTCTTATTCTCCTTAAGAAACTTTATCAATTCATCGTGCTTTTCTAAAGCGCTCTGTAGATTGGAAACGACTTTGGGATTAGCTTCTCTTCCAAGACTCTTCTCGCTGAAAAGACAATTAATTAATAGTTTTCGAAAAAAAAAAATTGAGCGAACTTTCGGCGACATAGAGAAAATAAGACAAAAGACAGACAGTAGGAAACAAAACAACGTCAGTACCTTTCAAGTGATAAGTTGAGGTACTCCCTGTAAGTATCGTATGCAGTCGTGATGACATTGTTATCCAAAAAATGCGCAAACTTCGCAGTACAATTGCTGATGTACAACTTCTCCTCGATGAGTTGGTCCTTTTCCTGCTCCAAGCTCTTGATGAGTTCTTCGCGTTGTTCGTTTTCGCTCTTGATAGTCGTCTGCACATTTTCGTCCACGACCTGCTTTTCCACAATTTTAGTTTCGTAGTAGATATTTATGTGCTTCGACCCAGAACATTTGCAATGTTTACAAATAAAATCAAAAAAACCAATTTGGTTGCAAAACCTGAGACTCCAGTGTCCCACTTTTTCGTAGTTAATTTTTCCTATCCAACACGGATCCAGACATTTCGTTTTAAACCGAAACTTTGTCGTGTGTTCGACCTGAAAAATGTGTTACTTAATTGTACACACAGTCAGCAGATGAAGCCAACAAAGATTTTCTTACCCTGACGAGATCTACACATTTCTCAGATTTGCACAAACCAAAACCGGATGGTCGAGACTAACTATTTACCAAGTCGACGGTCGATTTATATAGGTTTTTCTTCAGTTCGTTAATACTTACCTTAAGTCTGCTTCCTTCGATTCTTCTTCCTTTTTTTGGAGTTCCATGATGTTTTGTTGTAAGAGCTGAAAAATATCGGACAACGGTTTCGATAATTCAAGAACCAAATTCTTCGTGTTAATAATAATAATAATAATAATTTATTAACGGAAATCCATTTACAAAATATACATAATGGCAGTAGCATAATACAAAAATAATAATAATTTTTACTTAACACTTATAATTATTATATTCATTAGAAAATACTAAATTAAAAACTTTACTATTTCAAAATTAATCTTTAATTCTTCTTAAACACTTGTTTTGAACTATCAAATAAATTAAATGTTTCATGCTTACAAAGATCATTTACAACTAACATCATTCTCCTCAAGGGGTGATTACGAGCTAAATTTGTGGCGAACGAACTAATTCTAAAAATTTGCTTGCTTCTGGTGTTTCTAATTTCCGGAGGGCTAATATGGAAGGATAATTTCTCTAGAATGGCGCTATTATCAATGGAACTATTGATGACCCCATGAAGAAATGTTAAATCACTAGTTAGTCTACGTGTATGTAAAGTTTGCATGTTGAGGAAAGTAAGAATATTTGAGTATTCTCCTTTCTGATGTTGCTGTCCAAGTTTAAACTCCATACATCTTAAAAACTTTTTTTGGACTTTTTCGAGAGCAGCAGCATCGACATCGTATATTGGATACCAAACGGATGAAGCATATTCTAAATGAGGTCGAACTAAGGAGCAATAGAGGATCTTCAATACAGCAGGAGATAAATCTTTACACTTTCTCCATAAAAATCCCCACAGTTTGAAAGCTTTGGTTATAACAGTAAGGTAATGATTCTTGAAAGATAATGACGAGTCAAATAATACACCAAGATCTTTAACTTCATTAACATGATCGATAACAGTTTTATCCAGTACATAATCGAAATGTATTATAGTCTTCTTATTACAAAATGAAATAGAATGGCATTTGGTAGTATTTAAATGCAATTCATTAGGTGTACACCATGAACAAAATGCATCCAAATCAGATTGAACAAGAAATGTGTCTCGAATAGATCTAATGCAACTAAAAAGTTTTAAATCGTCAGCAAAAAATAGAAAATTACAATGATGAAATACTTGCGATAGGTCATTTATAAATAAAAAAAACAAAAGGGGACCACAGTGCGAACCTTGTGGCACTCCTGACGTTACTTGAAAAGGCTCAGATAGAAAATTGCCTAGCCTTACCTGTTGCCATCTATCACATAAAAACGATCTCAGCCAGATAATCGTTTCCCGTCTAAATCCCAAATGGGACAGTTTTGATAATAAGATCCTCTGATTAACTTTATCGAATGCTTTCGAAAAATCGGTATATACTGCATCCACTTGACATCTATTCCCAAAGGATTCGTTAAGATAAGAATAATATTCAATTAAGTTGGTCAATGTTGATCTCTTAGGACGGAATCCATGTTGCTTTTCAGTCAAAATAGAAGAACTCATCCATGATAACTGTTTAGATACAATTAGATCAAAAATTTTTGGCAACATCATTTGATTACACACCCCACGATAACTATCAACTTGATTACGTTGGCCTGCTTTGTATATAGGGACAATATAACTAATTTGCCATGCATCTGGAAACTTCAAATCAATCAATGACAACTTGAATAAGTTACATATGGGAGGAGACAACGTAAATATACACTTCTTTATAAACAGGCTTGGAATACCATCTGGGCCAGGATTGCATGATACTTTCAGATTTAAAATACTGTCAAAGACATCAGTAATAGAGACATGTAATCCAGGATCGTTAATACTGTTGCTAATAATTGAAGAACAATCATAATCACTAAGTTTATCATGGGAATAGACCGACGAAAAATATTCAGCAAATAGTTTAGCGATATCATGGCCATCTTTAGCAACTTTATGGTTCAAAAACATTTCTGTTGGAATATCATTGCAGCGTTTTCTATCCTTAATAAATTTCCAAACAAATTTGGGATTATTATAAATATTAGTATTAATTTTTCTAATATAAGAATCATAAAGTTTACTACTCAGTTCTTTACACTGGGCTCTTAGTGAGCTAAAATAGTCGTAATCATGGAGGTTTCCAGTTTGCTTAAATTTTTGATGGGCTATTTTCTTTTTAAATGTTAAAGATTTAAGATCTTTATTAAACCATATAGGAAATCTGGAGGAGTTTGACCTAATGATCTTCTTTGGTATAAATTGGTCAATGGCACAGTAAAGAATCTCATAAAATAACTTTATCCTGTCGTCAAGGTTCAAATCACGAAAATAAATATCCCAAGGAACAGAAGCAAAAAACTCGTTATTGAGAATATAATTGCCCTTGACAAAATCAAAAACTTCAATTTCGGTACTCAAAGTATCTCCAATTGAGCCATTAATCAACCATGAGTAAGGAGTATGGTGTAAACTACCAGAAAAAGGAGAATCAATCGCAGTTTTGATTTCCAGGTCACAAAAATTGGAAAATACTAAATCTAAAAATATACCTCTGCTATTGGGAATCTTATTAACTTGATACAGATTCAAAAATGAACACGTGTTCCATAACACTTCCACTACAGGAGAGCAACAAGCTTAACAAGTGTTGTTAAGGCTGACGGTGTGCCTTACGTCATGAGGCTCCAGTGCTGTAACGTAATCCATGAATCTAAAAATTAACCCAGAGACGATTTTTTTATTATTACAGAGATAACTCAGCGACCAGGATAGATTTGGTAGATGAGTTATATAAAAATAAAAGTTGACTTTCGGGGGAGCTAATGTGGATGATCTGGAAAAGTTATCAGATTTATGAATCAGATTTGTATAAATATAAAAATCAGATAACTCAAGAAGCTTGGAATACTTGTGACTTCTCCTTATAATTATAACGTAATAATGTTGGTGAAAACAAAATGAAGTGAACTTAAAAAAAATTGGTCAAAGGTTGCTTCGACAGAATTTTCCTCGCCCGTGAAGCACATCCCGCTTCTTTGAAAAATTACTTTACTAAAACGGGGACGACACTGTAGAGAATAATCTTAACAAATTATTATTAAGATGCATACCTCCGAATTTCTTTGGAAAAAATTTTCCAGCTGGTCCGACAGCTTTCCATTGTCGTCCACAAATCAACATTGTGCTGTAACGCCAGCAACTGTTTAAAAGGTTCATTCTCCAAACAAAAAGTGTTCGCCTTCGTTATGGAAATGTTCCCCGTCAAGTTTGACAAAATGAGCAGCGTGGAACCTGGAGTATAATTACTGCTTTTGGTATTCGTGAACAGAAAAACTACGTTTCTACAGGCGCTCTTGTGAAACTGCGACAAGATCCGTTTCACGCAATATTGAAAATATTTCGTGTTCCTGTCGTTCGAAGATTTCATTAATAAACAGATGGCGTTTATGTGATTGAGTTGGTCCAGATAGGCTAAGATTTCGTCGCAGTGTTGTTCGTCCTTTTCCAAGCCCTCGGTGTCCCCAATACTCGGAGTGTCGATCAGCCGGATGAGTCTGTCGTCCGCTGGGAAATCGTACGTTTTGACTGATTGGGTGCCTGATGAGCCCACTTGTTGTTTTTCGTTGTCATCTTGGCCCACTGTTATGGTTTGCACACCTCCGTTTGCGTCGTAGACTACGAAGTGTGTTGGTATATAGACAACTGTTTCCTTTTTTATGGCCTCGTCGAAGGTTTCGCTGTTCACGTAGTTGGCGAAGGAGTTGATGAATGTGGATTTGCCGACGCCGGTTTCGCCAAGAAGAAGGATGTTGATGGTCTTGGAGTTATGTTCGATGTAGCGACTGGCGCTGCTGTCACTAAATCCCTGCGAAAAATTCAGCGTCTTTGATGCAATTAGTGTTTCGACAAACTAAAGAAATTGGCGTTTTATTTTGAAAGAATATGAAAGATTTCTGCGAGTCCTTGGTGTTTTGTTTTTGAGTGGATTTGAAAGAATCTTGGGGGTCGTTTTTAGTAATGGAAGAAACTGAAGGATTTTTTTATTTGACAGGCGATTTCCGAAAGTACTAGTTTCATACTTGTGAAATTTTAGATCTGATTTTGAAAAAAAAAAAATTGGTCTAAAGAGTTTAGACAGTACTTCCCTCGCTGTCGGAAACTTGACGACTGCATGCCTATTGTGTTTTTTTTCTCATTACATTTTTGTAGTGGGAATTTAAAAAAAAATTGCGATGACGTCATCAACATTTTTGCAAGGACACGTATATCAGTTGGGATAGATGTAGTGTAATACTAAGAATAAAATTATTATATTCTCAAATTTTCGGGAAAATGAAATGGGTCGTTTTGAATATTGATTTGTAATAATCAATAAAATAACGAAACAATTTACTCACGTATACGTATCAGAGGCAACTGAAAATCGTGTATGTATAAACATTCTTAATTTAAGATGACAGGCGTAACAGCATACGTGAGAGTCAAACAGAGAAACTGTAAACAAAACGACCATCGGTTTTATTGCTTCGACTTCCGCTTATTATATAAAACATTGGGTTTTATTTTAATTCTTGACGGTGAAATTCACAACTGGTTGATTATAAACATGTCTATTTCACATTCGCGGAACCAAGTGAGCGCATAAAACAAATGCAGGTCTGTAATGTTAAAGTCGATGTAAATAAGCGTGCTATCCTTATGTTTCAACCGAATTTTTCCTTTAACAAATTTTGTGTCTACCAAATTGGGTTGGTTGGGGTGTAATACTAATAATAAGTGTTGCCTTTAATTTAATCAATAAAATAAATTGACTTCATTAATTTTTTTGAACCACCTCTTAAGAAAATCTAAAAAATATGAATGGAATGATAAATCACAAGTACAAACTCATCATATTTTTTGCATTTTAGATAGGATTTATTCAGCAAAATTTAAGGGTGACGTCATCAATTTTTTTAGGAGGGATGAACAAATACATTTTGAACAAAAGTTTACCATGCTTATAATAACTTTAAAATATTCCCAAGATTTCAAAGCATTCGGTTTTGTAATTCCTGATTAAATCGATAAAATAAATTCCCGCCTTCATTAATTTTTTTGAGTCACCCTGCATATGCAAATCCAAAAATATGAATGGAATGATAAATCACAAGTACAGACTCATCATATTTTGTACATTTTAGATACGATTTATTCGGCAAACTTTTGAGCTGACGTCATCAGTTTTTTGTAGAAGATAACCAAATATATTTTGACTAAAAATTTATTATGCCCTTTATAACCTTAAAACATCTGCAAGATTTCAAAGCATTCGGTTTTGTAGTTCCTGATTAAATCAATAAAATAAATTTACGCATTCATTAATTTTTTTGAGTCACCCTGTATATGCAAATCGAAAAAATTTGAATGGAATGATAAATCACAAGAAGAGACTCACCATTTTTTGTACATTTTAGATAGGATTTATTCAGCAAAATTTTGTGGTGACGTCATAAATTTTTTAGGGGGGCAGACCAAATACGTTTTGATCAAAAATTTACCATGCTTATGATAATTTTAAAATATCTTCAAGATTTCGAAGCATTCGGTTTTGTAGTTCCTGAGTAAATCAGTAAAATAAATTTACGCTTTCATTTATTTTCTTGAATCACCCTGTATATGCAAATCCAAAAAATATTAATGGAGTGATAGATCACAAGTACAGACTGATCATATTTTGTACATTTTAGATATGATTTATTCGACAAATTTTCGAGCTGACGTCATCAAGTTTTTGGAGGGGATAAGCAAATATATTTTGACTAAACATTTATTATGCTCTTTATGACCTTAAAACATCTGCAAGATTTCAGAGCATTCGGTTTTGTAGTTCCTGATTAAATCAATAAAATATATTTACGCATTCATTAATTTTTTTGAGTCACCCTGTATATGCAAATACAAAAAATATGAATGGAGTTATAAATTACAAGTACAGACTCATCATATTTTTACAGTTTAGATAGGATTTATTCGGCAAACTTTCGAGCTGACGTCATCAAGTTTTTGGAGGGGATAAGCAAATATATTTTGACTAAACATTTATTATGCTCTTTATAACCTTAAAACATCTGCAAGATTTCAAAGCATTCGGTTTTGTAGTTTCTGAGTAAATCAGTAAAATAAATTTACGCATTCATTAATTTTTTTGAGTCACCTGTATATGCAAATCCAAAAAATATGAATGGAGTGATAGATCACAAGTACAGACTCATCATATTTTGTACATTTTAGATATGATTTATTCCACAAACTTTTGAGCTGACGTCATCAAGTTATTGGAGGGGATAAGCAAATATTTTTTGACTAAAGATTTATGATGCTCTTTATAGCCTTAAAACATCTGCAACATTTCAAAGCATTCTGGTTAGCAGATTAAAAATTAAATTACAAAATGTTGTTTTATAATTTTGATTTTTTTTCCAAAAATCTGGACGTTTCGGGTGAAAAGTCGATTCAGAGTTGTAAACTACATGTGTAGGACTATGTTATTTTATACAATTGAAAACCCATTTACTATGTACAATTTTGAAGTGACATCATCGCATTAGTGGTGGGGATGATTAGACAAATTTTGGTTAGCGTTTTACCATCTACATGATATTCTTAATATAAGTACAAAATTTCACAACAATCGGTCGAGTACTTTCGGAGATTATCTGTCTAATAAAAATCCGGGACGGCAGACGGACAGACGGACAGACGGACAGACGGACGGACAGACGGACGGACGGACGGACAGACGGACAGACGGACAGACAGACGGAAATGGGGGACCTATTTCTTCGTCTTCTAGGGGTCATGAAAGATCGAGAAAACGTAAAAGTAGAGAGTCGGCCGACGGACTCGATTACAATACTTCCTTTGCTTACGCTCGGGAAGTAAAAAAACAGTGTAGAAAGGTTTTACAATCGTAGAAATTGCAAACCAAATTCCCTGAAACCTTCTGTACGTTTTAAAATTGTCGCGAGTACGGTTAATAGTTAGTCAAAATATATCTGATTATCCTTCGTTAGATAGTGGCATCATTTTTTTTAATCAACATAATGGTACCATGTAGTTTCATAGAACATTTGAGGAATGTGTGTAGTTGTTATCTTAAGATAAAATTGGCCAAGGAGAATTCGTCGGTTATCTAGTTATTTTTTTAACGGAAAAACCCGTTTGGGAATATATAATTATACATGAACATGATGTACTCGTAAATAAAGAAATGATAGGTAACCTCTTACAATGATTAGCGGCTGTTATCATTTTTCGTAAGAGATTATTTTTTGCACAATTTGTTGTTGGCAAAAGAATGCTAAATATATTTTTACGAGTAGTACAGCTTCCGAGTGACTTGAAAAATGACACTAATGAAATTTTGGTCCACGAATAAAATTTTTAATAATTTTGACCACTGAGTAGGTCTTTTACAAAATTTAATACATGTTAGCACAGACAGTATAAAAATAATCAAATACAATAAACATACTGACGGGCAAAAAACCCTGCCACCCTGAAATATTTATTAATTTTAGTTTTTTAAAGTGGTTTTGCGAATATTTCAAGGCGGTGTATAAAAAGTAAAATTGCAAAATCTAATTCATAAACCAGTTTGGTATCTTTTCGGTAAATATCGACTTCAGCCCAGTTTTGAACCCTTTTTTGGCACAACTAGCCCTCGCTTCAAAAATTTCCTTAATCTTCGGCCCCATATGCTTCAGCTTGAACAGACTTTCGGCATCCCGATAGATACTCTCTTCGGTAATTTTTTCCGCGTTTACACGAGCCTGATTTTCACTTATAGCTTTGATCAGATTTTCGTGACGGCGCAAAAGCTCTGTCAAGTTCACGACGACGTCCATGTTGGCTTGATTCCCGAGACTCTTCTGCCTACAAAAACCCACTCAATTGCTACCAAAACTCCTCAACTCCTTACCTTTGAAGCGACAAATAAATATACTCCTTGAAGTTGTCGTACGACGACGTTATCGCATTATTCTCAAGGAAGTAGGCGAACTTCGCGGCGCACTCGCTCACGTACTCCAGCTCCTTCTCGAGCTCCTTCTTCTCCTGCTTGATTTCTCCAATCAGAGCGTCTATCCTCTCACGCTGCTTCTCTTCACTCTGAATGTTCGACAGGACGTCTTCGTCCACCATCTGTTTTTCAACGACTTTAGTATCGTAGAAGATAGTCATGTGTTTCTTATAAGAGCACTTGCAATGTTTACATTCGGGGAAAAAACCAAATGTCATTTCGCTGCAAGTCACGAGACTCCAGTGGCCTATGTTTTCGTACGTAAGGTAGCCGAGCAGACAAGGGTCGTGACAGCGTTTTTTGTAAATGAACTTTGTAGTATTCCCGACCTTAAACGAAATGGGTCAAGGTTTTTCCCGACAAGGATTGTAGTGTCTAAGAAGAAATTTTTACCTGGACGGGTTGTATGCAGCTCAGGTTTGTGCAAACTGTAGCAGAGCGGTCCATTTTGATAATTTCGAGGTCTAGACCTGGCTTGTACAGGCTCTTTTTGAGTTCTTCGATCGTCTGGTTTGCTTTACTCGATTCTTCTTCCTTGGTTTTTAGGTTGATGATCTTCTCTTGGAGTAGTTGACAGATGTCTGACAGCGGTTTAGATAGTTGTAGGATGAGGTCTCTGGTTTTGTTCACGCTGACGGTTTGCTTGACGTTGTGGGGATCCAATTTTCGGATGTACTTGATAAACCTGAAAAAAGTTTGAATTTTATTGTCATGATAAGCTAACACTGTGGGTTAGTACCTTACTATTTCCTCACAGGAAATCTTCCAGCTGATCTTACAACTCTCCAGCGTCCTCTCATTCAACTCCACGCCGTACTCCAGCGCCAACAAATGCTTGAAACTCTCATTATCCAGGCAAAAAACGTTCTCTTTCTTGATGGGAATCCTCACGTGCGGCGGCTTCGCAGCCACATCGTCTGCCAACTTCTTCAAAATCGCGAACGTCGCCCCAGGCCTGTAGTCGCTCCCTTTGGTATTAGTGAACAGAAAAACCACATTATCGCACGCACTCTTGTGCAACTGCGACAAAATCCTCCTGACGCAGTAGCTGAAGAGCACCGTATTGCGATCATTCGACGGCTTCATCAGCAAGCAGATGGCGTTGATTTTATTTAGCTGCGCCAAATACGCCAGGATTCCCTCGCAGTTTTGGTCGTCCTTGTCCGGACCCGCCGTGTCCCCGATCCCTGGAGTATCTATGACTCGGATGACCACATTGTCGCCCTCCACCGGGAACAAGTAGGTCTTCACACCCTGCGTCGCCGACGAACCCACGTCCTGCTTTTCGTTCTTGTCGGAACCTATGGTCAGGCTGCAGTCCTCCATGGAGTTCTCGTCGTAGACGGTGATGCGGGTCGGGATGAGCATGAGGGGTTTGGTTTTTGTGGCGTCGGCGAACGTGGAGAAGCGGATGTAGTTGGCGAAGGAGTTGATGAAGGTGGATTTACCGACGCCGGTTTCGCCCATGAGGAGGACGTTGATGGTGTTGGGGAGGTCCTCGAGGTCGTCGTAGTCGGGAGACATTTTGGAGTGCGGCTGTTATTACAGTGAAAAAATAACGATTGCGACAAAACGCGAATGATGATTGGCAAGAGAAGTTCGGGACATCACCGACTAGTTGCCACCCACACGAATAAAAACAAATAGAAAAATTACTTACGGTTGCGTAATGTTGCACTAGAAGGCGCGGAAGGTCTTGGTGGTACGTGGAAGATTGTTAGTTAATTAACGAATAGTGTAATAAAAACTAGGAGCGTTTTTGTTCTGGGTTTTCTGAGTAGTCACTCGTCCGAAGTCGATCGAAGGTTGCGTGTGAAGCTAAATTTAGAATCGGGCCGCTCCCACCAGCCTAGTGTCAAGTTCGTCGGAAAAATGTGCAAATATTATAATTTCCTGTTTGTTAAAATAAATATCGTAATAATTTGCAAAGATAGCGCTAAAAAGTAGAAAGGTTTTTTTATGAGGAAAGTAATTTTTTTTTTGTTACTTTTAAGTATGCAATCAGCCGTGTGCGCGTGAATAGTGTGTTGCCTATGTTCATAAATTGACGTTTTCGGAAAGGTATTTAAAAAACGATTTGCTCATTTCACTATTTATTACACGTTAAGTACGTTGTTAATTTTTTTTAAATACAATTAAATTAAGCCATTTTGACATTTATTTCTGGTAATCAAATACACCGTTGATCACTTCTTGCTTGATTCGCGTGTTTTCGATTGCATCCATAAATGCCTTGAGGTCCTCTTCCTTTATATCTGGACCTGCTTGCCGCACTCTTGTTTGCACTTCTTTATACTCCTCTAGCAAATTTTCCAATTTGACTGACCGCTGCGTATTGCTGGAAGCAACAGGATTGTGAAACAAAAAATCGAAATGTGGTGGACACTTACGACAAAAAAGACTCTAGCTGTTTTTTGAAAGCGTCACTTCCCGTTCCGTTCCTTTCTAAAAATATTTCCATCTTAGCTATATTCTCCAAGAAATTTTTATGGATGTCCTCTTGTTGCCTTTCCACTGATTTGAACACATTTTTGATGAAGTTTTCCTGATTCTTCACAATCTCTGAGATGAGGACGAGCTTCCCTTGCATGTCGTCTTGGGTTCGGGTCTTAAACAAAAAGATAAAATTGTTGTAACGAAAAGTGATCAATAATTTTTTGAGGTGACATTGCCAACTTTAAAGAAAACTGCTACTTAATTTTGAAACTTTTATCATTAATTTATAAAATTTATCTTAAAGTTAGCTCAGAAACCGGCTTTCTATATAATTTCAGACCATTTTCACGCTAGTCGAGTGATGTTGGTTGCTGTCGCCTTTGCTCGAATTTTTTCCCTCGTTTCTATCATTAGAAGACTAAAAACAGTAACACTAAAATATTTTGACATAATTTTTGTGCGTTGTCACTACCGATTTAGCCGAGTCGGATTCGTCTTCGGTTAAAAGCGAGTTTTGACTGCCGTGGTGGGATGTTGAGCTCTTAGACTGAAAAACAAAACTTGAATCTCTAGTGGTACGACTGTAGTACGAATTTTTATTGGTACTTGTTGTTTTTTACAACCTGTTGAGGATGTGCGCCGAGGCTCCTAAAACCCTTGCTGTGCATGCCTTCTCTTTGTTGGGGATGTCCAGGCTGAAACAAAGATTTTCGATAAGGCCTTTTCTTGATATTCTGGGTTTTTAAAATAAAAGGTTTCTCACTTAACGATTACCAGATAAATATACTCACTTTGCTTACCTGATCGTGTTTGTGGTGTAATTTTTTTGGTGAATCGTCAGGTTTACTGCGCGTTTTGTCCTGGAATTTAATGTATCAAAATATTGATGGTACTTTGTCGTTGTAGTACCTACATTTTGTGTCGGAAGTTCGGACCTCTCTTTGTCTAAATTCTTAGATTTATCTTTCTGTATAGCACGAATCAATTTTCGGGCCTCTTCAGAACCCTCCAGAAGTGTTTTGCATGTGTTCAAATTGTTAAAGTTCTCTGCGAAGATGTCACAGAGGTTAAACGCCTTATGTAAAATAAATTGTTCAAGTTCTTGGGCCACGCCGGTAACTGGAAATTTGTAAGGCGGCAAACTTTCAATGTAAGACAGAAGCCTAAAATGAGACGATGAGTGCGAATTGAAAACAGAAACAACAGTCCTGACCGAAGACACTCTCCTGATGATACATTCCAATTATTCATTGCAATTCTTATAGCTTCTTGATGGAAATTGACTCTATTGCGTTCCATTCCAAAGTGCAGGAAGCCTTTATTTTCAACACAAAATACATTTTGTTCTTTCAAAGGAATGCTCGCGCCTATTCTTGATTTAATAGTGTCAACGAAACCTCTCAGGACACTAAGAGCATGTCCAGTGCTGAAACTAACATCTCCACTGGAGGTAAAGATAAAGATAACATTTTTCACCACATCATCTAAATCAAATGCCAGCAACGTTTGCATCAGATAAGACTCAAGCAAATTGCTCATTCTTGATATGGAGGATTTGATCAAGACGCAAACACCGTGAAGTTCTTTTAGAGATTTAAGTTGTTGGAAAACGTCTTCGAATGTCTCCTCTCCTCTTGTCAATTCCTCAAATCCAACCGAATCAATGAGTCTCACTTGGCGGTGACTCGCTTGAATAACATACTCTCTGAATTTTCCATCTGTTGAGCTTCTGGGTTCGTAGGTAGTTGTTGGTTTGATCGGTACTGAGTGCTGTTTACCACTTGACGTGAAAAAGGCTGTCACAGGTGCAACTACCTCGACCCCGTTCGCTCGAGCTGTTTCGGGGTTTGGGAACGTAAAATAATTGAAGAAAGAATTAACAAAAGTCGTTTTGCCAACTCCCCCTTCTCCAAGCAAGAGCAGGTTGATAACATCGCCCATCTTAAAAATTTCCGAAAGCGAATCTAAAACGACGATCAAGACTCATTCTAGGTTAGGTTTATCGTTTGGAGGGATAAATATAGAAAAACACTCATAAAACAAACATATTTATTTAAATCCACTACAAATCTGATTAACATGTAAAAATACGTAAGCCTCATTCTTCGCTTTCGACATTTTCGTAGATGGGGTCGTCGTTCCTAGATTTATTTTTCTTTTTTTGTTGAGAGTAGTACGTACTCACTGGAGACTTTTTCGAATCACTCGATTCGCTCCTTCCCTTATCCCGACTCCTACGAGTGTCATATTTGTCCGATCTATTTCCATCTGATGTGCGTCGACTTTCACTCTTTGAATCATAGCTCGATTTCTCGGAGTGTCCACCCTTCGAGTAATACTCGCTTCGGGACGACCGCACGGACTTTTCGTCATCGGATTTCCTAGAATGTCGTCTAGACGACTTGTCACCCGATTCGTGCCTGGAGTTATTGCTAGGTCTTGTGTGACGCCCGGATTTATGGTCGTCCGAATCTGGAAGCGGCAGCTGCGGTCTGGACGATCTGCCAGAAGAATAATTGCTCCTGTGGGATCTAGCGGAGTCTGGACTGTGTTTGCTCCTAGAAGACCTCTGACTATGTCCCGTTGAATAATAGTCACTTCTAGACGATCGAATTGACTTTTCATCGTCTGAACCGCGGTGTTGGCTTCTGGTAGATCGCACTGATCTAGAACTTGGTTCGTAGTACGTATCGTCGTCTGAATGAGAACGTCTACTGGATGATCTGACTGATCTGGAACTTGTGTGGTATTTAACGGGTGTGTCGTGTGTGCTTCTGGTAGATCGTACTGATCTAGAACCAGATGTGTATCTACTGTAGGCGTCGTGGTCTGAACCACGGTCTCTGGTCGACTTGGAACTTGAGACATAGGTGTAGGTTCCGCTGCTGTCTGAATCCGACGAGCGTCTATTACTTGTGGTGGATTTGCTAGCGTAGTACTCGCTCATTGGCGATCTATAATAATAGGTTTCGTCGTCTGAGCCGGAATACTGTCTACTTCTGGAAGATCTTCCAGATCTAGAGCTTGGTGCTCTGTACTGACGTTCTTCGTACCGACTGTATTCGCTTGCCGACGGACTGCGAGTTCTTCTCGACCGGTTGCTATCGTAGTACGGCGAATAATATTCGCTTCTACCGTACGAATACTGACTTCCGTACTCATACTCTGGATCTTCTTGATACACAGGCTCATTTCCCCCGTATATCGAGTGCGAATCATTCAAATGGACCTGTGGAGACACCACACAGTTAAAATTCTGCTGCGTTTCTTTGTTTCGACAAGCGGACGATTTTTTGATGAGTTCTTCTATTTTCGCCCCCATGTGTTTGAGCTTGTACAGGTCGCTGATGCTGTTCTTGATGGCTTGAGGCGTCAAATTCGGAGGTGCACCTGCGAATTTTTTAGCATTCTGTTGCAAAGTTCTTTGTAAATGTTCGTGTTTCTGCAGGAGTTGTTCTAGCTTCTGGATGACCATCGGATCGCCGAATTTCCCAAGCGATTTCTCGCTAAAACAAGATAGTTAGTGTGACATTGACAATTTCGGGGGTTTACTTTTTGATGAGTTGTTTGATGTAGTCGCTGTAGGCGTCATTAAAAGGCGTCAGCGCGTGTTCTTGAAGAAAGAACGAAAATCTAGCGACGCTTTCAGCAATAATGTCGCCTTCTGCTTCTAGTTCTCTCATGCGGGTGTTCAAGTCTTTCATCAAATTTTCTATTTTGACGCGAGCGTCTTCTTTGTTTTTGATGGCGTCCCGGACGTTGGTGTCCTCTTTCTGGGTTTGGGTTTTCTCGGTGGATTTGTAGATGTGCATGTGAACCCTCCAGCTGCACTTGCACTCGGTGCAGTTCTCGGTACCTTGCATGGCATAGCAATGGGTGAGTCCTGGGTCACCGACCATCTCTCTGGGAACGCCTGAAAGGTAACACGGGTTGTGGCACTTTTGCACGTAGTGCCATTGGGTGACATTGTTGACCTTAAATAGTCTGATTACTGAGTACCTCGCTTAAGTACTGATAAAGTAGTACCTTAACCACCTCCGCGCAGCTAGTATCCGTGCACACAGTAACCGGTTGGCTTAATTCCGTCACGGTTAGATCAACACACGGTATGTACAACTGTTGCCTCAGTTGGTCCAACGATTGGGTTTCAACGTTTAAGTTTTTCTTGTGTCTGTCTAGCAAAAGCAGGTTGTCTTGGATGATTTCAGACACTTCAGCTATGGGAGTCGACAATTGTTCTATAAGAAACCTCACCTCGTTAATACTGATGGTATTCTCGACTTCGTGAGGTTTCAAAGGTGAGGTGCGTGCATCACCGATGATGTAAGTCAGCAAACTAAAACCCTAACTTCTACACTCCGACAACGATTAAGTAAGACAAAGCTAAAATGACTATATTTACCGTCGGCATTCTTGCGACGAAACTTTCCAGCTTTCGGTGAAGCTGTCCATCTCGTGATTTTTGTACCTATTCCCTTCTTGTATCTCCAACAGTGCTTTAAACGCCTCGTTATCCAACGAAAACACGTTTCTGTCGTTCAAGGGGATGTCCACGTGAGGAGGTTTGGACTTGATGTTGTTAACCAGAGGTTCCAAGCAGTTGATTTTCGTGTCTCTTGGAGTATACTGAGTCGATTTGCTGTAAGTAGTAATAAAAATGATGTTCTCACTAGCGCTCTTGTCCAGTCGGGTCAACATCTGCTTCAAGCAGTACTCCACGAAGCTCGTGAACCTCGTTTCGTTGGACTTCATGATGAAGCAAATTCCGTGCAGCTTTTTCAGCGTGGACAAGTAAGCCAGGATGTTGTCTATGTGGATGTTGTCCTGTTCGATCCCTCTGGGATCTCCCACTCCCGGCGAATCCACTATCCTCAAATTGTACACTTTATTGTCCACTTTAATGGGGAATAAGTACACTTTCACATGCTGAGTCGCCGATTTGCCGCTGTCGTGGATCTCGTTTTTGTCCGGATCGCCGTAGACGACGTTCGAGTTCGACAAGTTTAAACGGACTGGGATAAGAACCTCGATTTCTCCTTTTTGGGCCGATTTGAAGTCCGGGTATTTGAAATAATTTGATATTGAATTGATAAATGTGGATTTGCCTACGCCGGTTCCGCCCAATAGGAGCAGGTTTATGTCGGAGTCGCTCGATTCAGGGTCTTTAAAAAGCTTAGCGATTCGTCCAAACATTTTGAGCCAGATTCTGAAAAGCAGGAAGGTGTGTTATTGGTGGGTTTGCAAAGGTTTGAGTTTAATGGGCGGATGGGTGAATGTTGCAACGAACGCTAAGCTAATAAGAAACCAACTGAAAATCTTTTGTTCAAAATTATTTCAAGTAGAAAAAGGAGAATTGAAAGTGAACATAATATATTTATCTAAAAAGATAAGAAATTGTATCGAAGATCGAAGTAGATAATAGCCCAAAAGCAAGAAAACTTGAATAAGTACTCTCGAAATTTGTTGACGTAGTGTCGTTAAAAATAGCACGGTTAGAGTTCAAAAATTTCCGATAAAATTAATCACGATTTTACATTCCTTTTGGTTTTTAAACTACCCGAACAAGTTTTGTTGTTTTAAAACTGTCTCGGGTTGTTGAGTTTGATGAATAATTTAAAACAATTTTAAAGAAACTAGTTTTAAAAATCTTACCTTTATAACGACGGAAGAGCACTGATTTGACAACATGAATCGCTACGAACTTATCTACTACTATTTTCTTATCGGAATGTTATTTACTGTAATTTTTTTATTATCTCTTCCAAGTATCAATTTAAGGTGTTATCTGCGACGAATCAGGTGCCAAACTAATTTGGACGCCATCTCCAAAATTGACAACAGACAAAATTATCTAAATTTTATAAAACAACATACTTCGATAGTTGTGGTTTATGACTCCGTGTTTTGTAACTACATTTTGCAATTTAAATTCGAAACTGCAAAACTGAGTACTCCTTGCAAACGTAAGAATAATCATTCTAGGTAAGATTAATCGTTCGAACAGAAAAACACTCAAAAAATTAACATATTTATTGTAAATCCGACTGACATTTAAAATACAGAAACCAATCACAAAATCTCATTCTTCATTTTCCATGAAGTCGTAGGGAGAGTCGTCATCCGACGAACCAGAAACGTTCTTAGATTTATTTTTCTTGTCTTGCCGAGAATAGTACTGACTCATGGACGACTTCTTGCTCTCATATTCGTCCGATTTCTCTCCATGTCCGTCCTTGCGGTGATAGCGACGACCACCTTTTGACTCATACTCTGGATTTTTGTTGGACGATTTCTCCGGGTGTTGATTTCCACCCTTCAAGTAATACTCGCTTCTGGACGACCGCACGGATCTTTCGTCATCCGATTTCTTAGAATGTTTTTTAGACGATTTATCACCCGAGTCGTGCGTAAAGTTATTTCCAGAAATTTTGTGACGACCGGACTTATTGTCGTCCGAATCAGGAAGCGGAAACTGCGCTCTAGACGATTTGCTAGAAGTAGAATAGGTGCTTCTATGGGACCGGACGGATTTGTTGTCGTCTGACTCTGGAGTGTGTTTAGTTCTAGAAGACTTCTGGCTTCTATATTCTGAATGATAGTCGCTTCTAGACGATCTTACTGATTTATCGTCATCCGAATTGTGAGTGCGTTTGCTTCTGGACGACCGAACGGACTTGTCGTCGTCTGAATCAAGGTGTCTACTTTTGGTAGATTTAACTGATCTAGCGTACTTGACGGATGTGTCGTCATCTGAATCAAGGTGTCTACTTTTGGTAGATTTAACTGATCTAGCGCTTGACTCGTACTTGACGGATGTATCGTCATCTGACACAGTATATCTACTCTTGGATGATTTGACTGATCTGGCACTCGTATCGTATTTTACGGATGTATCGTCATCTGAATCAAGGTGTCTACTTTTGGTAGATTTAACTGATCTAGCGTACTTGACGGATGTATCGTCATCTGAATCAAGGTGTCTACTTTTGGTAGATTTAACTGATCTAGCGCTTGACTCGTACTTGACGGATGTATCGTCATCTGACACAGTATATCTGCTCTTGGATGATTTGACTGATCTGGCACTCGTATCGTATTTTACGGATGTATCGTCATCTGAATCGAGCTGTCTGCTTTTGATAGATTTAACTGATCTAGTGCTTGATCCGTACGTGATGGATGTATCCTCGTCTGAAGAACGTCTACTTTTTGATGATCTGACTGATCTGGAACCTGCGTAGTGATCTGAATCGGAGTTCCTGCTTTTGGTGGATCGAGTCGACCTAGAGCTCGACTCATACTTGACGGATGTCTCATCATCTGAAGAAGAACGTCTATTTCTGGAAGATCTTACTGATCTAGAACTAGATGTGTATCTGGAGGCGCCGTCATCTGAACTCCGTCCGCTGCTCCTTGTCGATTTGCTGGATTTGACCGACCTAGAACCTGACACGTAGGTGAGGGTTCCGCTGTTGTCTGAGTCAGAGGAGCGTCTACTTCTAGTGGACTGGCGTTCTGCTTCGTATCGACTGTATTCATGTCGTGACGGACTTCGGGTTTTTCGCTGAGAGCCACCAAGTCCATCTAGTTCATACTGTGAATAGTAATCGCTTCTAGAAGTTCCGTACGAATATTCGCTGCCGTACACAGAATTGCCTCCCCCATAAATCGAGTACAAATCGTCCAAATCGACCTGCTGAGACACCACGCAGTTGAAATTCTTCTGTGTTTCTCTACTGCGACAAGCGGAAGATTTTCTGATGAGTTCTTCTATTTTGGGGCCCATGTGTTTCAGCTTGTACAGGTTGCTGATGCTCTTCTTGATGGCTTGAGGCGTCAAATTCGGGGGTGCACCCATTTTACCGAACTTTTGAGCATTCTTTTGCAAAGTTCTTTGCAAATGTTCGTGTTTCTGCACTAGTTTTTCTAGCTTCTGGATGACCATGGGATCGCTGAACTTACCAAGCGACTTCTCGCTAAAATAAGACGGTTAGTAGGAATCTAACAATTTCGGGAGTTTACTTTTTGATGAGTTGTTTGATGTAGTCGCTGTAGGCGTCGTTGAAAGGCGTCAGTGCGTGTTCTTGAAGAAAGAACGAAAATTTAGCGACGCTCTCAGCAATAATTTCGCCCTCTTCTTCTAGTTCGCTCATCCGTTTATTCAAGTCTTTCATCAACTTTTGTATTTTGAAACGAGCGTCTTCTTTGTCTCTGATGGCCTCCCGGATGGTGGTGTCCTCTTTCTGGGTCTGGACTTTCTCGGTGGTTTTGTAAATGTGCATGTGGACCCGCCAGTTGCAGTCGCACTCGATGCAGTTTTCGTTATCTTGTATGGCTTGGCACTGGAGGAGTCCTGGGTCACCGACCATCTCTCTAGGGACGCCTTCGAGGAAGCATGGGTTGTGGCATTTTTGCGCGTAGTGCCATTCAGTGACTTTGTTGACCTTAAATAATGTTGATTGAATAACTGGTGTAAGTACCGATGACTTAGTACCTTAACCACCTCGGCGCAGCGGGGATCCGTGCACACGGTAACCGGCTGATCTAACTCCCTTACTATTAGATCAACACACGGAATGAACAACTGCTGCTTCAGTTGACCCAAAGATTGGGTTTCAAGGTTTAAGTTTTTCTTGTGTCTGTCTAGCAAAAGCAGGTTGTCTTGGATGTTTTCAGACACTTCGGCAATGGGGGTCGCTAACTGTTCTACCAGAAACCTCACCTCGTTGACGCTGATGGTACTTTCGACTTCATGTGGTTGTAAAGGTGCGGTCTTTTCATCACCGATTATGTACTTCAACAACCTAAAAACGAGTTAATTTTCAGTCTTCGGTAACCATTTCGCGTGAGATAAAAATGGAATTGTTATATTTACCGTCTGCATGCTTTCGACGAAGCTTTCCAGCTTTCGGAAAAGCCGGCCACTTCGTGTTTCCTGAATTTTTTCCCTTCTTGCATCTCCAAGAGTACTTTAAACGCCTCATTATCCAGAGCGAATACGTTTTTGTCGGTCAAGGGGATGTCCACATGGGGAGGTTTGGACTTGATGTTGTCCACCAGAGGTCCAAGGCAGTGGATTTTCGTCTCCCCTGCTGTATACTGCGCACTCTTGCTATACGTGGTGATAAAAATGATGTTGTTACTAGCGCTTTTGTCCAGTCGGGTCAGCACCTGCTTCAAGCAGTACTCCACGAAGCTCGTGAACCTCGTCTCGTTGGCTTTCATCACGAAGCAAATCCCGTGCAGCTTTTTCAGCGTGGACAAGTAGGCTAAAATGTTGTCTATGTGGATGTTGTCCTGGTCGATTCCTCTAGGATCTCCCACTCCCGGCGAATCCACTATTCGCAAATTGTACACTTTGTCGTCCACTTTAATCGGGAATAAGTACACTTTCACATTCTGAGTCGCCGATTTCCCGTGGTCGTGGCTTTCGTTTTTATCCGGATCGCCACAGACGACTTTTGAGTTCGACAAGTTTAAACTGACTGGGATAAGGACTTGAACTGTTCCTTTTTGGGCCGATTTGAAGTCCCGATATTTGAAATAGTTTGATATTGAATTGATAAATGTGGATTTGCCCACGCCGGTTCCGCCCAACAGGAGCAGGTTTATGTCGCAGTCGCTCGATTCAGGGTCTTTAAAAAGCTTAGCGATTCGTCCTGACATTTTGAGCCAGATTCTGAAAACCAGGAAGGTGTGTTATATTCTCAGTTTAATGTAAGGATGGGTGAACGAACGCTAAGCGTACACGTAATTTTTAATTTTTAAATTAATACAGAACCACACAAATCGAGTTTAGAAGAAGACGTACGACGCTCCACGAACTGAACGTTGGTCTAGGGTAGCAAATCAAGGCGCATTCATAAACCACAAATACATGATTATGTTGTTTTATAAAAGAAATCGCTAATCAATATAAAATAATCGTGATACCCGACAAAGATAACAGGTAGAAAGCAAGGAACTTGTTTAGCACCATCGCTAAATAAAATTGGAATTATTTTACGATTTTGTTGACGCAGCGTTGATAAACGCAGTAAGATAAATACATATTTCTATGAGAGGTCAGGAATTTCCAACTAGATTAGTTGCGTTATCAGGAATAATTATACTTCATTTTTGTAATTTTCTAACTTAAGATGTGACATTATTTTAAACTGATTTAAAGTCCAAGTGGTTTATTTTTTAGGAGACTACCCGAAGAAGTTTTGTTGCTAGGGCATTTTTACTACAAATTTAAAAAATTACTACAAAGGGCTAAAACTGCCTCGGGTTGTTTCCCTTGTAATGAATGAATTAAAACCATTTTACAGAAAATCGTTCCAAAATCTTACCTTTGTCACTTCGAACACCCACACGTCTCAGAACACTGCGACGAACTTATTTATTTATCGGAGTGTAAGACACTTAAGTTTGATATTATCTCTCCTCGATATTAATTTTAAAGTGTTATCTACGACATTAAAAAGCACGTATTTTCCAATGCGAAAATGATAAGCCACTTTATATTTACTTTTTCACCAAGTCACCAAGTTGTACAAACAAATGAATAATGAAAAAGCAACTTTATTTATAAAAGTACATACATGCAAATTAAAAATTTAATCAATCTAGTTTTTAAAGATCTTGTCAATGACCTCCTGATAGTGCTCCAGCTTCTCGAACTTCTTGGCCACTTCTCGGACGTCTTCGTCACTCAAATCCTGCACCCCGTTTCTGCCCAATTCAGCTTTACTTTTTCTATAAATCTGCACCATGTCGTCAAAAACTGACGCGATTTCCGCATCGTGGTCCGCCCTGAAAGTCCACATGAATTTCAGACACCACCAAAACCAAACTTACTGACATCAAAGGGGCAACTTGATTTTCGAATTCGTCCTCAACTCTGTTTTTTTCCAGAAACAGTGAAAATTCGGCCACTTTTTTCAAAGCATTGCGAACTTCTGCCGTCTGGGACCGTACAACTTGGTGCACGTTTTCAAAGAATTGTCTCTGTTTGTTTAGAATATTTTCAAGCTGCGCGACTTTGTGACCACTATCGTCGATGTCCATTTTGGTGACGCCTTGTTGGATTTGGTCCTGGGAAAACGGGATATAGTATAGAAAGGTTGTTTGAGGTACTCACCAAGCATTTGGCGTATCCGGCTTGGGGGTAACCCATCCCTGAGTTGCCAGTCGGTCCAGGTTTACCCTTTTTGTGCATTTGTTCGAACTTTTCCAGCTCGCGCTTTTGGTACTTCTAAAATAACACACAAATAAAACAAAAAAGAGTTCCAAGGGGGTTAAAATTCTTACGTCGAGTGTGCCGTTGTTCTTTCCTGTGGTACTCTTGTTAGAGGGTTTTTTGGGTACGGTGCCCTTGCCACTACCTGCCTGGGTACTTCTCTGCACTGAGTCGTCTCGTCTGGAAATAGCTGACTTCAAGTCTTGAACGATCTGGCAAGCTTCACCCGAATCGTTTTTAAATTGTCTACACTTGACCAAATTGTGATGGTTGGACAGGAACATAGTGAAAAGGTTGTAACAATTCTCGACGACAAACTTCTTCACTTCGTCCACAGCACCACTAACTGGAAAATCGTAAGGTTTCAACTCCTGAAGGTGCAATATCAAGCTAAAACACACAATTACCACAAGGACTCTACACAAAACAAGTAGTACCGTTTGCACTCCCTCGACGAAAACTCCCAGCTTTCCTCCGAATGTCGCCTCACTTGTCCCAAAGAACGCACGTTCGCTCCACATTGCAACGCAATCAAGTTAACAAAAGCTTCGTTTTCTACGCAAAACACGTTGCTGGTACTCAGAGGAATTTCCACGTACGGTGGTTTCGACTTGATCGAGTCCACGAACCCCCTCAACACAGACTTTGCAGTGGAAGGCTCAAAATGGGCACTTCTCCCATTGGTAAAAACGAAAACGAAATTCCTGATGATGCTTTCACCCAACTCCGACAACGTCTGTCTGATGTAGTACTCGAACAAGTTGTTCATCCTCGACAAAGTGGATTTTAGGAGAAAACACACCCCGTGGAGCTCTTCCAAGTGTCTCAGGTTTCTAAAAATGTTCTTGAATTTGTCTTGGTCGTCGTCGGAAATGTCGAGTCCTGGAGAATCTATCAGTCTCAGTCGGTACTCGCCCAAAGTGATGAAGTACTCTCTGGTTTTCGTGTTGGACTTGATCGGGGTTTTGTCGTTGTTGGTGTGCAAGGGCAAGAACTGGGTTTGGTTGTGGATGTCCATGAAGGAAATGGTCTGGGGGGCGGCGACGATGGGGCAACTGTTACCAGCGGCTTCTATGTTGTCGTACCAGAAGTAGTTGATGAGGGAGTTGATGAACGTGGTTTTGCCGACGCCGGGTTCACCCAAAAGCAACACGTTAATGTCTGGCATGGTGAGGCTGAAACCATAAAGTACTGCTGGTACTTTGCTCACGAAATCTTTATTATTGCTTTTGATGTTGTACCTCTGGAAGTACCTTAGACAATATCCAGTTTTCTAGGTCCAAGGGTTTGGTCAAAACTAACACGTTGCTTTTGAAAAATATTTATTGGAATGTAAACTGCAATACAAAGTTCTAACCACAACTAATACTTAAAAAACGTGGAATACTTAATTAAAACGTAGACATTTATTCTTATTCTTCGACATGACGTTGCCCTTTGTCTCCACTTCGGCGATCTTCAGAGTCGCCCGACAAATCGCAGCTAACATTCGAATCCGTAGACGCATCACTTTCAGAGTCATCATCATTTTGATTTCTCTTGTAAGCTTGGTCAGATCTCTTCTCTTCGGACTTGGACTTCTTGATGGTTTCCTTGGAGCGATGCTTTGACTTTTTCTCGTCTTCTTTGTCGTTTCTAGATGACTTTGGAGATTCTTCTAGTCGCTTTGGTTTACTTTTGGTGGACCTCTCGGATTTGGTAGTAGACCTACTTTCTCCAGAATCATAGTCGTCTGAACCACCCCCGTTTGCTCTATATTCGTAACGAACTTCGCATTTTGGGGTAGAAGTGGCTTCAACATCGCCTTCTACCTCGTTTTCGTCGACGACCTTGCGTTGCTTCCTTTCTTGGACCTTCTTCTTCGCATCCTCCAGAACGATTTCTCTAGACACCACGCAGTTAAAATTCTTCTGCGTTTCCTTCTGTCGAGAAGCCGTCGACTTTTTGATGAGCTCTTGGATTGTCTTCCCCATGTGCTTCAGTTGGTACAGCTCGGTGATGCTCTTCTTGATCCCTTCAGGGCTCAGGTCGAAATATGCAGACGCGGCTTCGTACTTTTGGGCGCTTTCTTGGAAAGTCTTTTGGAGGTGTTCGTGTCTGCTCAAGAGCTTCTCCAGCTTGACGATGACTTCCTTGTCACCGAATTTCCCCAAGTGTTGCTCGCTGAAAATAGACAGTTAGTGATGGTCAACACCACAACACGTCCTACTTTTTGATGAGTTGTTTGATGTAGTCGCTGTAGGCGTCGTTGAAGGGAGTCAATGCGTGTTCTTGCAGGAAATACGAAAACTTGGCGATGCTTTCAGAGATGATTCCTCCTTCTTTCTCCAGTTCCTTCATTCTCTGGTTGAGCTCTTTCATCAACTTCTCGATGCCGAGACGACCATCCTCCTTGGTCTTGATGGCGTCTTTCACGTTCTGGTCTTCTTTCTGCACTTCGATTTTCTCGGTTTCTTTGTAGATGTGCATGTGGACTTTCCAGTGGCAGCCGCAGCGTTGGCACTTGTCTTTGCCCGATATGGCGGCACAATTGATAATTCCCGGATCGCCGATCATCTCTTTGGGGATTCCCGAGAGGTAGCAAGGGTTGTGGCATCTCTGTTTGTAGTGCCACTGGGTCACGTCGTTCACCTTAAACATCAACAACGTGGAAAGGTCATCACACTCGTAATCTCACCTTGATGACGTCGGCGCACTTGGAGTCCGTGCACACGGTGACAGGCTGCGACAATTCCTTAACTTCAAGGTCGACACAAGGTATGAACAGCTGGTCCTTGAGCTCGTCGAGGGTTTGGTTTTCCAAACTCAGGTTCCTCTTGTGCCTCTCCAGCAACCTGAGGTTGTCCTGAATGAGCTCCGACACCTCAGCAATAGGAGTCGCGAGTTGCTCAATCAGAAACCTCACTTCGTTAACACTGATGGTGTTTTCGACCTCGTGGGGCTTCAGTGCTGAGGTTCTGGCGTCCCCGATAATGTACGCCAACAAGCTACAACAAAACTTTGACTGCTGCGAAAAGGAAAGTTGCCTATTTACCGTCGAATTTCCTTCGACGAGATGTCCCAGCTGTGAGCCAGACCTTCCAATTCGTACTTGCTGAAGGTTTTACCTTCTTGCATCTCCAAGAGTGCTTTGAAGGCCTCGTTGTCCAAAGCGAAGATGTTTTTGTCGCTCAAGGGGATACTCACGTTGGGAGGTCTCGACTGGATATCGCGGACCAGCGGCTCCAAACAGTGAATCCTGGTCTCTCCAGCGGTATACTGCGCACTCTTACTGTACGTAGTGATGAACATAATATTCTGGCTGGCGCTTTTGTCCAACCGAACCAAGATCTGCTTCAAACAGTACTCGACGAACTTGGTGAATCTCGTCTGGTTGGACTTCATGATGAAGCAAATAGCGTGGAGTTTCTTCAACGTCGCCAAGTACGCTAGAATATTGTCGAGGTTGATGTTATCCTGTTCCATGCCTCGGGGATCTCCGACTCCTGGAGTATCAACCAATCTTAAATTGAAAGTTTTCCCGCCTATTTTGATGGGGAATAAGTACACTTTGACGTGTTGGGTGGCGGATTTGCCGCTTTCGTGGGCTTCGTTTTCGTCCGCGGTTCCGCAGATTTTGGTTTTGTCCGAAAGGTTCAAGCAGACGGGGATAAGAACCTCGATTTTGCTGCGTTGGGCTTTCTTGAAGTTGGAATAGTTGAAGTAGTTCGAGATGGAATTTATGAAAGTGGACTTTCCTACGCCGGTTTCACCAAAAAGCAGGAGGTTTATGTCGCCAGGGGCGGCCTGGGGGTCTTTGAACGCGCTAAAGAGGCGGCTCCACATTTTGAAGGTGTCTGAGAAAGTGCTGGAAATAGTGGACACCTGTCACGAAAGTACTACTTTATGGTAATACATTCATTTGGAAGTCACACAAGGTCATTCCGTGTTTTTTGAAGTCTTGAAAACATATATTAAATTGAATAGGATTTTCACGATAATTTATCTTTCTATTGTCACAAAAAAGCAAACATTTGAAGGTGTAGTGGAAATTCCAGATCTACGCACCGATAAACTTTGACAATGTGTCTAAGTAATTTAAAAAAAAATACCGATTTCTATCAGTTTGTACACTTGAAGTTTAAATAAAAATTATTTAGAGACCACGCTAAAACAAGTGCAGTTTCTTAAATAAGTATGTAAATTTCAATATAACTTTCCTCGTTCCTCAAGTACCACGAAACAAATCCAGTGTGCTCTTGTATTTATTATTACAAAACAAAGGTCGTGCCACAATTTTTTCACTATTGTAGAAAGACGGCCAACATGTTTCGGTACTTACTGGTACCACCACCAGAGCCGCAAAACAAACAAAGGCAAATACTTTATGCTGATATTGAAAAAAAAATTTGGAGTGGCCACTTCAGTTGCAACATAATGTAATTTCTTTGGTTATTTTGCGATTCTGATGAAGGTACCAGTAGATTCTTCCAAACCCATAAAAAAAAAGATTCTTCAGACGGGTAGATAGGATGAAGAAATTTCGACCGCCCAGCTTTATTTATAAACAACGACGTCATCGAAAACGGTTATGAGTGCAAAACATTTATTTACAGCACATTATCAACGAGAATACATTACATTGGAAGAATGTCACGTAGACATTTGTTTGATTTGAATGAGTTTATCGCCTCAAAACAGATGACTAAAATTATTCATAAGCCTCCATTGAACAAAATATTCTGAATGTTATTATTATAATTCTAACCTTATCATTATTTTATTGTTATAAAGACGAGCGTATTCTCACATTTCCAGAAAATGGGGTAGCTCTTTCTTAATTTGATCAATAATAAATTGACTGATTAATTAATTTTTTTGAGTCACCTGTTTAAGCAAATCTAAAAAATATGAATGCAATGATTAAAAGTCTGTTCATATTTTGTACATATGCGCCACGGCAAAATTTTGTGATGCCGTAATCAATTTTTTGGGGTTGATAAACAGATACATTTTCATTAAAAAGTTACCAGGCTTACAATAACTTCAAAGCGTCAAGATTTCAAAGTATTCAGTTTTGCAATTCTTGATTTAATCAATAAAATAAATTGACTCAGTCATTAATTTTTTTCACAGAACCCGTATACGCAACTTTGCACAATGCACATTTAAGATAGTATTTCTTCGGAAAAATTTTGGGATGGCGTGATCAATGTTTTTGGGGGGGCAAATATATTTTGATCAAAAATTTACCATTAACTTTAAAACATCTCCAAAATTTCAAAGCATTCGGTTTTGTAGTTCCTGATTAAAAAATTGGTCTAAAGAGTTTAGACAGTACTTCTCTCGCTGTCGGAAACTTGACGACTGCGTGCTTATTGTTTTTTTTTTCTCATTACATTTTTGTAGTGGGAATTTAAAAAAAAATTGCGATGACGTCATCAACATTTTTGCAAGGTCACGTATATCAGTTGGGATAGATGTAGTGTAATACTAAGAATAAAATTATTATATTCTCAAATTTTCGGGAAAATGAATTGGGTCGTTTTGAATATTGATTTGTAATAATCAATAAAATAACGAAACAATTTACTCACGTATACGTATCAGAGGCAACTGAAAATCGTGTATGTATAAACATTCTTAATTTAAGATGACAAGCCTAACAGCATACGTGAGAGTCAAACAGAGAAACTGTAAACAAAACGACCATCGATTTTATTGCTTCGACTTCCGCTTATTATATAAAACATTGGGTTTTATTTTAATTCTTGACGGTGAAATTCACAATTGGTTGATTATAAACATGTCTATTTCACATTCGCGGAATCAAGTGAACGCATAAAACAAATGCAGGTCTGTAATGTTAAAGTCGATGTAAATAAGCGTGCTACCCTTATGTTTCAACCGAGTTTTTCCTTTAACAAATTTTGTGTCTACCAAATTGGGTTGGTTGGGGTGTAATACTAATAATAAGTGTTGCCTTTAATTTAATCAATAAAATAAATTGACTTCATTAATTTTTTTGAACCACCTCTTAAGAAAATCTAAAAAATATGAATGGAATGATAAATCACAAGTACAAACTCATCATATTTTTTGCATTTTAGATAGGATTTATTCAGCAAAATTTAAGGGTGACGTCATCAATTTTTTTAGGAGGGATGAACAAATACATTTTGAACAAAAGTTTACCATGCTTATAATAACTTTAAAATATTCCCAAGATTTCAAAGCATTCGGTTTTGTAATTCCTGATTAAATCGATAAAATAAATTCACGCCTTCATTAATTTTTTTGAGTCACCCTGCATATGCAAATCCAAAAATATGATTGGAATGATAAATCACAAGTACAGACTCATCATATTTTGTACATTTTAGATACGATTTATTCGGCAAACTTTTGAGCTGACGTCATCAGTTTTTTGCAGAAGATAACCAAATATATTTTGACTAAAAATTTATTATGCTCCTTGTAACCTCAAAACATCTGCAAGATTTCAAAGCATTAGGTTTTGTAGTTCCTGATTAAATCAATAAAATAAATTTACGCATTCATTAATTTTTTTGAGTCACCCTGTATATGCAAATCGAAAAAATTTGAATGGAATGATAAATCACAAGAAGAGACTCACCATATTTTGTACATTTTAGATAGGATTTATTCAGCAAAATTTTGTGGTGACGTCATAAATTTTTTAGGGGGGACGACCAAATACGTTTTGATCAAAAATTTACCATGCTTATGATAATTTTAAAATATCTTCAAGATTTCGAAGCATTCGGTTTTGTAGTTCCTGAGTAAATCAGTAAAATAAATTTACGCTTTCATTTATTTTCTTGAATCACCCTGTATATCCAAATCCAAAAAATATGAATGGGGTGATAGATCACAAGTACAGACTGATCATATTTTGTACATTTTAGATATGATTTATTCGGCAAATTTTCGAGCTGACGTCATCAAGTTTTTGGAGGGGATAAGCAAATATATTTTGACTAAACATTTATTATGCTCTTTATAACCTTAAAACATCTGCAAGATGTCAGAGCATTCCGTTTTGTAGTTCCTGATTAAATCAATAAAATATATTTACGCATTCATTAATTTTTTTGAGTCACTCTGTATATGCAAATCCAAAAAATATGAATGGAGTGATAAATGACAAGTACAGGCTCATCATATTTTGTACATTTTAGATATGATTTATTCGGCAAACTTTCGAGCTGACGTCATCAAGTTTTTGGAGGGGATAAGCAAATATTTTTTGACTAAAGATTTATGATGCTCTTTATAGCCTTAAAACATCTGCAACATTTCAAAGCATTCTGGTTAGCAGATTAAAAATTAAATTTCAAAATGTTGTTTTATAATTTTGATTTTTTTTCCAAAAATCTGGACGTTTCGGGTGAAAAGTCGATTCAGAGTTGTAAACTACATGTATAGAACTATGTTATTTTATACAATTGAAAACCTATTTACTATGTACAATTTTGAAGTGACGTCATCGCATTAGTGGTGGGGATGATTAGACAAATTTTGGTTAGCGTTTTACCATCTACATGATATTCTTAATATAAGTACAAAATTTCACAACAATCGGTCGAGTACTTTCGGAGATTATCTATCTAATAAAAATCCGGGACGGCAGACGGACAGACGGACAGACAGACAGACAGACAGACGGACAGACGGACAGACGGACAGACGGACAGACAGACGGAAATGGGAGACCTATTTCTTCGTCTTCTAGGGGTCATGAAAGATCGAGAAAACGTAAAAGTAGAGAGTCGGCCGACGGACTCGATTACAATACTTCCTTTGCTTACGCTCGGGAAGTAATAAATAAAATATATTCACGCATTCGTTAATTTTTTTGAGTCATCCTGTATATGCAAATCCAAAAAATATGAATGGAATGATAAATTACAAGTACAGACTTGTCATATTTTCTACATTTTAGGTAGGGTTTATTCGACAACCTTTTGAGGTGACGTCATCAATTTTTTGGAGGGGACAAGTAAATGTATTTTGAATAAAAACTTATCATGCTTATCATAACTGTAAAGCGTCTGCAAGATTTCAAATCATTCGGTTTTACAGATTCCAAATTAAATGCCAAAATGTAATTTCTTTTAATTGATTGGCGGCTCTGATGAAGATACCAGTAGGTATCGAAACATGTTAGCCCTCTTTCTATAATAAAAATTTTTTTGTTTTACAGTTTATATAATTTTTCATGTTTGTTACAACAAATTTATAAACTATTTTTTTTAATTACGTAATTTAGTAGTGACTCGTCAAAAAAAAAAAATTAGCGATTACATTACGGCGCAGTCGATAATAACGTGTCATATTTTCGCTTTGTTATAGATAGATAAATTACGTTGCGTCACTTCTGGGAAAACCACAATAAAATGTTTTATCGAAGCGTGGGAACCCCACATTTATGCAGACGGACTCGTTTTATGTCGTATAAATATTACAAATTGACCTTACAAGAGTATTAAATAAAACGAAATAAGTATGTAATACGTTTCCATATTTAATTTTGTTAAATTGATCAATGACGAAAAGTTACGCAACTTTTGCAGCGACAAGAAAAATAATTATTTCGGAAATTTAATAAAATATCTCAGGATAAAACTACATTATTTGTGTTTAGTACAATAAAAATTTCGCGAAAGGACATATCGAAAAAAAAGCTCAAGCGTATTATTGCATATCATTGACCCTGAAATTATTAACGCTGTGATACCAAAATATTTCCGATTAACACGCCTAAATAAAACAAACCGATTGACGCTCCTTTGGCATCAAAACGATAAACCAAAAATCAAAAAAGAAATTATGTTTCTTACCTCTTACAACAACAATTGCACAAACACGTCTGAAGTCTGAACTTGGAGTGAATATTGGAATTGTTGGAAGCACAGAAGTTAACACAACGGCGATAGCTGCAATCGTTTCTGGCGACAGTTGTCGAACTGTTGACGCACAGAAGATACAGAAACGCGAGGTCTGCACAAAAGCATGGATTAATACGAACATAAAAAAATGTAACGACGTGCAGAAACACGACAATACAAATCCTGGTTGCGATTGAAGCTCGGATTGAAGCTCATTTTAAATTAATGAAGTTATTTGAGGGAAAGAAATTGTCTGGAATGTGTGAGCTGTCGCTTCAGTAATATTCTCTGGTCGCTGTTGCATCATCCACGTATCAACAGTCTTTCTATGTGCTTCACAAGCGGATTCGCTCAATTCGCTGGTATAAAAGCTATAAATAGAATGACCGCTGCGAACAATACATACACAGGGTAAACCCAATCGGATAATGAAATAATGTGATAAGTGTAATGTCAACGAGATAAGATTAAAAGGATTAAATTTTGCAATAACAACAAAACAGGAAAGTCGATTTTTGTTTTAGTGGTGGAATTCGTTGGGTCTGGGTTTGCGTTTTTCGTTAGTTACGATTTTTTTCTCGATCTTTGCGCCTTTGCAAATGAGTCATTCGATTTGCTTTTATCAAGGCGCTGAATACAAATTGCGATTAAATTCATGGTCACGATCATGTACACATACAGCAGGTCTGGGTTATAGATAACACACAATACGACTACATGGAATGTGTGGTGCCTTTATGAGGTGTTTAAATTTGGTGAAAACTAATTTTTTGGTTGACTGTTTTGCTGAACCTCTTAATAGTTTCAGAGATTATCTTTAAAAATTTTTAATTTCATTTTTCGGTTTTCCATTCCTTCATTTCTCGATTATCTGCTTTTTCGATTTCTCAATGCCTCTCTGTTTTAGTTTTGAGCTTTTCAATCTTTCGATTTTTAAATTTTAGATTTTCGAGTTTTTATTTCTTGATTTTTTGAAGTTTGGATTTCTCGATTTTTCAGTTTTGCGATATTTTAATTGTTCAATGTTTTAAATTTTACAATTTTCGATTTCTCGATTTTTTGATTTTTCAAATTTTGACGTTGCTAAATTTTCAGTTCGATTTCTCAATTAATCTATTTTTGATTTTCCCATTTCTCGACTTCTCGAACTTTCAATTTTTCAGTTCCTCAATTCTCCGATTTTTCGACTTTGCTTTTTTGGTTTTTCGATTTCTCAATTTTCCAATTTTTTATTTTCTCAATTTCTGGATATTTCTTTCATTTTTCTGGATTTTTCAATTTTTCGACTGTTTTATATTTCCATTTCTCAGTTTTTCAACTTTTCGATATTTTAATTTTTCAATTTTTTAAATTTTCGAGTTTCGATTTCTCGATTTCTTGATTTTTCAGTTTCTGATTTTTGAATTTTTATTTTTTTGATTTTTTGATGTTTGAATTTCTCGATTTTTCAATTTTACGATATAAATGTTTTAAATTTTAAATTTTTAGATTTTTGGATTTTTCAGTTCTTCAATACTTCATACTGAGTTACCTTGCTCTTTTGCCTTATTCCTAATTTCTTAACCCTGCTTCTGAAGATACCACTTACGAAAGTGTGCGAAACGTTGAGCCCAAAGACTCAATTAATACGGTCCCAACCCGGAAAACGGTCCATCTTAACCTTTTTTTTTTATTTTCCCTTTTCTCGGCTTCCTAAAGTTTCGATTTTTTCAATCCTTCAATTTTTCGATTTTTCGGGTTTTTTGATTTTTCAATGTTTCGATTTGTTAAAACTCTGCTTTTTTAGTTTTTCGATTTCTCACTTTTCCAATTTTTTTATTTTTGGATATTTCTTTCAACTTTGGAATTTTTCAATATTTCGATTTTTCGAGTTTTCGATTTAGGGACACCTGGATTTTTTACTTTTTGGATTTGCAACTTTTTGTTAAACTTTAGATTTTTCAATTTTTCGACTGTTTTATACTTCGATTTCTCAATTGATAATTTTAAAATCTAGGTCTTTCCATTTCTCGAGTTTTCAGTTCTTCTATATTTCAATTTTTGAATGTTCGGAATTTTTAAATTTTCGATTTTTCCAATTTTTTGATTTCTCGAATTATCAATTTTTCAATTTTTAACTCTACTTCTCGGCTTTCCATTCCTCCATTTCTCGATCCTCTGCTTTTTCGATTTCTCGATGCCTCACTTTTTGAATTTTCCGATGTTTCGATTTTTGGATTTTTCGGTGTTTCGATTTTTTAGTTTTGAGCTTTTCAATCTTTCGAATTTAAAATTTTAGATTTTCGAGTTTTTATTTTTTGATTTTTTGAAGTTTGGATTTCTCGATTTTTCAATTTTGCGATATTTTACTTGTTCAATGTTTTAAATTTTAGATTTTTCGATTTCTCCATTTTTGATTTTTCAAATTTTTACGTTGCTAAATTTTCAGTCTTCCGATTTCTCAATTAATCTATTTTTGATTTTCCCATTTCTCGACTTCTCGAACTTTCAATTTTTCAGTTCTTCAATTCTCCGATTTTTCGACTTTGCTTTTTTGGTTTTTCGATTTCTCAATTTTCCAGTTTTTTAGTTTCTGAATTTCTGGATATTTCTTTAATTTTTAGGATTTTCCAGTACATTAATTCTTTGACATTAAATTTTTAGATTTTTGGATTTTTCAGTTCTTCAATATTTCATACTGAGTTACCGTGCTTTTTTGCCTTATTCCTAATTTCTTAACCCTGCTCCTGAAGATGCCACTTACGAAAGTGTGCGAAACGTTGAGCCCAAAAACTCATTTAATACAGTCCCAACCCGGAAAATGGTCACATATTAACCTTTTTTTTATTCTTCCCTTTCTCGACATCCCAAAGTTTCGATATTTTTGATTTTTCACTGTTTCCATTTGTTAAAACTTTGCTTCTTTAGTTTTTCGATTTCTCACTTTTTCAATTTTTTCATTTTTAGATATTTCTTTCAACTTTGGAATTTTTCAATATTTAGATTTTTCGACTTTTCGATTTTGGGACACCTGGATGTTTTAATTTTTGAATCTTTAAAATATAGGTCTTTCGATTTCTCGAGTTTTCAGTTCTTCTATATTTCAACTTTTGAATGTTCGGAATTTTTAAATTTTCGATTTTTCTAATTTTTTGATTTCTCGAATTCAGATGTTTCTCGATTTATCAATTTTTCAATTTTTAACTCTACTTCTCAGATTTCCATTCTTCCATTTCTCGATCCTCTGCTTTTTCGATGTCTCAGTTTTTGAATTTTCCGATGTTTCCATTTTTGGATTTTTCAGTTTTTCGATTTTTTAGTTTTGGACTTTTTAATTTTCCGATTTTTAAATTTTAGATTTTCGAATTGTTATTTTTTGATATTTTGAAATTAGGATTTTTCGACTTTGCTTTTTGAATTTTTCGATTTCTCACTTTTTCAACTTTTTTAATTTCCCAATTTTTTGGATATTTCTTTCAACTTTGGAATTTTTCAATATTTCGATTTTTCGACTTTTCGATTTTGCGACACCTGGATTTTTTACTTTATAGATTTTCAACTTTTTGTTAAACTTTAGATTTTTCAATTTTTCGACTATTTTACACTTCGATTTCTCAATTGATCAACATTTCGATTTTTCCAATTTTTCTTTCTTAAAATTTTTTAATTTTTCAATTTTTTGATTTCTCGAATTCAGATGTTTCTCGATTTATCAATTTTTCAATTTTTAACTCTACTTCTCGGCTTTCCATTCCTCCACTTCTCGATCCTCTGCTTTTTCGATTTCTCGATGCCTCACTTTTTTAATTTTCCGATGTTTCGATTTTTGAATTTTTCAGTTTTTCGATTTTTCAGTTTTGGGCTCTTCAATTTTCGATTTTTAAATTTTAGATTTTCGAATATTTATTTTTTGATTTTTTGATGTTTAAATTTCTCGATTTTTCAATGTTGCGATATTTTAATCGCTTTTCGATGTCTCGTTTTTTTCATTTTTCAAATATTGACGTTGCTAAATTTTCAATCGTCCGATTTCTCAATTAACCTATTTTTCGATTTCTCACTTTTTCAACTTTTTTAATTTCCCAATTTTTTGGATATTTCTTTCAATTTTGGAATTTTTCAATATTTCGATTTTTTGACTTTTCGATTTTGCGACACCTGGATTTTTTACTTTATGGATTTTCAACTTTTTGTTAAATTTTAGATTTTTCAATTTTTCGACTGTTTTATACTTCGATTTCTCAATTAATCAACATTTCGATTTTCCCAATTTTTCTTTCTTAAAATTTTTTCATTTTTCAATTTTTTGATTTCTAGAATTGAGATGTTCCTCGATTTATCAATTTTTCAATTTTTAACTGTACTTCTCGGCTTTCCATTCCTTCATTTCTCGATCCTCTGCTTTTTCGATTTCTCGACGCCTCACTTTTTGAATTTTCCGATGTTTCGATTTTTGGATTTTTCGGTTTTTCGATTTTTTAGTTTTGGGCTTTTCAATTTTCGATTTTTAAATTTTAGATTTTCGAATTTTTATTTTTTGATTTTTTGATGTTTGGATTTCTCGATTTTTCAATTTTGCGATATTTTAATCGTTTTTTGATTTCTCGTTTTTTTGATTTTTCATATTTTAACGTTGCTAAATTTTCAGTCGTCCGATTTCTCAATTAATCAATTTTTCGATTTCTCAATTTTACAATTTTTTAGTTTCTCAATTTTTGGATATTTCTTTCATTTTTAGGATTTTCTGGTGCTTTTCTTCGACTTTTCGATTTTTCGACTTCTGGATTTTCAGTTTTTCGTTTTTTAAACTTCGGGTTTTTCAATTTTTCGACTGTTTTATATTTCCATTTCCCATTTTCTCAACTTTTCGATATTTTAACTTCTCAATTTTTTTTCAATTTTTCAAATTCTAGAATTTTCAATTTCTAGAGTTTTAAGTTTTTCTATATTTTAATTGTTCAATTTTTTGAGATCTCGATTTTTCGAGATTCGAATGTTCCAATGTTTTGATTGTTCAATCTCTCGATTTTTCAATTTTTTCATTTATAACTTTCGATTTTTCGATTTTTCGATTTTGGCCTATTTCGGTTTCTTAATTTTTCGATTTCTCTGTGTCTCAGTTTTTGAATTTTTCGATGTTTCGATTTCTCGATGTGTTGATTTTTCAGTTTTTTGATTTTTTCATTTTACACTTTCGAATTTTTATTTTTTGATGTTTGGATTTCTCGATTTTTTTATTTTACGGTATTTTAATTTTTCAATGTTTTAAATTTTAAATTTTTGGATTTTTCATTTCTTCAATATTTCATACTGAGTTACCGTGCTCTTTTGCCTTATTCCTAATTTCTTAACGAAATTAGGAATAAGGCAAATTACGAAACTGTGCGAAACGTTGAGCCCAAAAACTGTTTCGATTTGTTAAAACTTAGAATTTTTCGACTTGGCCTTTTGAGTTTTTCGATTTCTCACTTTTTCAACTTTTTAATTTCCCAATTTTTTGGATATTTCTTTCAATTTTGGAATTTTTCAATATTTCGATTTTTCGACTTTTCGATTTTGCGACACCTGGATTTTTTACTTTATGGATTTTCAACTTTTTGTTAAATTTTAGATTTTTCAATTTTTCGACTGTTTTATACTTTGATTTCTCAATTGATCAACATTTCGATTTTTCCAATTTTTCTTTCTTAAAATTTTTTCACTTTTCAATTTTTTGATTTCTCGATTTATCAATTTTTCAATTTTTAACTCTATTTCTCGGCTTTTCATTCTTTCACTTCTCGATTTTTGGATTTTTAAAAGTAAAAAAATGACCAATCAGTCGAAACACGTTTTGTCTGGTTAGAACTATTTTTAACTGATTTTAAGGACCTTTTATGATGTCAGCTACGCAACTTAATTTTTTGGTGAAGTGTTTTGCTGAAGCTCTAACACAGACTATAAACGACAGACACACGGAAACGGGAGACCACTTTTTCCGTACTCTAGGTGTTATGAAACGCTAAATTTGATAGGTGATACTTCAATAAATTGTTTTTGCACCTAAATGTGTTTTATTCCATTTTTAAACTTAGCAACTCAATACACAATAGTTTGAAACTGATTTTTTCTTTTCAAGATGTGACTGACTAGAGTTCCATTTATTTATAAATACGACCGAATCTTCTGTCATCCAGTTCGTATCTTTCGTCTTCAGATTCAGATTTTTGCGATTTTTCAGAATATCTTTCTTTGGTTCTGCGTTCTTTTTCGAAAAATGTAAAAGAATACTGATCATCCGATTCGTAACGACCGTGATATCTAGTTTCGTCGCCTGATGCACTGCAATCAGATCTGGAGGACTCGGTGGAATGGTCACCACCTGAATCATAATATTCTAATATTCACCATAACTCCTTCTGGACGATTTTCTAAAATCAGTGTCATTTGAATCAAAGCTTCCACTGTCTGTGCTGCCCCATGATCTAGAAGAATGATCGCCAACTGATTCATCTTCGGGTCCAGAAGAATAATCTCTTCTTGGTGATCATCTAAAATCACGGTCATTTGAATCAGGGCTTTTGCTACCATGTCGGCTAGAGCGTGAATGTGAAGAATTACTTGAAGCATGATCTGATTTAATAGAAGCATGATCATCTGAATCATCAGATTTAGACCGTCTTTGGTTTTTAAATCCTTTGTCGCTGCTTTTAGTGTCAAAAGATGTAGAAGAATGATCACTGCCTCAATCAAAACTACTCTCACTTACGGACGATTTTCTAAAATCATTTTATAATAATTAATAAAGGAAACGCGTTGGTTCTGAAGACTATTTATTGGAATTGTAATAAAAAGTTCTAACCACAACATACAGTTAAAGAAGATAAACTGAAATGAAAAGTGCAATACTTAATCAAAACGTAGAAAATTGTCTTATTCTTCGACAGGACGTTTTCCTTTGACTCCATTTCGGCCATCTTCAGAGCCGTCCGACGAATCGCAGGTAACATATGCATCCGTAGACGAATCACTCTCAGAGCCATCATCATTTTCATTTCTGTTGTTAGTTTGTTCGTCTTTGGAGTCATGCTTTGACTTTTTGTCTTCTCCGTCATTGCTAGATGAGCTTTCTACAGAATTATAGTCCTCTGAACCACCTCCGTTTACTGTGTATTCGTGAGAGACTTCGCATTTTGGAGTAGAAGTCGTTTCAATATCGTCTTGTGTTTCGTTTTCGTCTACGACCTTGCGTTGGTTACCTTCTTGGACCTTCTTCTTCGCATCCTCCAGAACGATTTCTCTAGACACCACGCAGTTAAAATTCTTCTGCGTTTCTTTCTGCCGAGAAGCCGTCGACTTTTCGATGAGCTCTTGGATTGTCTTCCCCATGTGCTTCAGATGGTACAAATCAGTGATGGTCTTCTTGATCCCTTCAAGGCTCAGGTCGAAGTGTGCAGACGCGGGTTGGTACTTTTGGGCGGTTTCTTGAAAAGTCTTTTGGAGTTGTTCGTGTCTGCTCAAGAGGTTCTCCAGCTTGACGATGACTTCCTTGTCAGCGAATTTCCCCAAGTGTTGCTCGCTGAAAATAGACAGTTAGTGATGGTCAACACCACAACAACGTCCTACTTTTTGATGAGTTGTTTGATGTAGTCGCTGTAGGCGTCGTTGAAGGGCGTCAAGGCGTGTTCTTGCAGGAAATACGAAAACTTGGCGATGCTTTCGGAGATGATTCTACCTTCTTCCTCCCGTTCCTCCATTTCCTGGTTGAGCTCTTTCATCAACTTTTCGATGGCGAGTCGCCCGTCCTCTTTGGTCTTTATGGTGTTTTTCACGTTCTGGTTTTCTTTATGCACATTGATTTTCTCGGTTTCTTTGTAGATGTGCATGTGGACTTTCCAGTGACATCCACACTCCTTGCACGTGTCATCCAATATGGCGGCACAATTGATAATTCCCGGATCGCCAATCATCTCTTTGGGGATTCCCGAGAGGTAGCAAGGGTTGTGGCATCTCTGTTTGTAGTGCCACTGGGTCACGTCGTTCACCTTAAACATCAACAACGTGGAAAGGTCATCACACTCGTAATCTCACCTTGATGACCTCGGCGCACTTGGAGACTACCACCGTGCACACGGTGACAGGGTGCGACAATTCCTTCACTTGAAGGTCGACACAAGGTATGAACAGCTGTTTCCTAAGGTCGTCGAGGGTTTGGTTTTCCAAACTCAGGTTCCTCTTGTGCCTCTCCAGCAACCTGAGGTTGTCTTGAATGAGCTCCGACACCTGAGCAATAGGAGTCGCGAGTTGCTCAATTAGAAACCTCACTTCGTTAACACTGATGGTGTTTTCGACCTCGTGGGGCTTCAGTGGCGAGGTTTTGCCGTCCCCGATAATGTACGCCAACAAGCTACAACAAAACTTTGACTGCTGCGAAAAGGAAAATTGCTTATTTACCGTCGAATTTCCTTCGACGAGATGTCCCAGCTGTGAGCCAGACCTTCCAATTCGTACTTGCTGAAGGTTCTACCTTCTTGCATCTCCAAGAGTGCCTTGAAGGCTTCGTTGTCCAAAGCGAAGATGTTTTTGTCGCTCAAGGGGATACTCACGTTGGGAGGTTTCGACTGGATATCGCGGACCAGCGGCTCCAAACAGTGAATCCTAGTCTCTCCAGCTGTATACTGAGCACTCTTACTGTACGTGGTGATGAATATGATGTTTTGGCTGGCGCTTTTGTCCAACCGAACCAAGATCTGCTTCAAACAGTACTCCACGAACTTGGTGAATCTGGTCTGGTTGGACTTTACGATGAAGCAAATGGCGTGGAGTTTCTTCAACGTCGCCAAGTACGCTAGAATGTTATCGAGGTTGATGTTATCCTGTTCCATGCCTCGGGGATCTCCGACTCCTGGAGTATCAACCAATCTTAAATTGAAAGTTTTTCCGCCCATTTTGATGGGGAATAGGTACACTTTGACGTGTTGGGTGGCGGATTTGCCGCTTACGTGATCTTCGTTTTCGTCCGCGGTTCCGCAGATTTTGGTTTTGCCCGAAAGGTTCAAGCAGACGGGGATAAGAACCTCGATTTTGCTGCGTTGGGCTCTCTTGAAGTCGGAATAGTTGAAGTAGTTCGAGATGGAATTTATGAAAGTGGACTTTCCTACGCCGGTTTCACCAAAAAGAAGGAGGTTTATGTCGTCAGGGGTGGCCTGGGGGTCTTTGAAAAAGCTAAAGACGCCCTTCAACATTTTGAAGGTGTCTGAGAAAGTGCTGGAAATAGTGGACACTTGTCACGAAAGTACTACTTTATGGTACTACATACTAAGTAAGCTTACATGTCAAACTTGTAAGTCACACATGGTCAGATCGTGTTTTTTTGAAGTTACTTTATTAATTAATAATTTATCTTTCTATTATCACAAAAAAGGCGTACATTTGAAAGTGTAGCGGAAATCCCAAATCTAGGCACGGATAAACTTTGTAAATGCGTGATGAAATGGATTTTATTTCAAAGTTACTGATTACCTTTGTTACCATGTATCTCTTTATTTTGTTATGTTAAGATGTGTAATCCATGTATTTCGTTATTTTGTTATATATGTGCAATGACTTGTGTAAATTTTTTTTATATTCTGGCACGAATAAATGTTATCTTTTCAAGTAATTTTAAGAAATACCGATTACTATCAGTTTGTACATTTGAAGTGGTCCACAATATCGATTTTGACTATCTAACATAATAAAAATAAATCGTAGAAAATGATTTGGAAACTATGCTAAAACAAGTTCAGTTCCTTTAAAATGCATGTAAATTATAAAAATAAATTTCTCCTGTAAGTCAAATTAACTTCCCTCGTAGAACTAAACAAATCCAGTTTGGAAAAAAGTACTAAGTAGTTGTGTAAGATGGAAAATATGGCTCATGAAGGGTTGAACTCGCAACCTTAATTTTATAGCACTGCGCTCTACCAACTAAGCTAACGTGCGCTTGCTCAACATCTTGCATTTATTGTTATAAAATGTTGTTATGCAACCTTCATTTTTTTTTCGAAAATTGCGATGACTATAACATTTAAATCCCCCACGTTTAAAATTTTATAAGCGAAAAAATAATGATCGTTGGCACAATTTTTTTACCAATGTAGAAAGCAGACTAACATGTTTCGGTACCTACTGGTACCACCATCAGTGCCGCAAAACAAAGAAACGTAACTGGATTATGCTGGAGTTGAAAAGTGTACTATTTCCATAGGCAGCGAAAAGTCGACAAATAACATCCCGCAAACAGATATCGTGAAAATCATCAATGAAAAATTCACGAAAGGACCTATTGAAACAAATCTTAAGCATATTTCCAAAATAAATAATCATACTCTTAAAAATTAAATATTACAAAGATTTACGCAGTTCTGACTTGCATATCATTTACCCTCAAATTATTTATTAAAATACTTGGGATAACCACATTTTAAACAAACCGATTGGCGCTTTTTTGGCATCAAAACCATAAAGCAAAAGTCAAAAAAGAAATTATCTTTCTTACCTCTAAGTGGACCGACGGCACAGATGTGTCTGGACCATAAACGAGAGAGTATTAATATTGCTATTATAGATGGCGTACTTCCTCGATTAATTTAATTAACTTCAAAACTAATCGCCTGAAGCGACCTCTTGCGTTTGGCCGGAAAATTATTCACAAAACCCGCGAAATGCTTGACGTATTTAAATATTTCACGACTCCCTGTTTGCATCGCGCTTTTCAGCACTTGATTAAGGTTAAGTTTTACTTAATTTGATCGGAACCAAATCTGTCAAATTAAGCAAAATATAGCGTAAAACATAGCGTCAACCAAGTGATTGAAAGTGCATTGCAAACAAGCATAAATTCACTATTAATCGATACATTAAAACCATATTATTATTAAAATTTTTTATTGCAAACCAGACTTGGTCTAGACTTGGATTGAAACAGTACAACAAGTGCAATTTTTGACTCGGTGGGTCTAGGTTTACTTTTTTAACTTAAAAACTCAATACATCTTAGTTTGAAACTGATTCTTCCTTTTCAAGATGGTTCTACATTATTTCTGAATTTTTTGTATGCGTTTCAAACTTATCACTTTTTTAGTCTTTTGGTTTGTGTGATTGACTAGATTTCGTCATCTGATTCGTAACGACCGTGATACATAGTTTCGTCGCCTGATGCACTGTAATCAGATCTGTAGGACTCGATGGAACGATCACTGTATGAATCATAGTTGTCGTTAGATTTAGACCCCCCAGTGTCATTTGAATCATAGCTTTCACTGCCTGTGGTGTCAAACGATCTTGAAGAACGATCGCCATCTGAATCATGGGATTTATCTTCGTGTCCAGAAGAATCAGAGCTTTCGCTACTATGGCGTCTAGAGTGTGAATGTGAAGAGTTACTTGTAGCATGATCTGATTTAATAGAAGCATGATCATCTGAATCATCAGATTTAGACCGTCTTTGATTTTTAGATCCTTTGCCGCTGCTTTTGCTGTCAAAAGATGTAGAAGAATGATCACTGCCTGAATCATAACTACTCTCACTTAGAGACGATTTTCTAAAATCACGGTCATTTGAATCATAGCTGTCGCTACTATGATGACGTCTAGATGAGTATTTCACTTTAGAGTGTGAAGGTGAACAGTTGTTTTTAGCACGATTTGATTTGACACAGCCATCATCGTCTGAATCATGGGGTCCATAAGGTTTAGACCGTCTTTGGTTTTTAGATCCTTTGCCGCTGCTTTTGCTGTCAAAAGATGTAGAAGAATGATCACTCCCTGAATCATAATTTTCAATATCGGATTTATCTTCGTACCTAGAATGTCCACTTTTGGCAGAATGATCACTCACGGACGATTTTCTAAAATCACGGTCATCTGAATCATAGCTGGCGCTGCTATAGCGATGACGTCTAGGTGAGTATTTCACTTCAGACCGTGAAGGTGAAGAGTTATTTTTGGCACGATTTGATTTGACATCATCTGAATCATGGGCTTCATAAGATTTAGACCGGCTTTGGTTTTTAGGTTCTTTGGTGCTGCTTTTGCTGTCAAAAGATGCAGAAGAATGATCACTCCCTGAATCATAACTTTCAATACCGGATTTATTTTCGTAGCTAGAATGTCCACTTTTGGCAGAATGATCACTCACGGACGATTTTCTAAAATCACGGTCATCTGAATCATAGCTGTCGCTGCTATAGCGATGACGTCTAGGTGAGTATTTCACTCTAGACCGTGAAGGTGAAGAGTTGTTTTTGGCACGATTTGATTTGACAGAACCATCCTCATCTGAATCATCGCCTTCAAATTTTTTGCTGTGACGAGATGTAGCAGAATGTCCACTTTTGACATCATAATCACTTGTGGACGAATTTCTAAAATCGCGGTGGTCGGAACCATAACTTTCGTTGCTATGAGAGTCACGTTTGAACGAATATTCCACTCTATATTGCATTCTATGTAAGTTTATGTCTTCTGGACTGGATTCTTTGTCAGAATCTTCATTTGTTTCTTGGTCACGTGTCTCCTGGTGGTGGGTTCCGTGGCCATTGAAAGGTGAAGTATTTGAAAAAATTTTGTGACCGAAATCGTAATCTCCAGGTTCGTCGATGTCGTACCCGCTTCTTTGACTGTAGTCCGTTTTTTCATATTCTTCTTCTTCAACGATTATCTTGTCCAAGTCGATTTCTGACGAAACAACGTAGCCGAAATCTTCCTGGCTTCCTTTGTAACGACAAATTTCAGATTTCAGTTCTTGTATCCTCTTCCCCATGTGTTTCAAATTGTACAGTTCCGTGATACCGTTCTTGATTCCTTGAGGAGTCAAATCGCTGCTTGCTGCTTCATTTTGGAACTCTTTCGCGCTTTCTTCCAGGATTTTTTGAACGTGATGTTGTTGACTGAGGAGTTTCTTGAGTTTCGCGACGACTTCACGGTTTTCACTGAAAAGATTGCGTTAGTTTCGGTCAAAGTGTATGCAATGGTTTACTTTTTGATAAGTTGTTCAATGTAGTCGCTGTGGGCGTCACCGAAAGGTGTCAGTTCGTGTTCTTGAAGGAAGTACGAAATCTTGGCAATGATTCTAGAAATAGATGCACGCTCTCCTTCCAGTTGTGTCTGTTTCTCGAGAAATCTGACGTTCTCTTGTATAAGTTCTGACACTTTATCAATGGAAGTTGCTAGTGGTTCTACGAGAAGTCTGATTTCGTCAAGACCGATGGTGGCTTCGACTTCGTGCGGTTCCAAAGCTGGAGTTTTCAAATCGCCGATAATGTATGTCAGCAACCTAAAAAACACAAAGTTTGACTAGGGAAAGGTGACAGTTGAGCATTTACCGTCGAATTTCCTTGGACGAGATGTTCCAACTTCGGGCGAAACCTTTTAATTCGTCTTGGTTGTAACTTTTTCCATCTTGGATGTCCAACAAGGCTGAGAATGCTTCATTGTCAAAAGCGAAAATGTTCCTATTGCTTAAAGGAATACACGTATGTGGAGGTTTTGATAGGATATCTCCATGCAGTGGCACCAAACACTCTTCAGCTCTATTCTCACCCGTTTTACTATCAGTGGTAATAAAAACTATGTTCGGACTGGCACTCTTATCCAGTCGTGCCAACGTCTGCTTAAGACAGTACTTCGTGAACCTCGTCTGATTCGACTTTAAAACAAAACAAATGGCGTGGACTTTTTTTAAAGTCGCTAGGTATGCCAAAATGTTATCCAGATTGATGTTGTGTTGTTCTATTCCTCTGGGGTCTCCGATTGGGGGGGGTGTCAATCAGTCTCAAGTAGAAGACTTTACCGTCCATTTTGACGGGGAGTAGGCATATTTTGACGCCGATTTCGTTGTCATCTTTCGTTGGTCCTAAACTCACAGGTATTAAAGTGTCGATTTTCGCTTTTTGCGCCGATTTAAAACTGGGATACTTGAAGTAGTTCGAAATTGAATTTATTAGAGTCGATTTTCCGACTCCCGTTTCTCCCAGTAGGAGGATGTTGACGTCGTCGTTTGCGGCAGCAGGTTTTTTGAATAGTTTCAAAAAGCGATCTCACATTTTGGAGTCGTCGGGAAAGGTTCGTCTATCAAAGGATCAAGAGATATTTTAAGAGAAAGATGACAGTAAATAACTATAACTTAATAGTTCAAATAAATTGCGAAGGATTTGCTTACCTGTCTCTTGACAACACTAGGAAAACGATTCTAGATTTTCTATTCGCTTGAGATACGGTTATCAGTTAATGATCTACTCTGTTGAAAAAATCGTATAAATAAGTTTCGACGCAGAAAGCTTCTACAAGGGAGTGTTCCTCAAGGTTATCTTAATTCATTACGTTATCGTCTTATCGTATTCGTAGAAACAAGAAAAATAACTTTATCTAAAGTAGTATGACGCGATAGTCCGTCCTTCATCTCCTTGTTAAAAAAAAAATCAATTTCCAATTATTAAAACTTATATTTAGGTAAACAGTGATTGAATATTTAATTTTTGAATATATTATCGAGAACTTCCTGGCAAAGTTGAAGCTTTTCGAGCTCTTTCCCGATCGTCGCTATCTCGTCCTTCTTTACTTCTGTTTTTCCCTCCTTTTTCGCGTTTTCTTTGATACGTTCGTACACACGTCGCAGTTTGTCCAACATTTTTTTCTCTCTCTCATTCTTGTTCTCTCTGAAATTGGTATTAAAGTTGTGAAATAAAATAAAAAGAGACTCACTCAGACGATGCAGACGCGATTTTTGCTTCCAAGTTGTCATCTAGGCCATATGTTTCTAAAAATGTAGCCAGTGCAGCAAACTTTTCTAAAACCTGATCAATTTTGTCTTGTTGGGTTTCAACTACTTTGTGTGCGTTTGCGATAAATTTTTTCTGTTGTTTCAAGATTTTGGCGGTTTTTTCTAGGTTTGCATTCATATCTCCGTCGACAGCATCTCTTGTTTGCGATTCCTAAAACGGTACAAATTTTTTCATGGATCGATTAATTTTTATATACTTTACTGTGTTTTTGCCAAAATCAATCTCAGCATAATTTCTGGCGTTCGTTACGCCCTGCTTTTTATAACTATTTTCAAAGTTATTTATCTCGTCTGACTCTCCAGACTAGACAAATGTTTTATTAAGCAGTTGACCAGTTATAGACAAAACCAGAAAAAATTAGATACTTACTTGTTTTTTTTTTGGGATGGTGTTGTTTGTGATGAGAACTTGGTGCTGGAGGCTTCTGAATTACTTGTTTCATGTCATCAACCATGTGGGATGCTTGTTCCGAATCATCAAGGAGTTTTTTGCATTTTTTTGTGTTTTCAAAGTTGGAGAGAGCTATATGCAATAAAGGAGGAGAATTTTTCTCAAGAAATGTTTGGATCGGTTCAACGGCACCATTAACCGGGAGTTGGAAAGGTGTTAATTTGCTAACATAAGCGACAAGTCTGAAAAAATTCAACAAATATTTTTTCTTTCCTTAATTTAAATAAAAATACCGCTTCCATGCTGCTAGTGATTTTTTCCAACTAAGTTCAGACTCTTTAGTTTCTTTGGAATTTAAAGGTACACCACACAAATGTGCCACCAAATGAACGAAAGTGTAAGATAGGTTTGCACTTAACATGTGTTTCTCTTCATATTTCTTATATTTGGGGTGTAAAAGCATGCAGTTAAGAGTTTCATGCTGATTTGGGGCTCGTAAAAATATATATTTCCCCGAAACTGGGAACTGGCCTATGTCCTTTCACACGCCTACTAATGGCCTGCCATGCAGGGGTGCGGGTGGTCCGGCGACGTAACACTTGAGCGAAACAAATCTGAGATTATTGCAGTCGCAGGCAAAAACAGAAACCACATGTGTGAACCAAGAAAAATAGACCTGATTGGGGCTGATTGGTTGGCTGTGTTTCTGCTGAGAGGGTGTAACTAAAAAGGCCCGGATAAAGATTCCAGTTTTAAAACGGACGCGTACCGATTAAGACGAATTTAACAGTTACGTGTTACGGTTGATTAAAAAGTGTTGAGGTGAGTGTATCACTGAGTTATCGGTCTTAGGGGTGATGTGAGTGAGATTTCACTAAGGTGTAATCTGCATTGTTAATTGTTGTAAAAGCTAATTGGATTATTTACTGTGATTTTGGTGAGTCCGTTCCTTGTTGTTATTGTTGTATTTGACATGATTATTGAAAAGTGGTACCGAGTCAGTTGTCAAATAATGTTAACATAATCTTGAGAGATATTGAAATAGTAAAAGTGATGAAATGAGCCTTGACATGTCGAGCTAATTTGATTAGGCTGTCCGCCTTCCTGTGATACCATTATGCCTGTTGTTGCGGGCGAAGAGACCTGTTGTTGCGGGTTTATGCCTGTTGTTGCGGGCGAAGAAATACCTGTTGTTGCGGGTAGGTGCCTGTTGTTGCGGGTACGGTGCGGACATCAATCCTGATGTCTGTGGTCAAAGGACTAGTATCAAAGTGGACACCTCGTGCGGTTATTCCCTTGGTGTCACTGCACCCTTTGGTACTAGACCTGGGATAGTAGCAGGAGCTGGGTGCGTCGCGCGGCCTTCCCCTTCGCCCCTTGTAGACTCCGTACTATACCCTACGACGGTATGAGAGTGAGCACTTCGTGCGGTTTTCCCTTAGTGCTCATTGTACACTCTGTACCGGGCAGTATGGACCATGTGTGATTCCAACCATTAGGACAGAGCTCATTGATTGATGAAATAATTGTTAATTAAAGCAGTCATATTCTTGATAAAGTAGTACCAACCTTGCTGACTGATAATAAGTCAAAATGACACGGACTCGCTATTTAAAAAGTAATACCCGATTAGCAAATTCGCCACATCGACTTTAGGGATCGATGGCTCACATCCCCAATCACATTTTACAGGTTGCATAATTGTTGTTATGACCGATTCACCTCGACACCAGCTGTCCAGACCAGGCCATAAATGTAATTAATCAGCTATCAACACCGACGACTTAAAAGTGAGTTTATAATTTATGTTATATCAAAATCTGACGCTTGATAATGTGGATAACTGGTAAAGAAATAATGTAACGCCCTCACACACATCGAAAAAAAAAGTTGTTATTTTTCTCCAAATTTTTCTCCCCTACAAAAGCTTCATTGTCCACACAGAATAAGTTTTCGGTACCTATTGGAATGTTAATTCCAGGTGTTGTTGATTTGATGATATTCACAAATCTCATTAAAGCATACTGTGCAGAGCTAGCACTAAAA